>NC_133216.1:28478791-29091291 GCF_040436345.1 Pagrus major | reverse complement strand
GAACAGAGACACAGGATGTCACTGCTGCTGATAGGCATGACGTCTGACTGTTTTTGAGATCACGTATTTGTCACCGGTCAGGCTGTGACATGTGCTAATGTTGTTATGCTTTTCCAGTTGTTAGGAGTGAATGGCACAGTGCTGACTGAGGCACTCACACACAAGAAGATAATTGCCAAGGGAGAGGAGGTAGGTTTGGAGACACACTCCCATTGTAGTGTCAGTGTGTGATAAGCATTTGTATACAAAGCTTTCCTGTCTGTGTAATGTCTCGTCTGGTCCAGTGTAATTATATTGTAACTGCTGAACTCTGTCTAACTCTGTTAACGTCTGTCTTTGCCTGTCTCTATTTGGCCTGTGTGTGTGTGTGTGTGTGTGTGTGTGTGTGTGTGTGTGTGTGTGTGTGTGTGTGTGTGTGTGTGTGTGTGCGTGTGCGTGTGCGTGTGTGTTTCTTCATCAGTTGATGAGCCCTCTGAACTTAGAGCAAGCATCATCAGCTCGAGATGCTTTGTCCAAGGCAGTGTACGGACGCACCTTCACCTGGCTGGTGAACAAAATCAATGCTTCGCTGGCATATAAGGTACTCTCACCCATACAAATAAGTGTCCACTTTCCACAAATCTGATACATTTTCACTCAAACTTTTTTGACCTTAAATAAGTCACACTAAAGCCAAACATTATCCAACACTGTAGAGCAGAGCATTCAATCTATTGCAGCACAGCTCCACCTTGTGGACAAAAGTTGAACAAAACACAACTTAATACTTCATAATGTAATATCAGTATAATCTTACTTTTTCTCAGGGTCTCATTGCTGTGTCGTTTATTACATACCAGGGATAAGAGATGGTATATTACAAAGTACATTTACTCAAGTACTGTACTTAAGTACATTTGTGAGGAACTTGTACTTTACTTGGGAATTTTCATTTTCTGCTACTTTATATTTCTGCTCTTCTACATTTTGGACGCAAATATTGTACTTTTACTTTACAGATTGCATCAGGTCCACAGTTGCACATTTTTTAATAATTTTGTTTGCAATTAGATATTTAAAAAGCACTGATGCTGTAATAAAAAAAGAAATTGCTAAACTTCGATCCGATGATTGGCCAGGCTGATAATTGGTCGACCCATAGTATACAGTATAACCACATGTAAATATGTGTATAATTTAAAGTACATTTAATTTCAGATACTTTAAGACTTTTACTGAAGTGCGATGAGTAACTTTCACTTTTAACAAAGTAATATTTGAACACACTATCTTCACGTTTACTCAAGTATGACTCTTGGGTACTATTTACAGCACTGCCACTGATAGACCCATACACTGTATACACACCATATACTAGTATTGCTCTCAAACATTATTTTCTAAATGCAGCTATTGAAAACCATTTAATGTGTAAAACCTGGAATGTAATTGAATTTTATTTCACTGCACATTTTTTTCACAGTTTAATTCTGAATGATTTTGGGTCGTATCATTATTACGAGGCTTTATGTGTACTAGAGTTTTCCATTCAAATATGGAGCCATGGAGATGAGTTTATTTCTGTTTCTCCAACAGGACGACTCCATTAAGAATTACTCTGTCATTGGCCTGCTGGACATCTATGGTTTTGAGGTCTTCCAGAACAACAGGTACAATATTAATGATATATTTGAACTTAAGCTCTTTAAACATGAACACTAACTCAGCTATAGTTTGTTTTTTCAACATCTATATATCCATCTAAACCTTAACATAATGGAAAACACAGAGAACCAACCTATTTTTCTTTTTTTTTTTTAAATCTTGAACAAGGTCCACCTCTTGGAGCTTTCAGCTGCATCTCATTGCCTTCATCATTAGCCACAGGAGTTTGCTCTGTTGGTTATTGAGCAGCCACAGTAAAGTCCATATGCTGAGATGCTGCTGAAAGCTCCAGGGATTCCCAGTAAGTGGAACTTGTGCCCAGAATTTTGTCAAACCTTATTTTAAGGTCAGTCTTTAACCTTAGTCTATGTACCCTTTATTGTAAAAAATACAGCCTGACTGTTACCTGACTTTTATGATGATAATAGGGAGTAAAACATTCCAATATTGATAGATCTGTCCATTCATTCTTTTGCAATGATCCCTCAAATGGCTCCAGTAGTTATTAAAGTAAGACCACTGTATGTGGGTAATATTAGCCTTTACATAAAGATCAGTCACAAGCCTCTCAGTCACCCATTACCAAAATAAAACTGAATCATTAAGAGAACCACTGACATGTTTGTGTTTCTTTTCATTGAGCCGTTGTCTTTGTTGTTGTGCATTGCAGCTTCGAGCAGTTCTGTATCAACTATTGTAACGAGAAGCTGCAGCAGCTCTTCATCGAGCTCACCCTCAAGTCAGAGCAGGAGGAGTACGAGGCTGAAGGCATCACGGTCAGACATCACTTTCTTCTCTCCCTTAGTGTCCCACCTCTCTTCCACACCCACCTCCTTTGTCCATTACATATATTAATGCAGCCTAAGTTGCATTTGAATTTACAGTTGAATTCTTTAATTGGACTAATGTGGATAAACAACTCACTGTTATTTTCCTTTTGATCCACCATCACTGCGTCTCTTATTTTTATTTAACTCCCTTCCTCCAGCCCTGTGAGTGTCTGTTTTGCCATTTTGTATGCACCGTCCATTATCACTCCCTCTCTCCTCCCCCAGCCAGGGTTTAGGCTTGGCAAAGAGCTCTTAATTGCGTTGCTGAAGTTTTCAATGTGAGATTTGTAATTTAATTTATCGCTCTGCTGTTTCGCAGAGGCTTTCCATCGAAGTGATTTACACTAAGTGCACATATTTTTAGATGATGCTGCACCATTAGAAATTAATCCTTTTAACCCTGTTATTGTGAGAGTTGTAGTGTCCTTTATTTATTCACATTTTAAAGCTTAAATTATAAATCTTAAGGATTAACATGTTAAACGAGGTCTCCATTGAAAGATAAACTCTCTCTTGAATTTTCTGTGTAGTTGCTCCCTTCTGTCTTTGCCTTATGTATATTTATTGACTTTTTATTGTTTTGTTTTGCTTCTTTGGAACAAAGGCCGCTTGTGTTCAGTCTAATATAAATGCACTGGTCAGAGAGCAGGTTGTGGGAGGGACTTGGACTCACCTCTCAAAGAGCCCATTATCATCCAACATCAGGACTGTGGGCTTCACTCTCTCTCTGTCATCTCTGTGGTAATTCTGTGGCTGTTAGTGCTAACGTAACCTAACAGTGCTGCACTGACCCTGTGGAACTCTGTGTTCATGTGCGTGTTCACATGCAAGTGGGCGAGCAGCGTGTCTGTGTGCCAGGATTCCTGAGATACTGCAAATGATTGACTTCACGGTCATTAAATAGCTCAGAACAGTTGTGATTGTATCTGCCTGATAAACTTGCTAAGATGTATGTCCCAGAAGTTCGTTTTAGTTCGGATAATGAGAAAACACAAAACACATCTTCATCATGGTCATTATGACTGCACTGTATGGTTTATTTTCTCTCTTTCCTTTTCTTTTCTCTAACCTGAAAAGTTGCTTGCATCTTTACAGTGGGAGCCGGTGCAGTACTTCAACAACAAGATCATCTGTGATCTGGTCGAGGAGAAGTTCAAAGGCATCATCTCCATCCTGGTGAGCAGGCACACTGCACTTTGTCTCTGCTATAGAGGATTTGAAACTGAAATACGAAGCTCACTTATTAAATCTTCTGGAAGTGGATTTCTGCCAAAACATGAAACAAATAAAGAACTTGTGGCAAGATAAGGTGCATAAAAGGAAAAATTCAACATTTAAAGATATATTACCCAGGGCTCTCTCTACAACAACAAACAATTTATAGACTCCTAGTAGCAGTTTCCCTACCCTCTTGGCCAAAAGTAGTCAATTCATTAAACCTTTATTTAAATTCTGAAAAGAATTTGGGGAGAAACCTCATTTTCAATATAACCGAGTATAAAATAATAATAAGACTGAAAGACAAAAGATCCTCGATAGAAAGAAACACAAACAAAAGGCTTAGATAAAAATGCTGATAAAAGCCTAAAGTAATAAAATAGTTGAGCCTTATGATGAGGTAAGCTTTAGATTGTTATGCATTTAATTCCAGGTTGCAGGTGCACAATAAGAAGAATAATGTCCATGTTCAGAAAAAGCAGCCAGTACCTGCAACGTAATCAAATTATTTGACCGAGTTTGATAAGGGCCCCCATTAAAAGTCAGCAACAAAATGATGTCAGGAGGTAAAAAAGACAACTGTAAAATCACAACTGGTTGTTTTTATGCTTTGATTTTTGTTCAGATTAAACAACATAATCATTAACTAACTTAACTGGTGCTGGTTGGTGTATAAGGTTAGTTAGCTCCATATTTACCATTCACATATGAGAGTGGTATCAGCCTTTTCATTCAGTTCTTGAACTATTCCTTTTAATGTTCAGTCTTTGAGTCATACATGTATGAATGATCTATTTGATCTTGGTGCAGCTGCAAACTATGAATTCATGTACTTTAACTTGGTATCATATTCATGTAAATGATATTGGGACAGTCTTGTATAAGACTAAGAATGAGTGATTGCTGCTCTTTTTGTTCCTGCTATCACAGGACGAGGAGTGTCTGAGACCTGGAGATGCCAGTGATCTCACCTTCCTAGAGAAACTGGAGGACACTGTTGGAGGACACGCACACTTTGTCACGTTAGTTTGATTCCTACTCTTGTGGTGTATAAATACTGCAATACCACAAATGTATCCAAAGCAGTTTAGTCTCACAGGACTTAAAAGTTGGCCTGTTGACTGGCTTGTGACACCACACTATAAAATATGTGTCCAGTCTGTGGATGTCTCAGTACATACATGACTTGTGTGTGTGTGTGTGTTTCTGCCTGTGTGTGTGTGTTTCTGCAGTCACAAGCTGGCTGATGCAAAGACCCGGAAGGTAATGGGCCGTGACGAATTCAGACTGCTGCACTACGCTGGAGAGGTCAACTACAATGTCAACGGTGTGTGTGTGTGTGTTGTAAACAAGGCCAGTGTGACCTCAAGTCCTCAGATATTTGGCACTTAAAATGTAAAAATGGTATTGGTATTTGCATGTAAAAATGCAAATACCAATTATTATTATTATTATTATTATTATAAATGCAGCCATTTACAGTGGAAAATGACTATATGACTGTAGCTTTAAACTTAACTGGATATTGCCAGTGCCAAGTGATACTGTGGGGCCTTAGTGGAAGTGATTTGTCATCACATGCATCAAAACTCAAATTCCATCTTTTCTCTCTCAGGATTTTTGGACAAGAACAATGACCTGCTCTTCAGGAACTTAAAAGAGGTGAGTATAAAGCTGTATTTCACTAGGACTGTGATACATTGTCTGAAATCTATACAGTGTTTACCTGATTCAGAAGGTAAAATGTCCTTTGTGTATTTTATTTGTTTATTTAATAGGGAAAAGTATGTAGCATAACCTGCCACACACTACAGCATTTATAGCTTAAGCTAATTTGCAATGCCCGTCCTTGTTTGCAGGTTATGTGTATGTCAGAGAATAAGATCCTGACCCAGTGTTTCGACAGGGAGGAGCTGAGTGACAAGAAACGCCCAGACACGGTGAGATACCTTGTTGTTTGTGTTGTGTTTGTGTGTGCTCCCTCTTGGTCTCCTGGAGTTTTTCTCTGCCATCTTCCACACTCTTATAAATCATACTCTCACACATCCCAACATACTTTCCCATGGTAAAACAATCAGTGATGTGTTTCCCCTCTGCAGTGTTGAGTGGGCGGTCAGATGGGGATTCTCTGCAGCCTCCCACTCACTGAGAAATGCCCTGACACTTGTATGCCCTTTACAAATACACACTTGAACAGGGAACTGTCACAGGCTGGCAAGTTAAAAGTCCCAGTCATCCACACTGGGCCCACTGTTCAGTGTCTACTGGACTGCCAGTCACATCATCCAACCCTCTGCTTGCGTAGCTCTTCTTAGGTCATCATCTCTGTCCGCGGGCTTCCATTTTCTCCTCTTTGGTTTCTACCTTTGCTCACCGACCAGCTTCCTCTCCCATCCTCCGACCTTCATCTCTTCATCCCTTCCTAACCAGCCCCCGTCTGTTCTCTGTGTCTTTGTGTCTGCCCCTCCAGGCAGCCACCCAGTTCAAAGCAAGTCTGGCGAAACTAATGGAGATCCTCATGTCGAAGGAGCCGTCGTACGTCCGCTGCATCAAGCCCAATGACTCCAAGCAAGCAGGTATGAAGTCTAGTCTTGTTTTCAAGTGTATTTTCAAATATTGAGTTATAAGTGTGAAACAGACTTATCATAGTGAAATCCAGTCAAGGTTGTGAGTATAAAAAGTATTAATGTGGGACGTCATATGTGGGATATAAACTGAAAACACCTCAATTCAGAAATCAAAAACCTTGTCATCTTTAGACTATTCAATCATTGTGACAGTATGTGTGTATTAATATCACAAACAGAAATGATTCCATACTTGTTGGACATCCTGGATTATCAAAGTCTCTCCTCAATACTCAGTACACTCTGAATCCAGTAGGATTTGTTGTCAAGTAATTTATCAGAAGAAAAATGTATGAGCTGACGTTAGTACTGGTAACTTAAAAGGATGACAGAGAGGAGCTGGTTTTGGTGGAGTGATAAGATGGAACATGGGACCAATGGTTCAACTTGTAAATGTTTTACTTTGAAAGTCTGAATTTCTGTGGTTGTAATTTCCTTTTGTGAAATCCCTAGAAAGTTATTTCAAGTTCAAGTCTGTTACATTGAAAAACATTAAGGGTAACACTTTAAAGTAACCATCATTAATAAATTGTAAACGTATAGTCAAGTAAAGCATTTCATTGTTTTTCAACATTGAAATAACTGTAAAGTTTATTTATAAATGTACTGGGAGGGATATGATTAAGTGTCACAAAACTATTTTCAAGATTACTTTAATTCAATCAGTTGAATTGTGATCTTAAGTTTTAGATCAAGTCAATAAGTGGATTACTGTGTAACTATTTGACACACAGTAGACACATGTTTTCAAACATAAGATAGCACAGAGATACAATTGATTATATTCAGGCTTGATTGATTATACTTTGATGCCTGGATGTTCGAGTTTGGCATTTTCATCTTGAATGTTGCTGTCTGAATTTCACCAATCCAAGTTGCATGATCAGTTGATTAAGAGCTACTCAAACAGGATTTTCTTAAATAAGGTTTTTCCCTATTAACCTTAGAAGTCACGCTTTTGAGATTGCACAACGTGGAATGACGTTCTCATTTGATGTTTTATGTTTTGATCCCATACTTAACAGTTCTTGTAAACACAGTTGAAGCAGCTTAGCAGTTTCAAAAAGCTAATAGTTTTCCAGAAACATGATGTTAATCCTGTACTTTGGCTAATTCCAAGCAAAAAGTTTGTTTTGCTTGAGTGTAACTCTCCGTGTGGTCGTCAGAATATCGGGCCAGCCTTTGTCAACACTGGGCCTTTTGTCAGTTTCACACTGTCCCTCTGTTCTGTCACTCCTACTTCTGCTGTTTAGCAGCTACTGGTTTTCTCTGGTTCATTTTGTCCAACAGACTTTACATTTTTCTCTGACCTCTCCCACTTTCTCCCCCCTCCTCCTGTCCCAGTTCGATTTGACGAGGTGTTGATCCGTCACCAGGTCAAGTATTTGGGGCTGATGGAGAATCTGAGGGTGAGGAGAGCTGGCTTTGCTTACAGACGGCGCTACGAGGTCTTCCTACAGAGGTGATCAACTGTCCTTTTTTGTTTTTTTAACCAGTAAAGTACAATACACACAAACAAACACAATGAGAAGTACAGTGAGAATAAAGGATACGGGGCTGTTGTAGTTTAAGTGTCAGTTCACCACACACTACTTATTTTGACTCTGGAGTGAGTGAAGAGCAGTTGTCAACAAAGCAGTACAGATTTGGGCCTATTACCTGTTTTTTTAACAGAATGATGTCTCAAGAGTGAAATATTCCTTTGACCTCATTATTAGGGGTGTCACAATTCTCTAAATCCTCAATTCAATTTGACTTTAGATTGAAATCTCTTTTCTGCACTAATAGCTAAGCAATTGTCAGACTATCAAATCTGTATTTGTATATGCCCTGACAACTGTTATTACATTACATTTTTTCTTTTAACAGATAAATATATTTTACAACAGTAGCTTTATATAATTCTGTTGGCTTTTTGCAGCTATGGATTAGGCAAGTTCAAATAATATTGAAAAAATAAAGTTTTCAGAGTTTAACAAAGAAATACCACAATAAACAACAAAAGATAGAAATACACTTTTACTGCAAAGTTAAGTTTCTCAAATCTGTCCTGAGTAAACCCTCTTCCCAAACAAAACAATAAAGGATCTCTGAAAAAGAAAATAAACCCAACCAGGCCCATAGCTACCATTGAGGACACCAAGGTCATGTACTCAAGTGTTGGCCCAGTGGCTCAGTTAGTAGAGCGTGCGCCCCATGTACACAGGTTGTGTCCTCCCCACAGCAGCCATAGGGTTCAAAGCCCACCTGTGGCCCTTTGCTGCATGTCATCCCCCTGCTCTTTCACCTGTCCTTGTTCCTGAAAAAGAAGTGTTGGGAGTTTAAACCCAGGAAGAAGAGAAAGAATGTGACAAGAATATCATAGTTTTCATTGTTATAATTCTACATAGACTATATTTTTGTTTATATGTGATAGTGTTGTATAATACTGGTTTATTTAGTATCCTTTAGATCTCAGTCCAGTGAGAAAAAATGAATTCATAACATTGTTTACATCAAAAACTGTGAAGCAATGTTGTAAAACTTCCAATGAATACAACAATAACAATAATATGGAAGATGGCTGAGTGGACCGATGAACTAATAACGTTTACTGATGACTCGCAGTCGTCACAGCCTGTCACCTCAGGTCATATTTCAAGCAACACTAAATGAAACAAGGAGAAATGTGCACTGATGTCATCACCACCTGACCGCTCTGTTATTAACGACCAAAAGAACTGGAACCGTCTTTGAACAGAGGAGGTGGCCTACGACACTACTTATCACCCACCTACAATGCAGTACTGAGTTCCCACCACAGACAGCTTAACAACCATTCACACCTGGGCTCACCTAGCCCTAGCGACCCACATGAAGGCCGGTCGGGTCAAGTGGACAAGTGGCCCTAACAACTCTGGAACTCAGTAACAACTCTGTAAGGACACTCGCACACAGGGTTTAAAAGCCTGCACCTCCCCTCCAGTTGGTTAGAACTGAAGAAGCCTCTTGGATGAGAGGTGAAACGTCTTCAAGGAACTGAAACACGTCCAATTGCCTACGATACAGCACTTAGAAGCTGTTGAAGCTGTTGCAGAAGCTGTTCTAGTCACTGGTACTCAGAAGTAGGCCAGATTTTACGGCGCCCCCCGGCAACATAGAGAACATTGAGGGGGCTCACTAGTGTCTAGTCCCTCAGCATGAACTAAATTCCAATAGATAGAGATTAAGGTTGAAAATTGGCGAAGTTACCCTTTAAAGGATGTTCTTTCTAACCTTTAACCTTTTTCCTCCTGTAGCGATGTTCTAGTATTTACTTGTGTTTGTGTGTGTGTAGGTATAAGTCCCTGTGTCCAGACACATGGCCTAACTGGCAGGGGAAACAGTCAGATGGAGTGGCCACACTGGTCAAACACCTCGGATACAAGCCTGAGGAGTACAAACTTGGCAGGTCAGCACCACACAAATGTAAACAGAAAAACACAACTTTAACACAACTTTAAGAAGTACAGGTTAGGAAGTTTTTTCTGTTTTTTTTATTTTACATTTTTTAACTTTGCTTTATGATGTATATCATCTTCTCTCTGCTTCCTCTTCACCTATATTGCACTTGACCGTTTCGTTATACACAATGTATTTGCTTTAATACATTTAAAACATTTACTCTGAACTCAACCTTTTAGATCCAAAATCTTCATCCGTTTTCCCAAGACCTTGTTTGCCACCGAGGATGCTCTGGAGACCAGGAAACACAGTCTTGGTGAGAGCCTCGGACACAACTGGTGATTTGTCACAAACATTTTTTCATCACCACATATTTAAACCATTTGGTTCCTTTCTGTTTTTGTCACCCCACAGCCACCAAGCTGCAGGCAGGATGGAGAGGATACAACCAGAAGTCCAAATACCAGAAACTTAGAACATCAGGTGAGGAAACTTTTGCATGTTCTCCTGCTAATGTTGTGATAGAGTTTGTTTATCAGTTACAACAACGTCTTTGTGTGTATTTGTTTATTATATATATATAATGTACCTTGCAGCTATTGCCATCCAGGCGTGGTGGAGGGGGATCCTGGCCAGGAGGAGGGCCCAGCGCAGGCGACAGGCTGCCGCTACAATCCGCAGGTACAGACCAGCAGATGGTCCAATACACTCGCTGTCGGAGTGTATGCTTTTAAAATGTGGATAATATGTGAAGATTTTGACAACCCTTTTAATTTCCTTTCTGTTTTTTTTTTATTGTATTTATTATTTTCTTAATTACCTTCCTCATCTCATCATCAGGTTCATCAAAGGCTTCATCTACCGCCACAAGGAGCGCTGTCCAGAGAACGAGTACTTCCTGGATTACGTGCGCTATTCCTTCCTCACGAATCTGCGCAAGAACCTGCCCAAGAATGTCTTGGACAAGAGCTGGCCAACACCTCCTGCTGCTCTCACTGAGGTGGGGACAAAACACGAACTCTCACACACACACACACACACACACACACACACACACACACACTTAGCTGTACTTGACTTGAGTGGAATTAATTCAGTCTTTTGCTCCAGTGTGCTAAACCATTAATTGAGGTCATACACCGTTAATAAAATGGTGTCAATTGTATCCTGGTGTGCACTGGAATATTGATTTGTTTGATCTACTGTGTTTTGCCCTGTACTGGCATCACCCAGAAGAAGCACTGCTGTGAACAGCATAACTTCCGTTTTTTAAACTGTAACTGCTTTGTACTCTAACTAAAAATGACCTAGAAAATGTAAATGTTAACCATGAAAGAGTGGCAAGAAAAAGACAAAAATGTCATACAATATATATATACACTTGCTACAGTGACAACTCACATACAGTATGTATTATGACTCCACATTCATACAGCGCAACTGAATAGTGTTGTTTGTTAAAAATTCTCTCTGTGCCTTTAGGCTTCAGAGCATTTGCGTAAGCTGTGCATGCAGAACATGGTGTGGAGCTACTGTAAGAAGATCAGTCCTGAGTGGAAGCTCCAGGTGAATACTTTTCCATCAACAGTTACAACATAGCATTTGTAATCTGACTGTTAGGTTTCTGGTTTGCTCCACTGAAATCTAATCTGTTTGAATAGATGGAGCAGAAGATGACCGCCAGCGAGATCTTCAAGGACAAGAAGGACAACTACCCGCAGAGTGTGCCCAAACTGTTTGTCAGCACAAGACTCAGTAAGACTCGCACATGTTTCCGACAACAACATATTAGTTGTGAAACTTGTACAGGCTTCATGTTACACACTATGTAAAAGATTCTAAGAGCATGTCCCATCTTGTTCAGATGGAGAGGACATTAATCCCAAGGTGCTGCAGGCTCTGGGCAGTGAGAAGATGAAGGTTAGTTACAAAACCAAGAGCAGTGTCAATGCTGTCTGTAAGTGTATTTATCAAGTTATCTGACTCTCATCCTTCTGTTCCCAGTACGCAGTGCCAGTCACCAAGTACGACAGGAAAGGTTACAAACCTCGCCCCCGTCAGCTGCTGCTCACCTCTAACAGTGCTGTTATCGTAGAGGAGGCCAAACTCAAGCAGCGCATCGACTATGGAGCTCTGAAAGGTTAGAAGGCAACCATCACTTTTCTTTATTTCTTATGGATGTGGACAGTAATGGGTTCATTCCTCATATAAACTGTCCTCCCCCTGCAGGTGTCTCAGTCAGCTCTCTCAGCGACGGCTTGTTTGTTCTGCATGTGCCCAGTGATGACAACAAACAGAAGGTGACACCATGGACGTTTACACTAAATCATTATAAATGAACCAAAAGTCATGTAGCTATTTATGAATGTGAATATGTTTCACTTTGAGTTTTCACTGTGTGTGTGTGTGTGTGTGTGTGTGTTTGATGGTTTCTTCACAGGGAGATGTGGTTCTGCAGAGCGACCATGTGATCGAGACCTTGACCAAGATTGCGATCTGTGCCGACAAAGTAAACAGCATCAACATCAACCAGGGCAGGTGAGGAGCAGAAACACGTAGAACATGCACTTGGCGTGATGATTTTTACAGTGCCACTTTGTACCTAAAGTGTGTGTGTCCCTACATAATGCTAACAGCAGTATAAGTATCTGCTCCTACATGCTCAAGCATCTCCAGGCAGAAAGTGTCTAACTCTCCCTGTGTTCCTTTTCCAGTATAAAGTTTACAGTGGGTCAGGGGAAAGAGGGGATCATAGACTTCACACCTGGATCAGAACTACTGGTGGCCAAGGCAAAGAATGGACACTTGTCTGTGGTGAGTCTGCCAGTCTTCCTCAGTTATTCCGCTTTGTAAATACCTTTGATTTTCCTTTATGTTATTCAAGCCTAACTGACAGAACAGCAGTTTCAGAAATGTTTATGCTGATCACCATGATATGTGCCTTTTTTTAATTCAGAATTTATCAATCATAAAAATAAAGATTTGTGATAGCAGCATCCAATAGGTGACGATTGCAATTAGAGCTGCAACAATTAGTCAATTATTCGATTGGTCGATTAAAAGAAAATTAATTGTCTACTATTTTCTTAAACAAATTATTGTTTAAGTCATTTTTTTCAAGCAAAAATGCCAAACATTTGCTGGTACCAGCTTCTTAAATGTGAGGATTTGCTGGTTTTCTTTGTAATTTATGATAATAAACAAGGAGTCTTTAGGTTTTGTGTTGAACAAAAGAAGCAATTTGAAGATTTCACTTTGGGCTCTGGGAAATTGTGATGAGCATTTTTGTCACATTTTTTTATGGGATCTAAAGGATTAATTGTGAAAAAAGTCAGCAGATTAATCGATAATGAAGATTTTGCAGCCCTAATTGCGATGCTATTTAAAGCTGCAATAATCGAAAAAATATATGTTAACATAGGATCATATGACGGTGCGATATGGGAAAGAGAGTGCTAATAGTGACAAATAGTTCAACTCTGCAGTTCACCTCAGTTCTACGGAGCATTTGAGCCTCATTGTTTGGGTTTTATGGGCCACAAACTCCACTCTTGTCAACATTTTTTCCAGTAGCAAGAAGCTGTGTTCAGAGAAATAGCTTTGATAAAATTATTGTACATTACCTGCTCAGCACCGAACAGCAAGCTGACAAAGTTAGCATCTAGCCGGAGAACATAGTGGAGTGTTTGGCAGCAGATATTTCCTCAGGAGTTGGTGCAGACCAAGAGAAAATCTCACATGTGAAATAAGTAAAACTCTTCAAACTGTGTTTATGTAAAACTTCACCATTAAAAGTAAAGGCTGGATGATAGAATAGCTATCAGGGCCTTCTAATGTTAGGATTACAGTATGTTGCACTGCCACCTAGTGGTCAGTTAATGCTGTTCTAATATCTTTAAAGTAACAGCTTCAAAATCATTTGGATGATACAGCGATACACATGTTTACTTCAAGATACATGTTTTCAAGACATAACATTGTTATGACGTGATGAGTTTGTTTGTAGGTAGCACCTAAATTACGTCCGACAAATAGACCTTTTTCATGGCAGCCATATTGACATGAAATAGAAGGTAAACACAGGTTTAATTAATGACGATGACTCTGACAAAGGTTCTGTTACATTAAGTGACTTTTTAGTGAGCCAACATGCACAATAGCAGCACCTTGACTCTGTTTGACCTGAATGGAACAGAATCTTAATTGGTATCATTGGTAACATGTGTGTTTACCCGTCTGTTTGATGTCAAAATGGCTGCTGTGAAAAAGGGCTATTGTTACAGACCTGGGATTTGTATTTACCATTTACCAACAGTGGTGTCACACTCAGAATCTGTGGGGGCGCCAAATGGCACAAAACGCAAAAAATGCCACATAATGTTGCTTCAAATCTGACAATTTTGTTTAAAAAACATTTCAAGAAGAATTTTACTCGAATGGTTGGATGTTGACCGGGTTTAGCAAGGTTTTTCTTTTTCTCTTGAGCTTATGAGTTGCGAGCTGGGTAATATTAAATATAAGTCTTTATTTATTAACCAAGATGTATTATTATAGATTAATTGTGAATGGAGAAATGAGATTCAGGCATGTTTTTACTGGAGCTCTTGTTGTCGTTTGGTTCCTTCCTGCTGCTGTCTAAAGAGCAGACGTCACTATGTCGACCTCTGACCAGATGTGCTGTTTTTCTCCTCTGCATGTCTTCCAGACTGCTCCCAGACTGAACTCCAGATGATGGCCACTCTGACCACACACCAGGACCTGAGAACTCCTGACGTCTCCCATCCTCCAATCACACAACCGCAGACGCCGCTCTGCTTAAGCCAATCAGACGCCAGCTGTCACCACATGGGTGGCATATGCTTCCAATTAAAATACATACAAATCCAGCAAAACTAATTGATATATTTATGTTTATAGATAATATTTTTGGGATTAATACTGTTGCTGTTTGAATATTCTGATTTTATATATGAGGCCAAGGAATAACAAATATTTTGGTGCATTTTTCTCGCACCATGTATGTTTATTGTGTTTTTTTTGGGGGAACATGACCAAGAGAACGATGAGGGAAGTATCAGACTACAATGAGAAGAAGGGGATTATTGTTGATGAAAATCAGGGTTAGTTGTTGCCTGTTGCCTCTTTTTTTCCTGTTTGCTCTTTCTGCTTGATTGTCACACTGACACTACTTTTCTAACTGGGTTGGACTGCTTTGTATTGAAGCATGAAGGTGTGCAGAAGAAGGCTGACAGTATGTAGGATAGCTGTTGAAAGGTACAGGGATTAGGAAGAATAACTTGTCAGTCAAACGGAGATATCTTGGCAAGAAAAGGCTGGTAGTGTCAGACAGTGGCTAACTAAGTCAGAAAGAATAGCTGAATGTACTATATATTTCAAAAATGTATTTGTAGAATGAAGCTTGTCATGAGGGATTGACTACATTAAATAAACTGCATACAGTGGAAACGCTGCAAAAAGGAACCAAGTACGTGAGAGGTGGGTGAGAAAAGGCCAAAGAAAGATGTAGGCAGCAGTCTTTTACCTTGATCCCAGGTGCTCGTGCCTTCCTCCCTGACTAATTTATTCATAAATTGAGCTTAATATTGATGAATGAAAACCATGACACTCACAGGAGAATGAGTCGAGTTAGATAGAAGCGTATACAAACCCAACATTATTCCAGCAGCAGCTTCCTGTACAGTCGTTTTCCCTTGAATCCACATAACCCGCTCTGACTTTGCCCCAGCATCTCATTTGGCTGCATTTCCTCTGAACTGGAGCTTCTGCCTCACTATTACTGAGCTGGTCTTATGGCTACACCTGACTGAGTGTGAACAATATTTTTGTAACAACCAAAACCATTTTTTGTGCATTGTTAACCAAAAAAGTCTCTCCAATTTTCTATGTCTAAGTCTTACATTTAAAATGTGAGACTAAAACTCACAATCTGAAGCCGTGATGTTGAAATTTTGGTGTACTTCAAAACTGGCTCTAGCCGAGGCATGTGAAGTCAAAAACAGTGATTTGAAATCAAAGCTAATAATAGCTGTGTTTTGTCAAGATGTTTGTGTAAGTGTGACTTTTTTAAAGGAACAGTGTGACATTTTGGTAAATGTGTGTGATTACACAAGGAGATTGACACCATTCTCATTTGTGCATGTGCTAAATAGGAAGGTACAGCCAGGAGACACGTCGCTTAGAAACAGCTAGCATGGCTCTGTCGATGGATTAAAAAAAGCCACTGACATACGTTTTTTATACAAATTAAACAAACAAAACAAAGTGTGTTTAATTAGTGAGTTTTAAAGGTGCTGGAAGGCAGATTGTGTTACCTTTGAACAGAGCCAGGCCAGCTTTTTCCACTTGTCTTGCCAAGCTAACTGTTTCCTGGCTGTAAGCTTGCTTCATATGGATCCTCATTTAAGTTTTTGGCATAAAAGCACATTAGTACATTCCCCAAAATGTCTAATCCCACTGTATAGAGCCATAAATCCATAGTTCTCTTCAGAATTTTGCTCTTTTCAGGGTAAAAAGCTACTAAATTGTCACGTGACACCAAAATTTTGGTGGTAAAATAGTTCTGCATTCTTCTAGAAATACCAGAGCCTCCTGTGGACAAACATCTCTCTGTCTATCCCTTACTCAGACCAAAGACTGATCCTGAAAATTATTGAACTTTTGAGAGGAGCTCCAAAATGTTTCCAAGATTTTTTTGTTCTTTTTTTCCCAAACCTTGCTGAATGACATACATTTGGGTTGCAAGGCGGGTGCAATATGCCGAGGCAGGACTGTGCAACTGTACTTCAAATATACTAGCCAAAGACCCTGTTGATTTATAGTGATTCTCAGTTGTATGATTTATATGATATTATTGTGTTGCTTCTAATTGTTATGTTGTTTTTTCAGGAGGGTGATCTATATGTACAGTTTGTGTTCTGTGTTATAAATGAGAGACTCAAGCCAAGTGAGGTTTGCTATGAAACATTTTGGGAGAAAAAGCTTCTAGTATTGTTTGTTAACACAAACTTGTCCATGTGCCTTGTTGAATAGCAATACAGCAGATTTGTGTGGGATTATGAAAGAAATACCTCGGTGGCCATTTCTGAATGTTCTCCCAGCAGCACCTAAAGGTCTCCTCCCTCTGTGTATAAGCTTTACTCAAACCAAATCCTTTAAAGTTTATCTATGACTTACAGATGCACTCCTGTTATCAATCCTGACTTACTGTATGCACCACACCAATGTATAATTATGCCAACACACTAAAAGATAAGATACTAAAGATTTGAATACATTTAAATAGTAAATGCAAACTGATGAACGGCTTTTTGTGGTTTATTCTGTTCTTTCGCTCTCTCTCTGTGTCCTTGTGTCTAATGTAACAGTTGTATTCTATATTTCAATATTAAAAACTCAATAGTAGTCTTAAAACTTTTGGATACGAGAGTCTGGATTCAGGCAGCTATTGAAACCATATAGATACCATTTAAATGGAAAGCAGAAATGCCCTTGACTGTTTTAAGTGCCCTTATGCAACGGAAATATATTTTCCATGTATGTCGATCTAAAATATCAACATTCTAGTTTTTTTTTTCATTATTTGTGTCAAACATGTAATCACAAGATGAAAATATTGTCATAACACTAACACTGATATGAAGAGCTGACAGGCTTATGTTTGAAATTCGTCTCATCTTTATACGCATGCAGTAGGCTCCAAAAGCCTGAGACATCAAGTCAAAATACTGCTGTTTTGCATTTTGTTGCATTTGATAATATCGGCTCAACAATACGAGTGAAAAGTTGAATCTTTAAAAAGATGTCCATGAGTTTCACAACATCTTAGTATTTGGTATGTCCCTCTTTTGCTTTAACGACAGCATGCACTCGAGCTGGCATGGACTCCACAAGTTTGTGCGAGACCTGCTGACTGCCGTTATCGCAGAATGATTTGACAGTAGTCCACAAAGCTTCTTGTGGTGTCACAGAACACTCGGCTTCCTCAATCTTCAAGTGAGCCCGTAATTGTTCAGTGGGGCTGAGGTCAGGTACCTGAGGAGGAACGTCCATGACAGTCAGGACGTCTTCTTTGAATAAACCAATTCAAATTTATTTCAGACATGTGAAAACAAAACAAAGTTAAATTAGTTCTACAAATAAGCATAATAAAATGAAAAGCATGTTACAAAGTATATTGCATTAACAAGCAGTGACATGCCCAAAAAGGAGTAGGAAGAAGTACACTTATTTAATACATCCATGAAAACACCTCCCTCATCCCTGTATCTTTTGAAAGTCATCTCCTTGTACCTTTTTTTGAACTGGATCATGCTTGGACATTGCTTTAGCTCCATGCTCATACCATTCCACAGTTTCACCCCGCCGATTGAAATGCACTTACT
Organism: Pagrus major; assembly: GCF_040436345.1. NCBI lineage: Eukaryota > Metazoa > Chordata > Actinopteri > Spariformes > Sparidae > Pagrus > Pagrus major. Next base: position 29,073,147 of record NC_133216.1, on the reverse strand, counting down.
TTTTATTTCTTTGCTATTCAAGTAGTTGTGTCAAAGCTTTGAGGTATGTTTGGGCTCATTATCCTGCTGCAGTGTGAATCCCTCTCCACAAAGATACAAACCAGAGGGGGTGTAGCATGTCTCTGAAGAATGGAGGGGTACTTTTGCTTGGTCAGGCTGGAGTCAATTCTGTGCATTCTGTCAATTCTTTTTTTAAAAATACCATTTATTTTCACAAAAATATATGATATAGTAATACATGCATAATATATTTTAAGTTATACCTTTTTAAATACATATCAGTGTATATAACCAGTGTACTATCAAAATTTACATTAATTGTATTTTGTATTATATTCTTGAAGCAAAGTCACAATATATTGGCAGATTTAGTCAAATACATGTGGACTCCTTTCATATATTAAAATGATTGAGAATATACATTACTAAGGGCCGTAGTGTTTTCTGAATCTCCCATTTAGTCGTCTGCCTTTAGTTGCTCATATTTTGGATTTTGGATTTGGATTTTTGGACTTCTGTTTTTAGTTTTCAACCTGCCCGGCCCTGTTTCTGCATTTGTGTCCTCTGCTTTTCAAACTGTGACAGACGTGCTGTCAGCGCTGCTTTATTACCAAATCGGGAGGCCCTGTTGCTGTTACTGTGAATCTAGAGTAGATTTTCATTTTCCCAGTTTTATGCTTACCTGTCACATATATCTAAAAAAAAAAGAGAAAAAAAGAAATATGTGTATAATCAAACATCCACACAGCAGCATAACTGAGGTCAGACACTATCTCAGCATAGAAAACACAATACAAAAAGAAGGGGAAGAACATGAGGTTAAAGGGTGAAAGGTAAAGCAACACCGCTGGTTGACAACTACACCTGAACTTTAGTTTATAGTAAACCATCAAAGGAAACATTTGATGCTGGTTATATTTCTTAAAGACAAGTTATTCGACTGTAAGCGTTGGACAAAATCAACAAAATATGGATTGATAAATAAATAAATATTGGGTGAGACAGCACAGTTTGGTCAGACATAGAAGATATCTAATATTACAGGACTTGTAACAGGATCAGCATAAAAACATGATCACTGATCCCAACCCATTTTGTAAGTGTGTGTTTAGTGTCATTTTTAGAAACAATGGGTTAATAGGGCACATGCACAGACATGAAATGAAGTAAAGCATTGTTCACCTGAAATGTGAAGAAAGACTGCTAGATTTCATCATCCCTACTTTAGTCCAATGACTTTCCTCAGAGAAATGTTAATAGTAGTCCCTCTGGCAAATCAATAAACAATGGTTTGGACTGGTCTGACATCATCAGAGTGGGTGCTGTCTGTCTTTACATGAAGTCTGCACTGTGCAAAAACGGCAGCATATTACATTCTATTAAGGCTGTTAATGGAACTGAAATCAGGTAATAAACTGTACTACCGGATCATACTGCAGTGGTGCACAGAGTGTGTGTACAACAATGCTTTGCTTTATAAAAACTCTATTGTCACTACCCCACACCACCTGAACATGCTGTGAGATGAGAGAGGGGGGTCATGGTAGGCTATATACAGTATATCACCATTTAATTCCAACATCAAAATGTAAGGCCTCAGATGATTTACAGAAACATCACTGGAGTGAGTTCACAGTTTTTTGTAAGGCTACTGGAGTACCTATTGAAAATTGTCCCACAGTATCTGAATTCACCCTCATATGATGCGGTGTTATGTCCTTCAGTGCAGAGTGACCACAGTCTACAAACCCTGTATCAGAAGTGGCCACTAGGTGTCACCCTCGACATGACTCTCCCCTCTTGTAGTGTTTGTTTTCATCTGTCCTTTCAGTGGACCATGTGAACCCTCCTCTCCTGTATTTCTAGGAACATGAAGTTTGAAGAAAACAGTGAGTCACCTCACAAGCCTATGGGCGGATTTACAGCCTACATATGCTGTAGGTGTTAGCTGCAGTGCTCATACAAACCCTAAAGATATTTGTCACACAGAGAAAGCAGGGATTAGGGCTTCACTGGGTTGAGGTTCATGTACTTAAACTGTCAGATCAGAACAAAGATCCCACTATGGGTTTGATTCCAGAGACTTGTGCTTCAGGGCAGAATGGGACCATTCAACCACAGAAAAGTAGTTCCTAAAATACTTCTGTTGCTGCAAACATGGTTCTGATATTGCAGAAGCCTAAATAATAATTGTCTTTAGTTATGCGGGGGTGTATTCACTGGTAATTACATTGAATAATATGGTAAACATAAAAAAATACCTTTAAGTTGACAAACCCCATTAACCTACTGACAAATTCTTAGTAGTTCTGTTGTCATTCTGTTTAAATAATAACAATAATAATAATAATAGCTCATATATATTTATTGATTATTTAGCTACATAGTTAAATGTAGTTGTGTATTGTCATTCTGACTACAATGTCTTTGTGTCCCATAATTATCCTCTGTTAAACCGTGTCCAAACATCCCCACAACTGTTTCCCCAACAGTTTTTTTTTCCAGTATTGAGAAACAACACACATGTAATATTGTCGCGCTCTGATTGGCTCCGGTCGGTCTCTAGCTCAGCCACGGGCCAATGGGGAGGCGGGGTTGTTTGTGTACGGCCGCTGCGCTGCTTATAAAGCGGCAGCAATGAGGGATGAGAGGAAAAATAGTCACCCTAAAGAAACCAAAGAGTCGACCTCCCCCCCGCTGCTCTGTGTGTGTCTGTCGTCGAGGGACATTTCGGACGCGCGGAGACAGATCCGACTGAGGCTCCATTGTCCCTGAATCCACAGGCTCAGGTAGGCTGTCCGCACCAAGGATGCTCTGACACACTGCACTTCACCGGAGGAGAGGCTGACTCATACTGCTGGCGCGTCTCACAGAGGGAACCACCGTCTCTCAGAGACACAGTCTCACAGAGACACAGTCTCTCAGGCAGCGCTTGGAGCGAAAGTGTTTCCTCTCTGTGTGTTTCTTGATGTCTAATGGCTGCAGAGATGAAAACTGGAGCTGCAACAGCCTTCGACACTGTTTTCAACTTTTAAGTTTCAGTGTTTTATCGAACGGGGCCATGTCCTCTCCTGCTGATCATTGCGTTAATTATTCACATTTACTACACAACATGCGCAGGGAGCATCATTTAAAGTGGATCGTCATAGTTTCTGTCATTGTCATCATCTCTTCCTCCGTGTCCCCGTGCGTTGCTGTGGCTCGGTGACGACAGTGAGCTCAGCGCTGCTTGAAAGTTTACATTTCATTTTCTTAAAGGAAAATTGTCCCAGTCTCACAGACAGAGACAGACTACCAGCTGAGGCTCCTCCATGAGAAGCCTGTTGTTGACTGTGGGCTTCTAGTTAACTGTCTTTGTCTCAGCAGCCTGATGGGGCTGATTCCCTGCACTGTTGTTGATACTGAACAGCTGAGCGCCTCCTGCGTAGATGCCCGTCAAGGTGCTGACGACCAATCCGGATAATTCCGGAAAAAGTGCGGAAATTGCCTTCAAGATAAAAGCATGTTCACAAGTGCAGAACTGCATTTAGTTTCAGGACCTTTTTTTAATTTGTTGTTAGTCATGTGTCAGGTGCATTACAAGAACAGTTCCCCCCAGTTTGTTTTCATTATCTGCTCAACCCGATGCCGAAAGTGTCATAGTCCTCAAAACATTTTATAGAACTTCACAGCAAAACAGTGTTACAGCACTCTCCTGAACGACTTCAGTAGATGGGAAATGTACAAGTAAAACAGTTGAAAAAAATGAAATGGCTCTATACAGCTTCTGTGGTGTAATCCAAAAAGCCCTGACATCCCAAATTGATTTGAAAACATGTTATGTACACCCTTTATAAGCCAAGAGCCCTAAAGCACACTTCATCTGAAGTGTTGCATGTCAAGAGTGTCAATAATGTCTTTTCAAATCAATTGTAGCTCTTCTAGAGACTCGGATAGGCTAAGTGTTTTTTTTGTGTGTGATTTTTTTTTTACACTTTAAACCAAGTCCACATTCACTTCAGTTGTTTAGGAAAGTGCTGCAACACTGTTTTGCTGTGAAGCTCCATACAGTTCTTGTAGACTATGAAACTTCAGCCGACTCTCCCCCTCAGCATGGGGGTGAATTTTCATTATTGGTTAACTGTAATATATTTAATATAATGTCAAAACTGTGCATCAATTACATCCATCATTTTTGTTGTATTTATATATTTTTATAGCTTTCTATTGCATATTGTGGTGAAATTTCCACCACTGAACTATTAGACTATTTATGTAGCCTGTCTTTCTGTTTAGTGTGGGCTACCTGATAATTTTCTTGATTATAAACTTCAAAGTGGGACTGGCACAAGGTAGACATTTGCTTTAGCCCACATTGGCTTTTTAACTCACAATGTCTCGCAAAGTAGCAGCAGTCATTAGACTCTTATTTTGAAAGAAGCAGCCGGAACCCTGATGTTTTGTTCTGGGTAACGCGGCTGTGAGTGGAGGGGGCTGGAGATGCAGATTGGGGTTGGTGGAGGGAGGGAGGGCGTATTGTGCGGATGATTTCAGTCCAGTTCAGACCAGTTCCAGCTCTGCTCCTCATTCACCGCAATATACTTTGTCTTATTATTCACACACATTAGCTCTGCTGCTAAAAACGCTCAGAATCCAAGTGGAGTCTGGCTGTGTCATCTTTGTTTTTTCCCTGTGCTCAGTGCTGGGGGCGATGAGTGACATTAAGTTCCCGTTCAGACAAAAACAGACTAACAAGATGGTGGGACAGTAATATAACATACGATTCATTTCTGTAATGGATTCGGATCAGGTCATGCATGTGGCCGATGTGTCCCCTGTTAATCTGAGAGAGCTTCACAGGTCCTACATAACAACAGACTGGCACATTATCTTTTCACTGATCTATTTATTTTGTAAATTAGTTTAGCACATAAATATTAATTGAAACAGGACAACATTTCATTTTATTTACACACTTTTATTTGATTGATCCTTCTCCTTGTGTTTTTCTTTCATTCCCTATAATGATGTTGAGTTCAGGTGCAGCTCTTCTGCTCAGTGTGTGGATGATGATGGTGTGTGTGTCAGAGCAGAGGCAGATGCGCGAGCGTTCACGGCACCACACCGACAGTCTCGCGCCGCGCTGGTTCGAACCGGCTGGAACTCGCGCTGCATTCAGGTTTCCTGGAAATACACAGTTGTTTTTAACCAAAGTCGCTTTGTCACACCAGACACAACACTGAAACATTTCCGTTTATGTTTCCACACGAACAGAGGGACGTCCAGCAGGTAGTCGTGTCCCGTCGATGTTATATTTATCACCAAATCACGGTTAGCAACATTTGGGTAATTTATATTTTTATCTGTGATCTGTTGACAACAAAATAATTAAGTAAGGAACCATGAAAATGTTGACTTTGGTCCTAGTATCAAACTCAGTAGCTTTAAAAATGAGTTTGTAATGTAAAAGCTCAGCAGAAACAACAATTTCTGACAATAAATATCCCTCTACAGTCTTCCCCCACAGGGACTGAATGCAACATCAACCTCACGTGTAGCTGCTGCACGAGCTATGTCACTAACAGCCAATAGGAGAAGACCTGCTAAACCCTAAGGCCAATCAGAGATGTCAGGGGGCGGGAGTTTTTTTATTATTTATAGGAGGGGTTTGAGCACCTCAAAGTCCTCAGCTGTTTTCTGTTTATGGGAGTCTTCCTCTGCACTGCCATCATCATCATCGACTAGAACAAAGAAATATCCACGGTCCATCATCGTAGAGTCATTCAAAACACATTATTTTGAAATCTAGCAGCCCTGAATCAGAATCAGTTTTGTTGGTCAAGTATCTATTATACACATATAAGTTGCTCTCAATTTACACACAGAGCAGATAGATAAGACTGCAGCTAAAAATAAAGATATGTAAACAAAAACATAATGCAACATGCAAATACAAGTAGGTAAACAAGAATACAATAGTGCTGTAAACATGTGGAACCATGTGTTCATAGTAGATAACTGTATTTGTAAAAGTTCCTATTAAGTACCAGTGCAGCATTAGTACCACATATTATCTGATATCATTCTCTCTGTCTTTTTAATATTCAACCCCAGGAGAGATCTTAATGTCATGATCATCCTCTCATCATTATCCCCACCGTCTTGTCTTCCAGGCTCCAGCAGCCTCTCCCTCACCTCCAGTCAGGCCAGTGAAGTGCTACCTCTGACCCAGCTGAGATGGCTCCCACCCTCGCCACAGCCTTCTCCCGCCGCTGGTGGATGGCGGTGACGGCGGTCATTGAGAACCTGCTTTTCTCCGCTGTGCTGTTGGGCTGGGGATCCCTGCTCATCATGCTCAAGTCTGAGGGCTTCTACTCCTACCTGTGCCAAGGACCTGGTGAGTCAGCTTCATATGGGTTATCATATTTAATAAAGGACAGGTGCATTTCAGGACTGCTGAACGGAATGTGTGACTGCATCAGTAGTGGAAAGTAATGCACTACATTTTCTCAATTGTACTTCAGTATGATTTCAGGAATTGTATATTACGTGAATATTTAAATGTTATGCAACGACCCCAGGTATCACTGAGAGGAACTCATTTTATGCAATAACACTGGAATTAAATGAATAACTTTACATCATAAAAAGAGAGAAATGGGAACTATTTGTCAATATCATTCATTGCTTGCTACACGAACACACCTCATGTATATACATATATCTCATCTGAAGCTAACAGTCCTGTTTGCTACCAGTATTTTACAAAAACTGCCTGGGCTTTATGGCTTTAATCTGAATGAGATGTTAATGACATGACCCTGCATGATGACGCGCTGAGCATCTCTGAGCTGCTGAGAAGCCAAAAGCTTTCAGATGACTGATTGCGACACCCCAAGGTAATTTATTCTGAGTGGGTGTGGTGGAATTATGGAGATTTAAGGACACACAAACAAGCTTTTTCAAAAAGTGCTCACAGCCTCGGCCTCTCCGTATTCTACAGTTTTCATTCATTTCACTACACTGTTATGTCCTGTTAACTGTGAGGACTGCACCTGATAGCTGAGAAGCAGCTACCTGCATATTAGCAAACACACAGGATTCTTGTTGATCCAACAGTTTGGTTTTTCTCATGGGAAACAAGTCAAATGGCGGGCGCGCTCGAAACAAGCTTCAAAAGCAGCCATAAGGTCCACATTCATCCCCTCATTCATAATCATCACACAGGCTGTTTTCTGACTTTGTCTCTTTGATCCTCTGATTGTCCCTCTGGCTGTGTATTCCTCTCTCTGTATATGCTACAAAGGAGCACTGATGAAAGCCTTGCTGGCTTAATTTTTGCATATAAAGCCTTTTAATGGTTTTATCCCTCTCACGCTATCACATGACCCCATCTGAGAGCACGGCCATTGTCACTGTACGCCTGTATTTCCTGCTTGTAGATTATTTCTCATTTCCGTCAGTGGCTCCAGCATGTGTAGCTGTGAATGAAAACTGATGATCCACTGATGTCTGTGAAGGCAGCCTGTTTATCTGATTGGATTAGGTATCAGCTCAGGTCTCCACATTCTTGTCACAGCTCTCTGACCTGCTAAGTGGCGTTAAATCAACAGTTTTGATGTTTACTTGTATGTCTGAAATCAGGTCAAGAAGGTGCAACGTAGACTCTTTTTGTGGTGTTTCTCAGTGTTTGTCTAGCTTCAGGGCCAAATATGAGCAAACATTTAGTGTCCTACTTTAAGTGTGTATTGTCTGAATTTATTATTAGCTTTAAATGCAATGTAATCTTTGATACAGTGGCGAATTTGGCAAACTGTGAGCCCTACTTACTACTCACAGTAGGTCAGATTGAGTGGGTAAGTTACAGTCCTTATTAGTGTAGACACCATTTTCTTGTGCTCGTGCTGTAGTAGAGATAGTAACACAAAGAGGGGATTTTACATTAAAAAGTCAGACAATCTGAATGATTTCCACTTGATTTAACTCCCTCACATTAGCTTCAGCTGAACTCAGATGCATTTTTGCACAAAACAAGGACTGCAGATTCTGTCTCTCATCTCCTACATTAGAAATTCTCGAGGAGGGGATCTCACCTCAGCCAGTATTCACAAGAGGAACAAGTACAGGGACTGAAAACAGTTTCAGTGCTGCTTCTGAAATTGTTCCCCTCATTTGCTATTCGGTGTTTGCTGAAGACAGGTCGTCTTCACAGTGTGTCCGTTAAAAACAACATGGGACACGATGCAGGTCACGCACAATGCGTGCTCATATTTTATGAGATTACTGAGCATCATTTGTTCCCTAGTTTTAATGCATTGTTGCATTTTGGGTCCTCTGTATGGGGTCTAACAGCACTACAAAAGGGAACAGAAAGTTAATACGTCATTTTAGTATGAATATGAGTATGCAAACCCCTGCATTCATTATGTTTCTCCACTCAACCGGATGCTTGTGACAGACGGCTAATGACACACTAACTCAGAGATGAGACAGCATTCAGACTTTGAGCTGGCCAGACTACAGTGGTTCCACATATTGTAAAGTTAGTCCAGTGCTTGCCTGAGGAAGCAAGGCACTGTCCCAGAATGTTGGGGAGGTTTCACCAAGTGGCATCACCTTCTGCAGCAGCATGTCTGATGATGTACAATAAGAGCCACAGCAGATCAGGTTTATGAAATGTCCTGTTATCACATAGGAAGAAGGAAAGAGGGTGAGAAAGAGGTGTGTTGGAGACATTATACATAAAGTCACACTCTGGGTTAGGCCTATTTATCCTGCACAGATACGCTGTTTGAGTTGGCTGCATGTTTAATTAGCACGTATACCAATGAACAAGAGACGGATACCTCCCCTAAAGTTCACAGTTTCTATTTCTGCACTGTGGCTCTGTTTCAAAGAGCACATTCCTCCTCGTGTTTGTGAAACTCGTGTTGTTGTTCATCCGTTCAGAACAGCCTGCTCCCCCACACTCAGGTTGGGGTGGCTCTGATGGTGTGAAGTGTGTGTGCTATGTTCCTGTGTCACACGGTGGAAAGAAAACTTGTACATTCCTTTGTATAACTCATCAGCTGATCTCACATCCTTTTGTCTCTCTTTTTTGTCACGACGCGACCTTCAGACAAAACGTGTGTTTTTACTGTTCGCGCCGCCACTTGAAAAGCTTGTTTGTGGTCAGGGTGAACAGAATGTATGCCACCACTAAAAGTAAACAGTTTGTGTGTATTCTTGTATGTTTCTTGTTGCCCTGAGGCCTTTATACATTACCATCACTTGACCCCATCAGCTTTAAACAATAGTGAGTGTATCCTTATATAAGCAGCCTTTAATCATCTGAGAGATCACTGCCTGCTATTTGTCTGTTGATATGGCCACTATTACATGGATGAGGTGTGTGTACGGTAGGATCTGACTGCATTATTCCACCTGACATCCTTTGTGATCGAGCCACGGTCAGTGTATGCTGATGATCAGGTTGAGGAAACAAAGCTGTTTGTTCATCCTAGTAATCATTAAACCAACTGACTCCATAGGAGGTGTGTCCTTGACATCCACTTTACATATAGGAGATGCTTATATTTCCGAAGGGCAACACATTTGGCAAGAAATATACATGACATGGTGTTGAGATGAAGGAGCAGGCACACAGTGAACACAGGGTGAGATTCATCAGGAAGAAATGTTCGCAGATGATCAAGTCAGCCTTTTAAACCCTTGAGTGCCTGTATTTGTGTGCGTGTGTGTGGTCCGGGCTCTTCTCTTATTGTTTGCTCTGGCCATTTGATTAGTCAGCAGCTGAGGCCACTGGGGGACAGATGCTGCTCTCCTCTGTGAGTCCAACAGTCAGCACTTAAAGCTCCAATACACCTCAAAGAGTGTCGAGCACTTAATCTCCATATTGACGTAAAGGTTTGATCGCAAAGGGCTTTCCAGCGCTGATACTGAAGCACATGTTTCGAGTTTTTAGCCCTGTAAAGTAGTTATTATTAACACAATAATAATTATCATCAGGATCAAAATCAGCTTTATTGGTCAGGAATTTTACTTATGTTACACACATAAAGCTGGACAGTTGTCATAGATTTATAGATGGGAAATCTGCAAAGACAACAGAGCAAACTCCATTTGCTGAGGAAGATTGTGTGACATGCCTGAGAGCTCCAAAACATCTACTAAATGGACCCTGTGAGCAGATTGTTTGTCAGTTCGTATTCATTATATAATATATCTCTACATGATCTATAATTAGTGTACTTGAATACAATGCACCATGGTGTCTGTGAATGACAGAGCGTTACAGCTCCACGTCCTCATGTTAAATCTCACTAGTCCTTTCTGCAGCTGCTTCTTTTTTAATGCTCAGATGTCCCCATATCTCTCTTAAAACAACACTGCAGTCATCAGATGTTCATTTAGCCAAACTAGTTGATCACCTACTTATACGCTGCACTAGGATGCAATTAATATGACATAGTAGCTTCCTGTTCTAAATTCTCCCCCTAGCCCAGAGGCCCGCCTCAACACCTCCTCCCTTCATCCTTTTACCTTAAGCTGGCTCAACAGAGGTAGACAAATCAACGTCACACACCCCTTAATGAACAAGCAGATTTTCAGTTCTGTTTATTAGACCCAGCTAAGACTTTAGCTGCTGTTGACAACTTGCCCCCAGGGCTCAAATGAAGAAAACACTCTGATGACTAAGTTCTTTATAGCTCCCTCCCTCCTCCAGACATGTAAAATGTGGTAGCTGCTGAGTCTGTCTCTATTGTTTTCCTGGCAGTTGATCAAAAACAAGTCAAGGTGAGGAGTTGTTTTCCTCTATCAGTCGTCCTCTTCGTCCCCTGTCTGTCTGTCTGTTGATACCAGAAGAGTTTCACCACAGGCAACAGTCTAATAGAGCAGATAGACAGAAATAGAGTGCACATGAACTCAGTGGACTGTGTTTACCAGTGATTCAGGAGAGCGAGCCAGTATCTGTCTGTGTGAAACTGTTACAGAGAGTTCCCCTCCACCGTGCCTGGTGGGTGCCGCTGTGACTATTTCTGGCACCTGTTTACCATGTATTGTGTTGTTTTCCTTCGAGGTTTGTTTACTTGACCTTTAATGAGTCTCCTGGCTTTACGATCAGCAGCTCAGCCCTAAGAGAGAGGGAGCGGTAGAGGGAGAAGCTCAGACTTCAAAGAGCAACATTAGGAATGAGCTCCCTTTTAATACTGAGGCATTTATTTTAGATCATGCCAAATACTCTTATCAAGTCAGCAGGTTTATTTACTGGTTTTTATTCCATAATGATTATTTCAGGAACAGAGAAATGATGATGGATTGTGTACACATCCAAAGGTTGATTTAAAGGTTGGATTCTGAGGTTTGATTCACTTATTAGCATGAAGGGAAAAGTTCACCCAAAAATGAAAATTCAATTGTTGTCTACACGCCAATGTAAAGTCAGGTGAAGTTCTACAGTACACAAAACTTTTCTGGAGCTTCACAGCAAAACAGCTCTGTAGCATTCTTCTAAACAACTGAAGTAAACGGGGGCTTTAAAATGTAAAAAGCAACCGAAAAATGGCTTCATACAGTTTGTCCAACATAATCCAAGCCCAAGCCCCAAAAGATGTTGTTTAAACCCTTTTTAAGGACAAAACCTCACTGTAGCTATTAAGCTAAAAGCATTAGCGCACACCCCTTCTGAAGTGGGTGCACAAGGTCGACCACGTGTCAAGGGTGTAAATAACTGTGCTCGTGCCTCTGGTCTTTTGACCTACATGCTACTGTTATCATACTAACATGCTCATAATGACAATGAAAACAATGCTAATTATTACCAGGTATAATTTTACCATGTTATGTCTAAGCATGCTAATATTTGCTAATTAGCACTAAACACAAAGTACAATGGAGGCTGATGGGAATGTCATTAGTTTAGCAGTTATGTGGTAATAAACCAAAGTATTGGAAAAAAATGTCAACATGATGAAAGTGCTACATAGAAAGTTCAGGTATGACCAAAGTTGTTTGGATATATCCTGTGAGGACCATGACTGTACGAAAAGTCTAAAGGTTGTTGAGATATTTCCCATGTATGTAGTGAAAGTAGAAATATTAAGTTACATAAAATGACACACTGCAGTACAGTACCTCAGAAATGTATGTTGGTACAGTATGTAAGAAAACTCACAGTTACATTCCACCTTTGGGTACAGAGCTTTGCAGACAGGTTGGATACCTTAAGTACGTTGACAGAATGACATCCAGTTTTGTCTGAGTTTAAATTTGAAATCTTTCCAACTTCGCTCTCATTTTTCTCGCTGTTTTTCTCCAGAGAACAGCTCCAGCCTTAACCTCTCCAAAACGAACACAAGTGGAGGTACTGAGGAGTACCTGGAGATGAACGGCTGGACCATCTGCAAGGACCAGGATGAGATGCTGAACCTGGCTTTCACTGTGGGCTCCTTCCTGCTATCTGCCATTACCCTGCCCATGGGCATTGTCATGGACAAATATGGTCCAAGGAAGCTACGACTTCTGGGCAGGTAAGGCTTGAGAAGAAAGTCCATCTTCCCATGATGTTATATGATATTAGACATTAATGGCCTACTTGGTTTATTTATTGCCTTACTGCTTTGTGTTCCCAGTGCCTGCTTTGCCTTCTCCTGCCTCCTCATCGCCTACGGTGCCAGTGATCCCAACAGTGAGTATCCCTACTCGTGTCATCTCACATACAGTACATAACTTTAACAGCATCACATGTTCACTCAAAAGCCATACTGCCTCTCACACTGCTCTCAATAATGTTGCTTTTGTAGGTCAGCCATATTGCACAGCAAACAGGTCACATGTATTGATGCAGCAGTGACACTTTAATCAATCACTTGTTGGAGTTACCTTAGGTCATCAGACTAACAGCATCTCCAAACTAACAGTGAATCTCCTTTCTCTCTGGCAGATCTGTCCATCCTGATCTTCTTTGCCTTGGCATTGAATGGGTTTGGAGGCATGTGCATGACCTTCACTTCTCTGACGGTGAGTAGAAAAGCTTGACCAAATTTACTATGCTTATATTTTCACATTACAGCTGCTTGTAGTTGATAGTCTTTGAAACCGCATCTGAACCGTCAAGAGACACTAATAGCTAAATCAGACTGACAGAATGATTCATAACTGTAAAATTTCTGACCGAACTCATTAATCTCATTGGAAATGGCTGTTACAAGTGGATTTGCCCAAGGATGCAAAGTACATTTGCATGGAACTTGGTCTAGAGTTCAGCTTTGGTGAACTTAGACATGCATTTTAAACTGTTGACCAATAGCAAACAATCCTGCCAGTACTGTCAACTGAGGCAGGCAAACAGAGGACCGGGTCGTCCATGGAAGAAGCATAAATGAGCTGTATCAAACCACCTAACTATATACAATGCCGTTTTTTATTAAAATGTCAGTATCAGCAAACCAGAATGACATAATGCTGAGATTTAATATGAAGGGAAATTAAATGAGGAAGAGCGGATGTGGAGAAAGAGAGGCAGGAGAGTGGACTAGAGCAGTGATGGCATCAGACACTGATGGAGAGAGGATAAAACAAGAGGTTCAGTGGATGGAGAGAGGGATGAACAGAAAGACAGATGCGTCAGAGAGGAGGACGACTTAAGAGGATGGAAGAGGACACAGAGAGATGTCTGAGCAGTTGAAGAGAGAGCGGTGGGAGAAAAGGATGAGCAGTGATGTGCGGACTACAGAGGATGGGAGGGAGGGATGGAGTGAATAAGGGAAGCCAGTGGTCAGGATGATCTCATCAGAAAGTGCTGCATCACAGGAGAGTCCACGTGAGAGAGAGACAGAGGATGAGAGTGGTTCAAAGAGAGCGAGTCTGCATTGGTAATCTATTATTCACTCCTGCACTGCCGCTCTGGCTAGTAGCCAAAAAAAGACCTCTCCTCATTTCTTTTTCATCCACATGAGAACACATGGGTCACTAATGTGTGTGTGTGTGTGTGTGTGTGTGTTGTTGAGAGTGCAAGTCTACAGATGTGCGATTGTTCTAACAGCAGAATAGAATGTGTTTTAAAGGTGAGAGGACATTTTTAGGGTCTTTTTTTTATTTTTTATTTTTAAAGAGGAGTTCCGATCTTTACTGTGCGGTAAACACATCGACAAACTGCATTGTAACCATTACATCAGAGGTGGATTGTTCAATTTAAAGTTTATTCATATACGATACATTTTGCGACAGTGTCACTTGCAGCCTGAACAGTCTGTTGCTTTATCACAAAACACACTGAGAGCAGAGACAGGCTGTCGCTGAGGAGACAAACAGGAAGCAGCGACAGGGGAACTGAGTGTGCGTCTCTCCACCCATGCTTCGGTGTTTCCTATTCAAGCTGCCTTCTGGGACCCTGACTGACACACACACACGCAGAAGTTGCTCAGCTGGTTTCATCCCCCCTCCACCCACCCCCCCGTCTTTAGTCTCAGCCTGATTGTTTTTGTCCTCTCAAGTTTCAGCTGCTCTCCTTCAGCAAGGCTGGGCCTGCACAATACTGTATGTTACTGTATGTAAGCACTGTGTGTGTGTGTGTGTGTGTGTGTGTGTGTGGTTGTTTTAGCTCTGGAGGGCCTCTGACCGACTGTATGCTCTCTGCAGGCCTCGACAAATGTTTCGTTTATAGAAGTGCCTCGGTTTATGTGTGTGTTTAAAAGTATCTGCAGGTTTTGTGTGTGCAAAAAGAGACATAATAGATAATAAGTAATTGCCTGTAACGGCTATTTCTCATGGCTGCAAAGCTCCGACACAGAATCTCAGGCATCATTGGTCATTGAAACCCCTCAGGTCAGGGTGACACACCCAGTTCACAGAGTGTGTGTGTGTGTGTGTGTGTGTGTGTGTGTGCGTTTAGTCATTTGGGACTAGAGCCAGAGGTTTCTTTCACCCTCTCTTGCTAAATCTAACAAGCTCAACGTGGACTGTTTGCCTCCCTCTCTGTTATTTCTTCTCTTTATCTATCACTGCTTGACTTCCTCATTCTCCTGTGGACGCACACTCAGCAGCGCTCAGTGTCCCGGAGCTGGAAAACAGGGAGTGAAGCTGACGAGAGGAGGAGGAGGAGGAGGAGGAGGAGGCGAGCAGGGTGTTTAAATCCCTCTGTGCTTTTCATTCCTCCCAGTCTGTGCTTGTAAACAGCTTCATGTTACACAGAATCTCTCCAAGTGTTCCCAGACAGACCCCCTCTACATACATACTGTACATCTACACCCACACATAGACTTGGAGCTCCTCCTCCTGTTTCCCGTCTGGTTTGCGGCACGTGTTTGAGCCCCCTCTGTTTGCTGGTGTTTAGCCTCCCAGTCTGAAGCTCCGCACACTGCCCTGATCTACTTTCTGTCGGATGCCCTCTAATGTGTATTTCCTCTATTCCCAATCCCTTTTTTTCTGTGTCACCGGACCATCTGGGAAGATTATTACAGGTTCGCTGAACATCTGACTGATTCCCTGACTGAACAAACTAGCCATTGGTGTGTTTTTTTGAGAAATCTAAATGCTCCACACATTTTCTCCACTAATGACTGAAATGTTATGAAGCATACACACATGTAGTGAGACCTCTCTTTGTAATACTTTTTACCATGCTGCTGGAAATGGCAGGGCGAGATGGAGGAAGTACAGTATATGCTCTGTTTACTACACGTGACCGCACGAAACAAAGGGAACGGAGATGGGGGGTTGGGGGGGGGGCTAAATGAATGAAAAAGGTCAAGAGTCGCTCAGTAATTTGAGATCCGAGCCAGCCAGACAGTTGCTGCTGTCACACTCATGTTGATGTGGCTTTACGCAGTGGAGTGAATTTCTGTTCCAGGTGCTTGTTATATGTAGGTTTTAGGGTCGTCTCTGCAGCTGGAATGGCTGTTAATCCTTTCCAGACACAGAGGGGTCTTAAAATCTCTACTCTTCCATTGACTTATTTCTAGTGGAAACACTTGTGAGTCAGCTTGTTTCAACACAAAACTTATCAAGCTTGGCATTAAAAAATATCCTAGTAGGAGGGAGATGAAGATGACGTCAGGCCGACGGAGGTATGCAGTCTGGTGTTTGTCAGCTGGTGTTTGTTAATCTTCCGGCCCACTTGGCTGCTCTTTATGATGGATGGAGTCCTATCCTGTGCATCAGGACAGGACCGGTCGGAGCTGGTTCTCAATGGTCAGGCAGCTGAAGTTTCCACTTGCCGAAGCAAAGCCTCTTCCTCCTTTCATTTCTCTGTTCTCTACTCTCGAACAGCTCTGTCCAGCTTCCTCTTTCCCCCCTCACCGCCGGACTTTAGGCTCAGCATGTTTTCTCCTTCCCTAGGCCTCTTTGTCACACCAGTTTCTGCCTTTTCCATTTCCATTTTCAACACTCTTATTCAGAGTGAGTGACAAAATCTGTGCAGAAGTGCAGGATGTGCCATTAAGTTTGTAGTAAGCAGAGAAACAGTTAACTAAGCAAGAATCAACACATGACATACGTATTATGTATGAGTGGGTTAAATGGTGTGCAGTGTACACAGCTTTAATCTCCTTTGTCTGCATTGATAACATTAAGTACTTGCACCGAAACAAAATCGAATCACAGCTGAACAGGTTTGTGTGTTGAATGTGTTACAGTGTTAAAAAGAGTCTACAGCCAAGCTAGCAGCTGTGTGTGGATGTACTAAGGCACCAGTGTTGTTAAAGTACCCAGAAGGCATACTTGAGTAAAAGTAAAGAAATCGTGTTAAAATATTAATTAGGTAAATGTAAAACTCACCCATATGAATAGTACATGAGTAAAAGTCTAAAGTATCTGATATTATATGTACTTAAGTATCAACATTGATTCTGGCAATAAATGTACCTACGTATCAAAAGTACAAGTAAATTATACATATATTTACATGTATGTATATACTGTATACTATGGGTGGACCAATTATCAGATCCAATAATCAGCATTTTTCTCGTTATTGGAATAATTTTTTTCAATGGATTGCTGTCTGATATCTGATACAATACATTCTTTGGCTAAAACGCAGCATGTTATCTGTGAAATAACTAGTAACTTAATTTATCAAATAATTGTAGTGGAGTAAAAAGTACAATATTTGACTCCAAAATGTTGAAGAGTGGGAGTACAACGTAGTAGAAAATGGAAATACTGCAGTAAAGTACAGATACCTCAAAATTGTAATTTACAGTAGTTGATTAAATGTACTTAGTTACATTCCACTGCTGCCAGGCACAGTGGTGCTTTTGAGCTAAATGTGTAAGTGTGTCGACATGCTAACATGCTCATAATGACGATGCTAACACACTAATGTTAAGCAACCATCACAATCTTCGTTAAGCATGGTATGCATGTTAGCATGGTCATTTGCTAATCAGCAGGTTGGGTTAAATAAGTTCATTAGGTTTAACCTCCTTCACTACTCTCTGTGCAGCCCTCTCTCTCAATAGCTGTTCTTTTAGTGGCAAATCCAGGGACATTTAAGAGCACTTACATTGTTCCAGGACATTGTGGCAGTGTTCCAGGAACACTTTCAAATGTTGGATTCATCAGCATAACCCATACTAAAGAGATTTTGACAGTTTGCATTTTTTCTTGTTGGGTTCAGTTAAGACCTCCTGCACCCATTCAAGCTAATATTCCAGAACAAGATGTCGTGCTGAGTCATGACAAACAGTGGTGCTTGTATTAAATGCTGAGTTACCTGGATACTGCTCAAACAAAGCCCTGAAATGCAACCACTTACTGATGAACACCAGCATCCAGAAAAAAAATCTGCACCTGCCTCTAACCGAACCCTGCCACCAAACCCTGATCTCTTATCTGCAGGTGACTGCTCTGAAGCTAAAATAGACCTTTAGTTGCTGTCCAAACACTGAGCCCATCTTTGTCTGTATCCTGCCACTATCTGCATGGATACACTGTGACCACAGTGCTAACAAAAGAGCTATTGAGGAAAGAAGCAACAACAAAGTAGATGGTGGGTGTTATTATTTTAAAGAGGTACGACTGCTCTTAGTCTGTTCCTTCACTACTTCCCCTGGAGATGAAGGCACTGATTCTTATATTTGTAAAGTAATCAAGATTAGGAGACTAGTAGAAGCAGTGAAGAGATTAGTAAAGCTTGTGTTAAATGAGGTAGAAAAGGGTAAAGTGAGGGAACAAGGTGAAGTTTCCAGAACAAACAATGGGAATGAGAACTACACCCAACTACAGAGCAGCAGCTTTCCTCAGGCTGTAAGACTCCTCAATTCACACTCAACACTCCACCATTAAAAAATAGTTTTAATTTTATTACTTATCCAATGTGGATAAGTCGGAATCCGACCCAGTGACATGCATTAAGAATAACTACTGTATAATGACTATATGGATAAGTTGTTTGCTTCAGTAGGTCATACAGAGGCAACAGTATCACATTGAGACTGACTGCTGAATAGTTAAAAGGTCCTTGTAGTACAGTTTCATAGAGCGTGGCTAAGCACTCTTCGTTTTGTTCAACTGACAACAATGAATTTGGAGAATTCAGCTACTTTTTAATGGTATTCATGAGCATAAAAGTTTGATTCATACCCAGAAAATAAGGTGTGCGTATTTGTTATATAGCTGACAGATGTTTTCATAGTGACACAGTTCATTGTGACTGTACAGTTATTGTGTCATCACTTTCTTGTTGTGTGCCTTTTAACGGCTGAAGCCACAGTAGACTCTTTGTCCTCAGGTGTTAAACAGCCACAAAACTCACCTGTCTGCTTGACTGATGTGTTATTGACTCCCGCTACAAAAACACTGTTATCTGCTCCCCGTCAAGCCTGACAGCTACTCCTTCCATCAACACACTCATGTTTAATCTATCCTTCTGCTGAGCTCACTAAATCCTACTTCTTCTTTCATGATTAGCAGACAAACCGGTGTATGACATGTTTTTTGAGAACCGTGGTCTCAGCAGCTGACTGTGACTCAGATCTACTGTGACGTGCTTTCTTCAGGCCAACGCTCAGCATCACAAGGGCTAGACGGGGTTTTTACTCTTGTTTGGGCATGTTGCTGCGCTCACAGATGCTTTGAGGTTGTCGCTCTGACACTGCACTCTTCGCTCACGTGATTGAGTTGTTTTCTCCCGCTCACACGTGCGCTCTCAGATGTTATAACCAGTGGCAACAGTGCTGCTACCAAATAAACCTGATCGCAGAGTGAATAAATAAGCTCGGGTGTATCAGTGGAAGAGACACCGTGGAGGTGAATGACAGAGAGGTTAGGGACTGACCTTCCCACACTGTGGCAGCCTTATTCCTTCGGTTATGAGTGGGACTGAACCTAATCATTCACTCTCAGGGTTATCACTGTTTCTTTGAACCCTTCTCTAGACCTAAAATGAACTGCAGCACTCTCCCCACAGCATGCCAATATATTCAACAAGCTGATTCTAAATTGTTATATTGGTACAACTTGTTTTATCGCCTGTGGTCTGAGAAGTCCTCAAGTGATGAAACTTCTCTCAGTGTCGTTCGGAGCTGAAGAGTACGAGTTTGAAAATGAATAAAATGTGTTGGTGTGGAGTTACAAATAAGTGAGCTTAGTCCAGACCTCTGTAGTCCTGTCCTGAGGCTACATTATCTGCTACCAGCATAACGTACACAAATCTCCGACTGAACTTTGGCCATTGATTCGCATTGTGGGCAATACAGCTGTCAGATTTTGACAAGCATCACAATGAAGTCAAAATCTATTGATTTTTTTACTTTCTTGCAGGATGTCCATCATGAGTCAGTGTTGTAGAAGTGCAACGCTAATTCTGTAGAGCACACTTTTAATATCTTACTGGAATGCCACCAATTTAAACATTTATAAAACCCTGGTGCAGAGACAGAACTGCTGTCATCTCCATATGGCAAAGTGGAAGTTTTCTTTTTGATTCACTTGTAATAATTTTCATGCAGTCCCTTACTAAACAGCATATAGAGCAATAGAGCTCTTGCAAAAGACTGGACATGAAAAAGGATCCATCATCACGTACTAGAGCAACAAGAAGTGCAACACTGGGGAAATCCGAACCTGTTGACTTTGCATAGCTACCAAGGCCTAGATTCGTCATGACCACATTAAATCTGCTGAGCTGTACACAAGCTGAGCTGGTCATTTCTTCTAGAAACAACTGGGCCAAAGGTCGCCCATCTCAGCCCTGGTGTTGTCAGTCAGTCAGCCTTCTCCTTTAAAGTGCCACAACTGGATACTTCCACTTGAGCGCCGCTGGTGGAGGAAATTTGGGCTCTTGTTAATTTGGATGTCATGGCAGGGGCACAGTGATTTTCGTAGCTCACCTTTTGGTCCAATTAATCTTGGGAGTGAAGCCTGTCTGGGGTAAGAGAGTTCAAGCAGCTGCCTAACAAGCTGCACCCCTGTGGTGAACACAGCAGCTGTATGGACGGGCAGACAGACAGATGAGGACAAAGGGAGAGGGAGTGGAGAGGAATTTCCTATTTCTGACCCACAATGATGTTACAACCTAATCCCCCCCCCCCCGCCCCCACTATTTTACTACAGTCCCATTTTATTCACTGCTCTTGACTTGATGTTACAACTGTTTACTCTCCAGATGGCATAAATTAAACATAACACTGACAAAGGTGGTAAAACTCTGAGCCACATGTTGCTCTCACACTCTGTGTTGCCATTGTTTTGCTCTGTTCTTGACTTCTTGCAGTCAGATATTTATAGTTTGAAGTTTCCTAGTTCAGAACGGCATGTGCTTTTGTTTCGAGGGTCGAGCGTCATTATGCAAGACTTTACCATCTGTGCTCCACTTCAAATGCTGAAACACAAACAGGTACAGGCAGTACAGGGTGTACTTTGAGTCAATGAAGCATATCAGCAGTCAATAATGTAGACTACTGGGGTGGACTGACGTCATGCACTTCATAAAGATTTCTTCACTTCTTCCAAAGTGAAGTTAGATACCAGTCTGTGCTTTTGCATGATGTGTTAGCAACTGATTTGTTTCCTTTCAGTCCCAGGCTCAGAATGTTTCACAGCTAATGCTAATCACATTTAATTGTAACAGCAAGGTCAAGATTTAAATTGGCTGCTGTTTTTGATGTGTTTTTATCTAAACATTACGTGTATTATGTTTCAGTTAGTCATCTAATCTGTTCTCTCTACTGTCTCAACAGCTCCCCAACATGTTTGGAGACCTGAGGTCAACTTTCATCGCTCTGATGATCGGATCCTACGCCTCCTCTGCTGTCACTTTCCCCGGCATCAAGGTAACATTTGATTTGTGCTCAGTCAGTTACATCACACAATTCCTGATTTACCCCCAAAATTTATGAACTCTTCCTCATCAATTCCATAAGGATTCCTCCTAAAAGGCTATGCTCTTACGTTAAAGCAACATTATGTAACCTTTTTACCCTAAAATAACAGCTTCAGAATCATTTTGATGGTACAGGGTCTTGTAATAGGGTGAATAGTGTCTCTGTCTCAGCCAGTATTTATGACAGAGGTGTTGCACAGAAAGGGATATTGATTCTCAATTATGGTGTGTCTGTTTGGGTGCCTGTAGGTGATCTATGATTTGGGTGCCACCTTCATCACCATCCTGACGGTTTGGGCTGGCTGCGCCTGCCTCGTCTTCCTCAACTGCTTTGTCAACTGGCCTCTGGAGCCCTTCCCCGGCCCAGAGGACATGGACTACACGTAAGACAGACATAGTCACTCTCGCGCACACAAAGGCATATAAGCGTTTCTGTGGCCTCCAGCTATCATTGTTAAGCAGCCATTCTTATGCTATTAGCTAACCTCAGGTTATACCTGCTGTAAATGGATTCCACTGGGCCCAGACAGCCTGCATTCTCCACAGAGATCATTGCATTACCGCAAATACACATGTGCAAGACTGCATTGACATGTGCGCTCACACACTCATGCACAGTAAATCTCTGTGTAATGCAACTGAGGCCAAGTGAGCCCTAAAGACAGGAAAGACCATAAAACCAGATGATCAGCCGGCTTTACTCTGAGTTATACCTGGATCATTTGTTTCCTCCCGTCCTTTTTCTTGTTTCTCCTCCTTTGACTGTAGTCCACGCTCTGTATTTTGCACTCTTTATCACCTTTCACCATCTCCTCTCTTTCCACCGCTCCTTCAGGGTGAAGATCAAGTTCAGCTGGCTGGGCTTTGACCATAAGATCACTGGGAAGCAGTTTTATCGACAGGTGACCACTGTGGGGCGCCGCCTCAGTGTCGGCAACTCCATAAAGCAGCAGCACCAGCCACCCAAAGACCTGGCCACGCAGGAGGCCAACAAGCTGTGCCTGTCCACCGTCGACCTGGAGGTGAAGTGCAAGAGCAAGGAGGAGAGTAAGTCTGAAACAAAACACATCTAACTTAGAAGTTCTATAATATTAGTCAGGTGTTAATGAAAGTAAAAGTTGAAGGTTAATCAAGTTTAGTATGTGTTGCGTGGAAGATTTCACAGCCGTAGTGCAGTGGTATCTGATCTTTAAAACATACAAAACATACCACTGAGAAAATTAGTGTCCGTGAGAAAGAGCAAATCCAAATAGTGAAATCTAACTGCTTCTGAAAATCACAGATAAGTTAAGATAAGTGCTCCCTGTGCTCAAATAATCCAGTCTTAAGCAGAGGCAGTCCCACTCTTTGTTGTTTTCCCTTTGCAAACTTATGCATATTCATCCGAGCATCACAAGAGTCAGTCTGCTGGTTGCATGAAGCGGGCAGGAGAGGAGAGATGCTCTGTGTGCCAGATTGTCTGGAAGCTCCATGACGGACAAAGGCTCTCCACACAACAGACTGTCCCACAGTCCTGGGGGAGAAACGTGATCAGAGCAGTGATACAGATTACATTCAGAACTAAGTCATGAAGCTGTTTCTTTTGTATCTTAGGTAGATGTTTGTAAGATAATAAGTGTCACAATTAGAGCTTGGCACTATGTTTTGAGTTTTTTCAATGCTAACTGAGGATCCTATATCAAACTGATGTGAAAAGCAATTAACTCTTTCGAACTCAATAAGCCCAAAGTCTTCACACATATCAAAAAAACACCCTGTCAATAACTGATCGTTAATAACTGACTTAATACTGAATTAAATCTTGCTCATGATGAGACCTTTACATGACAATTTGATTCCACTGCAAGTTGATAAACATTATAATATTCATTCAAAAAAGACCAAAAACAGCTCAAGCTTCAGTCACAAAGTCTGATGAAAAACCAATTCAAAATACTAGCCTCCAAAAATATCAATCTTGGGGTTTTTAACTTAAATCTAAAGCTGTGCTGTTTTTTTTTCACCGTCTCGTCAATCTTAAAGCCTTGAGTTTGCCGTTATGGATGTCGCCATCTTGGTTTTTTGGAGCCGTATGACAGCAGCATCACCTCGACTCTGACAGACAGGGTCTGACCTACATCTGTACAAAACAATTAGGCACAAGCACCCCTTACATCCCAATGGTATCCCTTAAATGCCCCTTTACCTCTGCCCTACATCCATGCTAAGCTAACCTCTTTTACCCCTACACCTCCAAGCCTCCTCAGGCCGTCCTAGCTTCCCTACACCGAGGTCAGGGACTCCCAGTGGGGGGCAGGGGTTGCTCCCCTCTCAGTCTCTTTGGTACCAAACAGACCGTGGAATTGGATCGGACCCCGCTCTTAGAAAAGCTGCTCAGCAGGTGTGTGGCACACTGGCAGGGAGCCCTAGATAAGCATTATTGAGGTTTGAATGCCAAGCATCAACTAGTTTGTGTGTGTGTGTGTGTTATGAGTGCACTTAGGACATCCATGGTTGGATTCATAACAGCTGGACATGTTTTGTCTGTCAGGAGCTTTAAAGAGGCCGTTTCCTTGTTTCCCCTCTCAGTCTTCTTTAATTTCATGGCAGCTGTGATGGTTGCAGAATATTCACTCATGGTTTCTTTTCCTTGTTTCTACTGAGATCTGAAAGATCAGGGACTGATCCCGGTTTTTAATTTGAACACATACTTCTTTTATTCTATCATCAGTAACAAACACAAACATAGCTATACGAACACACTCCATAGTCATAGTGTACTCTTTTGGTATGTACACTACAGGTAAGAAACAAAAAGCAAACTTTAATCCCGTCAGCTGAAGTCAAAAGATCAAAAAATGCAAAATGCGAGCAACAAAAAGGCAATAGGGAGGATTAAAAAAAAGACAACAACAACAAAAAAAACCTAAAGAGTTATTGAAAAACGGAGCAGAAACCATGAAGCCATGTGAAAGAAATCAGTACACAAAAGGACTGGGGAACAGACACAAGAGCGCAGGATGAAAACAGACAGACTGACAAAGATCTAGGGCAAAAGACAAGACTAGGGCTAATGAACATGAAACACGTGTACACAGAAAAAGAGTGGAAAATGACAAAGACAGGAAGGGGAAAGTAACACATGACACATCTATGAAACCAAACAGGAAATTACAAACCAAAACACCAAACCAGGTCAAAAACAGGTCTCAATGTAATACTGACCCCTCTCTATGACCTACAAAAGCAAACAGGCAACAACCATCAGTGAGAAAATCGAC
This sequence comes from Pagrus major, assembly GCF_040436345.1. Classification (NCBI taxonomy): domain Eukaryota; kingdom Metazoa; phylum Chordata; class Actinopteri; order Spariformes; family Sparidae; genus Pagrus; species Pagrus major. The sequence goes on along the minus strand of NC_133216.1, from coordinate 29,048,583 downwards.
TCTTTCTTTATAATTATTGTAGTCTCTAAACGCCTGTCACCGGGTCAGATTCCGACTTATGTCATAAAATTAAAACTGTTTTTCATGTTCGAGTGCTTAAGATGAACTGAGGAAAGACGCTGCTCTTTAGGCTGGTGGTACAGCCCAAAAACAAAGCCGTCGCCATCATCAGAAACAACAAAAAATGAAAGTTCCTAGTAATACCTTTACTACAATGCAGCATGTGCTTCTAAAAAGTTATAATACCCTGTAAGCCTGACCTGGTACCAACAAATCCCTTCATTTAGCCTCAGCTGGATACCTGTTGTTCTGGGTAATAAACCCATCTGCTCCATCTGTGCACCGACAATTAATTGGTTTGTCCAGTGCTTCACCATATGGGCAGTTGCGTCCAATTTCCATTTATATTTCCAACTTTGATTAATGATCAACTTTTCCTGGAACCCACCTTTCTTTAAATCCCCCTGCACACTTGGCTTCTCATGCAGAATAAGACGTGTTACTGTGGCACACAGGGGCCAGTGGGAATATGTAGACGACAACCACTTCCCTCCATCTTAACAGCCGACTTATCCTGGAAAAGAAGCACTTTGGTGTAGTTTTCCATCACGAAAAGAGAAGGTGAAAAGAGGCAGAAAATCTTGTGTAGGAAACGGACAGGTTCGGGCTTGTAGATGTTTATGAAAGTTCACTGCTGCTGCTTTACCTGCAGACTGTGGACAGTTAAAAGAGATCATGTGGGTTGAAGGGCTGCAGATTTAATTAAAAATTTGAAAATCAATATTCAAATCATAGAAGATGCAAAAAAAAAAAGAAAAACCCAGCATTATAATGAAGGACTGTAGTGCTGCAGAGATGCCCTGGCCAGATGTAACAAAACACACTGACATAGTCAGGGGTTTGGCTAGCCCTTAACCCACCCTGACCCAACAAATGTCATGTCATCAGGATATTTTCAGTGAAAATGAAAATTGTGGTGCAAAAATGATCATTCCCACTAATCATGGTTGCAATATCTGTCAAAATACTCACAATATGATTCTTTTACCATATAGTGCAGGAGTGGGTTCTATGTTTAGAGTACAGTTTTATTTTGTACTGATGAACAATGTGTTTTTGGATGGATGGCTATGTCAGCCTGTTGGTGTGGTCCACCACAGACTCAAATATGTCAGTCACTGTTGACGTGTTGTCAAACTGATTTGATCTGTATTGACCTCTCTTCTTTCATTTCCTGCAGCTCAGTCCTTTATGAAGAGTGTCTTCAGTCCCATCTTTTTGCTGAGCCTCATCACCATGTGTGTGACCCAGCTGCGCCTCATCTTCTACATGGGAGCCATGAACACCATCCTGGAGTCCCTGACAGACGGAGACCTCAGCAAAGGTGTGTTTTGCTGTTAGCACAGATGGTGCTGTGTGAACGGTTGCTTTATATCTTTAACACCTGACCACAAACAGATGTTGGCAGTCGAGGTTACCGCTTATTCTTACGACTACTTATATCTTTTCTCTCTGCTCTTTCACACCTAACATTCCTGTCAACTAAACCGTCTTGTTGCCTGTTGTTAACACAGCTCTGTCTTTCTCTTATCGTTTGTCTTTCTTGCTTTTCCTCTTTTCCTCTCATGTTGGCTTCATGCTGCTCTTGCAGTGGAGACGATGCAAGTGGGTAAGAGACTATATTAACAAAGATCTAACCACCTACCCTCCTCAGCCATCCTCATCACCTGTCTGTCTATTCCATGTTTGCTTGTTTCTATGTGGATCACCCTCTAAACTCTTCATACTGTTCATTTCATGTTCACAACTATGCAAAAATGTAGCATGAAAACATGTCAATAACTCTGTGTCTGTGCTGTTGTCTGTCTCTTAGTGAGCGTCTATACATCCATCTTTGGCGTGCTCCAGCTTTTGTGTCTGGTCACCTCTCCTGTGATTGGCTACGTCATGGACTGGAGGCTCAAAGACTGCGAGGATGAGAATGACAAGTGTGCCAAGAGGTGAGGATGCACATATCAAGAGAAGAAGAAGAAAAAGCAGAAGATGGAAAATGAAAAAAAAAGCCTGACTCTATTGTATTCTGTTCTTTTCAATTAGGGAACCTGGTCAGCCCCGTCGCCCCAGCAAACAGATCCAGAAGATCACCAACGCCACCAGAGCTTTCATTTTCACCAACCTGCTCCTGGTTGGATTTGGAGTCACTTGTATTGTCCCTAACCTGACCCTCCAGGTACGCAAGTGTGCACACACAGTAAAGATAGAAAGGCTTTTTGGGATGCACATTTCCCAGCATGTGCTTGGAAGCTCCAAGTCCCCTCAGTTAAGACTGCAGAGAGAGACTTGTAGAGAGATGTACATGATGTTCAAACAGGAGAGACTCACATGGCAATGCAGCTCCTGGTATTTCTCAGTGCTTTGGTGACACCTACTGGACAAACGACAAAAGTCATTGTGTGTTATTTACTCGCTGTGAATCTCATTTATCAAAGATGAAAGCCATTTCTCAGCAGGGATCTGACCTGGTCCTTAATGAAAAAATAATCTTTTTTTCCCCACACTTTCCTCCTCCTCTGCAGATCCTGTCATTTATCCTGCACACCATTGTCAGAGGCTTCATCCACTCTGCAGTCGGCGGCCTCTATGCTGCTGTGTAAGTATCCCCGCATTACAATGATACTGTATGAAACCAATATACCGTAGAGTATACCATTTACTATGTATCATATGTGGCCAAACATATGTGGACACAAACATTACATGTTTTATATGCATTAAAGACATATACCAGCGTGCATACACACAAAAATACAGAAAAAAACAATTCAATTAGGTTATAAAAGTGTTTTTGACGTGGTTTATAAGAGGAAACTGAATCCGAGTTCCCCGGGCTTGAAGACCTCAGACATCCTGGAGGTTTATATAGCCACTGTAAATGAGAGATAATCTAGGACACTTTTTGCTGCAGTTGAAACTTACCTAAATAGCCAACACTGGTGCATTTACGTAAATACATTTGAAATAAGAATGGGCCTTTTTCAAGATGTTTCCACAAAGTTGGAAGCACATTGCTGCCTAAAAAATGTCACTATATGCTCCAGCATTAAGATTTCATGCCCTGGTTCAAACCATGAAAACGCGTGTCCACATACTTCAGGCAATATATGTATGATCACCTGTGTGTGGGTGTAGTTTTAATTGGATTGGCTTCAGTTTGAATTGAACCTTACCCATAGTACCACCTCAAGAATAATACCTCGGGTTAGTAATAACCCATATGACGTCATTAACCATATGACACGTTATTTGTCCTGTGCAGGTACCCATCCTCTCAGTTTGGCAGCCTGACAGGCATGCAGTCCCTGATCAGCGCTCTGTTCGCTCTGCTCCAGCAGCCTCTCTTCATGGCCATGGTGGGACCCCTGGATGGAGACCCTCTATGGGTAAGTTGATGGAGCAAGTGCAGTGGGAAAAATATTTAGAACTAGACCTTTTTAGAGCAGTTGTTGCAATTTTTAGTCGTTATGTTGGTCTGACCCTGACCTTGTCTTCAGGTGAATGTGGGCCTGTTGGTGCTGAGCATGCTGGGATTCTGCCTGCCCCTCTACCTGATGTGCCACAGCCGGCACCTCCAGCGCCTCAGAGACGAGTGCGACGAGGATCCCAAGATCTACGTCAAGATCAACGACGGCAACAAGCCTGAGGCCTTCGTCTAGATAAAGAATGGAAAGAAAGATGATCTTTTAAAACCAGAGACGACGAGCTACACTACACAAAGAGACATATAGAGAGAAGAGAGGGCAGGGGAGAGTGGCGTAGGTCATGTGATAAATTCCATGACCCTGTCATCCCTGACGGTGGAGCACCTCTCAGTTCACCCCTCACATTCCCCTGAAACACACTCACTCACGCCATTTTACTGCCAATCATACATTGTCAAATACGACTGCACATCACTGTGACACCAAGTTTCACCCTCCATGATACACTGTGAGAAACCTGACACACATACACACCTGTTCAAGCCCCATTGAGAGGTCCCACTCCCTCGACCTCATCTCTAAACTGAGGAGGAGACAGACTACTGGGAGAGACTTTTTATATCTCCCCAAATGATACCTCTTCACATCTTTTTTTCCCTCATGTCATTTTTATTTCTCTGGTTTAGCCTCCTCCAGTTCTACCTAAGAAAACATAGAAGAAGAAGAAGATGCCAGCCAATGAAAAGCAGCAGTAAAAGAAATCTCAGTGACAGTATTGTTTTAATTGCTTTTAAAGTCACCTCACAGAAACTGACTGTGGTGTTGTGAACATTGTTCAGTGTACCCATGACGATCTTTGCTTTCTCATTGGTCCGAGTTTGTCTGAGGTGCCACGCATAAAGACAGAAGCGGCACCCTTGGTCATGGCATCTCTGCTTCCTCCTGTGCTTGAGGGCATTAACTGACAGCAGTTATGGTAACAGTTCAATTGAAACGCAGTGTGCGTTAGCTCATTTACCAGGTTTCACAGATGAGTTAGTGGAGAAAACACTGCATGTTACATAATGCAGCGTGAGAAAAAAAACTGGTTTCTGAGGCCAGATAATCTACATTGCATGATTCCAGAGACAGTGCTGGTCCTATATTACTGTTTCACTAGTGGAGGAAAACACACTCAACTTGCCATGACAGTTTTTTTGTGTTTGGAATATGTACTCTTTTGTTGTTTTTAAATGTTTTCAAATGTATTTACTTGCAATATGATCGCAGATGTGTTGTTAAATCTTTGTACCCTAGACATAATCTGACGATGCGAAGGAGGAAGTGTCTTTAGAGTCGGTAGATTGGACAAAGATATTATAGATTGATATGGTGTGTTATCAAAGGTGGGTGGGCGTAGAGGTGGAGCCTCTGCGTTATTCTACTCACTACGCGCACATATTCTTGATTCGATGTAGCAATAAGTGCTTCTGTGAGGTGCTGGGCAACATGTTGACACACAATCACACTCAGACAGATGATCGTGTAGATTTTATGGACTGTATTTCTAAATCAAAAAAAGGTGCTAGTTGAATTACAGAAATGTTATTTGTTGACGCGGTGGATTCCAAAGAGCCAATCATGTTACCATTTCAAATGACTACTTTGCTCTTGGTTTCATATCACTTTTGTCATAATTTGCCGCTAGCAGGCTGATACAGACGCATTCCTCCAGCGACTGAGAAAAATGAGACGCAACACAGACAATAAAGAGTCTTTGTTTTTGAGAAGTCCAGATGAAGCTTTGTGTGTAGAGAACGAAAGAGGAGGGTATTAATTGCTGTCTGATTCAGCCTGCCGTCTTCAAATGCCATACAGAGAAGCTCCTCAGTATTCTTCCTGCCTGGCAGTAACTCACAGAGGCACTTCCAAAGACAGCCATGACCCTCAGAGTGCCTCTCTAAGTTTCCAGATGATGGGAGGAATGGATCCAGGCAAGATGTGGCGCACCCAGCCCCCCATCCCTCCATCTATCTATCCATCTTTCATTCACCCATCCATCTGCAAAATCTTGAAATGTTAACCGATGACAGGTGACAGAGCTGAGAGACAAGCCTCTGCTGCCATCAGATGAATGACTAAGTGAGAAATGAATGGCACATGATGCACTTTAGACCTCTAGAAATGGACCTCACTCATGTGTTTCTGTATAGCAGTGCATGGCTGCCTCCTGGTGGTGCATGATACAAAGAATGTATATTCAGAGCATCAGATGCTGATTTTTAATTCAGAACATGGGAATGGAAAGACACTCTTATTTTTTTATATTCACAGACACACAAACTATTGCTTCACATTATATTGCCTTTATGTACTTGGACAGTGTAGCAGAGTCTTGTCTCTCAGTTCTTTCATAAGCGTGGACAAACCAATCAGAACTGTAGATATGTTAGTCCTCACTGAGCTGCACGAGTTTGTTATCTGTAAAGGAGCAACGAAAATTGTATGGAGTAAAATTGGTGCCATAATTATTTAACCTTGTGTAGTTTGATAACAAATGGGAAGAAACCTTTGGAAGGTCCAAAAAAATGTATGTACTTTAACCTTTGCCTTGAAAAATTCACAAATCATATATTTCTATGCATGTAAAATTGAATGTTGTCGAATGCACACCTTTTATCGATGTGAAAAGTTAAATCATACTGGAGGTAGTAATGAATTCTCACACTGGCAGCACATTTAAAAAAGAAAAAAATAATTTTGTCAAAGAGTCCTCACCATCACTTCGATAAATAGTGTACATTTGTTAGGTTCTTTTGCATTTCTTTAATCAAACACTACATTGTTGTATCCTCAAAGTACAAAACTCATGTAACAAGAACAGTGCTGAATCCCTTGAGCAGGCTCAGTAAGGTAGACCAGGTGTCCAACACTGCCGTGAGCAAGATCTGGAGAACAAATCTGATTTTTTAAATTTGTCAATCTTTATTTGTATGTGTAGATACAATATCACACTCGCACCCCTCCCATCAAGTGTTTTTACACTTTTATTCCTTAGAAGGTGGGGATAATTCTCCTATACTCAATACCTCTACCTTCCACATGTTCCATATAATGTTGTTTCTAAGCTCCAGCTCTGTAGTTGAGAGATACAACCAATGTAAATTACAAGTGTACATTTTTTGTTTTCACTTCACTAAACCTGATTCATATTTGCTGTTCTTCTAAAAAAAACATGAATAATTGTGGCACTAGTTTACTTCCATACACTGTATCTCATAGCGTGCTGGTGTGTCTTGTAACTAATATTCTTGTGGTTTGACATGATGTTATGACAGGCAGGTACATATATACTATGATGCAGTACTTTACTCCAGCTCTATGAATGTGAGGGATGATGGAAAAAGATTTTCATTCACCTGGCAATCCATCCTGAACTATCTCTGTGGCTTAACAGGAAATTCATTCATTTACAGATTGTTTTCCTGAAAGTCACATGTAACATCGTGATAAATGAGTCTGTGTGTTTGAGTGATGAGTTGCCAGGTGAAATCTGTTTCCCTCAAATTGGGAAACCAATCAGCACTTTCCTTCACTGCCATACCTTAAACACCCTTACCCTGTCCTCCATACCATCAGCTTCCCCGATCTCACCCCCAGACTCTTAGGATAGGGATTCTACAGTAGTTTGGTTTATTGATTGATGTATTGATTAATTGTTTATTCTCTGAAGATGAATCATTGCGTCAGCTTTTGCTTGCAAGTCCTCTTGTGTGTGATGATAGGACATGGGGGTTTTAGCTGGAACATGAACGCCTTGTTTCCCTCCCCTGGCATGTACCTTTTGTATTTTTTCTACCTACCAAGCCCCAGTTTAGTTTCGTTGTCTCTTATTAAGCTTATTTTGTTCTCTGATGTTTACGAAAATGTGAACTTTCATGGTCTTATATTGTATATTTGGTTGTCTTTTGTCTTGTACCACAGTATAGCCATTGTCATTGAAATTTCAAGTCATATTGTTTCAACTGAAAGAAAAAAAAGACAGATCAATATATGAAGCAAAATAAACAGTAATTTGTAAAGATGTGTCTCTTATTTCAAATGACGGAAGTGATCACTGTGAACACTTCTGTGATCTTAGAGAGGAAGGACAATACTTCTTTAGAGCAGCCGGGTCAGACTCTCACTGGATACTGATTCACCTGATAGATGTGCTCAAATAGAATAGAAGTTTTAGCTTGATATTCACAGTAGGTTCAAAAAGTCTGAGACCAGAAGCCAAAATAATTTTATTTTGCAATTGTTTTGAATATAGTACTATTTCTTTCATTACAAATGATAATATTAGCTAAGAGTTTGAATCTTTAAAAAGTGTCTATGAATTTCAAAATATCCTAGTACCTATTTGGTGTGTTGACCTTTAGCTTTAAAGACATCATGCACTTGACCTGGAATCAGCCCCACAAGTTTGTGCAAAACCTGCTGACTAATGTTATCTCAGCATGACTTGACTTCGTCTTCCACAAAGCTTCTTGAGATCACACAGAACACTCTGCTTTCTCTGTCTTCACGTGCCACCATAAATGTCCAATGAGGTCAGGTGACTGGAGGAAAGTCCATGACAGTCAGGACTCATTGGTCTTCTTCGGTCTTCAAGTAGTTGTTGCAAAGCTCAAAGGTGGGTTTTTGGGTCACTATCCTACTGCAGTATGATGACAAGTCAAATGATGGCTAGACTCAAAGGTTTCTAATAGGGCAGTACATGGAAATCTGAAACACTTTTCAGAAACTGGATCAGTTGAAATGCCAGAATTTCACAGTGGATGACTGGGAAAAAAAAGTCCCTGATGAATCCAAGTTTGAAATGTATGGCAGCAAAAAAAGGGTGTATGTATAGAGATGAACAGGGGAGAAGGAGGTGGTGGGCACATTCAACTTTGGGGGCATTTTGCCTCTTCTGGAGTCGACACCTGCATGGGACTGACTCCAGCCTGACTGAGGAGTAGTAGGCACTTCATTCTTCAGAGATACTACACCCTCTGAAGGAGGGGAGAGGGATTCGTACTGCAGCAGAACACACCTCCAAACTTTGGCAGAACTTTGCAAGAACTACTTGGAAGACCAAAGAAGACCAAGTGGTCCTGACTGTCATGGAGTTCCTCCACAGTCACCTGAAGTCACCCGAGCATTCTGGGACATCACAATGCTTTGGTGATGGTTTTACACAAACTTGTGAAGTCCATGCTGAAAGATTCACTTTTTACTTTAATTGTCAAGCTGATATTGTCATTTGCAGTGGAAAAAAATCGACACTTAGCCTACATACATGTGGTGTGATACATGAGAGCAGAAGGCGAACTTGTTGGGTAGTCCAGTGAACTGTCTGAGTTGCCTCACAAACAGGTTGATCCAGAGCTGAAAGAGTTTCCGCTCTTCTGGTTTTTCCACATTGGAGCGTGACAATCTCCATCAGCTTCATGCTACACACAATTACATCCGTTTAACTGGCTCATAATGACCTCTGTGTCACATGACGAGCCTGAAAATGCGGTGAAGCAGGCGATTCTGTCCGCTTTACGCCAGAGCAGGCGACTGTCACGGTTACACTTCATAGTCGAGCCACCACATTTTGTTTTTCCTTTTATCACCACGAGTATGAGTTTGACGGTAAGACTTGATTACAGTCTACGAGCTGCACTTGAACGTCACATCAGCCTACCTGAAGGCACAGGTGGGTGCCTCCTTCTCTTGTGAAGCCACGCCCTCCTCGCGCTCACACGGCGGCTTCCAGAAAGAGTGGCGTCAGTGACCGAGCTGTGCCGGGTATAGAGAGGACTTTCAGCTGTTCCCACTGTGTCGTATAGCTGCTGTTTGGACGGAGGAACAGTCAACATGCTCATTAAGGAATTGTGAGTATCTCAACTTTCTGACACCGCGTTGTTTCTTTTATTATTTTTTTATCAGATAGAAGAGACAACAGGCACTGCCATTGTCGCCAGCCTGTCAATAAAACTTACCAACCTCCCTCAAATGATTAACTACGACACCGGGAAGGAGGCCGGATTAATGATACAAAAATGTTCAATGTTCATGTTCAAAGTGTATGTGAGTGTGGCTGAGCTGCGGTGTGTGGTGGCCTCCTTGTGTTGGAGCTCCTTAGTTGAGTTGTTTGAACTTCAGCGTGAGACTCGCAGAACTCCATATAAAGTTTTCGCCATTCAAAGTTTATTGGTTGCTAGCAAAACGTACACACATGCTATGGATGCTAAGGACTACTGAGAAATGTCACAAACCACAAATGTGCCCTTTGATACCAGGGAGTGAATGAAGGAACCTCTTGATTTCTACATTCATGTAACTCCTGAGTCAGGCAGTTTTTATAGCTGCCATGTCATATGCACATCATTGCTGGAACAACATCTAGTAGCTGGCTGTCATCTGACCATGGTGCAAAGTACATTCAAAGGTACGCTCATGTCAAATTATGATAGTGAGGATGACCAGCAGAAATACTGCTCATATGGATCCTTTTTTAGTGTGACATCATGGCCATAACTTGTAGACTGTGCAGTGTTTCTGTTAGTGTACGAGTGCAGACAAAAGTACATCTGTCTCGTCACACCAGCCATTAAGTTCAGTTTAAGGCTCCTCTTTCACTCTGATCTGTTCTAATAAAATATTCAGGCCCTGCTAGACTGGCAACAGGTGGCGATTAATTGGCTATTGTATCAAGGCAAACTAGAGAAGGATACACAAACATACACACACACACACACACAAACACACACAGGGTTCCATCAACAGTTCAAGCCATATTTGTTCTCTTTCACGCTGGTGTCTCTATTGCAGTTTTACAATTTCCTCTTCCTCTTCTGTAGGTTCCTATGACAGTATGTCACTGTTAGAGAACTAACTGTCTTTCGAGTGCTAGTTATAAATCTGTGTAACTCAATCAGTCCAAATACACTCTTCAATGCTCTGATTAAAATCTATTATGAGTCAAGATTATTGCACTAAATGTGAAAAGTTGGGAAAAGGAACATATGTGCATGTGACACTCACTCCTATAGACCAGCTGATTGACCACTGATTCTTGTTTTTGCTGCAATAACTGAAGAAAATAAGCTGGTTGGTTTTCCATGTCACATATATCTAGAAGTCCGATTACTCATGTGTGTTGAAATCAAACCGACAACCTCTAAATTAAGATCCAGTTTACTCGTCATCACTGCCCAGTCTTCTGTCACTTTAAAGGGAACTTTAGCCTCGCCCAAAAAACCAACAAGGTGTGCTTGAATTGGACTTCTTAGTTGTAATGACGGCATTTTGTTATATTTTAACTCAGATGTGTGGTCTTTGGAAGATGTGGGCATGTAGGAGGCAGGGAGGGATTCATGAAAGACACAAATTAGTATGAGCATTATGGGAAATGTAGGATCCAGTGTTTTTTTGGATCCATACGATGAATCTCATATTCAGGATATTTCAGCTTCTGCTGCTTCAATTTCGACCATTCTATTATAAATCTTTCTTTTGTGACATCGTCCAACTATTCCTTTAAATTACATGTCTGGAGGCAGTTTTGGAATTAATTCACCTGCAAGTTATTTGATTCCTGACTTATATGAAATGTGATGCGTTTACTGACATGCTTAGTTCAGCCAATCTAATTAGAAGACTGATGTCTGTAAGTTAAACCTAAAGACAAAATGTTGGTATGTTGAACTATGATAATATATCCTTATCCATTTTTGTAGGTCAACAGTATAGTTATCATTGTTTTATTGTGTATTTTGGCTCTGGCTGACATATCAGTGCCCTAATTAATGTCTTCTCTCTATTTCTCTCTCTTGCAGCCGAATTGTCCTGCCCATATCAGTGACGGAAGTAAGGACACATTTGTTTACTTTTACTTTATGGTATTCGACATCAATGTAATATAAGTGTTAAATGCTAAATGGCTAATATGAATTCATCCCCTTTTTAGTGGGCTGTTTGGTTCTCACTAACTCTCAGATTGTACACATTTTCTTTTTTGACACCAAGGTTACAAGGTGATTTATTTGTCATAATACAACACAGAGTTGCAAAACAAAATGAGTTTGTGGTTCTGTCATACATTAACACATATAAATCCAGGAAATAATTCTGTTGTGCACTTAAATTTGCGTCTCTGTAAATTAAAGAGCAGCGACAAGATGGTGATGATAATATGGTTGGTAGCTTCACATTAAAAGTTCGACATCAGGTAAACACTGTCCATCAATGATGCAAACAGTCCACCTCTCCTCGTCTTGCTGTAGTCCTGCGCTCTATCATCTCTGTACATGGTTGGCCGTTAAATTGCAACAGCTTGATCTGGGATGCTGTGGTGAAGACAGAGGCAGGCACAACAATCTCTGATTTCCTTAGTCCCATTTCGTCCATTTCATTTTCCTGTAACAGGACATTGGCCAGGAGCAGCCTTCAATCAAAGACGGATTAGCATGGCTCTTATTCTGACTCTCTACCTCCCTGTGAAGGTCCAGCTGTTCAAGTTTGATGATTGATAGATGGATGTGGTTGTTTCTTGGGGATTGGAATGACTGCGGAGCGTTTAAAACAAGAAAAGACTTCACAAAGCATGGGCTTGGTGTCCTCCTGATCCTCTGTCTCTGAAAGCGCTGACACACATCCTCTTCACAGATCCTGAGTGCAGTTTGGGGGACAGTGAGGAGGGTTGAGAGGGTGGTTGGGGGGGTGCATTTATTATAAAGTTAGATCACATTTGAAGCACTTTAGCCTCCTGGCTTTGCAAACAGTTCAATATTAAACATATAATAAAGCTATGTCAGGATAATTAGTATACAATAACTACAGAGTTTTGTATTTTTTCAACTCTCTGATGGTAGTTGATAAACCTGTATAATTTTAAACTCAGTGATGTAACTACTCTTTGATTTTGCTTGTTGGAATGCTGTTTAAAATTCTCCAGGCTGCTGATCAACATATTTCAGTTATCACCATATGTGTGATCTTACTGCCTTTGGAGATGATTAAAGGCAAAACAGAGCAGCAGGGATTGTACGCATACTGCACTGAAGTGGCCACCAGTCAGTACTCTATGTGTCTGTATATGTGTTGTTGTTGTTGGAGTTAGCCACTGTCATGACTTCACTTTAAGCTGCATTTAGATGCTTGTGCAGTTGAAACGCTCAGTAATCAGGGGCAGATTTATTTAGCTGTGTTTAATGTACTATACCATTGCCAGAAACCATGTTATCAGTTTCAGACTCTTAACCTTTCCCCTCCATTAGATTTGTGTTTTATGCAAGAACCATTAAGGTTTTATTAACCTTCATCATTGCACTTGTATGTGAACCCTTTCCTTTATTACCTAATGCTATTGGCTGTCTGCATTTTAATCCAAATGTTCCATACAACACAGGACTTTGTTTTTCCATTGCTTAACACAAAGCAAGAACTGGTATTTCACTTAGTCACGTAATAACCGTTTGCTGTATGACCAGCTTTTCCTCTGATCCCTTTCAGTGTGAATTGTCGGCTGGATTCCTGTGTTAGTTAAGTAACTGTTATAGTTGTAAGAGCTGGAGTTGTATCAGATCTGAATGAAATGGGGATGGGATCTGTGGTGCAGTAGTTATCAAAACTACTGTTTGTAATGTAAGTTATGGAATTACTCAGTAATGCATTTCTATGACTTTGAGTCAGTTTCAGATGGCTTTTATCATATATTCATATTATCAAAGGTTCATTTAAAACCATGAAAATATGGAAATGTAGGTTTGTACAGAGGTAAACCTTTTCTTGTGTGTAACATTTTATAGAGCTGAAACAATTAATTGATTAATCAGTTTGTTGATCAACAGTTGAAATAGTTAATAGTTTGACAATTTGGGAAATACACAATTTTGATTTCTACTACACAGTCAGGCTAGCTGTCTCCACACGTTTCATGTCTTAGCTACGCTAAGCCAATCAGATGCTGGCTATAGCTTCATATTTATTGTACAGACATAAGAGAGGTATCAAAGTAAGTAGTAAGTAAGTGTTCCTCGTTACAAAGTAAGTAAAAGTGAAACACGTTACTGTTCATAAATTAATCATCACATTACTTTGTTAGCCCTCGCTGTAGTCACTGCTGTTTCCCATTGTCTCTATAAAATGCAGTTAACAACAGCACAATTGAAAGAAACACACTAACAGCAGCCTGCAGTCAAGTGTCTTGGGTTTGCCCAAATGGGCAGGTTTATAAAGAAAAAGCTATACGGGACATGGACACGTAATGTTAGTGCAATGAGCAGTGAGGACATTATTTTAATTTTCTCTCCCGCATGTCACAAACACCAACAACTCCTGCCTTATGGCATCTCTGAGGGGACACCCTACTTTGTTGTGCCCTCTGGTTGGGGGCCTTTTAGATCACAATGTTACAATCGTACAGGCTCAGAAGTAGATGGCTGTCGGCCATCAGTGCTGGATTCATGTGACAGAAGATTGTAACCCAGTGATAGCTGTTCTTATAACGAAGCTATAAAACCTTCATTCACAGTCCACACCTAGTTTTTGTCAGTTAATCACATGATCTGAACCAGCATGTTCACTTATTCTCTGACAGACTTGACAGACAGAACACTTTGCCTCAACATGATTAATCCAGTACTGGTGACCACCTTCAGGTTGAGGGCGTTTGTTGTTTGCAGGTGAATGTTGTGTTCCTGCCCCTGAGCTCCTAATAAAGGTCTGTGTTATGTCTGACTGTCTTTGTCTCTTAGAAGACATACTGGTTATTCACGAAAAGTCACAAGTAAGTTTCCAGTTTCCTAAGGCTGCGCATCCACAGCTACCAAAATAGGTTACCAGCCTGTAGAAGCACTCTGCCTCTGGGGGAAAGAGGGCTTGGCTTGTTACAACTACAAGACCTTTATCAAACTGAACTACAGATGGCAGCAGATGTGTCACCACTCATGTCAACAACTGTCACCTAAATTTATAAACATTTAATAACAGACAAACAGACAAAAGATATCAATCTATTTCTTCACCTGAAGCCTCAATGGACTAAAATGCAAAGAATTTGTGCCACGGACTCTTTCACTGAAGGCATGTTAGAAAACATTCCATGTTTTTTTTTTTTTTGTCATTTGAGTATTTTAGCCATAACTTCAGGGTGTGTGTGTATGTGTATGTGTATGTGTGTTTGTTTGTTTTAAGTGGCAGTATGTGGGCCAGGCAAGGCTGACAGCACAGTGTTATGAGTCAGTCTTTCCAGGGTTACAACACTCAGGAAGGGTTTGCACTATAGGGCTATGTGAGAAGGAAGAACAAGAGGAGCAAAAGTCATCAAAAGGCTTACTCTGCTGCTTTTCCACTGCTGTAGTCTGTGTCTGAGATACGTAAAGGGAAATGGTTAACTCAGTCAGTCTCATGACTCCTCTCAACAGGAGTCTTTGAACTTGTCTTTCTCTTCTGTTGTCTCTCTCCTGGGTTTATTATTATAGTATTTTTTTTATTGTGCCAGTTATATAGTATTGTAACATCACTAATGCACATATGTTTTTGAGCAATACCTAAGAACTACAATAAAACATCCAACACTGAAAATGTTGATCCTTTGATAGGATTTAGCTGAAGAAATCCTTTTAAATCCCATTTTTCAAAGTTTGAGCTGCCCATTGTGCTTGTTCACCATTTGCTGCTAAAATAATAAAGAAGCTGTGTGTGTGTGTGTGTGCTACTAAATACTCCACTATGATCAATAGCTCTTTTCTATCGTTGTCTGTCTGCCATTTGGTGCAAATTGTGTATGGTGGGCTTATCAAAACCTTTTTTTTGCTTGAGAGCAGAGGTTGTTGGCCGTAAACAATGAGCTATAAATGCTAAAATGCTCCATATAGCTAAGCTATGGCTTTGTCACTTGGATTATTTGATCTAATTTGAATTAGTTTGTTAAATTGTAAAATAAGAATATTGATTAGTGCAGCTTGTATGTCATTAACCTAATTTCATTAGTTCCACCTGTATTTTTCTTGGTATGAAAAGTCAAAGTTTCTGCTTTGGAAAAGGTATATTTATGCACAAATTTGTCATGAGTAGCATACTGTACCTTCAACCAGAGAGGGGAGCGTACCACTAAAGGGTCATTTCTTCCAAACTCTAAGAATTGATCATTTTTTTCCTGGAAAATTTCCTTTAACCCACCACATAAATTAATCTACTGTTTTGGCTCTGAATAATTTGGATGGGGCAAATTGATCAAATTCATTACTACTTACATTACACTTCATTACATTATTATTAAAGATGTATCCGTAAAGCACAATAACCATGCTCTCCTCTTTGTCCCTCCAGTACCAAGTGGGTCAGCTGTATGCAGTAGCAGAGGCCAGTAAGGATCAGACGGGTGGAGGAGAAGGTGTGGAGGTGCTTGTCAATGAGCCCTATGAGCAGGATGGAGAGAAGGGACAGTATACCCACAAGATCTACCACCTAAAAAGGTATGCAGCTCAAGAAACTGAGGATGCTAATGCTGTAAAAAAAAACTACAAAGGGTACATTCTCTTGAATTGCATCCACATTTCACTCACTTGCAGTTTTTCCTTGCATCTTAGTCCCTCCCACTGAGGATGCATGGAGAGATGCTAGAACACCATGCCAGGAGAGGGGAAATTAGTAAATATGTTTTAAGAGAAATGAAAAGTCCTTTCTAGAAGCCAACCGATACTGCATTTCTGGGGGCATGTGCTGATACTGATATTAAGGAGCAAAAAAAAGTGATATCAATATATTGGCCAATACTGTGTATGTACAGAATATATACACAAATCCACATTTTGTTTGCAGTGATCCCTCAAATGTGGTTATCAAACAATTGTGACAAAGATATGCACTGTAAGGATTGAAGGCAGGATATTTTACAGTCTAATAAACTTTACTGTGCAAAATAACCTCACTGCACCAAAAAAATTAACTTAGGTGGGAATGTATTAATTATAAATGTCCCCAAACATCTTCTCCTGCATAATGTTCTGTAAAAAAAACAAGTTTTCATATCTGCACATATCAGACAACGTATACGGCAATACCAATATATCCGTGATAGGCCAGGATCGCCCAATAAAATCGGAAAATTTCGGGCGATCGGCCAAACCCGAAGCATAGGAATTCTCAGTCTCAGATATGACTGAATGGAAATGACTGTAAATGGTGTAAAAAGTGTGTCCTGCTGAAAGGGCAAGAAAATGGGGGAAATAACAGGTCATGAAAACAAATTGTTTGTAAAACATGAAAAAAGTTGTTTGTAGTCCTTTTTATTGTGCAAATAAGTTGAACCAGATTTTTAACTCGATAGTGAATCATAAAACAAAACATTTAACCTGGGAGTGATACACTTGAGTTTAATCCGTGTTCGCCTCCGATATGAAACTCCAGTCATGATGTGAAGTATCAGATCAGTCCGATCAGCTACAGCATCCGATCAATAATTGATATCCAATAAGGGGGCCTGTTGGCCAATTAAAAAGACTTGTGTATCCTCCCTCATTGCTCCTCAGAGATTCCTACTCACTCATCGCTCCTCACTCCTCAGTACAAATACGGCCTGCAAGATGGAGGACCAGAACAACTTAAGGTTAAATCAAGAATTGAAGAGCGAGGAAATATCAAATAAGAGAATTGGGATGTATACACAATTGTTAATGTGACTTATAAGTCTGTAAGTCTGTGTTTGAATTCATTCAGCTACAAGAATAATTAGTTTTGTTTGTAATTGTGTATATTTGTGTGACTAAATCAGTGTCTGTTTGTGTCTCTGCAGTAAAGTGCCAAGTTTTATCAGTGCGATAGCTCCAAAAGGTTCTCTCATGGTCCACGAGAAGGCCTGGAATGCCTATCCATACTGTCGAACCAGTGAGTCTCACTACATACACACATGTTGGCTGACAATAAAAAATAATAAAACATTGCATACAGGTTAGCAACCCATTCTTAGTCAGTGCGTTTTGGTCCCATTGTACAATAAAGACCAACCCCAGGGGCCAAATGTAGAAACCGTGCATAAACACGAAACATGTATCTTTTACACCACCAATTTCCACGCAGATTTCTGAATGTATAACAATCTAACCCTAACCCTGCATACTGGTAAACATCTTTAACACCATGCATACCATGCACGCAGTCTTCTCAGTCTGATTATTGTGATGTTGCAAGTTGGCAAAAACGATATTAAAAGTGTGAATTAGGGTGATGTTTTATTTTCACTAAATCGTATTAGGATGCATCTATAGTTTATAAAACCCTTCAGTATGATTAAACAGTGATAACATGATAATTTTAATGATAATGATCCTTATGTAAATATACAAATAAAAACATGATCTTTATCTATGTAAATAAAGATTATTTTCCTGTATTATTGGGGAGTAAGAATCCTTCAGGTGTAACCGGCACTATGAGGGTTGTAGCTGTGCATAATGGCTGTGCCACATGATACAACTGCTGCTTTGGTGTTGTGAGAGGACATTGCCAATGTGCAGTTTAGGCAAGAGCTAGTTTTCAAGGACCGTACTGATGTTCTGGCCCACTATGATGACCGCTCATCAGCGGAGAGAGTGCAGGGATCCCCTCTCCTCCTCCAGGAGCTCACACTCTCACTGTGCACAGAGATGCGTCTCTTGGCCTCTCGCTTGAAATCAGACCACTTTTAACTTCTCCAGAGTCTGTGGCTCTGAACTTGCACCCTTCACCGCTTCTGTCACTGTCTACCGTTTCACTTGCTTCATTTTGTTGCTAAAGCCAGAACTGAGGCCCCAAATAATACTCTTTTTCATCTCTAAGTTTGATCAATCATTACATCAAGCTTACGGTCAGCAAAATTACTGTAAATTATGCTTGTGCTTGGGCTTGTGCTCGTGCTCGTGCGCAAGATTTCAGGATGGATGAGATGTATGAGGAAAAGACATGTGGGAACAGACGTACATGGGGGTTTATGCATCTGACGAAAAGACTGCGTATGCATGTTTCCCTTTTTGTGTGTACACAGATTTCTACACCTGAATACACACTAGAGTTTTATACATTTGGCCCCAGCTTTTTGTTTATAGTGCACAGTTACAGTCTGTTGTGGAATTTCACCATTGATGAGCTTGATGCTTTAAATCTGTATTATCTAAAACCTTGTCTCTCCTTCTCTTTCTGATCTATCCTCACTCCATCTCGATCCACCCTTTCTTCTGATGCAGTTCTCACAGTAAGGATTCTTTCATATTGAAATTTACAAATAGAAATTAAAATGAAGTCATGCTTTTGACATGTTTTTGAGGATAGCTAGGCTACTTATTAAGTTTTTGTGAGGATGGCAGAGTGTGAGCAAAGATAATGGAAGAAAATTGAAATAAATAAAAAGTGTATTTTATGTATAAATTATAACAAATATGCTGTGTCTTTAAATGTAGCAAATAGTCACACTTTGCGAAAAAATAAGTCATGTATAGAAATCAAAGATTTTGATGCATCAAGCTGCATTGATAATCATTTTATAATGGCACGTTAGCCCTTTGAGTTTGAATTGAAACAATTGTACGTGTGTGGGCATGTGTGCGAGCGTGTGCATGATCCGCTCACATACTGTTGGTGATGTTTATGTGCTGACATTAGTACACAGTTCCTCTCACAAACTATAATGCAATCACTTCACACGCACAGCAATTTGATGGTTGACTGACCCTATCATGTTTCTCTCCTGTTGCTTACAGAATGAATACATGAAAGATAATTTCGAGATCAAGATTGAGACATGGCACAAGCCTGATATGGGGGACCTGGAAAATGTAAGTCATGTGATCTTGTAATAGTGCGACCCAGATGTGGTCATACCTCAATCACCATATAAATATGTATACAACTGAAGAGTTGGACTTACTGGTGAGAAATCAACATCTGATTGTGATTAAAATGACTGTCCTGTTATATCACTGTGTTCACAGAACTTATAGAAGTTGTCAAATTATGCAAATAAACCATCTGTAGCAACATAAAACAGTCACATTTGTGTTAGTCTTTGCATTAAGGCAATTGTTATTCAATTTGGAAGTTGTTCCAGCTCAATTTTGTGTTTTCAATATCAGTGGTGGGCTGCCTAAAGATAACATCTTTAAGATTGAGCATCTGTTGCTCAGCTGTTACAAGTTTCAGACTAAATTTGATGATCGATGGTTTTGTTTGTCTATCAAAATATCTCAACAACTTCACTGCCATTAAATTTGGGACTAATAATCAAGGTCCCTTGAGGATAAATGTGAATTAATTTATTGGTGACTTATTGGTGTCATCAGGTCAAAATGTTATTCCTCTCCTTGAAACTCTTAACAAAAGTCCATTAAATCACTAATATGAATTTTGAATATTCCTGCACTGGCCCACCACAGTTTTCTGTTGTACTTAAACATGAAGTCTGATTTGTGTTCTTTGCCTTTTCCAAACATCTGACCTACACTTTGCCTTGCTGCAGGTACATGGACTGGAAAAAAGCCAATGGAAAAAAACTCAAATAGTTGACATTGATATTGCCACATGTCGCGTAGCTCAGAAGGTAAGGGCCAAAAATTCTGCATGTTTCTAGAGGTCAGCTCAGGTTTCATGTCAGATTCTTCCAACCAGTACCTAGTAAGCTTCAAAACTGTTTTAACATGTGCTGGGAATTGCTTAGAGTCACACTCTCTGTTTCTGCAGCAGATATATCTACTAAACATTCAGTATAATAAACCTGCTGCTTCTTAGACTACTTCATATCTATCATAACTACACTGTATGTCATTTTACTGGTTGCATTCATTCTTTAGGACTACAACCCAGATCATGATCCAACCATATTTAAGTCAGTGAAGACAGATAGAGCACCTCTGGCAGCTGACTGGAAGGTACTTCACCTCTTATCACTCTGTCACTCAAATTATTGAATTTAATTTAGATTGTATTTTTATCTTATTGATGCATCTATGTATTCGCAGAAAGAACTCCCTAACAAGACCAACTGTCCACACATGTGTGCCTATAAGTTGGTCACTGTGGAATTCAAGTGGCGCGGACTACAGAGCGTGGTGGAAAAAAAGATACAAGATGTATGACATAAATTTTTTTGCTACAAGAAGAAAATACGACTTTTGATTGCATTCTGGTGGCCAATATATGAATTTCTGCATTGATGTCTATTACTTTGCTCTGATTTGAAATGCCACACAATACTAGACATGTCCTTCAGATGATCTTTATATTTGTCATTGTAATTATTGTCTAATCTGTGCTCTCCCTCTGTTTCTCTGTCTCACTTACCTGCTCTGTCTGTCCAGATCGAGGAGCGTTTGTTCGCTAGCTTCCACAGACAGCTTTTCTGCTCGATCGACAAATGGATTGATCTGTCGATGGATGACATACGACGTATGGAGGAAGAGACAAAGAAGCAGCTGGATGAGGTGTCTGAGTATACTCTACACTGCACAAGTGCACAACTACTCACTCCTTTTCTTCAAAATTCAATTAAAAAATGCAAAAATTACAACAGAACATTTTAGTCATTAGTCATATATATATTTTAATGGCACAACAGGTTCATCATATTGCAAAGATTTCTATTTGGTAAAGTTGACAGCATTAATTAATAAATTATTCTGAAATCAAATTTGGCAACAGTCTCCACCCTGTTTGAGAATAACTTAATGAGGGGCAGGCGGAGTACTCTGCTGTGTCATTTCTCCAGCAGTGGAGAGCAACCTCTCTGCTGCACCTTTACGGGCTTTTCCGATACAACATGATTTTTGAGACGCTTACCGCTGGGTTCAGGGCATTACTGCACCCAAAGTTCAACATGAGCAGTGTGCTGGGCGACCCCTGCTCTGCTCGATTGAGCAAAGCTATGGCGGCTTTCCCTGCTAAATTGACACCCAGATAAAACTTCTGGTGTGCTGTTGCAATCCAGATTATTCATCTTAATGTAAAGATTGGGAATTATTTAAATTAGATTTACTGGAACAGTCAATACTGTGTAATTACCATCACCACGACTGTTCTCAAAATTAACCAAACCAATGGTCCAAGGTTTCACATTGAGAAGCATGCAAGAATATTACATTTGGGTGACCATATAAGTAAAAAAAAAAAAAAAAGAAAAGAAAAGAGAGCTGTTTCTTTAGCCTACTCCAGGCCAGGCACTCTTTAAATGGCATAAGAAGAGCATAGTGAAAGTTTTTTTCTGTTGTTATTGCAAGAAAAGTTTCTTATTAAAATTAACATGTTTCTGACATGTAGTAGTGAGAGATAGTTTGATATAACATAAAAAAGATTTCATTAAAACATAATTTTCCCTGTTTTTATGGGGAAGTGAGAAAATATTTTTTTCAGGGTTGCAGCAATAATTTTCTCCAGTGTTTACAATATATCTCACCCTTGTTCTGCCCCCAACAGCAACACTTGTTCTGAATCAAATAAATCAGGTATTCTTGTGCACCTCTCAGTAACACGTGTCTCCATGTCATAGATGAGGGTCAATGATGAAGTCAGAGGCATGGGAGTTGAATAGTGGTGGCAGCTGACCGGCCAACCCAGTAAGTATTAAATGTTTGTTTGGCTGAGATTGAACATGGATTAATCAGTCTACCCTAACCCTCTCTGTTATTCTCTTCAGATCACTCTTTGATAAAGGAGGATTTGACTTCATTCAGACACTGGACCTAGAACAGCTTGATTGGCATAATCAAGAATACGACACCATCCTAATAAAATTTACCTTAGTAAGAGCTTATTATTGTAAATCAATTGTGTGTATTTACTATATGTACTACATTTTTATAGTTTGCATGTTTGGGAATCACTTTCGAAGCATTCTTGGTTATGCCGATTTAGTATTCTTAAATGATAAAACATCAGGGAAAAGGTGTGGGTTGTCTCTGAGGAAACATTTGATTATACTTTTTGATGGCATTTATTTGGGTTTCATGCTTTCTCTGGATTTTGTATTCTCCAGTTCTCAGTGATTCATTGTTTACTCACCAGAGCAGGACAAATTCTCCACAATTCTTGTGTCTACAAGATAAAATACTTTTTTTTTTTCTTTTAATAATAATAATAATTGAATAAAAAACGACAGGTTTCAGTGCTTAAGAGAAAATTCTGTTAATTTCTTGATCTCACAGAGTGCATTTGCTCTGCTTTCCTGCTTTACCTGCTGTGGTTAAAGGTACCTGGAGTAACTTGATTCATGACATACAGCTTATGTTTTACGCAAACTACTCCATATTAGGGAACTTAGCCATTGGAGATATGAATATACTTTTAGAGTAGTCCGGTATGACTGCACCTTGTTGTAGCTTTGGGTTGAGGTTTTGAGTGTTGGCGATGATAATATGTCAGAGGAACCTGAACTCTGGACAGAATTAAAAATTATTTACATGTGAAGCAGTTTCTGTCTTCCAACTTTAAAAGTTTGGCCTAAATCATTGTAAGTGTTGTGCTGTGTTGAATGAAATAACCTGGATTTTCATGTCATGAGTTGTACGATTGTGTAGTATATTAAAGACAATGTCTTTGTTCTTTGCTTTTTGTATATTTGTTCTTTGTCCTTATGCTGGAAAACTACATAAGTGAAGAAACATCCTACAAACCTGTTGTGCAGACTGGAAAAGACCAAATTGATTATGGTGGGCTGCAGTCACAAATCATCACCTGAATCAGAAGAAAAGCTCAGTGACCAAAATGTTCACAAAAAGCCATGGTTTCCTTATCCATTTTAGAAGGTGTGGTGTCTTGATGTTAATGTTTTTTATATATTTTTTTTATATTTCTTGTAATTGAGTCCAATTATAAAATGGAAAATTGTTTTATTTCTACAGAAGGGGATTGGGGCCACGTGAAAAATGTATTTGGCTTCAGCATTGTCAGACATGTCAGCATTCTGACATTAAAATCATGTCATTTGTTTCATGACATACAGCAAATGATGTAAGTAAAAACTAGTGACCCTAATCCTCTTCAACACCACAATCAACAAGGGCTCTGGTAATCAAACTTTAATCCTTCAGAATAAAAGCATCTCCACTAAATTTGTCATAGATGAGGGCAGCCACACATCACTTTCCTGTCGCCTTTGGGTGCCTCCCGATTCGCATACTTTTTAATTTTGGTACGCACTGCAGCCGCCCGTACAAAGTACATACTGTTGCAAGGGCGTAAGTTTGGTTTAGATATTGGTGGGGACAGGAAATCACAACTATAGATAGGCGAAGCGTTTGCAAAGCACGGCCTGTCAGGAGGTTTCTATGTGTCTGTTGGCACCAGAAGGGCTGAATGAGAGAGAGAGGAGAGCCTGACACAAGTTACATCACCAGGGTGTAGTGCTATTTGTTTAAGTACTGGAGCGCACCTAAAACGCGCTCATGTGTGCGTACGTGCGCATGCGCGCATGTAATGGGCGCTGGCATGCACGCACACGGTTACTTTATTTTTAACAATTAATTAATTCACAAAGACTCTTTAAGGTGGAACATTTTCTTGCATGCAGGCTTGTCGCCATGATTTCATAAATGCTGAAGCCATGCATACTAGGAGGAGTAGATAAAAAGGAATTAGAAAATATTGTTTATTAAACAAATATTTAGCAGCACAGTTAGAAAGTGAAAATGATGACGTGTGTGTGTGTGTGTGTATATACACATATTTTTGTGTTCAGATATGTTTCCTACATCTAACTGTTTTACTGTTCACGACATGAAAAGAAATGTTAAAATGAATGCAGTATCATTACATTGCATCATTACATTTTGTGATCAAACAAGATCCGATGTCCACTACAAGGGACAGATGATAAAAGATCAATAAATTACATTTTTGACTTTTTTTTGTTGTTGATGTAACATCTTTCTTTCAACCACAATGCTTTAATTATCTGAAAAAAAATCTAAATATCAATATAAACAGGATATACATATAATGATATTACAAAACCAACAAATTCATCTCGATGGTTGAGGTAGTGGATGCGTGGTTATTGTCTATTGTTTCAAATAGCTTGAATTAAATGTATTTTCTCAGCTGCCATTTGCATTTTCATTTTGTGTGTATTATTTCTGAGAAAGATCTGGTACAGCAGGTTCACCTATGGACAGTGTAAGAGATCCATGTAGATGTACATTGGATTACATGTACCCTGCAGTTTCTTTTACTGCCAGGAGATGTCACCATAATACAATAAGTCTATCGAGCCGATCAACAAGCAGCACTACAGCTGTGGCATCTCAGACGACTCGTACCTATTAACAGTGGTGGAGGCACCAGTAGAAAATTACAGGTGTAGAAATCTACTTAAAAATACAAAGCAGCTATTTTAAAATGGACTAAAAATGTACGAAAAGTGACTATACAAAAAAGAGCTATTAGTCTTATGCTGACTGACTGTTCCCTGTGAATGGCTCCACAATCCGTCATTTAAAATTGTCTTTTTCTTAAATAATTAATTTATTACCAAAATATGTTCACCCATATTTTACATATGGGTGAACAAAATCCCATTGCTTTAGATGCACAAAAACATCAGCAACTTGCAGTAATAATCAGAACCAGATGAAGGAAAGAAAGATGCACTGAATTCTTGACAAGCATCAACATGTATATATGACAAGCCCGGGTCAGGCAGACCCCGTAAGACAACTGTTCATGAGGACCGTTTATTGCTTCGGCAGTCCAGGGCCAGCCCTTTTTCAGCTGCAGCAGAGCTACATGACAACTGGTCACCAGAAACCCCTGTATCTACAAGAACAGTTTGTTGAATTCTCTCATGCAGTGGTCTCCATGGCCGAATTACTGCTCACAAACCAGCATTAAACAGAAGACAACAAAAGAATTGTCTTGCATTTGCCAAGGCCCACAGCTTGCGGAAAGGATGGACAGTGGAAAAGTGGCAGAAAGTTGATTTTTCTGATGAATCATCCATTGAACTGCATCCCAATCGCCGCAAATACTGCAGAAGACCTGTTGGAACCTGCACGGACCCAAGATTCACCCAGAAAACAGTCAAGTTTGGTGGAGGAAAAATCATGGTTTGGGGTTACATCCAGTATGGGGGTGTGCGAGAGATCTGCAGAGTGGATGGCAACATCAACAGCCTGAAGTATCAAGAAATTCTTGCTGCCCATTACATTCCAAACCATTAGAGAAGGCAAATTCTTCAGCAGGATGGTGCTCCTTCTCACACCTCAGCCTCCACATCAAAGTGCGCAGACGGTCAAGGTGCTCCAGGATTGGCCATCTCAGTCACCAGACATGAACATTATTGAGCATGTCTGGGGTAAGATGAAGGAGGAGGCTTCATTCAAGCCACAAGACTTTTGTCAGGGACCGTGTATATGTATATGTGTGTGTGTATATATTTGTATGTATGTGTGTATATATATATATATATATCATAGTCTACAGTTTCTACAATTAACAGCAAAAGCACTTGTAATAAAACAAATCCCAAACTGAATATTTTAACCACCCCACATTGTCACATTGTGGTTAAGCACTATTTGGAATTCATTTTTGTTTTTTCTGTTTACAGACATCAACAAGCATGTCCACTTCATGAACTGGAAATGTAAGTGTTGTGTATTATCCACTAAAGGGCAAGGGAGAATATTACAGCATTAGAAAAGACAACACTGGCATCATCGGAGGTCTTCAGGCCTTGTCTGTATTTATGAGGATTGTTTGAACACATTTCAAATCCAAGCTGAACTTGAAAACCATTTGAAAGAACATGTAAAAAAAGGTCAAAATATTGTGATTAAGTTGTGCTGTTATCTGTGCAAATTCTCAGAGCCTAGTAACATTACCCGTTGTTTACTGCACATAGAAGTTGCTATCATAAGTTCTCCACCCTAAATAATTCAAGACCAGAGTTGTTTGTACACCATACACTAACAAATGCTGTAATAGAGGAAGATTCTTTTTCTGATACTGAGGTATCACCTTCATGTGATTCTGTGCCAGAGGCTGAACCTTCTCTTGAAAATGGAGAGGCCATTAAACATCAGTTTGCATCTTTATTTCTCCGCATGCAAACAATTTTACATGTTTCAAATTCAGCAGTACAGGAAGTAATTGATGAGTTATTTGATATTGGAGAATTTACTTGTAAAAATATTCAGAAAATTATAGAAAATATTTTGGAGGAAAATAATCTCACAGTTGATGCCTCTGTTGTAAAGTCATTGTCTGATGAAATACAAAATATAATGCTTTGAACCCACTCAAAATTCTTTCAAGGGAGGGGCCTTTAGGCACAGAGCGTAGAAGGCAGTCATATTATAGAAAGAACTTTACTGTTATTGAACCGGTTGAGTATTTGCTAAATGCACAAGAAAAAAAACATTCATTTGTTTATGTTCCAATTTTAGATTTGTTAAGTAAGTTCTTGGAAAGAAGTGAGATTCTTGAAACATTACAGAGGTCCAATGAACGGGAGGGTTATTACAGTTCATGTCAAGATGGGGAATACTTTAAAGAAAACAAACTTCTCACTAAAGAATCAGGCATAGCTCTTGGCTTATACATTGACGATTTTGAAATTTGTAATCCATTGGGGACTTCAAGAAAGAAACACAAAGTGTGTGGTATATATTGGGTGATAGCCAACTTGCCCATACGACTTAGATCAACATTATCGTCAATTTATCTTGCTGTATTCTGCAAAACTGTACATGTCAAACAATATGGTTACAGCAAGATTTTGGAGCCTCTGATTAGAGATCTTCAGCATTTAGAGACCACAGGTGTATTTGTTCAAAGACTTGGCTCTTATGTCAAAGGTACTGTTTTGTATGTGTCTGCCGATAACTTGGGTGCACACTCACTTGCTGGATATCAAGAGTCTTTCAATGTTGAGAAATTTTGTAGATTTTGTTTGGCTTACCGTAAAGATATTCAGCAGCATTCTGTCAGAAGTGGGACTTTTACCTTGAGAACACAGGAAGACTTTGATGAAGCTGTTAATGTGCTTAAGACAACTAATGCCTCATGTGTTGATGGTTTGAAAAGCCACTGTCCTTTACACAGACTTGCCCATTTTCATCCTGCAAAAGGGTTTCCACCTGATTTTCTGCATGATCTACTTGAAGGAATTTTACCTGTGGAACTATGCATACGTCTTTCAGATTTGATCGCTAAGCATTATTTCACGCTGAATTACGTTAATTATAGAATAGCATCATTTCCCTTTCAATTTTATGACAAAACTAACAGACCACAGAAAATACAAACAAACTTTTCAAAAAAAGGAACAATTGGTGGCAACGGACATGAAAACTGGGCACTTCTGAGATTTCTGCCACTGTTGATTGGACAGTGTATTCCAGAAAGTGAAAAAACTTGGTCTTTGATCCTTGAATTGAAAGACATTGTGGAGCTGTTATCAAGCCCCTCATTCACAAGAGAAACCTTGTGCTACCTACAAGCCAAAATCTCTTACCACAGGCAGTTGCTTTTAGAAATATTTCCTGGCACAAAATTGCGCCCTAAACATCATTATCTTTAACATTATCCTGTGCTGATCAAGAAACTTGGTCCTGTGATAGAGTTCTGGACAATACGATTTGAGGCAAAATTGAAACAAATCTGGAATTTAAATCCCCTTAACTTGAAATGGCAAGTTGTATAAATGTAGTTAAGTTATTTTAACTTGAAACTGTGAGTTACAATAGTGCAGAAATGTGTGTTTGTACAAAGTGTATTGAAAATTAAATAACGTGTAGTGTATATTTATGTGTAGCTGCAAGCCTCTATGTTCGTTAGTACAAGTACAGAACAAGATCTGTTGGGAACCAAATTGTGGCGGTACTGGCTGTAAATTGCTTACAGGCCAGCCCAACCTATATAAAAATATAAACAAAAAACATGTAAAACTAGGGGAATGCCCAATGTCCGTTACTTGGACAATAAACAAATGCCTCTTCTGGGTGTAACATACAAATGCCTCATACAAGCCCCAAGGAAATAAAATGTAAACTGAAGGTGTATAGGGGTTTGGGTTTTAAGGGGTTCCCAATTCAACAAAGTTTCCTCACTAGAAAGAAGTGGGCAGCCAAGAAAACCCAATAGGGCCTAAACAGACCAGAGTTTCTGGCTGGCAATCTAAGGGGAATTAGGTTCTCAATGGTCAGGGACAGATTCAGACTGAGGGTGAGAGCCACCTGTGTGCCATTTCCCACCTCGTTTAAGCCTTTACAAAAAGGGTGTCATCACACCATGACTGGCTGGGAGGGAAATGTCCCAAGCTGCTTCCACTCCTCAATCAGGAGTCAGTCTCCCCACTCTGCCCACAGGTGATCTGAATCCCCTGCAATAAGTCATGAGGGATTTGGGAAAAATCAGCCCAAAACAAAGAAAAATAGCAAGTCTCAAACAATTGGACTGCTACAAAATTTTTGCTGGGACAATTTATTACTCACTGGATGGTGGGGACATGTCCCTAGCGTCCCTACCCAATCCTAGTCCATGTACTGTTGCATGCAGTATGCATACAAGTGGGACATACTACTCTGTCATGACAGTGCGCCTTGAACTTTGACCCTCTTGCTCTTATATCCATCGCAGCCTTGTACCCACAGTAAAATATGGCAGTCATTGTGTCAAAAAAGCTGTCAAATGTTTGTTCTCGCTCGGCTTTGTTTATATTTGTATGACACTAGGATTGTGCGTGCTGCTAAATATGATCGGATGTAGTAGGACATCCTGGTATTTATGCCATACTGCATTTCACATACTTTGTATTGGGAAATACTAAAAACTTTCTGGCATACTAAATAGTATGATCGTATGGCTATTGGAACCCAGACTGACTGAAAACAGCTAGTAACGAAGTGCCTGACAGCCGCTGTATTGCATTTTTCATGTGAGACAATAAAACCCCCCAAAAGGTTACGGTTTTATTTACTTCCCCAAAGAACACAGGACAGTAAAAGAAGAGATCTGTGGCCGGGACGCCTCTAAATGATTTCCCCCCTTCCATTTTCTCACAGTAACATTAACCTGTGGCTGTGCTAAAAACAAACGCTTCAGGTCAGGCTTACAGTGTGATTTTCAGATTAAAGTGTTAACTATGTGTGAAGCTAGTCAAAGAGCTTAATATGGTCATTAAACAAATGAATGTCGATAGCCTGTAAATTTATTGCGATGAAAATAAATAGAGAAAAATATATTCGATAAAGAATAGTAACTTGAGTTGACCATTTTATTAACGTGACATTGTTTGTGCTTTTATTTTGAAGGCTAATAACTTGTCTTCCGGATATAGATCAGTAACAACAACAGTACTGTACTCTGCGGCTGGTCAACTGTACGTGTCTTTTCAAGTAGAAAAACAACGAAAACAAGTACTACCAACGCTTGTCAGGTAGTATACAATAAAACACTCGTACATGTTGTTATTAAGTGTCTAATTATGAAAGCTTCGTTTAGCTAGGGTTTACATTACCAGATGACAGCTGCCGCAAGCAACAGCGGGGCGTGATGATAACGTCGCTGTTTACGATTAGCTTGACCCAAGTTAACGTTAGCATCTATTTAGCTGTCAAGTTAATAATCGAGTCTGCTGAAGGCAGAGATGAAATATGTTAGATACACTGTGTAGGTAACCTTTAGTTATATTCAAACGTAACGTTGTAGGAGGCTGAAGTTGCTAGCAGTGTTAGCTAACAACGAGGTTTATGGAGCAAATGTTTTAACCACAGCCAGCTGTTATTGCACGTATTAGCTAATGCATTTACTTTGCCGTGGCACAGTGCGGTAAGTTGTATTTAGTAAGTTTTGCCTCGTTGCCTTCCAGGTTTGGAGATGATGGAGGAGAATGAGGAGCAGTCAGACGGTCAACAGGCAGACTTCAGTTTGAAGAAGGGGAACTACGAGGAGGAGGAGGAGGAGGAGGAGGAGGAGGGGAGCTTCAGGTTGGACTCTGCTCTGCAACCATTGTTGCATCCGCGCTTGTCGAAAGTCAATATTTCTTTAATGTTACACAACGAAGTCACTCTCATTGGATGTCAGCACCCTCCCTCCACAAATATCTTTAGTTAAGTGCTTGGCAAGTGTTCCTTTGTGGTGTATGTTGGTAAGCCAGGTATTATCAGAGTTTTAAAAATATGATCAAGCACTATCAGACCTGTAACCAAGAAGCAGTAGCCACTCATCAGACTCATCAGGGAATGCACAACATACAACTACTGCACAATGAGAAGACTTACATGCACACATTACGAAATATGAGTTCTGATGTGTACAACTACTGAATGCTTGCACTGACACAGCCATAACATGGTTGGGCTTACTGCTCAGAAAAGTGACGGCATGTGGGAAACAACTACTTCTGTGTTTTATCACTTGAAGGCCCAGGTGTGTAACATTTAGGGGGATTTATGAGGATCTATTGGCTATCCATTATTTGAAACCGCTTATCCTTTCGAGGGTCATGTGGGGCTGGAGCAGATCCCAGCTGACATTGGGCAACAGAGGGGTACACCCTGGATAAGTCGCCAGTTCATCACAGGGCTCAGGAATGGCATATGAAATTATAATCATGTTTTCAATAATGCACAGTATAATGATGTAAACTGAGAGGCCATGTGTTTTTGTAAGCTTAGAATGAGTCTATTGTATCTACAGAGGGCGGACTGTTTTGGTTGCACATGCGTCCTAAATCTGCCAAGTGCGACAACATTTTCATTGGTTGCACAGGTGTGCCTGAAATTGAGCAGGTAAAAATAAAAAAAATGATAAAAAATATTTTTTTAAGAAGCACCAACTGGGTATTTAGCCACTTGTCTATGATTAGCAACATCAACATGTTTTCTGTAGCTTAGATTGTAAACTTTAATATCAATTAATGTTTTTTCAGTAACCTTTGAGGTTAATTTATTCATTAGAGTTTCGTCAAGCATTTGTTGCATGTGCTGCGATTTAAGTGAAGAAAAATATGTATCTGCACCTTTATTCCTGTTTATAATTATTTACACAATGTGCTAAGAAATTTGGATGTATTAGTACAATAGGTGCACCAGTGCATGCAGTGTAAAATGTTATTCTTTAGCCCTGCTGCAGAGGGAGCAGATAATGTCGGAGGGAGTTCACCATGTTGCACTGATGTGTTTCTACTGTAACCCAGAACGGATTTTAGAGTCCACTAAAGGGAAGGTTGAGGCAAAGGTTATTCAGTTGGTTGCAGTATCCACACTCGCTGCTATATGCCACTAAATCCTACACACCTACACAGTGTGTAAAGGGTTGCAGCAATGCACCATATGAGAAAAATAATGGGTTTTTCGAAAATCAAAGTATGTAAACCTATCCTACTAGGACCCCCAAATAAAAGTATGAACCTGAAAATTAGCATAATATGACCTCTTTAATAAAAGTTTGGGGATAAGTAGTTGACTAACTCTTCATGTAGGTGCCTGCCCCTGGTACCAGAACCACAAGGCTTTTCTGAAAGCGTAATTATCTTCCTCATTTAGGGTTGATTGTGCTCCAAGACTAAATACAGTGCAATGTTTGCCAGTCTACAAATCAGACTGCATTTTGCCAGATGGATTATGTTGCTCAACAAGACACACCTAATGCGGATTTGAAGAAACTAAACAATGTGTTGCAAAGGGAAAGAGTTTTTATGTTCATGCGTCCAAGTTGGTTACTCAATTTTTTAATAGGCCTAATGTTGAAACATTTAACAATGAGATTATACCTAGTTTTCAGTACACAAAGAAGACTTGTAGACAAATGAAGCAATTCGCTAAACGCTCACTCCAAGTCTGGGGCACCCACATCCTTGAGCTTGGACTTCTATTATTTCACTCAGAAGTTTGATTCAACAGAAACAACCAAATCTTCGGGCTGTAAATCCAACCAGTCAAGTTTGTTTCGTTTAGAAAGTGCCTTGTGTGTTCTTTTTGCACCGCAACGCTGAGGATTTGAAGAAGACAGCTGACTTGGGCTTGCTGCAATCGACTCTTTTAGCCAGAATGGATGAAATCAGTCGGATGTTCGGCACCATAGTGCGTGACCGCTCTGATAGCTTTTCCACACAGTCAACTGGCAGCAAACTGTTGCTGCGCCATCGGCTCAACCAGCTGATGACCTGCGTGGATGACTTGGACCCCAAAACTGAGCTGCATGAGAAAATGATCAAGACCCTGGATAACGCCTTCCTCATCTGTGGCAAGAGAGCCAACAAGCCAAAAAAAGACAGTTTCAGGTGGAGAACAGATGTCACCTTGTACAGGAATAATATTCCTTACCTCCTACTTTTTACTGTTTTCTCTTTAACCTGCTTCATTGTTTTTTTCCCCCTCTGGGTTCAATGAACTGCTCTAACACTGGCCATCAAAAGACACTCTTGATTCTTGCTAGTTAAAACCATCCAGTTGAATGTTTACCTTGGAATATCTGTCATAGATTTTACAGTCGCAGCTGAGCACTGAAAAAACAGCATTATGGCTGTTGTGAGTCTGGGTGAATGGATGACTGCTCTCATTATGTGTAGACTAGCAGCCTGACCTGCTTGTGCTAGAAGCACTGTGCTTTTACAGTAGTCATTTTTGGATTTTGCCACACTGATTGAATCAAGCTCTTTGACTGTAAAGCCCAAAGTACAGTTTGTTTTATTTTAGGTCTAAACATTGTCTATCTATTATTGAGAGGATATGTGTATTTTTGCTGCGAAAATGACTATCTTTCCATCTTCCGTACCCCAGGCTACACATAGTGACGTGGAATGTGGCCACAGCGGATCCTCCAGATGACGTGACCTCTCTCCTCCATCTTAACTCCCCAAAGAGCCCAGACGTCTATGTCATTGGGTAGGTGATGCAGATAATGTGAATAGATTGGTAGGATCAGTATTAGGGCTGCAACTAATGATTATTTTCATTGTCAATTAATCTGCAGATTATATTCACAAGGATTGTTTAGTCTGTTAAATGGCAAAGAAAAGCAACAAGTCTTATCATTACATAAAATAGAAGGAGCAAATGTTTGCTTGAATGATTAGTTAATCACTAAAATCATTATCGATTAATTTAATTTCGATCTGCTAATTGATTTATCGACTAATTGTTGCAGTTCTAGTCCAGGTCTGCCCAAGGGGCAAAGTCAAATCAATATTTTGTTTATACAACTGGATATGGGGCAAAGTCATTATGACCGTGTGTGTGTGTGTGTGTGTGTATTAGCTTGCAGGAGGTGTACTCGGGGCCATTGAGATTCATGTCAGACACTGTATTTGATGACCCATGGAGTCGTCTGTTCATGTCCACCTTGGCACCTCGGAAATACATTAAGGTGCAAATCTTCTCAAAACACACATGTGCATGCATTAGAGGTGACTACGGCTGGGCAATAATTTGATATTGTATCATTATCGTGACATGAAAGCATACTGTATATATCCTCTCCTCAAAAATCTCATTGTGTTAATATTGAAAGTACCAGCAGTATTCATCCCTACAATATTGTTGCAATATCAATGTCGAGGAGATTTCAAAATATCAAGAAAACTTTCATGTATAGAGATAGACTAAAAATATTGCAATATTATTTTAAGGCAGTATCACCCAGCCTCAGAGGTGTCACACATTTTCACAAGTAAACAAGAACGAAATGATCCTTCAAGTGTCATTTTTTCTTTTATAAGTAACTGAGAATCCTTGAGTTCAATAAGAGTATCATGATGTGCTATATTTACTCTGTGTGTGTGTGTGTGTGTGTGTGTGCAGGTATCGTCCATCAGACTGCAGGGTCTGCTGCTGCTCTTCTTCTCCAAACTGGAGCATGTCCCCTTCATCAGAGACATCCAGGCCACATACACACGCACGGGCATTTTTGGTTACTGGGTGAGACATACATATGAAAAGATATCTGCACTGATTTAACATTGCACTTCAATAACACTGTTGAATGTTGTCATTTTCAAATGTTCCAACCAATGCTGACTCAAGTTATAATAATAGACACTCAACTCCATCTGAAGCCAGAAAAGCCTTTATACTATTTATTTTTTTCACATTTGCAATAAAACTCCTCACCAGCTGTGAACACACTTGAACATGTAAAATTGGAGCAGTTCCTCCTTCAAGAGGAGATGGAATAAAACATGTATCAAATGTGTCAAAAACATATCCTATTTGGTGTGTCATTTCTGTGAACTAAACTACAGAAGAAGAAGTTGATGTATGACATATTGCTGTTTTTTTCAAAAAAGCTCATGACATAAGTTGTTATCAGTCAATATTTTTTGTGTCTCAATTGTAAAAGCTTATGTTCTTCCCTCACAGAACATAAAAACTAAATGGATTGTACAGAGTAGTTCAACAGAACTTGTGCGTCTCCTTTCTCTTTATCTTGCTGTTTGTCTCACAGGGTAACAAAGGTGGTGTGTCCATCCATCTGTCTTTCTATGGCCACACACTCTGTTTCCTCAACTGTCATTTGGCTGCTCACATGAAATACGCCACAGAGAGAGTGGATGAGTTTGAGTACATAATGGACACGCAGACCTTTGAATGCAAGAAGGCTCCAAGAATTGTTGACCACAGGTGAGTGGATACGCCACAAGCAGAATTCAGTTAACCCAAACAGATGTTTTTTAAAATATGACAGATCTTGGTGCTAAAGGATTGTTGTACCTGCACCAGGTCAGTTTGTATGCATGTCTAAAATCTGTACATTCATTTTCTTTGATTTAATATTTCTGATTTATTTATTTTTCAACCACTTTCTCTTGCTGTCCTTCCTCCTTCCTTTGTCCCTGTCTCGGTCCAGGCTGGTGTTCTGGTTTGGAGATCTCAACTTCAGAATACAGGACCACGGCATGCACTTTGTCCGCTCCTGCATCAATGATCAGAAGTACAACCTGCTGTGGAGCAAAGACCAGGTCTGACACAGATCCAGTCAGATGTTTGCAGCATAATTAACTACGGCAGTCCTGGGTCCCTGACACACACTTGATTGATTTGTTGATGAGTAAACAGAATAATATTTAGGACGTCATGAAATGTGTGTGTTGTCATTCCCAGTTGACCATCATGAAGATGAAAGAACAGATGCTACAGGAGTTTGATGAAGGGCCTCTGGACTTTCAGCCCACGTATAAGTTTGACTTAAACTCTGATACTTACGACAGCAGGTAAGTGCTTCCAAGTAACATACAAGCAATCATCATCATCATACTCAGTCCCAGTTAATCATAATCATACTTTTTAAATCACTTTGTAAATTCTCTTAAAATTTTAATTTGAATATATTATATTTCCGCCTCTTTTCGACTTCACAGGCTCTACAAGACATGGTTTGGCTTTAAGTAAGAGTTCAAAACAGTTTCTGTCCACACTTCCCTTAATATGTCATGTCATCTCCTGGTTTAACCTAGCATCACTTAGCTATGTGTACACATGCTACTTTTAACATGATGCTAAAAGTGATCTTCATGTGTAACACACTGCAAATTAAGCAAACAAGCAGGTGGGACTGTCAGTCTTTTTAAGACAAATTTCACATTGTCTCTGCAAAGAAAAGACTGGAATGCTTGTTTATTTTACAGAATGTTGTTTGAGCTCACAGACCTGGTGTTTTGGGAGCCAGTACTGCTACTATTAAAGGTACCCTGTGGAGTTTTTGATCATTAGTGACTGTGTGCCTGCGTGCCTGATGAGATGCAAATTCCCTATTACAGTTTCATGGACTTCTAGCTAGCAAACATTTATGTAAACAATGCAGACTTTGAAATACTTTACACATACTTACAACACGTTTTATGAGGAAGGAAAGGCATTCAAAACATTTATTTACACACTGTGTTTACAAAAAACACTCCACAGGGTGCCTTTAAATAACAAAATTCCACTAGTTCATATAAACCCACATTTAACCTACAGTGTGTAATACCATCCTACTGCTTCACAGTTTGTTTATATAAAAGGCAGTGTGCAAACCTCTCTGGGTCCCAGAACATTTGCTATATATAATAACCGCTAACATGCATGGCCAGAAATAGATGTTTTGGTAGTACATGACTGTGGAATAGTTCAATATCTGTGTATTGGATTCTAACTGGATATCACCCGGCAGGATATTACATTGATCACATGGTCTGTAAAAATATGCAATAAAGTTTTTACTTCATTTCAAAAATGACATTTTACACTGTTTTCTGAATGGTTGGTGTAAAGGTAGTCACTCTTGAAAATGTGGGGGGAAAAGAAAATGCGCAGTTTCAAATGAATAATTATTATCAAATACCCATGTCTCGAATTTGAATATAAATCAGTGACAGGTTGAGTGATGCCACAGTGTGTTTATGTCAAACTAGCCCCTTTGCTGTGTAATTTAAACAGTGCTTTAATTATGTAATACAGTGTAATACATACCCATACACTGCAATATCACAATTAATGTTAGTAAATGCATTAGAGTCATGTAATTGAAAGCTCTTACGCCTGCAGAACCACAGATGTCTTCTCATTAGACGTATCTCGAATATTACCATGAAATGTATCCATCTGTTTGATTCCATTCCACAAAATAGCAGCTAATACAATGGAATGTAAAACTTTTATCTTTAGCCTTACAAACTGACCTTAACTTGTTCTGCCAGATGTATACAGGTGTACTAAGGCTCACAACACTTGCAGTTACAATTTGACACATTAAGGCTACTTTAAAACATATACTGTAGCTTGTTTTGTGTCAGTATTACATAACTTAACATATTTCTCCCCCCCCACACACACTTTTTCATCCATCACCAAGTCATCTACCTCACAACATCCTTGTTTCTAATTTTAAAGAGTTGACTTTGTCTCCTAACTGAAACCTGCCTCTGCTCTCTGTCTGTCCATCATCTGCAACCACCTGTCCAGTGGTAAGAAGCGTAAACCTGCCTGGACCGACAGGATCCTGTGGCGGCTCCGACCCAAAGCTCCACCCCTTGACGAGCAAGATGGAAGCGGGGTTGGACTGGATGTGAAGCAACTCAAGCAGCTAGAGGAGGATGAGGAGTATCCTCTGAAGATCAGGCAGGACTCATACACCAGCATCATGGAGTACAGCATCAGTGACCACAAGCCTGTTGTCAGCATCTTCACACTGGAGGTGAGAAACTAGTTCAACACTGAGTGCTCTACATAATGACTCACATGTAGTTAAATATGCGCCAGTCTCTTTTGTCTGACTGATCTCTCTCACACACCCTTTATCCTCCTTTCTGACAGTCATGCAGTTGACTGGATTACATATTTATTGGAGAGTTGAACAATGCTTGTTTTGTTAAGAGAACACACTGCATTAAAACCAACAGTGGATTGATTGTTCTCACAAGTATTGTTTGTGTGTCCAAAGCCTGATATATCTTTGCTCTGTGCAGTAGAGCTCCATTGTTGTCCAAAAAAAACTATTAAAAAGACTTCAGTGAGTCATACTCGCACTGGAGGACATGTTCCTTCATTAACATGAACACACACTGTGCAGTTTATTTTGACTTAATCTCCAACAAACACTGCTTCCTCCAGACTGAGTGCTAATAACTACCATGTCCATAAGTTAAGCCTTTTATAAAAATGAAAGTATATATGTGTGACCTGATTTATGTCTTTAATAGGAACACATGGGCTTGAAACACAGTTCAATGGTCTAGCATTGCACTTCTATGGACAGTTTAAAACAAATGATCAAAATCAATACAGCAGAACCAGAGTTTCTGCAGTCCAGAAAATACAAAACTAGGTTTGAGATTAACAGTAGCCATTTCATAATTTGTCCACCAGAGGGCACTGATGAAGTAATTTCTCAACTGTAGATACATTTGTATTAACAAACTGTCACACACTGTCCTTTCACTTGCAAAAAAATCCTTTATTGGAGATGCAATGTTTTTGATCCTTAGACCTTCAACAGGTAAGAGCTGAAGGTGAGCATGAGAACACATGCAGTCAGGTTATCAGACAGGTTATTTAAAAGCTAACAGTTTGGTCAGATGACCTAAGCTATGTCATTTGGCGGTCCAACTGAAAGGGAGTACACCTGAAATGTTTGGCATCATAGGATAAAGTAGAACAAGAAGTCAGTCAAACTGTAATGATGGTATGGACAGTGGTTAGTGTAATAATCTGTATTGTCTCTGCTAAAGTAGTTTGGCTAACCCAGATGTTTGTATAGGTTGACTTTTTCTTTTACAGCCCTTAGCAGTGTCATCCCTTCACTTGGTGAGCTATCATAACTGATAAAAAAAACTGTGACCAAACTTCATAAGATTTAAGTTTAAATGAATGAATGATTTGTCCGATAAATATGTCGAAAAGATCTGCCATTCACAGATTAATCTGTATATCATTTACCTTCAAAAGATGGATAATTTGTAATCTGAAATGTATTCTTCTGTCCATCTAGCTGAGGAAAATGTACACGACTCCTCTGGTGCGTCTGCAGCCAGAGGGAGACTGGAGCGCAGACATTGATGCCATGGTTCTCTACAGCCCTCTGCAGCCGTTCCCTTCCAGTACATGGGACTGGATCGGACTCTATGAGGTTGGCCATACAAGTATTTACCACTGGCAAATTAAATGTGATATTTCAGTATGACAGTCTTTAATGTGTGTATGAAAATCAGGTCGGATTCACCAGTGTGTCGGACTACATCACCTACACGTGGGTGAAAGATGATGAAGTGGCCTTCAATGAAGAAGTAATACAGGTAGTAACTCCGGCACCAGTGAGTTAGATGTCTAGAGTGAGACATTATCTGTGGACAAAGTATCACAGAATTAAATGTGTCTGTTTTTGTAGGTATATGTTGGTAAAGAGGAAATCCCTGTGCGGGGAGGAGAGTGTGTGCTGTGCTACTACTGCAGTACTCTGCAGTGCATCATTGGAATCAGTGAACCATTCAAGGTAGGTAATAAGCATATACTCTATACCAATACATTTATTTTCCCCTTCATCCTATTTGACAACTGGAACCTGATTGAATTTGTGATACAAGTAGTATTCCTCTGCATGCCAGCAAGCAGCAGTGTGACCGGCTGCTCTCTCTTTTAGGTCCATGAGTCCAAGGTAGCCATAGAGGAAGGCTTTGTGCATGAGCAGATCAATGGACTTGACAAAACCACAGCAAGTGAAGCCCTGTGGAACTGATCTATTAGCGGTCACAGATGTGGTATGATGTAGAAATACATCTGTTTGAGCCTGGTCTGCCTGAACCACAACAAGGCTTTTAATGGCTGTGGTACCTAACCTGCCACTGAAGGAGAAGATTAGAAAGTGCTGTCTGTTCATGCTGTTACACACTCCCACTGACCTCTCTAATGCTACCAGTGTGGCTATTAGCTACTTAAACCTCTGTGGTCAGTTTTCTTGTCTTGAATGGTCTTTAGGGATACATTTTCTTTTCACATTTTAACAAGAGTTTAGTCATAGAAAGCAGAAACTATGAGCCATCCTTCATCATAAACTGAGAGTAAGTTTCCCCATGATGGAAACTCAAATTTAAATTGGCTTTACATAGAAAATCAAATGAAATGTGAAACTTAGTATATCGTGTATGAGATAGCATTATAAAATATAATGAAATTTGGTTCATGAGAAATTCATGGGATGTTACAGGTTGGATGTATTGATGAAAAAGAAGGTGAAGTATGTTGTAGGCCTGCCACTGTGTGTGATTAGTTGAGGAAAGGAAGTTCTCTGTTTGAGGTCTAGTTTATGAATCAAAGTATTTGCTATTTGATCTGTTTTAATGCTGAAATTGTTGAAGGAAATCTGCTGGAATACGGAATATTTGAAGTTTGCCTTGTTTGGAAGAGTGAAAACCTACCAGTCTAACTTCATTTGACTGCTAAAATTATGAAAAGGGAACTGCAAAACTGTACATGGCACTGTGATCACATCTATTTGTTCATAGAGAAAGAGTTATTTAGCAAATCGGTGTTCCCAGATTGCTTAGCGAATATGAGAATGGTATCCTTGAAGCCTGAATGTGGATATATACAACTAATTTGCTCATGGCAAAGCCAATATGATGCAAGAGTAGGAGGTTACACAGGAAATGCCTTCTTTATTGAATAAAAGCAATTCTTCACTTAGAAATATTCTGAGAATTGACGAGAATCTTAATCCGCACTGTTCTGAAAGCATTGCTGTAGTATGTAGGATGAATCTATACATGGTTTTAAGTGTTTTGTATGTTACTGATCATATTCACAGAATATCTCACCTTGCTGTGAATGGACTGCTGTAGGAAGATTTTGCAGTTTTTCTCCTCACGGTATTTTAATGAACTTCAGTTGTTCCTGGAGACTTGAAAACATATTAGCTATATGATATAACTTTGACTTTTTTGTGGATCACGTTAGCTGTGGCTCATTTTCAGCTTGTTTTCATTAGCTCACCTGCACCTTGCAATTTTTTTTTATATTAATCATTCCCTTTTAATCTTGATTGTTACATTACAGCTGATGGAGAACACAAAGATATGTTGCACTGTTAATTGTTCAGTATTTATAGGTTGTCATGTTGTCATTATTAGTGTGAACTGTACTTGGTCTTCTGCTGTACTTAGTTTGTACAGTATGGCTTTAGCAAGTGCCTTTAAAATGCTTGTTGCTTTACATTTAGTGTACTGTACAATGCTGCTCATTTTTGATATATTTATCATTAATATTCATCAGATATATAGCCAACATTACATGGCATGACTTTCATGGCCTCTACTTGTTCCTCTCGATTTTAAATAGTACTGTTCTATTGGCTTGCTGGAATCATTTTTATCAGCCAATTTATGTCAATATTTTTTTTTGTTTTTTAACTAAAAAGTGACTTATTTTCTCAAACAGTAATGAAATATTGTACTGTATTATAACAGAACATCACAGATTTATAGCTTTGCAAATGCAGTTATTAAATAAATCTCAATTCAATCAGTGTGTGTTTTATTGATTGTGAGTTGTGATCTAATTCTGTTTTCGAGCCTCTATTAAACTGAATGTTGCCAATAATGGTAATAATGATGATTTTTTTATTAGTCGTTATGTTTTTTTATTAGAAGAAATCAAAAGCAGGGCCATAGCCAGGATTTTAGAAATAGTGAGGTCATGCCCCCCCATCCCCATCCATCGAGGAAAATTAAATAAGACTATTCAAATCTATGCATTTCATTTTGAAAGGACCAATACTTGCTTAGGAAATTATATCAGTGCCAGCAGGTAGAAAATTGGACACAAATTCCGACAGAAGAATAATAATTTATTTTTAACTTATTTAAACTCATTTCTATGTTTAAAAGAACTTATTAACATGGATATCACTTTATGATAACCATCATTATTGGTGCATTTATAGTTAAATAATTTCAATGTTAAAAAAACTTATTGTTAAAAGTAAAATTTTGTTTTAAAACAAGTTAAAAACATCAGCTGCAACTCTAATGGCCATCCAAATAATGTTTATAGATGAACTTTACAGTTTTTATCAAGTTATTATAAACATCAATTGCATCAACTTTCCAATAAACAACACTAGCAAATAGTTTGTAAAGCATCTCATTGCTTGTTAACAGTGAAATAACTATTAACTTTGATTAATTAACCACTATTAACTACTACTATGTATGTATGTATGTATGTATATATATGTATGTATGTGTGTGTGTATATATGTGTGTGTATATGTATATATGTGTGTGTATATAATATTTATATATGTATATATATGTATGTATGTATGTGTATATATATATATGTATATATATATATATATATATATAATGTTAAGATCATATTAAGATTGAGATCTTAATATGTATTAAGATCTCAAAGACACAGAAAAACATACAGAGGACAAGTAGAACAGATGCCTGCTGTTCGTGTCCAGTGATAACAGTGTTCTCCATCCTGCCCAAGTTGAATCAGTAGTTGTTTTATTATTATGATTATTATTTTATTGTTATTATTATTATTATTATTATTATTATTATTATTATTATTTTATTGTTATTATTATTATTATTATTATTATTATTATTATTATTATTATTACCACACATCTCCAAATATAAAACGGATGTCATCATCGGTTTATTCGTGAACAGTCAAAGGGAGAAAAAATAAATTACGCGTGT
This sequence comes from Pagrus major, assembly GCF_040436345.1. NCBI lineage: Eukaryota > Metazoa > Chordata > Actinopteri > Spariformes > Sparidae > Pagrus > Pagrus major. Next base: position 29,005,950 of record NC_133216.1, on the reverse strand, counting down.
CATTCGTTGCCATAGTGACCGTTTGTTACACTGTAAATGGAGACGGAGGCAGAAGACGTCAGAACCAACAAGTACTAACTAACTACATTTGGGAGGATATAACTGCACAGAAGAAGGTTTGTTCAGAAACTACCTGTCATTTTGCTGTCATGTATAGTTTTGGGTAACTATAACAAGTGAGGAACAACACGTTCATAATTCGAGTTTCTGACACTATATTGTTGGCTAACGTTAACAGCTAACACTAGCTAAGTTAAGTTAACAAAGGGCTAACGTTAACTTGTTAATATAACAGTACTGTTAATAGCTATCAACACGAAATAGTAGACAACGAGTTTATAGGAATTTAATCGTCTTATAGGTCTTGTAGGAATTGAACTGTTTCCTTTTTTAGATGTAAAATTCAGTGTATCCAACATAACTTCCGTCTCAATTAAAATGATGTAAAACAAAGACAACAGAAATACTACTTAAAAACCAAATACAAATTCAAAATATGACTCAAATCTCTTCGTCATCTTCGTTATTGACACCAAATGTTTGACATATTGTCTATTTGTAATGGCACTAAATTACTTGTAACATTAAATCAATTCAGTATTCCATACGTAGAAAGTAATGGAAACACCAGGTAACTGTACAGTCCTCTTTAACACATTAGTAGGCAGACTTTAATCTCCTTCCTGTGTTTCACTCATAATAAGCCAGCCACTTGTCAGTGTTGTCCACAACTTCTTCTATTCAGCAATACATTAACACAGATGTGTTTTTACTTCTTTCTGATATTTCTTACAGTAATAATCTGTGTGTCAAGTAAAACTTGCATATCCTCATTTACACATTTCCTCTGGTTCTAACGTGTTTTCAGTACTCTTTCAGCATTAGGCAGCTACATTTCTTCAAATTCTTTGATTTATTTTCTCTCTACCTGCCTATTCTATCAGACCACCACTGGAGAACAATGTCTGCCCCAGATCTCATTCCCCGCAAAGGTGGTGGAGCCAATGTAGTTGGTATTGAGGTAATGCGGAACCACTCTGAGCTCTTCAGAGCAGAATGCTTGAGGCTGATTTCGGAGACTGACAAAACATGCAAACGCATGCAAACTCAGCAGTGCAAACAACTAGGTGAGTAAGAGAATAAGAAATCAGCTCTCTGTGCTTCGCACCAAGGACAATGTTGTTTGCAGCATTTTTTTCTTCTGCCTTCCAGGTCAGCGGGTCAAAGACATCCAGTTTCTGAGGAAGGAGTTGGAGCTGAAGTTGGAGGAGGTTATTGTGGAGATTGATGACCTCATTGCATTGGAGAGCAGAGTGGTGAAAGCCCTGGAGGCCTGCAAGGAGGTGCTGAGAGTCACCGTTGTCTGTCTGGAGGAGAGGTTAGGCTGGAAAATGACAGCGAAAAGAGAATCTTGAACACAGAAACTTCCCTCGCTACTCACACTTATTTATTTGCATTTTTGATTTGGCAACAATTGTTAGTGTTGAGTTATTTCTTCTGTCAAGTCCCAGCTTTCAACACCACTCTCTCTTAATATGAATATGCTTATGCAAAAAACAAATAAACAAAACAAAACAAAACAAAACTGTAAAGCACTCAATAAGTTGAAAGCATTTATATCACATCCATCATGCATTTTCTACTCGTCCAATATGCCCAATAGGCTTTAATTGCGCCCAGGTAAAGCCTATGTATGGGAAACACTGCAATTATCTATGATACACCACTATATCTGTGTAACTGATGAAGAAAAAAAAAAAAAACCCCTTAAAAGGCAAAAAGCAGGAACTATGTATTTCTTCACTGCATTTTGGTGTCAGTTTCATAGAATTTGACAAGTGAAATGAATAATTTACAAGACAATTGTATAGAGTCGTATCTTAGTGTCTCTTTTACTGACACTGAATGCAATTTGTCCATGTCCTTGTGTGCCATCATTTTGATGTAAAATAGCCAGAAACCTTTAAAAGGCCAAACTGCCTGAAAGCAAAACAGCTCTGGAGTTAAAATGTTTAAAGGAAGGATACAGCTATGGCTCACTGAGTTCTGTGTAAATTAAGTTTACAACCACAGGGAGCTATGAAATAGTGACTCTGGTAAGTCTAATGTCAGGGGAATCTGTTTTGAGTGCCTGTATCATTTAATCAAAATATCAGTATCTGGCACCAGTGGCGATACGAGATATATCGCTTCCTCTTGCAATACGATATATATTATATGCTGTTTTTGTTGTGTGGCCTGCAGAATGAAACGTCCCCATTCTGAGAGGCTGCATGATGAGGTGGACACACAGCTGCAGAAGGAGAGAGAGCTGATTGAGGGTGTGGCTTCCGTCCTGCAGCGTGTCGTAGAGCAGATCATTGAACAGATTCGGTAAGGGAGACGGACAAGGTTAGATTATATAGAATCAATAAAAGGGGCCTTAAAAGTATGCAGGCCTTTGCCAAGTTGCCAAGAGGAAACATGTTGTTTTGTGTTCCAGATTAAACCGATCTGCCAAGTATCACCTGGAGCATGATCTGAAGGGCAAATTTGAGGCCCAGTGCATCGACAACTCCTGTGCCTTAATGACCACTCATTCTATTGACAACCTGCAAAAGTCCAAAAATACCAATGCTGCTCTACCGAGGTGAACTGTCATGCTCTATAACGACAGGGAATTAATATAATGTCATTGAAAATTCAACATTTTGGGATGATCTGAAAATATTGCCAGTGTACACCTAGAAGGCGTCCATCATACTCCTCAGCATTTTTCTACATAGATCTGTGATGTCTGGAAATGTTCCAGGTCCCCATAAGCTTTTTAACACCTTCCTCTCTCAGCCTGTCAGTGACTCCAATGCAGTGGGAGAACATCTCAGACATCCACATAGCCAAAGTGGAGCAGCAGAAGACCAACTCTCTGTCCCTACGGGCCCTGGCGGAGTCTCTCCTTGAGCAGACGGCTGCTGACATGCACAAGCAGCTCCAGGCCACGACAGAAGCCTTTCAGCGGAATGTCCAGGAGATCAAGTCAGCCAAGAGCCAGATGGAGAATCAACTGACCATGGTAGAGCTGATGATTGTATACTTGGCAGAGAGAGAGAGTGACATGAGGGGAGACAGAGTTAGGCAGTGGGAGACAGATGTCACAATAAATGTGAGAGAGAGGAGATTTGTTTGAATTATCATATCAGTATTGAGCCTTTATGAAAATGTGGATATTAGTTGGTCATTTATGATCCTTTAATGACAGGATGGTCAGGTGGGTAAGGACTTGAATTACTTTTTTTCTTAACAGACTAATAGACTCATACTGGAGTAGATACTCACTGTCAAGAGGCCTTTTACTCTACCAAGGAACAATGAACACTCCTAATTTATAGCATAAAACAGTATTTTATTGCATTAGCATAGTCAGTACACATGCCCATGAAACAACAAGCACAAAATGTTTCTTTTGTCGGTAACGGCATATTTCATTAAATAACTACAAGTCATTATCTGCCCTTAAAATGCTATTTTATGCAAATGGTCAAGCCCCTGCAGAGAGATCACATTTTGCAGAGCAGCTGTAGCCACAATTGAATGACAGGATAATAGCAAGCGCTGAAACATAGTATACCAGTAAAACAAGTAGAAATAAGTCATAAAGTCAGCAAACCCATTCAGTAATGTCAGTTACACAGCAGAGTCTTTCTGAAGTTTGCAAACGATGTACTAAATTAAGCAAAGGTGCATTTTGTCAATGAATTCACATCCATATTCTGTCTATCTATCAGTATCTGACTTCATATCTATATTTAAGTGGGACAGACCAGACTAAAACTGGACAATGTTGAAAGGGTTGCCACACCTAAATGACTGAATATAAACATTCTTATTTACTCCTAGTTGTATTTTATCTAATCGTACTATTTTCACTGGCACTATTTCTTCAGTAGAATGAAATCTGACAACAGTCAGTTGCGTGGATTATTAATGTAGTTGCACAAATAAAACAAAAAGAGCAAAAAAAACCTAATTTCAGTGGCCTAAGAAATTATTTGTTATACGTGATGTCCATAATTTCACCATACTGGCCACCTCATCCTAATCCTTTAAATTGTCCATTCTTCTGTGGAAGTTACATCCTGACTAAGCCAACATGCAGTAAATGTCCTTGCTGTTACCAAAAGAAAATTCAGCTAATATGAATTTCCATGTTCCTCAGGGATTACTACCAATATTGTAGTTTTGGGATTATTTTGCAAAGAAACCTTCATAACATTTATAAAAACGAATGGGACACAGCATTTAACTGGCAATACAGTCTCTGAGCTCAGATTAATATCTAATTTTGTAGAACAGTTTTTATGCTGATATTCCTACTCATTTTCTGTCAGGGTAAAATACTGACTCAATCTGATGTGACACCTCTATCCCCTTTAGATTATGTCTGAGTTAGCTGGCCAACAGAGGATCAGAGAGGATCTCCAAGTGGCTATTACAGAGAATGAGCATTGTCTGAGTTTGGCCCAGGCCCGACTGGCTTTGCGTTGCCACAGACCTGCCAAAGAGCAGTGCCACGATCCAGCACAGTCCCAGCTCCTCGCTGAGGTCCAGCAGCTCAACGTTCATATCAACAAGTAAGGCCAGGACACACTCACCTCTGATGTGAAGAGCTGTACTCGAAAGGGATACAGCGAAATCTAATGATGCCTGTGTGGATACACGATTACAGCTGCTACTTCCAAAGGCTACAATATACAGTCGTGGTCAAAAGTTTACATAGACATGTAAATGTTTATGTCATTGCTGTCTTGAGTTCCAATGATTTCTACAACTCTCATTTTTAGTAGAAAACATACATACATACAAACATACATATATACTAAAAAACAATAACCCAGCAGAAGTTAAGAGGCCATGCTACAAAGAACATTTGATTGACACAACTTTCTATAATCACCAAAATTGATCGTTCAAGTTGCTGTGTGTATATTTTTGATCCAGCAGATTTGGTCACATTTTCAGAAGACCTGTAATAAATCTATTATGGAACCAAACTTCATGAATGTTTTTGTAACAAAGTAGTCTGATTTCTACTCATTCCATCACAGAAAAATGAGACATTGGAACTCAAGACTGCCATGATATACATGTTTTTACAAGTTTATGTAAACTGTTGTAAATGTTGTTTACATATATATCCATCTGGCATCACGTGACATCTTTATCTCTGTCCTGTCAGACTGCGTGAGGCAGTGGCTCAGTCAGAGGAGGAGCAGAGGGCTCTGGTTCGCTGCCAGCTGGAGCTGCAGGAAAACATCGAGGTCAAGGCCAGCTCTCTCTACATTGATGAGGTCATCTGTGCCCAGCACAGGGAGACCACCATCATACATAACTTCTGAGCGGTCAGCAACAATATAGATCTACATATACCTAGTATGTCTTTAAAAATGCTTTTATGTAAAATGTATTACAAAATACATGTGTGAATCTAGTTTCACTTTCATATGGTCTAAACATGGTTTCCTTCATTTTTTCTATTTTCATTTCATCTGATGAATTATCTTTAATGGTTATTGTAATGGTAACTGGCTTCAATAGTTTTTGTGACTTTTTTTTGTGTCTGAGCTCCTCATTTTAAATCAAATTAATAAAATATCTCCACATTTCACTCCACGATTTGTAATGTGGCAGAATTTGCAACAAGTAACTGGTGGCAGGGAGAAATGCTGGCAGGGCGAGGTTAATTAAAATGGGTTGCACCACACAAACTTATTAAGCAATAAGCTATAAGTCACTTGATAACTGCCAGGTGAAATAGTTGTTTAGAAAACTGTACCAAATCCTGTGGTCGTGGAAAAGATGTTACTAATTACTGGCCTGCATCAAGCAAAGAAAACAACTAAGGAGATTCCTGAAACTACTAATGTTGGGTTAAGAACTGTCCTAAGCATTATTAAACCCTGTTAGGATAGTGGTGAACCATCATCCTCGAGGAAGAAATGTGGTCGGAAAAAAATAGTAGAACTCACGGCTATGTTTAATAGTGAAAGTAAGAGCATTTCCAGACTCACAATGCAAAGAGAACTCAAGGGATTGGGACTAAACAGCTGTGCAGCTTAAGAAAACCACTTATCAGTGAAGCTAATCACACAAAAATGCTTCAATTTGCTAGGGAGCATAAAGATTGGACTCTGGAACAATGGAAAGAGGTCATGTGGTCTGATGAGTCCAGATTTAGCGATGGGCGCATCAGGGTACCTCTTGCAGTTTCATTTACACTTCAAATATCATAGAAGTGGTGTTCACCTGTGAAAATTATCCTACTGAACAAAACGTGTAAGTATCATAAACTTGTGTGAGTGTATTTTCTGCAATAATATAAAAATCCCATGGGCTTTTTGTCGAGGGAACCAGGGTGATGCTAACATCCAGGTTAATCAACAAAAATACATCATCCCTGCAGCCCTCTACGGTAAACATGGCAGACTCTGTGGGAGAGGACACACCCCTCTGTAGATATAAAAGACAGACTTCATGCACAATGACCAAATATATAATGTGAAATAGTGTCAATGTGTTACAGGAACTTGCTTCTGCAGTAAGTTAATATGTATTTGAATATATGCATTTGAAATAAATGAATTTCAGACTTTGACATGTGAACATGTAATGATGATGGAGTCTTGAGCATCGTCTTACACAATTCTATATAAACGAAATGCATAAGCGGTGGTGTCATGTATCTACCTGATCAGATGAATAGTGGTCCCTGAAACTGAAAAATGCTAAATGTGATATTTCTTCTCATAACATTCTATTCAAAGGTTTACAAAAGGCAACTTACATCAGTAGTTAAGTAGCTGTATTTGTATTTGACAAAAGGAACATTACAAAGTTGTCAGGAGTGTTAAATTTACTTACAGATGATAATATGCTGAACCACTTTCTCTTCATGTGAGCATACTGCAAGTCATGTAATCACTAACTAAAAATAAAAGTGAGCAACACTAAAAACAAAATGTAAACCAAGAAAATATGAGAACCTAAAGAAGGCTTGTAATAAAATGTCAACAGCCCAAATTCTTCTTCTTCCATTCTTGAAACATCAATCAAAGATCACTGAAGCAGCGTATCCGTTCTGAGGAGCTATCTCTCTTTATTTAAGAGAATGTGGATTTGGCACTTCACCTACAAACACACAGAGAGAAGGAAAACCTCTTACCATATGAACTTTTCAATCATGTACATGCAAACCTTGTGTGATGCAGGAAGATTACCTTATGCCAGTGTAGTGTGAACAGGGGCAGGGCCAGATGACAGTGGGGACAGGTGCTAATCTGGTTCGGGTCACCTCTATTACCCCAGGGACCACTGCTGGGTCTGTCTGACAGGGAGGCTGCCTTGTAGGCTCTGCTTAGGCTGGCAGCAGTGGCCCCCCACCTGGAGAGATCACTGTCATCCTCCTCCTCCTCTTTCTCTGGCTCATCCTCTTCACTGTCGGACCTGTCTGCTGGAACACACTCCAGCTGGTTCGGGGGATATAGACAAAAGTTCAACTTTATTGACCGACGACTGAAAAATTATGTACAAGTGGATTTGGGCTTAAATGTACAACAAGGAACAAGGAACTTTTCACTGGCCTCTATATGATCTACAAAAGCAAACAAGAATATCAGGGCAAAGATAGATGAAGTTATCCTGTGCTGTCACCATGTCAGATGCAGACTTATCTGGGTTAAATAAGTCACAGTATTAAAACTCTTTTCTTATGGTGCAGTGCTGAAGATGTTTCACCATCATGAATGTTCTTGTAGTAGCTTTAAAGACAAACTTTGATACTTATGAGAGCAGAAAGAACACAAGGCTCATTTCCAAAGCAGTGAAACACACCTTTACTCAATTCAAAACACTCCCTGGGGTCTAACTGCCACAGCCCTACTTGGTCTGGTATGACCAATAGCTTAAGGTGGCTAAAGTTAGCTAATGTTAAAAAACTTCATTCATTTTGTTCACTTACTGACTCATATCCACTTGTTTTACTGTTATAATAGCATTTTGGTCATGTTTTGGTAGTCATGTTTTGGGAAACCCGACAAATTTAAGTCCCTAATTCTACTAGAAATTCTAAGAAGTACAGTCAAAGACTGTTATCATTTAATGTTGACACCACAGATAATAAACTTAATTTTACCTCATATAAAGCATACAGTACAAACAATTTGCACAACATGTTACTCCCCCCCCATTCTTATGCACAATCAATTTTTTAAAATGTTTTTTTTTCATGAAGCACATAACCTATGTTTATTTTCAGGCACTGTTCCACTAATATGTTAAAAAACAAACAAACTAACACGTATACCTCATGGGACGAATGGGACACAGCATTTAACTGGCAATACAGTCTCTGAGCTCAGATTAATATCTAATTTTGTAGAACAGTTTTTATGCTGATATTCCTACTCATTTTCTGTCAGGGTAAAATACTGACTCAATCTGATGTGACACCTCTATCCCCTTTAGATTATGTCTGAGTTAGCTGGCCAACAGAGGATCAGAGAGGATCTCCAAGTGGCTATTACAGAGAATGAGCATTGTCTGAGTTTGGCCCAGGCCCGACTGGCTTTGCGTTGCCACAGACCTGCCAAAGAGCAGTGCCACGATCCAGCACAGTCCCAGCTCCTCGCTGAGGTCCAGCAGCTCAACGTTCATATCAACAAGTAAGGCCAGGACACACTCACCTCTGATGTGAAGAGCTGTACTCGAAAGGGATACAGCGAAATCTAATGATGCCTGTGTGGATACACGATTACAGCTGCTACTTCCAAAGGCTACAATATACAGTCGTGGTCAAAAGTTTACATAGACATGTAAATGTTTATGTCATTGCTGTCTTGAGTTCCAATGATTTCTACAACTCTCATTTTTAGTAGAAAACATACATACATACAAACATACATATATACTAAAAAACAATAACCCAGCAGAAGTTAAGAGGCCATGCTACAAAGAACATTTGATTGACACAACTTTCTATAATCACCAAAATTGATCGTTCAAGTTGCTGTGTGTATATTTTTGATCCAGCAGATTTGGTCACATTTTCAGAAGACCTGTAATAAATCTATTATGGAACCAAACTTCATGAATGTTTTTGTAACAAAGTAGTCTGATTTCTACTCATTCCATCACAGAAAAATGAGACATTGGAACTCAAGACTGCCATGATATACATGTTTTTACAAGTTTATGTAAACTGTTGTAAATGTTGTTTACATATATATCCATCTGGCATCACGTGACATCTTTATCTCTGTCCTGTCAGACTGCGTGAGGCAGTGGCTCAGTCAGAGGAGGAGCAGAGGGCTCTGGTTCGCTGCCAGCTGGAGCTGCAGGAAAACATCGAGGTCAAGGCCAGCTCTCTCTACATTGATGAGGTCATCTGTGCCCAGCACAGGGAGACCACCATCATACATAACTTCTGAGCGGTCAGCAACAATATAGATCTACATATACCTAGTATGTCTTTAAAAATGCTTTTATGTAAAATGTATTACAAAATACATGTGTGAATCTAGTTTCACTTTCATATGGTCTAAACATGGTTTCCTTCATTTTTTCTATTTTCATTTCATCTGATGAATTATCTTTAATGGTTATTGTAATGGTAACTGGCTTCAATAGTTTTTGTGACTTTTTTTTGTGTCTGAGCTCCTCATTTTAAATCAAATTAATAAAATATCTCCACATTTCACTCCACGATTTGTAATGTGGCAGAATTTGCAACAAGTAACTGGTGGCAGGGAGAAATGCTGGCAGGGCGAGGTTAATTAAAATGGGTTGCACCACACAAACTTATTAAGCAATAAGCTATAAGTCACTTGATAACTGCCAGGTGAAATAGTTGTTTAGAAAACTGTACCAAATCCTGTGGTCGTGGAAAAGATGTTACTAATTACTGGCCTGCATCAAGCAAAGAAAACAACTAAGGAGATTCCTGAAACTACTAATGTTGGGTTAAGAACTGTCCTAAGCATTATTAAACCCTGTTAGGATAGTGGTGAACCATCATCCTCGAGGAAGAAATGTGGTCGGAAAAAAATAGTAGAACTCACGGCTATGTTTAATAGTGAAAGTAAGAGCATTTCCAGACTCACAATGCAAAGAGAACTCAAGGGATTGGGACTAAACAGCTGTGCAGCTTAAGAAAACCACTTATCAGTGAAGCTAATCACACAAAAATGCTTCAATTTGCTAGGGAGCATAAAGATTGGACTCTGGAACAATGGAAAGAGGTCATGTGGTCTGATGAGTCCAGATTTAGCGATGGGCGCATCAGGGTACCTCTTGCAGTTTCATTTACACTTCAAATATCATAGAAGTGGTGTTCACCTGTGAAAATTATCCTACTGAACAAAACGTGTAAGTATCATAAACTTGTGTGAGTGTATTTTCTGCAATAATATAAAAATCCCATGGGCTTTTTGTCGAGGGAACCAGGGTGATGCTAACATCCAGGTTAATCAACAAAAATACATCATCCCTGCAGCCCTCTACGGTAAACATGGCAGACTCTGTGGGAGAGGACACACCCCTCTGTAGATATAAAAGACAGACTTCATGCACAATGACCAAATATATAATGTGAAATAGTGTCAATGTGTTACAGGAACTTGCTTCTGCAGTAAGTTAATATGTATTTGAATATATGCATTTGAAATAAATGAATTTCAGACTTTGACATGTGAACATGTAATGATGATGGAGTCTTGAGCATCGTCTTACACAATTCTATATAAACGAAATGCATAAGCGGTGGTGTCATGTATCTACCTGATCAGATGAATAGTGGTCCCTGAAACTGAAAAATGCTAAATGTGATATTTCTTCTCATAACATTCTATTCAAAGGTTTACAAAAGGCAACTTACATCAGTAGTTAAGTAGCTGTATTTGTATTTGACAAAAGGAACATTACAAAGTTGTCAGGAGTGTTAAATTTACTTACAGATGATAATATGCTGAACCACTTTCTCTTCATGTGAGCATACTGCAAGTCATGTAATCACTAACTAAAAATAAAAGTGAGCAACACTAAAAACAAAATGTAAACCAAGAAAATATGAGAACCTAAAGAAGGCTTGTAATAAAATGTCAACAGCCCAAATTCTTCTTCTTCCATTCTTGAAACATCAATCAAAGATCACTGAAGCAGCGTATCCGTTCTGAGGAGCTATCTCTCTTTATTTAAGAGAATGTGGATTTGGCACTTCACCTACAAACACACAGAGAGAAGGAAAACCTCTTACCATATGAACTTTTCAATCATGTACATGCAAACCTTGTGTGATGCAGGAAGATTACCTTATGCCAGTGTAGTGTGAACAGGGGCAGGGCCAGATGACAGTGGGGACAGGTGCTAATCTGGTTCGGGTCACCTCTATTACCCCAGGGACCACTGCTGGGTCTGTCTGACAGGGAGGCTGCCTTGTAGGCTCTGCTTAGGCTGGCAGCAGTGGCCCCCCACCTGGAGAGATCACTGTCATCCTCCTCCTCCTCTTTCTCTGGCTCATCCTCTTCACTGTCGGACCTGTCTGCTGGAACACACTCCAGCTGGTTCGGGGGATATAGACAAAAGTTCAACTTTATTGACCGACGACTGAAAAATTATGTACAAGTGGATTTGGGCTTAAATGTACAACAAGGAACAAGGAACTTTTCACTGGCCTCTATATGATCTACAAAAGCAAACAAGAATATCAGGGCAAAGATAGATGAAGTTATCCTGTGCTGTCACCATGTCAGATGCAGACTTATCTGGGTTAAATAAGTCACAGTATTAAAACTCTTTTCTTATGGTGCAGTGCTGAAGATGTTTCACCATCATGAATGTTCTTGTAGTAGCTTTAAAGACAAACTTTGATACTTATGAGAGCAGAAAGAACACAAGGCTCATTTCCAAAGCAGTGAAACACACCTTTACTCAATTCAAAACACTCCCTGGGGTCTAACTGCCACAGCCCTACTTGGTCTGGTATGACCAATAGCTTAAGGTGGCTAAAGTTAGCTAATGTTAAAAAACTTCATTCATTTTGTTCACTTACTGACTCATATCCACTTGTTTTACTGTTATAATAGCATTTTGGTCATGTTTTGGTAGTCATGTTTTGGGAAACCCGACAAATTTAAGTCCCTAATTCTACTAGAAATTCTAAGAAGTACAGTCAAAGACTGTTATCATTTAATGTTGACACCACAGATAATAAACTTAATTTTACCTCATATAAAGCATACAGTACAAACAATTTGCACAACATGTTACTCCCCCCCCATTCTTATGCACAATCAATTTTTTAAAATGTTTTTTTTTCATGAAGCACATAACCTATGTTTATTTTCAGGCACTGTTCCACTAATATGTTAAAAAACAAACAAACTAACACGTATACCTCATGTTCCTCTATCTCCTCAGGTGGGACTGATGCCATATGTCTGCCACCATTCACTGTTAATGTTGCTGTGAAAAGAAAACGAGCATAGTAGTAGTTAAATTTAAAAGAGGTGTTCTGGAAGTTAATTTGTTTTTTTTGTCAAAGCCTTCAATCCTACATTCCCTTACTGTTGTTTGTTGGGTCATTACTAGTAGTTTGAGGAGGACCCGAGCCATTGTCGGTATCTGAGCAAGTCAAGCCGTGCTCAGCCTGATCCCTCAGGGTGACATAGCGACCGCAGTCCCTGCAGAGCTCGGTGCGACTCCCGCAGACTAGCTCGTGTTCGTCTAGCTGCTTCCATGGCAGCTCCAGCTCACAGAAGTGACAGCTCTGTGGACGCTCCACACACTCATCGGACTGGGAGACAAAACAGATTTGGAATGTTAAAAAGGTGTCCCAGGGTATTAAATTATGTTTAACTATGTTATATTTAGGTAAAAAAAACTTACAGAATGTTGCTTTAAATTATGGGATTAAAACTGAATATTCACATATTCTGGGATTTGTTGGCATGAAAGTAGAAATGAAATGATGATTACTACAGAAATATTATCAATCCTTGATGACTTTTTTGAAATGTTTCGACTAGTGACACAAGAAACCTTGTCAGTAGTCCCGCCTTTAATTGTGTGACTTCTTCACATCACAGTACGTCACCATGTCATACATTTGCATAATTTATATCAACAGTATGTTCACACTGGAAGCGAAGCTAACTGGAAGCTGCAAACAGGACGGAGCTGACCAGAGACACGGACTTAATAATAATAATAATAATGATAATACATTTTATTTGTACAGCGCTTTTAAAAACTCTCAAAGACACTTTACAAGAATAGAAAACATACAAGAATACATAAAATCAAGTGCATGGTGCACAAAAACTTAGACTGAGTATTGTCCTTAAAGAGACAGGAGCTAAAACAGAGCATCTCAAACAGAAGCGTAGCAGGCTGGCCACACAGGATGCTTTTTTTGCTAACCTATTCTAGTAGTAACCCAAAATGAAATTATGAACCTGAAAATGAGCATTATATGTCTCCTTTAATGGGTTTGTCCTTTTTGCCACGAGTGACAAAAACCCCCCTGGACTTACCTCATGATCCAGTAGGTGACAACGTTCCATCTTCTGGTTACACTTGGAGCATCTCACCTGCAGCCAAACAGATAAACTGTTATACCTGCAGAGAATACACTGACATGTGGTGTGTGTGTGTTTGTGTATACAGTATGTGTACCTGGGTGTGCTGCTCCTCTCTGTGCTGGTCCAGTTGATCTCTGGGAACTGCTTCATCACAGTCAGGACAGAGACATAAGAAGCGGCTGCAGTGCGTTTCATGCAGAGCGAAGTTGGCCTCTGCAATCTTTTTGTGGCTTTAAGAAAGAGGAGGAAAGAGGGTCATCTTCTGTCTTTTCTATTTGGGGAAAGTTTAGTTTATACACACACACACACATATATAGAACGCTAAATAGCTAAATGGGTGGCTACAGCTTGCAGGCCGATTAACATTGTCTAGTTTACATTTACAAGCGTAAAGTTGGACACTATATTGTGTATTCATATATAGTATTATTAAGGAATGTTACATTCAGGTCAGTGTGTCCATCTGTTGTTGCTTGTTGAGTTTGCCATGTTATTCTTTCATTCTTTCAGCATATTTTTTGAGCGTGCAGTACCTTTGAGGTTATTGTGGAGAATATTCTGAACAGTATGTGTCATTGTGTTGGATTGTTGCAATAATAATATACATATATTTGCATAAAGCAAGTATATTTGTTCACGCCCATGTTGATAAGAGTATTAAAAACTGGAAAAAATATCCCTTTAAGGTTCATTTAGAACAGATAAGAAATGTGCAACTAATTTGCTATTAATCGCATGTTACTATGGACAATCATGCGATTAATCGCGATTAAATATTTTAATCTTAAACTGATATATTTACAACAATATTGATAACATTTTTCCAAGAATGTTATTACGTTTGTCATGCAGTAAAACCTGTGATTTACAGTGTACCACACTGCCACACTAAAACTCAAAAGATAAAGGATCACAAGGCACTCTTTGACCTTTGCCATAGTATTCCTGTAGCTACCTTAGTTTGAGAGTACTTTCATTATTGGGCAAAAGCATCTTTACCTACTACTAATGATAATACCTGGCTATTGATGGGGACAAGCTACTGATTTCAATGCTGTTCTTACTGACTCAGAAAGTAGGACTGTTTGTCATTATATATGAGACACATCACAGACAGAACTCTGTGAAAAGTTCAAATCAATGTACATGAACAACATGATGTCTTCAATTGCTAAACCTCTACTCTTTCACTTGTTGGAAAAGCACTGATCTTGTCGAAAGTGAAAGTGAACAGTTTGGTCCATTGACCTATGTCAAGTTCTATGTCCTGGCAGATCCACCCTGATATTTATGCAACCACTTACTGACAGCTCAAGTAGAACATGATACGGTTATACACTGGCACAATGTTAGGATATTGTCTTAAATTACACTCTTACTTCTGGCTACATCTTGTTAAGAGTTTGTACTGAGTGTCTATACTCGTTTACTTCGGATCACATTCTGATCAAAACGATCTTAAACAGCCGGATTTTTAAACGTCATTTCGTGTGTCACCCCCAAGAAACTCTCACATTAAGTTAAATCTCACCATCGGCCGCATGTGCGCGTTGCTTCCTCCGGATCCATCGACAAATATCTTTTAACAATGCTCTGACAGTGGGGAAATGTATCCGGAGTTGACACTTGTCGGCCCAATTCAGCAGAACAGAAAGTGAAAATATCTGTGTCCTGCCACCGCTTGTGCTTTACACAGCTACCGCGAGATGGCGCCAAATATCCCCTGACATGGTTTCAGGTGTGCACATGTGCGATTCCTTATCTGCCAGGCGCTTTATGGATATGAACTTCGAGCAGTTTTCAGGTGTTATCAGTCTCTGTTGATCTTTCACCAGATGGCTGTATCCAAGTTTGACCCAAGTGTCAATTAGTTTTTAAGAATAACAACCTCCTCTGCTGTGGAAGAAGATAAAATGAACTTGCATTTTGATAAGACAGAGAAATATTATTAGTGTAAGCAAAAAAACAAAAAACAAACAAACATTATTCATACATACATTCATTCAAACATATTCATAAAGTTACATGTTTAATTCATCATTTTCAACCTTTCCTTTTTCATCTGTGCTCAGAAAGAAAATATGTCCTGTTGACAAAATTCATAAGGCGGCAGGCCTCACATTTTTGTCACTCACCCAGGAGAGCACAGCTGAATACAACAGCAGGCCTAAATCATTAATTACAGTGGAGAGGAAATAACATCTGGACAGTGCTGCTTTTACTCATTAGATGAAGGATGTGAACACTTCCCATCACTGCAGCCACTGTTCTCCCAGCAAACAACTGAACGTTTGGAGAACGTTCCGCGAAGGTTGCCTGGAGGTTCCCTGACCATAATTTTGGAAAGTTTTCTTGACGTTAGCTGTGGGGGTCCAGGGAACGTTCCCCAAACGGAAAATTATCTAATGAGTTGCAAATGACACCAGCTTGGACTCTTCAATCAATCTCCCTAACACTGCTACTGCAACTACTACTACGTTATTTTTTAGGCACCTTATCTATAATAAGAGCAACAAGAATAAATATGATGGCAACAAAGAGCAGTATAAGTGATGTGAATTTATTGAAATAATGTGATATAGCAATTATAAAATAACAATATAATCCAACATTGTGATTGTAACTCATTGGGTTCACACATTACACTGAAAACACAGGGCCAACTGTCACCACTATTCATTATTATTGGGGGAAAAACAGATCTCAATAAATAGTTTGTTGCCTTGAGGATGACACTAAAGGTTATCGGTCTCATCTGGGACAGTGATGAGTCTGCATACAGACAGGAGGTGGAACAGATCGCTGTTATCATGCTGATAATAATTGCAGTTAAATCACCCAGCCCTGTCTCAAATGAATATGCTTCATCTTTGAAGTTTCACAGAATTACATCAACATTCCTCTCTCAAACAAGATTATGCCACACAAAACATTGCTAATGTGAGTCTTGCAATAAAAAGTACTATTTTGAATACTTACACAAAGTGCATCATTTTTTAATTTTCCAGCTATCTATAGTACATCATGGTCACACCAATACAACGGTGCGAAATGTAGCATCAGCACTCCCATTCAATAACAATCTTGGTGATCTCCCACATTGATATCATCAGTTAAGAGTGTGAGGCTTTACCAAAGATTAGACAAGCATCTCAAGAACTGATGATATATTCACGACGCGACCACATCCCAAAGATTACAGGGGTCCAAAGAACAGACCTGGAGCAACCTCTGGATCAACAGGAAATGGAGAACTCAACTAAAAACATCCAAACCGGTGAAGCCCCAGGGCTTGACGGCTTTCTGGTCGTGTTTTATAAAAGATTCTCTTCACAGCTAACTCCTCTGCTCCTTAACATGTTTAATTACTCTCTTGAACAGTCAGCTCTCCCACAGACCCTCACAGAGGCTGCCATTACAGTTCTCCTGAAGTCCGGTAAAGACGCGGTGGATTGTAGCTAATACGGGCCTATCTCACTCTTAACTTTAGATGTGAAGGTGTTATCTAAGGTTCTGGACTCTAAAATAGACACCTTAATAACAGATATAATTTCAAGCAATCAGACAGGTTTTGTTCCAGGGCGTCATTCATTCGTCAACATTCGTAAACTCATAAATGTGGTGCACTCTCCCAAGTCTGGGGATGCGCCAGAGGTGGTTGTGTCCCTAGAAGGCATTTGACAGAGTTGAATGGAACTATCTGTATCCACTTCTGTATTCATCCCCAAATGCGGTTGTAATTACTAACAAATCATGTTCACAATATTTCCCTCTATCCAGAGGAACGCGGCAGGGTTGCCCTCTGAGTCCTTTGCTGTTCATTTTAGCCATAGAACCTCTATCAGTAAAGTTAAGAACATCACAGTTCATGTGTGGTACCAGCAGGTTGGGGATGGAGTATAAGGTTTCTTTTTTTGCAGATGATCTTTTGATATACTTTACAGATCCACTGTCCTGTGCATCTAATGTTTTGAGGATATTGGGTGACTTTGGTAGGTTTTCAGGATATAAACTTAACTTCATGAAAAGCATATGTTTCCCTATTAATGACAAGGCTGCCAGAATCTCAGATACAGACTTGCCCTTTTGTATGTCGAATTCAGGATTTAAGAACCTAGGAATCAATATCACCCCGTCCTATACTGACTACCTATACTTGAAAAACTGAAATTAGACCTCCAACACTGGGGTGCCCTTTATCTATCCTTAGCTTGTAGGATTAATTGTATTAAAATGAACATAATGCCTAGATTGCTGTATCTGTTCCAATGTCTTTCAGTTTTCATTATATGTTGAGTCCTTCTTCCGCTCAACATATAACCTTCTTTCAAATTTCATATGGAGAGGTAAAACCCCAAGACTGCCTAAGGAAAGCCTTGAAAGGCAAAGGCAAAAGGGTGGACTTGCCCTCCCAAATTTGATGCATTACAATTGGGCAGCAAAGTTACACAAAATTGTCTACTGGTTTCCAAAGACAGACTTGTGTGTTGCTGAGGCTTAATTTTTTTTTGTCAGTATCACTCTCTGCACTGATTACAGATGGCTTCCTCTCTCTCTGTCCCAGTTCACCTCCAGCATGATAGTAAGCTCTACTCTTAGGATTCAGATAAAATTCAGACAAACATTCCATTTGACTGAGTTTTCATTGTTAAGCCCATATGTAACATTCACTTTTTTCCGGCTGGCGAATTAGATTGCACCTTTAAACAATGGAAGAGCATGGGCCTTGCTAAGTGCAGTGACTTTTTCATTTATAATATCTTTGCAAACTTCAGGGATTAAGTCAACAAAATCAGTATTCCAAGATCAAACTTTTTCCGCTATCGTCAGGTTTGTCAATTCATTCTGACTCCAAGTTCCTCATTCCCTCAACTACCTGAGACATCAAGATTAGATGTTATACTTAAGACCCCTTTTCATTTAAAAGGACAATTTTCTATCATATATAATACAATCATGTCATTCAAAAATGTGTAATTGGAAGAACTAGGAACTGACATATGACAATACCTGGGACAATGCTCTGAGCATGGTGATTGGAACTTCTTGTTCACGTCTTAATCGGAATCAGTTTAAAGTTCTCTACCATACACACTACAGTAAAACCAGGTTGGCTAAGATATACCCAAACACAGATGAAACACGTGATAGCTGTAACTTAACCAAATCAGATTTGGTACACATGTTTTGGTCATGCTCAAAATTGGGGGAATTTTGGATATCAATATTCAAGATTTTGAATGATGGTTTTGTTTTGAATATGCAACCTGGTCCTACAGTGGCAATTTGGGGTCCAAGGGGATGCTACTAAAATAACTAAAACAGCAGGGAAGGTGCTATCGCATTTGCAACCCTAGTAGCTCGAAGGAGAATACTTTGTGGAATGGAAATCACTGAGACCGCCTAAAGTATCTTCATGACTTCAGGATATAATGATGTTTTTAATAATTGAAAAAAATTCAAATATTTCCCTAAAGCAGTGGTTCTCAAATTTTTTACACCCTGTACCACCTCAGAAAATATCCGGCTCTCCAAGTACCACCACACAGTAGTAGAATTAGGCAACCCTATTCAGCTAAATGTAGTGCAAACAGGAGTCAAATGTATTTCCAATAGGAATATTATTTATTGTTGACTTGTCAGCCTGTGCAAAGGAGTAGCACTAGAACTGGCACTTAAACTATGGCGTGATATTTGTGCCACATTCGTGAAGGAGCAATGGGAGATTTTGAGCACAGAAAAATATATCTTGCAAGCACATAAATTATATTTTGAAGAGAAATTATGCACAAGCAAAACATAATTTCATTTGAGGGAACAAAAATATGTTTTGTGCTCAATAAATGTATTTGCATGTAGCCAGCAAGTGTGTTAAAATAGATAAAAGCCAACATGCAAATACATTTATTGAGCACAAAATGTTAGCCAATGTTAGCCCTGCTAAGTTAGTCAGTTAAAATTCCCTCCCACTCCTAAATATATCTTGCAAGCACATAAATTATATTTTGAAGAGAAATTATGCACAAGCAAAACATAATTTCATTTGAGCCTTTGTCTTTTCATAAGTCAAAGCAAACAGGAGGAATCATGTGAGAGAAGTCATTGAATACATGTGTTGTGCATGAATGCAGGTGTGATTACTCTTGCTGGTTGTTATAGGTTATAATCAGTGGTGGAAAGTAACTAAGTAAGCTACATTTACTCAACTACTTTACTAAAGTACAATTTAGAATGACTTTACTCAAGTATTTCCCTTTTATGCTACTTTATGCTTCCACTCCACTACATCTCAGAGAGAAATATTGTACTATCCACTCAACTACATTTATTTGACAGAATTAGTTACAGTTTCCCTCTCAAAACTTCACTTTGTTTTATTTCAATAAAAGTTTAAATGATCCAATATCTCACCAAAATGCAAAGGTTTGAGAAAAAGTCCAAAAACTAAAAACAGATCAGAACTTTTTTCTTTTTCCACTCCCATTAATCATTTCAGGACCCCTCAGATTCATCTGATGTCCCTGTACATAAAACTGTATATAAAATACTTCAAACTAGCTCCACCTCCAGCAGCGACAACGGTAACATGCTGCTTACAAATTGATGCTTTTAATCAGTAAGGATTAATAATATAATTATATCATAATATATCAGTCAGTGGGGCCATACCAGTACTTTGAATGAATGAAAACACCTGTGCATGTGTACCACATCTGTGCAGGCCCCTATAAGGATGTTACCATGGACTTAAGTCTTTGGACGTGCTCAAAGGGAAAGCATGTGGTGCCATCTTGTGGTCATAAGCTGTTACTTCATATCATTGCAATAACATCATATGAGAGCAGCTATGGAAGCTATGATTTTGTGTCACAATCAATATTATTAATAAAATGCTGTATATAACAAAGTCAAACCACAACAACACTCAATTTGTACTGATATCTAATATTTAGACATGGGGCAACACCCATGTTCACAGCACAATTTGCATAATTTATCAATACCTCCTGTATAGAATTATATATATATATATACATATAATCACAAAACCACGACAGTAGATTTTTTTTTTTATCTGTTTACTTTCAAGTGAAAAACCAGACAGGATTTACAGGCATAATCTTTGTACAGTCAGCATACGTCATCTATAATTTGAATAGGTTTTCTTCATAATTTCCCCTTTCTATAACATTTTGTTCTATATCTTTCTCTATCTCATTCTTTTTTCTTTTTTAAAAAAAATCTTTAATAATATCTGGACACAAAGATAGTATGAACCACCAACAAAACATGCAACATCCAGTGTGAGCACATTTAAATTCTCCTGCAGCTGCTTGAGTTGTTCAGAAAGACTTTGGTGTAGTTAGACTCTGGTAAACCTTTAGTGTTTGGTGTAAAGGGTTGGGTAAATCTGGGTCCCTATAGGCAGACGTCATTTCCACTGTATATTGATCGAGAGAAAAACAACTTCCTTTTTACTTCTATGATCACATACCATTATTTGTCTGCTAAAAGACCTATTGCTCCCCAAACTCCAGTATAAAAAAAGCTATGTATTTACAAGGTTGGAGAGAGATGGCATATGTGTGTGTGTGTGTGTGTGTGTGTGTGTGTGTGTGTATGTGTGTGTAATTCTTTGTGTGTTACAAGAGATTTTAAAGTTGATATTTTTTGACAGACAACACTTAAAAGAAGAGATATGCAATACAGCCAATGGCATGCATGGACTTGGTATGAAGATGCTGATACATAAGACATTGGTGATACATATTGATATGTATTTAATTATGTTTTACTTTAATATATTTTGCATATGTCACGAGATAACATACTTGGAAAATATCTGGTAATATTTTTTATAATATGTGCAGACAGCAATAACTGATATATTTGACAATATATAGTGAATATATCATTTGATATATTGCAAGTGCAAGAAATATATTTTGCAATACATACTGTATTAAGATGAGGCTAATTTCAAACATAAGCCTGTGACAGTTCTTCATGTCATTGTAATGTGTAATTACAAGGTGAAAATATTGTCATAACACTTTTTAATTGACACAAATTATGCAATCGGTGAATCAAGAAATCTAGATTGTTGATATATTAGATCTACATGAATGGAAAATATAGTTGGGCAATGCAGTAGGACATCCAGCCATTGTTTGGCATGCTGCATTTGGCATACTATTTATTGGCACATACTAAATCTTATTCAGACATACTAAATACTGTTCAGAGATCTTGTTTTTTATGTTTAGGGGATTGAAGTGAACAAATGTAAGGTAATTATTCTTTTGTCAAGCTATAAACTGCTCCTCTGAACCCAGACTCTGGTCCTAGCTATCTGTAAACATCTACAGTGCTACATTGAGGTTACACTTTTAAAAGAATGAATGTGACAGAATATAATATATGTCTAATTAACATTTTTTATTTGAAAATTAATGTCATTATTTAAAAATGTAATTTATTGTGGGAACCTGAGCACCAGGGGAAAACCCACAAGGACATACTTGACTTGACTTGACTTGACTTGACTTGAGACCAGATGACTTGATTCTACTCAAATCAATTGGTCCGAGTCTCAAGTCAAGTCAAATCAAGTCAAGTCAAATCAAGTCAAGTCAAGTCAAGTCAAGTTGAGACAGTGGACAGCAATTCAGCATGTTTTTTAAAATGAAATATTTATTTCATTGTGGGAAGAAACCTGAGCACCAGGAGAAAACCCCTCTGTGTGAGGCTGATTGCTGAGCCACTGTCAAGTAATTGGGGGGTAGTGGAAATCGGAAAGGATTAGGAGATGGGGCGAGGGAGATGGAGGGGGGTTCAGAGAGAGATGGAGGAAGGTGGGAAAAGGGGGGGTGAGGATGAGGTTGAGGGGGACAGGGTGGAGGGAGGAAGGAGGAAAGAAGGCAAAGTGATCTGAGGAAGGGGTGAGGGAGATTTTCTTTTCATTTATTTTTTCTCCTCCTTTGCTCTCTTGTGGAGCTCCGCTTTCACCTGTTTTTCTTTCTTTTTCATCTCCTTTTCCTGATGCTTTTCCAGCTTTTGTTTAGCTTTCAGGTCCTCTTTCTCTTCCTGTTGTTTCCTTTTCAGGTCTTTCATCTCTTGTTTTTGTTTCATTTCCATTCCTTTTTTTTCTTTCTTCCTCATCTTCTTATCTGTTTTACCTTCCTTTTGCACCTCAGTTTCCTCCTCCTTCCTCGTGCAGATGTCCTCTGGTTCTGTCCTCTCCACGTCCACCTGGCTTACTGTTACCTCCAGGATTTGTTCATTCTCCTCCAGCTCCTCGTTTATTTCCTCCACCTGTTCTACTCTCGTCTTCCAGCTCTGTTCTTTCTCCTGCAGAGCTTTATATTTCGTCTGCCAAGCCTGGTCGCTCTGGAGAAATTCAGCTTTGTTGTTTGTCAGCTGATTTGTGGCCTCCGTGAGCTTGTGAGAGAGAGCCACGTTCTCCTTCCTGAGATCCAGGATTACATCGTCCTTCTTTTGGAGCTCCTGCTCCAACTGCTTCACCTTCTTCTGCAGGTCGATCTGGAGCAGAACGCTCTTCTGGTTGTCGAGCTTTAGCTGGAGCATCTGATCGTTTTGCTCAGACACCTTTTGTTTTTCTGCCTCCAGTCTTGCTGCCATGTCTTCCTTCTCCTGATTGCTCCGGTGCTGGAGGCTATCCACCTGCGCCACCCGGAATTGGAGATCGGTCTTCAGGTTTGAGATCTGGGCCTCATGAGATGCGATGGTCTCGTACTTGTTTTTGTACTCGGCCTTGAACGCTTTCTCCCTGAGATCCATAATACCCTCAAGTCTGTTGAGCTGATACTTGAGGTTGTGGATCTTGAAGCCCATAGCCTTTTTCTCCATTGCCCAGCGTTTAGCTGGATCCTCTACGAAGTCAAAGGGACCCTCGTTCTGGTGAGATACTGGGCAACCCTGAGGACCAGCGTGAACCACTTGCTCCATGTTTCTTGGGCGGTTTCTCGGGTTGTTCTGTCGATACATTTCAGTTATCGTGGTAAACAAAGTTGAAATGGCAAAATGGAAGCAAAGTGTAGCTATCTGCCGTAGACTGTGGTCTGTAGAAGATTGTCTGTTTGATCCTACTCGACCGTGGTCCGAAACACGTGTGTGAAGGTTTGAATATTAGACCTGCTTTAAACTCTAGCAGAGTTTTAGAGGTTGGTTCCATTGTGTGGCATTAATCTGTTGTCTTTCCTCTTCGATTCTTTACTAGATCAAAGCCACAGAATGGAACCATCATTCAAACTGTTTGAATGAGGTTTGAATGATGCACACAGTAACTACATGCAGTTCATCACATTATGAGTTGTAGCTTACTTGGAAGATAGTAATGTTAGCTAATTTAATAAACAGCTAGAGTACACGTCAGTTTCCCCAACCTCATATTCAAGACTTTAACCTTCTACAAAGGTTCTACAAAGTCTGGGGCCCTCTAATTGCTTATTTTGACAGACTTACAGTTCTTCCCCTCTCAGTAGCATGTACTTAGGCACTTTGTATGATATAGATGTGCATATCCATTGTATGTGACTGTGTGAGTTTATGTTCTGTGTTACTTATGGCTGCAGCATGGGCGAATGGCCCAGAACAAATTTCCCACATTGTGGGACAATAAAGTTAATCTTGAATCTTGTAACATGCACAAGCATCTACACAACTTACTATGTTAGCCTTTCAGCAAGCTGGTTTCTGTAAGGGATTGACTCACAGCTCTAGCTGCAGACTCACTGAATGTGTTGGTGCCACCTGCAGCTCAGTCTGAAGGTTGTGTCTGGCTGCCTCCAGCTGAAGGTAAACATGACTCCTCTCTGCCTGAAAGATGCAGAGAGAAGAAAGAACCATCCCGTGTTACATCTGTGTGTGTGTGTGTGTGTGTGTGTGTGTGTGAGTGTGAGTGAGTGCAGGGCAGACTGACTTTGCAGCTGCATTTTCAGGGTCTGTTTGTAACAGCTTAATGTTTATATATTACAATGAAGAGTGCAGGTTTTAGACATCAGTAGAACAAAAACACTACTACAGAGGACAGAGGACAAAGTTGCTTTAATTGAATCTGGATGGATGAACTGTCAAAGCTTACTTTAGAGTATCCATTGTTAGATTTTAATTCAACTTTAATTCTAACTCCACCAGCATCTCTCTCTCTCTGTCTCTCTCTCTCTCGCACACACACACGCACGCACGCACACACACATGCACGCACGCACGCACGCACGCACGCACGCACACACACACACACACACACACACACACACACACTAAGTTAGTTTGCAGCTGGAGCTGTGAGTCTCTTACATTTATCAGTCAAGCCTCACACTTTTAACTGATGATATCAATGTGGATCACCAAGATTGTCATTGACTGGGAGTGCTGATGCTACATTTCACACTGTTGTATTGGTGTGACCATGATGTACTATAGATAGCAGGAAAATTAAAAAGTGATGCACTGTGTAAGTATTCAAAATAGTACTTTTTATTGCAAGACTCACATTAGCAATGTTTTGTGTGGCATAATCTTGTTTGAGAGAGGAATGTTGATGTAATTCTGCAAAGATGAAGCATATTCATTTGAGACAGGGCTGGGAGATTTAACTGAAATTATGATCAACATGATAACAGCTATCGTTGATACATATCAGGATATGTCAAACTTATGCAAAACTAATTAGCTGTTTTTCTTGCATCAGTCTGATTAGTATTTAATCAGACTGATACAAGTCTGATTCCACCAAGTTGCATTTTTGAGGTTTGAACAGCGGATGGTGCTGCATTGCTATCATTTTGTTTACCCTTTGTACGGTGCTGGATGAGCAGGTCACATGATTCTTGGTTCGTAAGATGAACCACAGATATGTATGAAAAACGGAAAACAGATTAGGCAAACTGTTAAGTTTCACAGAAAATAAAGATTTATAAAACAAAAACTAACATCATTTTTGTCAGACAAAGACTTTGAAAATTTGAAACTCCTCTGCAGCCAAAGCAACATATGCATCTGGAGCAAAATCATCTCAATGTACTGGCTTTTAGTTGCTTTCTGGTCAAATACATTTACATACATTTCTTTGCATTTATTATAATGGATGGATGGAAAATCCATCAGCAAAAGGGGAAGGATGCACATCCAAAGTTCTTTCCTCATGCTGGCAAAATAATGCATACTAATAATAAAAATGTGACATGATTTGATTTTTATATTAAGCTCCCAGCCAGATGCAACAGCTGCAACTTGGGTCATACATATAGGCACAACATCAGGCTCTGGTCTTTCTCTCATTTTTCTCTTGTTTCCCCAAGGTCACTGTCTCATCAGAGATGAGTGCTGGTGGGGTAGGCGGACATTCTAACATTTGAGAACAGTAGGGTTGGACAGATATATTTGCATAGTCTCAGACCGGTATTTGATATTAGTCCTTTATTAAAAATCTCAGTCGGTCTCTGCGAACCATCTCTGAAATGAATCAGGTTTTTTCAGTTTTTGACTCTTCCTTGGTGTCAGTATTTAATGAAACCTGTCTCACTGTGTTACGATCCCAACCACCTCAAACAATGATACAAGTCTGACATTCAGCTGAGAGATTTGGTATCAGCTGAGGGTCTAACATTGACTCTGGTGATACATTTTGGACATGAAATGGTTTAATCACATTTTTAGACATTAAAAGTTTGTCTCTCATCAGAGAGACGCTCAAAGGGGAACATGCGCACCTCCTGCAGAGCTCCTCCATTGCAGCCACTCAGAGGGAACTATTGGAGTGAACCATTGAGAGGCTACTGAGGAGCTGAGCATGTCCAAAAAGAAGAGGAGGCAATGAGGAAAGACCTGGAGCATTCTAAAAATAAGGTAAATTCAACAAACGCAGCACTATTTATTTTTTGCATGATGGGTTGTACCCAAAAGTCAAAATATCCCTCCTGTCCCCTCTCTCCTTCAGTTATGTCTCATTGTCACTCGGGTGAAGGATGAGAGAAGAAGGCTGGATACTCAACTTAGTGAGGCCACGGTCGGATAGAATCCCAGCTTACATAATAACTTGTATATCTTATACATTCACCACTTGTCATAGCACTAACTTCTGTCCATGCTGGCGGCCTGTGAACCTGTGATGGGCAGTAGGAGGTGAGATGAAAACAGGAGGCTCATGGGAACGTGGGCTGCTTTAGAGCAGCAAAAGTTGAGAGACAGCTCACTGTTACTGTCACCATTACAGTCAGCATTTCATCAATATGGATCTACTCATACATACTATAGTATTTGTATGTATATGAATATGTTAATGGTGCCAAAATGTCAAAATAGGCACAGTTGTTCAGATTCTCTCCATACGTGATTTTATGTGTGTGTGTGTGCGCGATTGTTTCTGTGTTTGTGTGTCTGTGGTTGTATGCAGCATGCACTGCTGCAGGTGGAGCAGATGCTGAAGGACCTAACTGACATGAACAAGACAGGCTATGAGAAAGGAAAAGTTAAGGTACAGCACTGATATCATGTTTTTTTTCAACTACTCAACTACATGGGTAAATAGATTTAAAGCTGTATTAACGGATGTATGAACACTTGGGGCAGAAACCAGCTGTGTGTATTATGAAGTTGTACATATTATCCCCTCATACAGTTGATAGGGCGAACATGTTAGCAATCAGTTGAGTATTTACACGTCCAGCTGCTACAGAGCAACATTAACATTCATTTGGAGTCACTCTGGTTTGGTCTATGCCAACTCCTTAATGAAATATCAGGCTCTTTAGATGCTAAATGGCCCACTGTGTTCATCAGCTATCAGCTTTGTTTTTCTGGTGGGCAGGTAGTGAGTTGTGTTTTTTTAGAGCTTTCAGCTGCCTGTTGTGGTTTGAAACAAAGAATGGTGACAATGAACCAAAACAGACATAGACAGATATAAACAGACAGACAAAACAGACAAGACATAGATGCCAAATTGCTCCATAGAGCTGAGAGGAATTGCGCAATTCCTTTTACATACACCCAGTCATTTAATCTATGAACCAAATTATGTTACGTCCATTGTTCAGATCTAAAATCAACAATCGGCTCTTTGGTTTTGCTGACGTTGAGCAGTAGATTGTTCTGTGCGCACCACTCTCTCAAGATTTTTGATTTCCTCCTGATATGAACTCTCATCATTGTTTATAATGCGGCCGATGATGGTGGTGTCGCCAGCATACTTCACTATAGAGTTCTCTTGATGTCTTTGAGTGCAGTTATGGGTGTACAGTGTGAACAGGAGGGGCCTGAGCACACAGCCCTGGGGAGCTCCTGTGTTGAGCACTAAGTTGATCTTGGGACCTGTAACTGCTTTGAAATGGCTCCAAGTGACTTTCCTGACTCGCTCAAATCAATAATGCACTCTTTCAGATCAATGCTGAGCTCCTTAGACTTTCCAATTGTAGTGTTTGTGGCTGTGTCGAGTGGGTGTGTCAAACAAGTCCCGTTTAAATAGGCCCAGAAAAGTCATCAGCTGTTATCATCTGTTACCTTTTCAGAAGAAACACGTTTTAAAAACATCGAGTGAGAATATAAGAGCCTTAAAGCTGCTGTAGACGTTGACGGTGTGTCTGGAGACTCCACTGGTTGCCTGGAAGATAAAACTCCAATAAGTCACTGCAGCACCCAGCCAGGAACCAGGCTAGCTGTTTCCCCCCTTGATGCTCAGCTCAGCTGATATTGTGCTTAAACAACTGATATTTCTAAATGCATTTCTAATCAATTAAATTACAACTAACTGTGGGGTGTGTTGTTTTGTTGTGGGTCAGTGCACTGGGCTCTAGGCAACATGTAATGGAGATGCCATTTATAGTCTGCTGTATAAATGGAGTTGAAAGGGTGCAAACACGATGTACAAACAGGGGGAGTAAGAAGTGATCAGTTGGGGCCCATAGCTTAGACATTAACATGCTTGTATAATTAAAAGTGTGTATTTATCGTGTGTTGGTGTGTGTCTTTGTTAGGGCAGCTGGAGTCCATACAGGCCTTGAATGCAGCCAAAGTGGATCACAGTAGGCTGGCCCAGAGCGTGGAGCAGGCTGTGTTGACCAACAGCAGTTTACACAGGAAACTAGAGCAGGCCAGGGACCAGTGCCAGGCCACCATCACACTGAGGTATACTGTCAGAAAATGCTTGGTCACAGCATGTGACATGACATATATGTGTGAACAAGATATCGTAAATGGCATTTCTTAATGCCATCTTTGCATGCTGTCTCTGTATGTTACAGAGATGAAGAGCTGTGTGACACTCAGACAAAGATTAGGGACTTGTCAGCAGAGCTGGGCGGTGTAAAGCTACAAACTAGGGGAGACTATAAATCTTCTGTGAAGACACTCCATCGGGAAATCTCAGAGGTACCAAATGGCAGAAATGTTCCACTGTTATATTGATTTTTTTTTACAAGATATTCCATAGTGAATGATCACATCTTGTGAAGTCCTTGATTAAACAGCATCCCCACCAAGAGTGTTGAAAGACTTCCACATAAGACTTGAGAGTAAAAGTTTGTAGTTTGTAATCTAAGCAGCTGAGAGATTTACTGAAGAGTGTAAATATGTATTGATGTGAATAATCCTTATTTAAAATCCTTCCCACTGACTGTGCAGTTTTCAAAACTGTGGAGGCTGCCAGGAGTCTTTGTTTACATCATCCATACTTTCTCAAAATCCATTAGCTACTAATTCATCAATGTGAAATAAATAATAAAAATTGTACCGGCACTCTTTTTGCATCTTTTTGCCTCAGATTTATTCTCTTTACCCAGTTTGTTATGTATTGCCTATTTCTCTACCCAGCTAAAAATGACAGGACTCTGGGTCAGCTGACATATCCAAGGCCATTCAGGAGCTCTGCCAAAGGATGTCTGAGCTGGAGTGGCAGGTGTCCAAACAGAAAGCTTGTATCAGAGAGCAGAGGAGGCAGCTGAGGCAGCAGCACTCCTCCTCCACTCTTATTCTTTCAATTTATATAACTGAATTCATATCCATCTAATTTCAAAGTTTCTTCCTTTATCAGGGTTTATCCAAGTTTCAGATATGTCAATTATGTGGAATGTTTGTGTAAACTGACTTCAGTA
The DNA here is from genome assembly GCF_040436345.1 of Pagrus major. NCBI lineage: Eukaryota > Metazoa > Chordata > Actinopteri > Spariformes > Sparidae > Pagrus > Pagrus major. The sequence continues at coordinate 28,976,231 of NC_133216.1, read as the reverse complement.
TTCCTTGGTGTTGTTGAAGTTTGCATACATGCTTCTGCAGCCGAAGTGGATTATTGATAATCTGTTAACTGCCTTAATGGTTTCATTATACTGTTCCTCTGTGTATTAGCAGCTATTATCAGTTATGTTACAGAAGAAATTATTGTCCGGATCAATATCATTTTCCATGGTCTGTAAATTATTGTGATTATTTAAGAACACATATATTAATCTAGAAAAATAACACAATTCATATCAGAATGAGATGGTTACCTACCATTTGACCTTCCACTTCAGTTGAAAGACAGTCATTATTCAGCTCACAATAGTTTTTGAATGTTTGCAGCCTTTTGCAAGTTGGTTTTCTCCTCCTGAGATGTGACGGCATGACCCACCCTACTCTGCCTCTGATTGATTGGTACTCGTAGCCTTTCGTTGGGTTGATTAGATTTAGACATTATGATTAGTGCATGACCGAATTAGGAAACCACTTTCTCTGAATGGGATCCAGCCAGTTGCAAAGCAGGTATGTATTATTGTAAGATGGAACCAATTATCTATTGTTCTACAGATCTCGTAAACAAAGAAAACAGACTTCTCATCTCTTGCTCTTGTCTCCCCTCCTTAGGGCTCCAGAAGTTGCCCTCGCTGTACCCATCACTGAAGCGATTGATGTGTGGCTGAAAACCTCTTCCCTGTCGACTGTCCACTGTAATTCTATATTTTTTGTATGCAGATGAAGTGCATGGTTGAGGTTCTGGGTCAGCCAGAGGACCACCTGCTCCGTGCTGGCGAACACACCCAGTACTTTTTCAGTGAGGAGGAAGCTGCTAATGGTCCAACATGGAGGCTGATGGTAGAATATCCATCCTATTTTTTGTTTGAGTTGATTTAATCATTGAACGCTTGAAATATTCTCATACATGTTTTGTTCTTTCAGACGCCAGAAGAATAAGTGGCCAACAACTCTTACTTTGTGAAATGTAATAAATACAATTGATTGTTTGATTGAAGTGGGGTACACTCATTACATAACACAACCCTTTTCAGGTTCTTATTTGTTTAAAACAAACGTTTTAAGAAACACTATAGAAGCCTCTGTTGGTGCTGCTCTGAAAAAGCTTAAAAATCTAGACAATTTGATTCTGTATCACACTTTTTCTTAATAATTCAAGTGATCACTGACAATAAAAAATGCTGAGATAAACAAATTGTATTTGTATGCTTTTGAAAAGGTTTCATTTTGAATTACATAAAATCATATATTTGGCTTAACATTATGTATATTTGCTTTGAAATTTTAGCCACAGGTCCCCTTTCAACCCCCAGTAACATTTCGAGAGCCACTGATCTCCAAAAGCAATTCTAGTCGAAAAATATTTTCAGTCGCATAATATAGCCATTAATGTTCTCAGTCGAATGAAAATTCATGTTCTATCTGATTCTACAGTTGTAATAGAGTTGCTTTGATCCAGCAGGTTAGAGGTTAGTGCAACAGAGTTAGTTCAGAGGGCTGTGTGGAGGAGACTCCTGTGGTAGACCAACAGGGGCACAGTTGGTGCTTTACAAATGATCGAACTGGATTCTTCTGATTCAGACCAATCCCACTGTCTTTGCCTGTTTGGTTGGAGTCAAAGCAAATACCCGGTGCATACTACGCCTCTGGAAGGTCCAGTATAATCGTTTTACAAGGAGAATTCCAGGAGACTGACAACTCTCATGCATCACCTTAATTAACAATTGATCCTAAGCTGTGTTTTATAAAGGTGGCTGAGAAAAGCCAAGCTTATTCTGAAGAGCCGGGCATTAAATGAGAATAATGACCACAATAATCCGTGAACTGGGAATAATCAAGTTATGATAATAATCTGATTTGATGTGTTTACATGCACTTTAGTAATGCGATAATGGAAAAAATGGGTTTACATGATTTCTTTCCAAGTACCTGACGTAAAACTGTTTTTTGCCAAAACATCCTGTCAACATGATGTTGCTTATCATGGCGTCTCTGCCGGTCAGGGCTGTCCTTATGTGTGATTTGTTAGGTTTGCAAATCATGCAAAATAATAAATATGTCTCGTTATGTATATGAGCAGAAAATGCATCTGCATCCGCTCGTGTTTTAACAACATCCGGCCTCTTTTATGTTTTTACACATGCACAAATGTAAAAGAATGAAAGAATATAACTAGGAATAACTAGGTGTGTTTAACAGATGTCTCATAATCCAACAATGGCTTTTATCCAATAAAGCAAATCACATCATGCTGTTTACATGACCACTTGAATAATCTTTAACTGCATAAATCAAATAATGATTGATTTAAACATGCTCATTGTTATGATGATTGTAGTTTGCATCCAGGATGAATAACTTTGGTGATCCTTTGTCTTCACAAATTAAATTTGTCCAGTGGTTTTAAAACACATACAAAACTAATGACATTCCCGCCAGCCTCAGCTGGACGACTTTGTGTTTAGTGCTTATTAGCAGAGCATTAGCAATTAACCATCAATTAAGATGGTTAACATTGAAAATATTGTGACCTTTTAGGTCACCATGTTAGTAATATCTGTGTGGGCATGTTAGCATGCTGATGTCAGCCTCACAGAGCTACTAGCATGGCTGAATAGTCTTTGTCTTGTTAATAGATGTATTTCTGTGTTTCATGCTACATCTATGGGTCAAAATCATGTATTAGCTTTGTTTTAGTTGCAACACATTTGAAATCACTTATGTTGCCTGACTGCTAATATTTTAAACACACCAGAAGTGCAGCCCATGCTGTAAAATGAATCATGTTCATAGTGCAGACGTACAGAGGAAGCTTCAGGGAGGAACTTTGGAAAAAACACAATCGGGCAGATTGTAACTGGTTTAACTGGTAATCTTGTTTAATGAAACAGCCTTCTGGTTTGCACAGCTGGATGATTATGTATTGTAAAAACTTGCTCCGTTTTGCAGGTTTTACACAAACGGGAGGCAGAGCGGGAGGGGTGGACTTCTACCATCCAGTGCTTGGAGGCCAAGAGAGAGCTGGCTCACATTACTGGATGGAGAATCCAAGCCTGAGAGGACACAGCTGATAACACAGTCACACTGATAATAACCAACAGAAACATCTCACAAACACACACACACACACACACACACACACACACACACACCTGAACACGGACTAAAGCAGCATGACACAGTGATCCTTTGTATTTATTCAAACACTAAACGGTGACCGACAGGGAGGGAGAGATAGCAGCCACAAGTGGAATAGCAGCTGAAGAGACAGACAGGTGTGTGTGTGTGTGTGTGTGTGTGTGTGTGTGTGTGTGTGTGTCGTCCTCCATATATAGTGATCAGAAGTTAATGATGGTCAGGAGGGAAACATGCACTCTCATCAAAACTGACTGTACAACCATAACATCTGATATAGTTCTCCACTGTACAAAGATTCTTCTGTACCAACAGATTGTTTATACAAAAGTAATTATTTAAAATAACACTGTGTACAAATGTATGATCCTCCATTTAGTTGCACTTTCTTCTGAACAGAGTGTTGGCTTCTGTTACTGGGTGACTTAACTGTGAATACACTGTATGATGTGACCTGGCACTCCCCCTCTTGCTAGGTTTGTATGAAGTCATTCAGAGTTCATCAAGAAACACAGATGTGAATAATTCAATCACAGACGTTCCTCCATTGGCTCTCAAATAAGCTCATCCAATCGGTTAAGGTTGTTAGCCATGCTGCAAATTCTAGTAAGGAAAAATTTCTCTTCTTCTCTGCTCGTTTTGATAAATGTACTGGCTCCTTTGTGATTGTACTGGAGGCTGGACAGTTGAATGTGTCCTCCATTTGGCGCTGCGCATTGCTACAAATCCTGAGAAAAACATCTACCATGAGTCCACCTTCTATTTTTTAAAAAAGTTGACAAATCTTAAAAACCGTACAAACACTCACAGTAACAAGAGGACCAATGCAGGCAAACAATACAACAGTCATGGTGGTTGAACAGTGACCATTACTTTCTGCAGCCTCTAGAGTGCAGCACTGCGACACAAATCAGACTCCATCACCAAACGGAAAGAACAACATTTTGGCAGGCACGAGGTTGCTACTGATCTCAGTTCATTTTAAATAGGTCCTTGTCCAGTTTACATCAGGGAGTGAAATCACTGCTGCTGCCAATCGTTACGCTTCTGATATGCAGAAGTTTTTTCTAGTTGATGCTACAAAGAAGAGAAACGCTTGAAGAAACATGTTGCTTAATTAAAAATCTAATATGAATACGGCGCATGATGTATGAGATTTATCTGCTAAAATAGAAAAATAGATGATTTGAAAATAAATTCAAACATAGAAAAATATATATATTCAAATGATATAAATGTACACGATCATGCTTCAGATTGGTTAGAACACACAATGAACAATTCTATAAACTTTCCTAATGTGTACTGATAATGTTGAAAAGATATATTTCCTTCCCGTATCCCTTTATAGGCAAGAACAGGCTTTTATGCGCTCTGTATCGTCCTGTTGGCTCTGATGAATGTGTGATGTGGGACAGGTTGTGTGTTTGGGTGCGGGCTGTGAAGATGAAGTTCATCCCAAGGTCAAGAGGCAGACAGAGAGGTCACCATACGGAGCATTTATCCACAGGATTCATTGGGGAACCCTTCGGGCAGTGGAAAACACGGGAGAACTCATCAAACTGGGACACACTGCCGATCACTCTGCAGGGGGAGAGTACACACCATTAGTAATGTGGAAATCTTGAAACATTTATGCCTGTGTAATGTGTGCATTGGAGCTGCAATGAGTAGTCGATGGAAAAAAAATGTATCACTAACTTTTTTGATATTTGATTGTTTCAATCATTTATCAAACATTTGCTAGTTCCAGTTTCTTAAATGTAAGCATTAGTGACTTTTCCTTCTCATTTATAACAGTAAATGAAGAGTCTTTGGGTTTGGGACTATTGGTTGGACAAAAGAAACAATTTGAGCATGACACTTTGGTCTCTGGGAAACTGTGATTAGCTTTTTTCCACAATTTTTAAACATTTTATAGACAAAACAATCGTGAAAATATTCTGCAGATTAATCAGTAATTGAAATAATTGGTAGTTGCACTAGTTCCTTGTGTGTACCATATATTGTGCATGCAGTTGTGTCATAACTTAAGTGTAGTGTTCATGAATATATTTCACAGGCACATTCCTGCCATGACCTGTGCACTTAGATTTGTCATTTTTTGGATATCTTAGATGTAGATATAATATAGTAGATGAATATTGAGCAATAGATAACCTTGCTTAAAGGAAATGCATTATGCTAATTTTGAGGTTCCCTATTTTATTTTTGGGTTACTACTCGAATAGGTTTACATGCTTTAATGCTCAAAAAAATGCATTTTTCTCATACTGTCTAGTGCTGCATCACTCTGTCTGAAACGCTGTGTTTTAGTTCCAGTGTCTTTAAGGTGCCCCTCCCAAGTACCCAGTTTGCTCTGATTGGTCCGCTCACAAACGCATTACCCAGCACTGCTAACAACAGCACAGCAGTTGTGCTGAATTAACGCTGACGTGACATGACAAACTAGCCGTTATAGGCATGATTCATGCAAATGTGACATAGTGAAGTAGTGTGATGTCACGATGTGCACATGATGTGTGTTCTTGTGCACGTGTTACAACCTATATAACACACTGAAGGAAAAGAAAAAATTCTAAAGCATAATAAGTCTCCCTAAAAATGTAAAAGCAATGCGCACAAATGTAACATACCAGTGATTTTCTGGGTGGTTTTCAAGTAAGTGCATATGTTGTACCTGTAGTGCTCTGGTGCATGTTTGTCAGTCAGCAGCTGCAAATAGATGGACTGAGATCTTCTCTTCATACACCAGTTCTGAAAAGACAACATGAACACAATCAGTGACCCAACCTGGAAAGCGTATTTACATTTTCTAAAACGTCATACTGCTACTCCACTACAGTTTACTGGGAAACATTGTATGTTTTGCTGCACCATATTGGTTTTAAGAGCCAAACTTATTAGTTACTTCCCAGATAAGATTTTACATGAAAACAGATATAAGCTTAAAAAATGTTTTGGTTTGAGGTCAAACCAGTGGTTCTCAACCTTTCTGCTGAACCCTAACAACAAAGCACGGGAGCCCCTTGTCTTGATGCAGATGTGAGTTGTTTAGCAGTTCCATCAAAGAGTGATTTCCCCTCCAACCTTCTCAGAGGGTGATATTTAACTAACTGTTCAAGGCCCGAAGAGGTCAAATTATTATACAGTTCACAAAAAGCACAGGTTAGAAAAAAGTCCCAAAATACACATTAAATACAACTGCAGCAGAACTTGTTTATTTCCTCTTTTCTACCCCAACATTATCTCAAGACCCCTCAGATGTATCTTGTGACCCTTTGGAGGGCCCCCGATGTCAGTCAAGGGCCATTTTTGGTGCTTTAACTTGATACTTTAAGTACATTTTGTTGTTAAAAGTGTAGTTTTACTAAAGAAGGATATTCAAACTTAAGTAAAGGATCTGAGTTCTTTTTTCACTATTGATTGCACCATGATTGGCTGAAAGTGGTCATACAACAAATTATGGCCATAAATTTATATGGTCAGCCAAAACCACCCACTCTGGAGACATCTTTGTAGCATGAATGATCTGTGATCTGAGTAGAACATTTGGCCATTTCATTGGAACTGAAACAATTAGGCAACTAACCAACAAGTGAATAAAATGTTAACCTCCTCTCTTCTCAAATGTGAATATTTGCTCATTTTCTTAATCTTCTCCAATAGTAAACCAAATATCTTACTATTTTACCTATAGGTCTTTATTTTGTTAACCGAACAATTACAGCAAATAATCAGCAGGCAAACCAATACTTAGTGTAATCATTAGTTGCAGCCCTGCATTTGTCAGTGGTTGGATATTTAAGAAGTGTGTCTCCTGGCCTGCTTTGCAGAATTAAAACACTAAATCACATTAATTTTATGTGACCACAAAGGTGGTTGATTTGGCTCACAGCTGAAAAAATTATGCACATGTGACATTTAAAATAAAGGCACGTACAAATATACATGATTTTTATATCACTTCCCTGTGGCAAGAATTTTAAAAATATGCTAAAACACTGCAAATTGCATTAAAACTCTGTCTGGATTTTGCCACTGTTACATTAAGCTGTGAATTTCAATGACACCATTGAAATTCAATGATAGTCATAATAGTTACAAGGAGCAGCGGTGGTCTGGTGCTTAGAGCCACTGTGCTGTCATGAACAATGCTTTTTCTGATCCCTCCAATGGTTAATGCATCCATCCGCTAATGTTGGGATAATACAGAACTCCTACCTGCTCTCTGTGATCAGTCGCTCCAGCTGAGAGTGGCAGCTAAAATGATTTAACATGTAAATGTAACGAAAGAGAGTTGTGGGAAACTTTTGGGAAGATTCTTTACCTGTGCAAAGGCGATGAAGAGCAGCTGTTCGTGTGTGTATCTGAGGCCAGGTAGGGGCCTCTCTGGACCATGTTCCCTCACCCACTTCTGATACGCCTGGACAGCGAGAGAGGTGTGTGGAGGGAGTGAATAATTAATGACAGGAGATGCATTACAAATGAAATTATGATCCTGCACCTAATTAGGCATGTTCAGACCTTGTATTACTATCCATCCTGAGTGATCCGATTACAAGTGGACAGCTCTAAAGTCAGTTCACACCTGCGTCTCGAGTGACCACTTGCGATCAGATCTCACTTCCCTGCCCTATATGATCATGAACATCACTGGAACAAATGGAGACAATTTTTTTTTTTACTGATTTTTTTTGAGAACTTTTATAAGAAATGTATAAGAGGGCCCAAATAATAAAGTCATAGACAACATTTCACAACATTTCTAAAGTTTTTTCCTAACTCAACAACTTTAAAAGATGGCAATCTTTAAGGGAATCTGGGGACTTTCTCCAAGATCGACAGAGAAAAGACTATATAGATCACTGTATTTGTAAAGTTACATGTTTATCTTCGATATAATGTTCTCCTCATTCCTAAAGTCAGTGTAAACAGTGTAATCACTTGAAAATGGGGTTTCAAACAGCTGATTATACAAAAACAGGCTGCTACAGTGATGCTGTGACAAGCAGAGAAACAATTTAAATGAGAGAAACAAAACTTAACATATTGCATTCAATGCTGATTTTTTTCCCTTCCATTTGCCGTAGCTGTTTCACAAAGCTTTATTTTAAAATTCTTCTCACTCAGCAACTCTCACAATTGCTCAATTTGTTAAGGTAGTCTGGGATATAATGCAGTTACTAGTTAAATGGTTAATTGAAACAGAGGTTCACAAACTTAGCTGCTAACATTGGCAGGTTAAGAGTATATTTATATATATACTTATATTAAAGTAAACTACATGGAAATGAAGTGTGTAATCCTTTGTGCCTGTTGCTGTGACTTCTTCATCTTGTTACACAGTTGAGCAGGCGGTCCTTCAATGTGGTCCAGGACACACTGCTAAAAGTATGTGGTCACATCCACCTCTGAATGTGGTCTAAGTGGTCGGATCTCCAATGCGTCCTCAGTATGTCTTGGGGGCATTCACACCTGTACTCTTGATCACTCAAGACAGATGTTGATACCAAGTGTGAACAGGGCCAGTGTTCTAAGCAGGGTACTAATTTACACTAAGATCTGAAACCACATTTACAATCTCCCTTTGTAAAATCCCTGAAACATGATGGAAATGTACTGTACAGCTCTGATTGACATTACTAACAGCCATTATAACACTATTGTTGCATTTTGCTATTACAGTATTGTGTATTTCAAAGCATTCGCTAATTCCCTTTGTACATTTGTTTCTGCATGCACAACACACTCCTTGCTTTAATATACGCTACTCCATATGAAATTGAATTATTCAGCATGCCAGATACTCTGCTATCCAGGAAAACACACACACACACACACACACACCCACACACACACACACACACACACACACACACACACACACACACACACACACACACACACACACACACACACAAGCAGGGAAATGGAATTGAATAAAAAATGTTGATCTTTTCTCTTGATTCTGGGACACTTCTGCTCTTTACTTTAATGCAAATGAAGCACAATGGTGTATGAAGAATAGCAAGAACAATTTTCGAGACAGGAAATGGACAGAGGCGGTATACACTGATAGAGTGAACTCTAATATTTACATTTTTTTGCAGACACACAGCCAGAGTGTTTGTACAATGATGGTATCGAACTTTACTTACATAGTATGACAACTTGAGCCCTCCCATGTCTGCTATGTTCTCCCCCAGTGTCAGACGACCATTCACCTGGACACACAGAAAGGTAACGTCTGAAAGGAGACACTGAAAGGTCTTAACATCTATGCCTGTGTACTTCTGTGCTGGTGAAGTACTTCAAGGATGTACTTCAATCTAGGACCTAGTGTGAGATGAGAAGAACAGTATCAAATACCAATCTTTATATTTTCAGTGAAGTTGCTTCTTGCTGACCTCATCTTCAAATTCATTCATTCATTAAAAAAAAAAGTTCTCCATTTTTGGAAATAGGCTTTATTGCTTTCTTGCCAAGTTGAGAAAAACAGTACTACTCACATGTTTTTACGTTAATTATGAAGTTGGAGCTAGGGAGCCTTAGTTACTTGAGCTTAGCATAAAGGCTGGAAACAGGAAGCAACCGCTTGCCCAAAGTGCAAAATCTACCTACTAGCACTTTTAAAGATCACTAATTATGTTAAATCTTGTGAGTTTAGTCTGGACAAAACCCAAAATGTAAAAATTACAAGTTGTGATTTTACGGGGCTTTACTATTTCTTCTGTGACATCCTGAAGTCTTGTCATCACTGTGAGTTTGCCAGGCGACCACTGGAGACTCAAGACAGACCAGGCTAGCTAATTTAATGTCTGCTAGTTTTAGCTTTATGTTTACCATGCACATATGAGAGTGGTGTCCATTTTCTGACTCTCAGAAACTCTTCCAAAATTAAAATATTCAGTGTTGTACAAATGTGGTAAAGTTGCCAAAGCATCACCACAAAATCTCCAATTAAACAATTAAAATTGTACTCTTAAGAGTTTAGTATTGCATTTATTTAAGGCTGGGGGACACAATTGTCAAATCCAGCAGAAGAAGGTAGAATCTTAAACTAAATTCAACTCAATAGTTTCCTTTGTTAGAACGTATTATCCTGGGTAATTGCCCATATTTTTAAACAGAACTTCCCTAGTTTGTAATGCAAGGCTGTCTGTCTTTGTCATCTTCAAGCACAATTAGAGATAACCCTGATGACATTACCATGACATCATCAGGGTTGTTTTCTCAGACTTGACAAAGCTCCCTCGAGGCCACTGAAGACATTTGACAACTGCTTTTACAGGGTAGAGAGTAGTACTCCCAAGTAAACAGATCTTTACATGTAAAAGTGCTCCTTTGTAGGAACATACATGTTATACATCAAATGTAATGCATATCTCTCTTCCACAGATGCCCGGAGTGGTATTGATCTAATCAGAAATACTAATAAATCAAGCTTGACATATTAGTGAATCCATATATCTATGTAATGCTATTGCAAACACTGTATGTGCAAGTAAGGACTTGTGCATTGTGTGTGTGCAGACCCACCCTCTGGTTATACACGGTGAAGTTATCGTAGAGCTTGACGATACATTCAGCCTTTCTCTGGAACTTCCTGTAGGACTCCTCTGTCCACCACTGTTTGAGGTTGCCATGACGGTCGTACTGGCCCCCTAGGGACATGAACCATTGCATCACTAAGATGAGGGGCAAAAGGGCAGGGGGCAGTGTTAGCATGGAGACAACACGATCTGCAACTTTCCTTCACAGTCCAAAGAGCTGCCCAGCATGTCATCTGTTGCACTTTTTGTAGCTGTGGGAGTCAAACTATTAGGAGGCAAAGTATAGTTAAACGCAGAGTTGACCTTGGCTGATGGATCCAGTTCAAGAGCCAATTGAACTGCTTTTCTAGCCAACTAAATTTGTAGAATGAAAATGATGGCTGACTGTCTGCCAAAGAAGCTGGTAGTGCACAATCCTACCAGTCACACTCAAAGTTATTCCAGCATTTGGTAGGTGGCTGGCAGAGATTTCACACCCTCATTATATTCTTTTGATGTATCTTAAAGGGCAGCACTCCAGACTGGAAATGAAAGTTAGAGATTGTGGCTCAAAATAGCCTTTGCTGTATAGTTGCAGGCATCCTACATATTTAATAAAATTACACAAATCATCAGGGAACCCTTGGTCTTTCTGTAAAATAGAGAAGTTCAGTGCAATTGTGGGAGTGCAACTCAAAATGGTGAAAACTTGTGGGTATATTAGCATTGTTGCAAGGGATTATGGCTGAAAAGGTTGCCATTCTTACCCCAGTCATCATATCCATGTGTCAGCTCATGGCCAATGATAGCTCCTATTCCTCCATAGTTCAGAGACCTGGCAGCAGGAAGGAGAAAAATGGAAGAATATTTACAGGTGATTAAAGGTATAGTATGCAGGATTTTTCTAAAAAAAAGAAAAAAACCCAAAACATAGACTTGTAAAAGTAGTCATTCTCGATCATTACCTGTGGCCCACTATAAGTGTGTGGTGGTGTCTGTATCTGCTCTAATTCCACTTTTTATTTATTTATTTTTTTGTATTTTGCTGTTTTTTGGACTTTTCTGGGCAGCAACCCTTTGGGCAGTGGTGTGCAGCCCTGAGCCTGCAGCCTTGTGCGGAGGTGTGGGTGTGTTTATTTGTGCTTTAGATAGATACCCAAAGTTAGGTCTGTATGCATATCCCCTCACTCATTTCAAGAACAAAGCAGGTGTCTCATAACAGTCGGCTCTGTGACCTCAGTGCTACATTTTCTGTTCACACTGATTGGGAAACATCAGATATCAGTTTGTGCACATGTGTGGGAAAATTCAGCGTTGGGACCCTTGAGCAGCAGTGTGAACATAAATCTTAATTTCCCAAGTTGTATAAAACAAAACATAATATACAAGACCGTAACATGCCCTAACCTTGTGAAGGCGCACTGGCCCACATCTTGCATACCCCCGACCCATGTGGCCCTTGATTCCAAATAGCAGTGGGTTGCTCCACCTCTCCTTGACCCTGGACCGAGCTAGAGCACTGTCTTTGCAGCACATGCAGATATATAGAGCGATGAGAGGGCAGTCTCGGGGCTATTCACATGGCTACGTCTGAAAATGACTTTCTGACAGCTAGTCGATACGCTGCCTCACACTGGGCCCGACTCCCCCGCTAAACTAACTGGCTGATTGAAGCTTCATTATACTCAACGTGATAGCACGGAGGTGTGTGTGTGTGTGTGTGTGTGTGTGTGTGTGTGTGTGTGTACGTGTTTGTGGGAGTCAGAGCGCGAGAGTTTATGGGAGGTTAGGACTACTGCAGTAATAACTTCAAGGGGACAGGCACTAACACACAAACACGCACACACACACACTTTATTACATCATCAATTAATATTGATTAGCATGCAAGGCAGTAGGTGGTGAAAGTAGTGGAGATCACCTCTAATGAAGACATAGAAGTGTTAGCTAATGTTGGGTACACAAACTGCTAATTGAGGAGTGTGTGTGGTTGTGTGTGTGTGTGTGTGTGTGTGTGTGTGTGTGTGCACTGTTACTCAGGGGAGTTTATATGAATGCAGGAGGTGCAGCTATTTGGACTGTACTGTATTGGCTTAGAATAATGCTCAATACTGGCAGCAGTATGTTTGCTCCTCAGTGAATAGCTTTGGTTAACAAAAGATATGTAGAGTGGAATAGAATATTTGTTTTACCTGCACAATTTTCAGTGCTGCAGGTTTTCTTGGTTTAGTTTCTCACTGACCATTTCATTTCCTGCCTTCCAGTCAGCCATTTGGTTTTAATTAATGCCACTATTGTATGAAAATCAACTTGGAGAAAATTGAAACATTCTTGCTACAAGTAATCAATCACTGTGAACAGTCAGTTTTACTTAATTTATTTATTGATTTATTTTTGACAGTGGTAAATGTTGGATGCTTTGAGTTAGCTTTCAATCTTTTTTTCACGAGCAAAACTAATTTGAATTGAATTGAAATGTCCATGTAATGCATGCATGTATTTCGTTTCATCTAGGTTTTTCAGTGCATAACTTTTTCAAAACAGTTATAAGTATTTGTCACCATATTGTGTGGAATGGATTTTCACACTGGGCTGAATGAATGAATGAATGAATGAATGAATGAATGAATGAATGAATGAAAAAAACGAAAGCAGGGTCGGTCTGGAAGGGAGGAAGGAAGTTATATGAATGAATATAAATTACTGATTACAAGGTAATTATACTCAGCAAGGAGTGGAAAAGGCTAGAAATTCAGAAAAAGTAAAAGTACAAGAAATGATGGCTGAATGCCATTGAGCTGCTTCAGTTTAAGGGTTCTGGTAATGCTCATGCTGGCTCACCCTCATGACCCATTGGAACACTTGAATACAACAGAGCCATCATTAATGTTGTTAGTACCTACTGTATCCTTTTTCTTGTCAAAATGTCTGCTGCGAAAAAGGCCTATTTATCACCATGGGATACAAGCCAGTCAGTTGTGTCATCATGTTTATGATGCACTTAATATTGTGTAAACCCTATTATACTGCTTGTCTATACTAGTCCAGACCTGAATATATTCTAGTTAGACATTTTGATCAGTACACCTCAATTTCATTACTTGCCGTTGATCTTGTTATATACTTATGGATGAGCAACCAAACCTCAATACACTCTTGGTCCAGACTGAAATGTAAACATATCATGTCCACCTTATTCCAAGCTCCCATCATACCTTCAACAAATTATGGCTGTGACTTCCAGCGCTTCCTGTCACTTAACCAGAACCAGTGCTTTCCATGGTAACAGGATGCTAATCCTCTTTCTTAGAGCATTTGGTCCAGCGTATCATTCATTCATGAAGATTCAGGTTAGTGACTTTATCGAGTGAATACTACTAACACTATTATTATTGCTTAGCCCAGGCTAATGCTTCTAAAGCCTTGAAAGTGATACTGGTGCGGCTGTTATTATAATTCTTTCAAAACTATTATAATTGTTTCTGCAGTGACCTCCCCAGCAAACTCAAAAAATAAATAATAGATACAAAGTCCTAAAAACTGATTTTGATCAGGTATTGGGATAAAAAAGTATAAAAACATTTCAGTCAGGCTGTAGTACGTGAGAAATTTTTGCACACTGGTATAATGATTTAAAATTTTATTTAAATTCTTTTCCACCCTGACAAGAGTGAAACACTACAGAAAATACTCAGTCCTTGTTTGGCACAAAGATAAAAAATCTTTAAAGTAACTATATATTTTCAGAAAATGCTTCATTTCCTATCAGCAGCTGTATTCCAAAAAATATTATTGGCCATGAAATCCTCCATATAAGAGCTTCTATCTAAAATGCACGGCTAAAATTGAAATACTTTGTGTTCTGATTTAACTGTGTGACTAATCTAAAGTTATGAATAGCTTTGTCCAATAGCGCTGTGACTCTAACGCATGAATTTCTCATCACAAAGAGCTTATTTGAGAGCCAGAAATGAGAACAAGTGAGATAAGTAGAACAGAGAGACAGACAGGGAGGCTATCTACTTTCATGCACCATCAAATTACTCAATGGACTCACATTTAGGGAGGCAACCTCTCAATGACACCTGTTCCATTAGCAGGACCTTGTTCAGTAATTGAGCTCTTGGTGGGTAGTTAAATTGGTTTAATCAGGTATGCTGGGGCTTCAGGGAAGCAGAGGCTTGCCAGACTAACGTAGCCTTTAATGACCTTTGTTGTTATGGCTGTTTGTGATGTTGTTGCCTCCCTACGGAGCATGCAGCAGGGACAGAAGGAGGAATACTTACTGTGGGAACTCGGGGTTGTAGAGAGTGGGCTGAAGGATGCCGGCAGGAAAGACTGGAAGACGGATAAAGAGACACATTGAGGGAAGTGGAAATGTCCAGATACAACTCATATTAATATCAGTTAATATGTTGGCGGTTGGGAGGAAATGGAAAACACAGATGTCTTAAAGCTTCACTAGCCTTGATGTTGATGTGAAATGTACAACCATTCTAAATCTTATCTGCAGTTGCTAGAGTGGACAGTGAAAGAAAGTCTCCCTATTTGCCAAAATGTATTGCTTTCAGCAAATACAAATCAGTTTCCTTAACAGCAGCAAGTATCTCTAGAACTCTTTTTGACTTCAAAATAATCCAAAAAGTTATACCTTGACTCAAAGACTGGCAGCAGCAAAGGGTGTCAAGGCTCGACACCCTTTGCTGCTGCCAGTCTTTGAGGTTACCTGGCGGAGCTTTAAATGATCCTAGTAGTATATTATCACTGAGCTAGTCACAAGATGTCTGCTGTATGTTGTCAGTGTCTCATAACCTTCAACTGAGAATATGGCTGGCATAACAGCTGCAGGTCTGTGTGTCTGTTTGACTGAGGGCGGGGCAAGCTACATACACACAGAGCGAAGAGGGAAGACAGGATGTAGCCTGCACTTCGACTGTATTCATTATAAAAATTAATTGGAGGGTTATGCGGATGTGTAGGTATGTTTATTGTACTTAAGAATGTAAATGCCACAAAACATCCAGAAAAAATGTTTTATTTCTCTCATTCACTGCTTTGTTCTCACGCTCTCTCTCTCTTCACTCACTCCACAGTTTGTTTCTTCTTTTTCTTATGACCTATGATAGACATAGACAAATTGCACAAAATGCTAATTTCTACATAATGCTGCTATATGATGTTAATGTATGTTGTTGATGTAGTCAGGCTTTCTGTGTCAGTCAAATTGGTCATTTACTGACTGTGAGCCAATTAAATCAAGTTAAAACTGACTCTGTATTAATAAAGCCGCTAGGGAAGAGAAAAAAAATCATCAATGTTCAGAAGCTACTTTTAATTAAACCTTTGTCCTTGTCTCTTCATCTTCAAACGGAACCTGATACTAGACATGAAATAAAAGAAGTCAGTGAGATGAATAGGATGAAAATGAAGACACAGCTGAGAACTGAAGTGGCTGGGTTAAGTGATAGAAATAATGTGTGTAGGTTAAAAAAAATGGACACAGGGGGCTCTGATGACTGTTTGTCTGACTCCTCCTGTCCTCTAGCATCAGCTTGTGAGCACACCATTGATTTTTCTGCGAGAGATTTAATCCAGCTGGCAGGCAGACACAGACAGCGGACCGATCCTGGGAGAAGACGAGGAGAGGAGGGAGGGAGGGAGGGTAACGGGGGTGACAGGGCTAGATTTGTTAAAACTCGGAAAGGTGTTACTGCTTGTTTTTCCTCCAGGGGGGTATTAAGTATGTGAGGTGGAGATCGAAGTAGAAAGTGAGCGATGAGAAAGAATATGATATGAGGAGGTGGACGCTTTTTTATAAGCTGCTGCCACGTTTGACTTGTCGAAAATAGGCAGCAACATGGTGTAATTGCATGTAGCTAATGCGCGGTCCGTGTCGTGGTGCAGAATGGCAATGGGGGAAGGACTGTGTGTGTGTTTATTTGTGGAGACACATGACAGAGAGAACAATATCAGTATGTACAATGAAGAGTCACGCACTCACCCATTTGGTTCTTGTTAGGGAGGTAGTAGGCATTAAGGGCCTGAGGGGGGAGAAGCCACCTGAGGAGAAAAACAGTGTCAGACAAACAGGGTTTTAAAGATGGGATCCCCCCCCCCCCCCACACACACACACTTAAATCACCAATCTACCTACTCGAAACACACTGGCTCCTGAACAGAATCCCAAACACCTCTGCCTATCAATCTCTCTAAACCCCACTGGTGAGAAATACTCAGTGTGTGTGGTCCCACGGCCAAAGTTCTTCTCTGCATATGAAACTGCGGACAGTTCCTTTATGGTAATCCACTTAGAGCCCGGCCAATCGATGGGCACAAAATCCTCCAAATGACGAACTCTGAAAGTGTGAGATGCCCTTGTTCTAGGAGGGAGAGATTGATGGCTCTACACAGAATGCGGAGAGATGGAGGAGAGACAAACACAGGGAGGAGGAGAAGTGCTTCGTTCTTTGTTTTTCTCCTCGTGACAAAACAGTGAGTGATGAGAGGTTCACTTTTGGTGATAAAAGGGGAGTAAGTGATTTAACTCCTCAGGGCATTGAGTGTGGGCTAATGATACAGTTGTTTTGAGCACCTTGGAATACTAATGTGACTGTAATGTGTTGTCATAGCAGAGAATCACTCAATCCAGGCGTACAGGGCTGTATTTCAGAAAAATGAAGCTCGTGTCCCACAGCACTTTGCTGCTGCCTGGCTGCTATAGATAAGTAAATCAAATGGATTTTCTCCAGCTGTGTATGTCGATTTGGTATCTGTTGGTTTAATTTAGAAGCGCGTCAACAAATATGTCAAACTGAAAAGGGATTCACAGGGACACATGTTAGGCATGTCAAACATATTAGGGAGACACACACTCACAGTGATGTAACTGCAGGCTCTGGTGTGAGCCTCAGCTGCAAGAGCTCAGACTGGATCTCAAATATATTAACCTTCTTTAATTGCTTTGCACTGCGTGCCAGGGAACTGAGGCTAGTGAAGCTTGTATAATATGAAGAGATGTGACACTCACGTCGTCTTGTCAACTTCTTCGTGGATCTTCTTGACTGACAGCTTGATGTTGAACTTGATGCTGTTGAGGATGTTCTTGAAATAGGTCTTTTCGTCCACGTCAAACTGTAAAATCACAGATATGAAGTGATTATGAGCGTGAACAGCTTTACTGTAGGCTATAGTTCGACATTTTGGGAATACACTTATTCACCTTCTGCAACGGACTTTGATGAGAAGTTTCATACCACTATCATGATTTGTACAATAATAGTCTTGGGGGAGGACTTGTTTTGCATCTGGGGAAGCGAGCTCTGGCATTAAAATGGCTAAATCCCTGCAAAAGAAAAGGTAAAAACTACTAGCTTGTTTTAGTTCTTACAGTTAGTGACAGGGATTTGAAAACAGTACCACGCAGATAGCAAAAGGGAAGAAAATGTTGCCTGATAAATGCACCCAATGGCAGGCTTATACCAACAGTCTGCATCCAGTGAGTCAGACTAGTGCACTAAATATGAGGCTACTGCTATCAGCATATTAGCTTAGCTTAGCAGAAAGACTGAAAACCAGGGGAAAACAGCGAGCATTACTTTGTCCAATCTTTACAAAATCTGCCTACCAGTGCCACTAAAATTCACAAAGTAAAATGTTGTATCTTCATGCACAAAAGCTGTTTTATGTGCAGTTCAGTTACTCGTCCCAGATAAGAATCTGCTGCCATCTGGGAAAAGATACAGAAGTATCCATTGCTGTACCACCAGACTACGGAGCAGTGTCTTTCCTGAGGCTGCGAGACTCCTGAACTCATCATCTCTTGTTGTATAGCATAAAGGGACTACAACTCACATTTCTTTCTACAACCATCGTGTTGTAAAATTACTTCAATAAACCTTTGAATAATCTCTTGCAAAATGTATACAGATAAGATAAATGTATGCTCATTATGCTCATCTGTAGAGATTGATGTCACTTATCTGTATGGTCACTATAAACCTACCACTCTCAGGCGACCAGCAAAGCTAGCCCACTCTGTCTGAAACCTCAGCTGGTTGGCTGGCAAACGCACTGCGGTGGAAAGACTCCAGGACGCCACTGTGATCATCCTAGAAATAGCCAAAACCCTCTAAAATCACAACTTGTAGTAATTGCACTTTGGCTTTTGTGCAGACTAAAGTAATGAGATATAGCTAAAGAGATAATTACTGATCTTCAGCGATGCTGGGAGGTGGATTTTGTCTGTTTCCTCATGTCTCCAGTCTTTGTGCTAAACTAATGTAACCAGTTGATTGATAAAGCTTCATATTTAACATACAGACATGAGAGTGTAATGGAACATGGCAACATCTAATGGAACTCCTAAAGCAAGCAAATAAGTGGATTTCCCAAAATGTCCAACTATCCCTTCAATTGAATGTTTGTAATTGTGTGTGAAGTGTGGTCAGGCAAACAGAGCTACTAAGTCAGCTACTAATTAGGTGTTACTCTGTAAATAGTGGTAATCAATGGTGCCTGAGACACAGTTTATTTGTGATTTAGTGTGGGTGAAAGCTGTACTCCTGTTGTGATAGTAGTGCTGAACATTAAAATGCACTTGCAGTAGTTTATTTTACACAGATTGAAAACTGATTTTGTTTACTTGCCAAAATAATTGTAGTAATGTGCTTCTGTAACATCTCCATCCTTTAAACTGACAGTAAACACATCATATTCCTTGTTTGCTTTTGTTTAGTCTCAAACGGCCAGATTTGCTTCTGTCAGTTTGTGACAAAAATGCACATCTGTGCAGAGCATTACTTAACATTGTGGGAGCAGATGGAGGACATTTGACTCTAACAGAGCTTTCACAACCACCTCCCACCTATGAGTCTGCAAACTTTTGACTTAAGGCAAAGAACCAGTAACACAGCTAAAGCAACTCTTTGCTTGTCAGTAAAGTTGTGATTAAAAGCTATCAATTTCTCTCCACATCAAATGTATTTCAGCTGTAATATCAGTGTAAACAGCTCAGGATTTTCACTCATCCAAGCCAATGTAGAAGTATTGCAGTTCTTTATTTAAAGGTACCTTGTGGACCACTTCCTTTCGGGGCCCATGTAACTCAACTGGACTGTTTAGACAGGTTTGCTTTTTGGTGATAGTTTCAGTGTCTGTCATATTTTCTCTGGGTGAATATTGCAAGAAAACATACTGGTGACATTTTAGAAACAGTCTAAATGATAAATTATATTTGATACAAATTATCTGATCCTGACAAATGATGAAATATGCATCCGATGCTTGGGAGGGGGGGACAGGTCGGCTTCGAGGGAAAACGCTCAACAGTGAGCGTTTATCGGTTTGAACATTAAAGGTCCAGTGTGAGGGATTTAGTGGCATCTAGTGGTGAGGTTGCAGATTGCAAACAATGAAATACCCCTTGCCTCTAAAAATGCAAAAAATGAAAAGTCCCTCTCCGGAGCTAGTATTTGTTTTTATTTTGTTCTGGGCACCTGCAGAAACATGGTGGTGCAACACAGTGGACTCTTGTGGAGGAGGACCCACTTCCTCTGCAAATATAAAAGGCTCATTCAAAGGCAAAGAAAACACAACGATTCTTAGTTTTACGTGATCATACACTAATGAAAACATAAATATAAATATTAAATTTACATTTAACATTTAATTCTCTTAATTTTATGTTGTATTCAATTTAATATGGTTGAAAAAGATTTTATTTTTATTTCCAACTTTTTTGGAATTGGGGTTGTAAAAGCACTTTTTTACTTTTCACTACAGTTATGCACCAGTAGTGGGCTTGTTGTCAGACGGATTTTGTTAAAAGGAGCAGGGTCGTGTATTTTTTCTCTTTGAATCACCTACCCTACTTTGAGCACCACCTTCATGGTGCACTCAAGCATAGTTTTTTAAATTTTGATTCAGCTTCACTCACATTCAAGCAAAAACTTGCCACCTAATGAACAGCATATATAGTGCATCTGTTTATAGAGCTGCCCGCTAGTTTTCCATCAACAAACTCTGCCACTGCTTATGCACATGCCTCCTGGTTTTATCAACATACTTAAAGGAGACCTATTATGCATCTTTTTTTCTATCCTTCAGTGTGTTATGTCGGTTCTTGTGCATGTAAAACATCTTGAAAGTTAAAAACCCAAAGTCAGCAGCAACAGGAGCTTCTCTCTCCCACAGAAAACACTGCTTCTGAGGTGCCTGAAACGCCTCGCCAGTAGCCCCGAGTTTGATTCTGTGACTTATTGACATCACGTTACATCACCATGTCACACATTTGCATAATGTATGCCTAATTCTTGGTAGAAGTGAGGCCAACTGAAAGCTGAAAACATGACAGAGCCGCTGCCAAAAATCAGATATGTAAATGGTTTATTCATATTTTAAATAACCCAATGTTATTTCTAGAGTAGCAACAGTGATGCTTAAAACAGCCAAGTCACTGTATAAACATGATAATATCTCACTGGAAACAAATTTAATGTCAGTGAAATAAATATTTTTCCTGTCATGACAATACAGAGTGAATGAAGAACAAAAACATCAGTCAGTATCAGTCCGTCCTCCTCCCTCTGCTCAGGTGATTTACTGCCTGCAGGTATCCTACTGCTGGTAGAGGGATGACAGGCTTCTTTGTTTCGGCCAGCAGCAGTTTACAAGAAGTCGCGACATTTTAATATATGTGGCAAACTACGCTACACAGACCACATACAGGCAGCTTATGTCGTGGCATGTTTGTAACAATTTGCCAAACTGGTGCACTGTGCAAGATATTGCTTCTTTGCATGTTCACATGTTTATGTTTGTTGAACAGGTGTATGGATAAAATTATAGCTTTTTAGTTGTGAAGGTTTTATTGCACACAGAAGGGACTGGGAGAGCGTCAGGGGTCTGCATCATGGACAACAGCCCACTAAGCGTTGAGAAGTACCAATAAGAGAATAATGTCATGGTTTTTATGAACTTGGTTTGTAAATTATAAAGCTATAATTTAGCTCCGGGGCCCTCTGAATAACGTGTTTATCATAGTACCCACTTAAACTTAACTTTTCACACAGTCCATTTATCGTTACAAAGTAGTTAAAGAGAAAATCCGGAGTCAGGAGTGATAAAAAGACAGATAAAATCATGGTCAAGAGTGCTGCTGTCGATTGGCAGATCCTTGTGAGTCTCTTACATTTACATTACACATTCAGTCAATCATCAGTGGGTAAAGGCAAGGAGAACGAATCCAGCGCTATGATTGGTCCAGCTTTTCTTCTTTAGGTTTTTGGCACGCTACAGGCTTCTTGGCATATCGCTCTTGCCACTTTTTATTACTGCCGCACAACTGGTCCAATTCACAAGGCGTCACCAGCTTTTTTAGCGTACTTTAGAGTGACAAAATGTACTAGCATATTTCATGTCAAAATGTGTACCTGCTACGCAAAATGCGTACAGGTTGGCAGGTCTAAGGATGCATGGTGATGTCTAATAGAAAATCATCTTCGAGACAGAGAGAGAGAGAGAGAGAGAGGGTGGCATGCTGGAGAGTAGAGTTTGTTCCCATGCTGTGTGGGTGTTTGTGTGTGGGTAAGTTCGACCAGACAGCAGAGAGTGAAATAGAAAAACTCATGACTCACCCCATATTCTTGATCTATGAGCTCAGGTTTGAGCAGGAAATCTGGGTATCCTGTCATCACCATCATGTGCTGTAGCTGGTAGAGAGGAAGAAGAGAGAGTGATGGGCACAGTGGAGAAGAAACAGCTGGTCCAACATCACCCTACATCCACTCGCAGTAACTAATAACCACTCACACACACTTCTCTTTGGACCGAGGCACACAACCATCAAGCCAAGCACTGTCTCACACATACACATCAACTAATCAAGCTAACCCAATGTAATAGGATTACAGGGAAGCTCTTTATATTCAGCATGGCCCTCTAAAAGGATTATAACTTCAGATTGTAAAAGTATTAGAAGGGATATCTTGCAGTGCAGACCCTAAATCAGCACCACAGAGAGAGAGAGAGATCCGGATTAGGCGATCCTTACTTCTCAATGTCAAGCCCTTGATGTATTCTATCACACACTTCTATCTAACCAAGCAATCAATCAAACCCCCCGGAAAGAAAGGAATTGCAAAGAAATAATTAAATTCTTTTCAAATACTAATCGGATCTGGCAGGGAGTCGTGTCTGTGATGCACAAGCTGAGTTAGGTTGTGAACCTTTGCTCTGGCAGCCTCCTTGGTAGCTTCATCCATCCAGTCCAGCTCGTGCAGCCGGAGGTCCAACGAGTGCTTTATGTCCTCTACCAGCTCCTGTACCTGGAAGGAGATCACATTCATGTTGGAAGATGTTTTTGAGGCTCTGGAAACACATTTTCTCACCATGAATTATGGACATGAACAGTTTGGGATATTTCACATGAAAGATTTCTGGTTTTTGTTTCCTCTGTGTGATTCAACAACATTTGAATCTGAATGTGATGACATGCAGTCCTGACGAAGCAGATTAGCTCTGCTTTTGAATCTTCAAAAGCAATTTAACATCCTGTTTCAGTTTGAACAAATCCTCTTCGAGTCCTAAATAACGAACCGGTACACACACTACCCCCTCCTCTTTGCCACTACAGTAACCCACCACAGCTGCATTCTCACCCCCCTCACTCTGTCAGACCATTTCTCCAGTGTATCTCTATCTTTTTGTTTCAGCCATTTTCTGATGTTTCTACGCCCGGATAGCGTCTTTTTGACTGGCCGAAAATAAAAGCATGACAGCGACACAAGTAGAAAGCTGAGTGTAAGTTCAATCAGGAAGACTATCTTTATACTGCTCATCATTCACTACGCCACGATGTTCTCAGACAGACAAAGACAGGATGTGGAAAGTAAAACATGGCACACCAGGATATAATGTACAAAAAAAAGAAAAGAAAAAGAAAAAGGGAACGACTAACCAAAAAACCCAAACCATGACAACTTTTATGGACCATGGCACCCCTTCACAGGAATATTTTTATGTCATGGTACCCGGAGCTGCCCTACCTTTAATATAGCATATGTACATCAGAGTCAGTCCTGTCTGACTGTATTGAGGCCTCAGATATAACAGCATTTTTAAACACTGTTCACTGTGTCAAATGTTTCCATCGTGTGTTCTGACCACTATTTATCTGACTGCCAAGCTCCTGAAGAACTACTAATAAATTTAACATTAAATGTAGTAAATGTAAATGTTGTCATTTTTAATGTGGGAAAAAGCTAGTAAAAATGTACAATAAATATTCAATGCAATGATAACTCTCGCTGCACTGTTGGCCCTGAAGACTAAATTTATGGATTTTTACTGAAAGGGTAAATCACATGAGAGAATGGGACCAGGATCAGTATAGAGTGAAAAGCAGAATAGAATAGAACAGAATATCTTTATTGTCATTGTACAGGTATATACAATGACATTCTGTTGCACTGCCTGAGCCGAGCTCAAATAGAAAAAAAAGATGAATAATATTAATGGATGATCAATAAAATAGAGAGTATTAAGTTAAAAACTCACACGCACGCACACACAACCACCCAGGAGTACAAACATGCATACCCTCGTACGTATACAGTACAGTCATGAAAAGGTAGGTGGACGTGCTTGCATTGCACTTGAATCGTAAAAAATATTGCTCTTTCTGTGTGCTTGTTTTTGTTGGTCACGCAAAGAGAACTAGGAATGTACAAATGTAACACAGGCCAGTATCCCTCGAAATTATGTTTATCGATCAGTACAACGATCAGCTGATCAGTTGTGCAGGAGAAGACATATCTTGCTGCCGGTACTACAAAAAAACAGTTGTACAGTGGATGTTAGAGTTGAATCCCTTCCAAATGACTGGGTACAGATTGCGGCTGCAGATAGCACACAAATCTAAAACACTTTCTTTTTAGCCTTCCAGCGAGTTACTCATGAAATGAATGTTTGCTATCTTCAGCTGATATGACCTTTGTCATTTTCATCAGTAAGAACGACAGTCAGAAACAGCTCAAAATGCAGCCTGTCCTCATCAGAAAAGGGACCAAATAGGTCGACTGTGAAAGCAGCTTGTTATGACCTTCATTTACGTTTATTGTTTAGCTACAACCTAGCGGCCTAGTAATCATTACAGCAGCAAAGGAGGGAGTCAGGTGAAGTAAGAGGGTGAAGTATAAAGAGGGTCGGGGATGGACAGTCCAGTCAAACAAGCTTTCACCCTGTTCGTGTCCAGTTGGCTATGTAACTGAAAGTCAACAGTAAGTTATTTTAACTCATGATCTGGTAAAGTCACATCCTTAACATAACTAAAGTAACAAACTTACCTAACTTAGGTACATTCAACAAACTCCTGTAGCGACTAACGATAGCATTAAACGCTATAATAGTTATGGTGGCTCTGAAGGGAAGCTTAAAGGGAGGAGGTGGGATTTTTTTCAGTTGGATACTTTTAAGATTCAACTTGTATTGGCTCTACTGGTTTGAACAGTCTTACCAACCCCAGCTTTAATCTAAACCATGATGTTTTCCAAAATCTAACCAAACTGTGACAGAACAACGGAGGTGAAGGTTTGTCTGTTGTTGGTACGCTGCTGCAACAGTCATGTCGTTTTGGGAGTCACTGACAATAAAATGTTTCGTACTGTCTGAGCTCAGCAACATGTGTATTCAACCTCGGCGTCAGAGCTTGGAGCTCATAATTATCCACACACTTGAATTTTCACTTTAAATAGCGTGTCTGTCATAACTGAGAGCAGTGCTGAAAAGGCTGTGCTGGACAAAACACAGTTAAGTGAATCCAGTGAAGAAATGCTTTATTTTAGCTGATACCAATCCATTAAACTTTGCTCAGTGTCATCGCAACCAGTAGTGTGCCTTTCATGTAGCAAAGCAGAATGTGAGGGAAACATTTCTCAGACTTAAACTATAATGCACCATAATCTGCAAACCGAAATAGTGAAAATTAGAAAAACATCAGCACTGGACGTATTTACAGAATCATCCAAAACGGTTTCTTTGTGGCGACAGGGTTGAGGATCATTCACTGTCAAAGCTTTCTCAAACTACTGTAAACAGGCCCGCTCCTCCTAAAGACACTGGGACATGTTGTGTCCTTCAGCTCCATCTACATTGGTGATTCAGGATAACAAGAAAGCTTGTCTCTCCCACTCCGTCTCCTGTCTCTCAGCTTCAGCTCCTGAGACTCATTAATTCCTGTTCATGCTGAGGTAAGCAGCATCCGTGACTCAGTCAAGGCTTCACATATCGCTACTGGCATCGAGGCTGGTAGCTCTCATGTTGATAATGAGGTCTCCAAACTGTGTGGACATGGCCAACATGGTACAGACTGATGTCTACCAGCAATGTGAAATAATCAGTGTGAACATGGAAAATACCAGAAAAATGCAATAACTCAGCAGGAGGCTCTCTCTCCTGCCCACATCAGATACTTTGCAGTACATAAGGAGGACAAATAGTGTGGAGGGCTTGAATGGTGTTGAGATGCTTGTGGGATTATCACCCAGTTCATGTGGCAACAACTCTAAGCCTGATCCTCAAAATCCCTCTTCTCTTTTCTTTTATTAATCAGAAAGGCTCCACTAGCTTGAAGCATTATTGAAATTTACACTCAGTATCTTATTAGAATCTTAAATGGAACATTAGGAGCTCGGGAACCTAAATTTCAATTAAGGTACTGTACATAGAAAGTAATTAACACCCAGAACCTGTCCAGTTGTGTCTGGCTTGCTTTGTGCTTTATGGTCTTGAACTTTGACAGAGATTTAAAAGTTTGCAAGAGAAGAAGAAAGGCAGCTCAATGTAAGATAAAGCGAATGGGGTGGACCGTGAGAGTATAAGAAGAAGATGAAAGGGAGATGATGGAGGGCTTAAGGAAAGAGCACAGGGTTACGGAGGTTAGAAATCCCATTGGGAACCATATCCCCATGTCCTAGGATGGACATGAGACTGAGATAAGAATACATATGGGGGAGGATTAAGGTGAAAGTGAAGGGGACCAAAGGGCAGAGGTGGGGGATTAGTAGTGACCTCACCTATAGGCAAGAGCAAATGGATACAAAAAAGCAGTGCGTGAAAAGGTAGAGCTGGGAGACAGCTCTAATTGGCATGGATAGTATTTTCAAATCCCAGTACTGGAATCCCTCAAAAGCATCTCGGCATGTCAAGAAACACAGATGGACCTCTGCACACCGGCCCAATAGAGCCAAAGAAAATAATGAACTTGAACAGGAAGAGAAAAGAAAAACAAGTGTTCACCCAGTCATGAAAATGTTGGAAAAGGAAAGAAATTCTGAAAATGAAGATGAGAAATATCTCAGATGATTCCAGTATATTGTTAAATGTGTTCAGTAATAAGTACAGTCATGTAATAAAAAAAGAATCAGTTCAAGGCTGATGTCAGGTTTGGACTGTTCTGTAAAGTTATGGGCTCATGCAAAGTTTGGATTTTTCAAAAGTCTTGTTCTCTCACTGACTGTGCCAAATACTGCATCCATGCATGTTTGAAGTATTTGAACAATGCCCAGTGAGAAGAGGGAGAATGAGAAAGATGTTGTGGCTCTATACATAGTAAATGCAAACAGAATGTACTCTTTATGTATTTTCATAGTATGTATTGTTTTTTTAATGGGGACCTATGATACTTTTTGTTTCTTTCCTTTTCTTCAGTGTTTATAGGTTCTTGTAATGTAAAAGGTCTTAAAAGTTAAAAAGGCCAAAGTCCGCACCAACAGAAGCTCCTCTCTCCTTCCTCTATTTTAGTAGTAACCAAAATGAAAATTATGAACCTAAAAATGAGCATATGTTTCCTTTAAGTAGAAAAAAAGTCACCATACAACATACTGTACGAACAGGAAATGGTACGAGCACTAAAGGACATCAATCAAACTTTGGAATGACAATTAAACAACAAGCAAAAGTTAAATGAGATTTTTTTTCTTTTGTAGTTGTTCGTTTCAATTTTTGCAGTTGTAAGTAGCACCTCTATTTTCTTTGTGTACCACATTGTGGGACAATAATAAATAATAAATAGTTTTACTACAGCACCTTTAAAAACAGAGTTTACAAAGTGCTTTGGCAATCAAGCATAAGCTGGAAACTCAATATTACAGAATAAACAGTCAGCAGTCAAGCCAAACACAAAGAAGTCTTGTCTAAGGTGACTTAAAACAAGAGGGCAGAACAGAAAATGTAAAAGCACAAAAAGTCAATATGAGTTATGACAAGTAAAAGGAATAAAAGTGATAAACCAGGCAAAATCACAGAAAAGGAAGCGAGAGAAGAAAAAATAGATAAATAAAAGTCAATAAATAATAAAAAAAATAACTGAGAAAACAGAAATAAATAAAAGAATAAAAACAAGGACGATTAGAAGATGACATCACATCAGAGGAATTAATTACAGATAAAAAGATTATGAGTGGTAAAAGGAATAAAGGACAATAAATAGATTAAAGACAACAAATAAAAGCGGCAAAGGACGGTAAGAAAAAAGGGAAAAGACATAATAACATAAACAATATTTAGTTTGGAAATCAACTGTTTGAGTATAGATAAATGTACACAGAGTTTTTAACTGGTTATGAAACAGTATCAATCTCATACTGATGCCTCTATATGATCTACTGCTGGGTGGAATTTGGCTAGTATCTAGAATAAATGAATATGGACAAAATTGTATCCCTCTGAAAGCAGGACAAAATAAAGGCAATCAGAATCCATCCATCCATCCATCCATCCATCCATCCATCCATCCATCCATCCATCCATCCCCACCCATACCTTGGCTTTGCTCTGTGAGGAGAAGTGTTGCTGGACGAACAGGGCTCCCAGGGCCATGCCAAAGTGTTTGTTGGCCTGAGTGAGGCAGAGCCTGCCAAGCTCAAGCTGCTGCTCCGTTCCATCAATCTCACGAGAAAACTCGTGGATGGTGCTGCGGAAGGCAGTGGCCAGGTGCTCACTTAATGCCGCCACAATGCGCCACAGCATGTAGTTATGGAGAACCCTAGGGTGGAGGAAACAAAAGGGATGGGTCAGTAACATTATCAGAAATGTAAAATGTCGTCCACAACAACAAACGATAACTATAACAACAACTAATGATAACGATCTGAGCATCTACACTCATTAATGATGAAGTTCTGTAAACAGTGATGTTTACAGAATGTGCAGTGTAGGCACTGCAAGTTCCAGCTGTATCGGTAGCTTAGGAAAACGGATATTGATGACCTGTTACTGCTGTAATTTTTATATAGAGAAACAAGAAGAATTCCAAATGGATATAGAACTATGAAATTCTTCAAAGAAGAGAGGAGTTTGGAGCATTCAACACTATTACTTTCGTATGAGTCAAATTAATTATTCTGGCGATTGTCAAAGAGGACATCGATAAAGAAAAACAGACATCGAGACCCCAACATTCCCAAAGAGAGAGTTTGTCATTATGTTTCAGGTAAAATTGTAGGTTTTTGCATCCTGTTAGTAGTGGTTTGACAAGTTGTGAACATGAAGCCCAGTAAATTAAAACTGGCTGTGTTTCTATCACTCATCCAAAGTGATCCCAATGATATCATTTACCACTGTCGTCATTAAAGTTCTGATGTAGACTCCTCCATCCACTTGAGTTAGAACAATTTTTAAAACGACCTATTTATAGTTGTAGTTATTGTTCTTGGTGTTGACGACCCTTAATTCATCTTTAAACATGCTGTAATAGCTTTGCAAAACCCACATTAGAGACAGATGTTTTTGGATAAAAAAAAAACTAATGGCTTCTCAAACAATCCTTTAGCAGTTCCCTACAGAAAATCTTTCTCCAATGATTAATTAAAGATAATTTGAACCCCTTCTTCAGCTAACTAGCCAAAGCTACTGGTCATACAGGACCACGTAAGGCCGTGGCAGCAAAATCCCTGAGCGTATCAAACTGAACAAGGGTGTGTTTTATTTCTTAATAATTCAAATTCTCTACATTGTATCACTCTAATGCAAGACAGTGGTGCACTCCCTCCTTTGTCCTTTGTGTAAAGTGATGACGACTGCGTCTGACTGTAATCTTGTTCCATCTGGCTCAAAGTTCTGTTTTTCCATCTGCCCTCTGAGCCACTTACAAGTCAGAAAAGTTAGAGCGAAAACAAGAGGGAGACAGAGATTGAGAGAGAGTGGTGAGGAGTCAAGAGGGCCCAACAGTTAAAGAACAGCTCCCTCCAATCCAGAGTGAGTCACAGCAGAGAGGCAGCAGAGGGGTGAGGAAAATGTCTAGCGGGGGGGAGAGAAAATGGATCATTCATTTATGTATTCAAGCTGTGTCTTCTCCCCCAGACGATGGAGTGCTGGTGTGTCCTCGTGCCCCCACTGGGCACACACATCTAATCTGCCCTGCAGGGACAAATGCCCTGCTCTCCTACTGCGAGGCTCCATGTGAACCTAAAGGCATGTTGTTGTTGTTGTTTTCCTCTGCTTTTTTTAATTTTTCCCTATGCATGACAGATATTAAATCAAAAGCGCCTTGGTAACAGCACCCCGAGGTCCTGCCAACAAAGCACTTGTGAAGTGAATTTAATTGACGGGAAAGGGGAGACGAAGGCAGGAGTTGGAGGAAGGAGGGGGGTAAATAAATGAATGAGAGACTCAGGTGGTGTCCTTGATCATCCATACCATCATCTAATCAACATGTGTTACAGGTGTGGCTGCTACGCTTCATTAGCTGGTTTGTGTCATTTTTTTCTCACTTGGTTGTTTGAATCTTCACACAAATATGCATATGTGTGCGGGAGTTTGTGCACAGAAGTGCAGCTACATGTATGAAAGTCATCTATATGATAATGGTAAAACTGCAGCATTTCTCCACTGTGTGGGAGAGAGAACCATTTTACTGAAGGCATCTTTGAGGAAAAGTAATGACAGTAATCTCTCAGAGTAAAGCTGAAATCACACTTGATGCAAGGGGTTAACAGGAGAACCTGATTTACAGTTTTCAGATTTCCACCGCTAATGGCACCATCGCAATATGAGACAGATGTGTACTTTCTTAATTAAATTTCTCACAGTGACTGTGTTTGCAGTTAAATGCACCTAAATGCACCATGAAGTCATTATAGAGCCAGAGCTGAGCCCCAGCCAAATTTAACCCCTAGACCTTCTGTGTAATCAGTGTTCAAACATACACTGTGACAGAGAGTCTCGGTGCAGTCTCGCAGTCTTGGTGAACAGAATGTTTGCCGTGTAGATGGCTTTGCTCGATGTGGGTTCTAAAGAGATGTTTACTGAGCTAATGTTGTCTTCATTCTCATCAGTCTCCTCTCTCATAATAGACTTGTAGAAGAAAACACAGAAATCGCTGTTCTTGTAGTCCCCACATGGTAACCCCCTGATGTGTCACGTCTATGTGCATGTTTCTGTGGTGTAGTCTTCAGCCTAGCTATAGAGCCAACACACTCAGCCACTGTAGCTACACATTAGATGCACAACTAGAAGTCCAGATGAAAAAAAGAAAAACCTACAATGAGCTGTGTGTTGTTAACAAGACTAACAGTCTACAGACATGCAGCTGGTTCTGTAATGGTTCTATATAGATGCATCCTGCAGTACTTTGAGCTAAATGTTAGCATGCTAACATGCGCACAGTGACAATGTTAACATGTTAGCCAGGAGTAATGTTTTTTGACCGGCAACATGGCTGAGAGCCCACTGTTTGAGACTGCAGTTTTAACATTTGTAAGCATGAAACCACTGGATATTTTTAACACGTTTTTCCAGCCGTGTTAGTCACAGCAAAACTGGATATTTTGTGGGACGGCTGGCAAGCATGAGACCTCTATTCAAGACGTTGTTTCAACATTTGTAAGCATGAAACAAGTGGACACTTATAAGGAGAGACCACTGTTAGAGAGAGAATATCAACATATAAGTGCAAAACCACTGAATATTTTTAACAAGACACAATTTTTGTGCTGTATTAGTGGCAACAAAAAGAGATACTTCTGAGATGGCTGCCAAGCAAGAGAACACTGTTCAAGCAGTCCTTTCAAAATTTGTAGGCATCAAACCACTGGATATTGTTACAGCCATGTTAGTGGCAAAATGATGGAATATTTTTGAACAGACATCTGGACAATTGCCAGTTGAAAACAGGATGTTTTTAACGTGACTTTATGGTGAGAGAACCAGGTAAGCCAAAACATCTTCTCCTAACTCAAACTGTGGGTTTGAGTTAGTTAGTTTTTGTCTAAACCATCAGAAATTTGAATTAATGTTAAGTATCAACATATCAAACATAAAGTTTGAACATAACCCTAATTTGCAGAAA
Source organism: Pagrus major (assembly GCF_040436345.1). Lineage (NCBI taxonomy): Eukaryota > Metazoa > Chordata > Actinopteri > Spariformes > Sparidae > Pagrus > Pagrus major. Next base: position 28,944,223 of record NC_133216.1, on the reverse strand, counting down.
CGTACATTTATTCTGGTGATTGGGTTGTTCCTCAACCATGGAATGAATGGTGGTTTACTGCAGTGAATATGAGGTGGTGATTTGGACAGAACCCTTCTCCAAAGGGAGGTGTATCGGATACACTCTGTAGATACCCTCATTCCATATGGGATGAATGAAGATATCTCACCTGCTTGTTTCTGATGATGTGGGTATAAACTGTGTTGTGTTGCTATGATTTGTCATGTTAGATATATCATGAGACTATGTGATTGACAGGGTTAGGGCTCCCCTGTTGGGATATACTTGTGCTAAAGAAGAAGCACAGCTTGCCTGGAATGACTGTTTTGACATGGGACCCAAACTTTGCATCACATGGTGACTAACATGGACTCTAAAAAACACGCAACAAATGATTAGTTTGTCTTTGTTTGTTTCTTCCCATGAAAATCCCTTACAGACTCAAATCCCCCCACTCTCCCCTACATGATTATGTGCACTGTATATGCCAGTGTGTGCTTAGTGCCGTGATGGAATCACAGCGGTGCTAAATGAAAGCAGAGGGACCGTCGGTGAGAGTGCTGTACAGATCAAGCAGTAGGTCTTAATCACCGAAGGACTGAGTGAAGGATCATTAGCTGAATGGATTTTAATGGCGCTAGTTACGGAGATGAAAAGACACTGTCCCTGTGCACTTCATCAACACATTACCACAGGTAATGACCCTGCAGGTAATGAAGGAGGGAGGGACTCCTCTTTTTACAAACTTGCAATAACCTGGAAACTGGAGTTTAATAATTTTATCTGTTAAATGATAAATTGAAGGTGGAATAATGGAACATTGACACAGTAAAACTACACGCACAAGCTTTCAAACTGCAAACTACAAACATCGAATCGCATTTATTGGGGAAGACTTTTATCCAAAGCACCTTACTGTAGCATGACTGCATATATTTTCAGCTCAGAAGACCCTGCTGGGAATCAAACCTCCACTGCTGCAAGCTACAGCGCCATGAAATCCACCATTTGGCGACAGGCTTCATGTGAAAATGCTTTACAACTACCTGAGTGTACATTTTGAAAAGCAGTGGCTCCGGCAGGAAGAGAATCCCCAGCTGCGACTGTTTCACTTCTTCGGATTACTCGTGAACACACATTGTATTTTACGCTGAAACACACCTGAATAAACAAGCATGAAATGATGGACTCTCCTGCTAGCCTTCAAATTGCGCAGCTCAAACACTCAGTAAAAATAACACACACCCAATTCACACACGACTGAGAGATAGAGGGAAAAAAAAGAGTAGTGGCAAGGGGGGAGTGTTTGAGAGAGACGCTGGTTTTGTCATTATGCTTTCCCCTTCATTGAGGCCTGCTCATCTGGCTAATGGGATTGGCTGCAGTCATTGCAGTGTGTGGGGACCGCACACACACACACACACACACACACACACACTAGAGTAAGGAGGGAGAAAGAATAAAAGAAAGATGGATGGAGGATGAGTAGATGGAGGAGTCGCTGTTCTTGTCAGTCCACTTGTCTAAAGGGAAAGCCATCAATGTGCGAACATTGGATGGGTGGATAGACAGAACAATGAAGAGAAGGACTTGGTCAATAGATGCCTATAACGATGGAGAGTGTTTATTCTCACAGATGGGGGGATTGAGAAATGGATGGAGGGATTTAGATTGATAGCTGGAGTTGTCAATAGCAACCTTAAATCACTGTGAATGAAGAAGAGAGGGGGAGAAAAGAAATGATCCTTACAAGGAGAATGACGGCTAGTAAAAGGAAAGGAGGAGGAAGAAGGATGAAGACCTGGGATTTTAACAGGAAGGGAGGTAAAATCTGGTTGAAGACAGTCGCAACAAAGAAAACAAGGGGTGGGAGAAAGTATGAAAAGGAAGGTGTGAGGAAGACGAGGGACGACAGGAGACAAAAAATGAAGGAAGTCAAAAGAAGGAAAGCAGGACAGTAGATGGAGGGATGATGCATTCATTTTTAATCATGCGCCCTGTCATCCTGAAACACAGACAGATGAAGCGAAGCAGCTCTGCTTTTCTCTTGTCTGTCACCTTTTCACCTCTTCGAGTAAAACTTCACACCATTGCTCCATTTTAACAAGAACCCAGGCTTTCCTCCTCTGTTTTTTGCATTGATACAAGTGTCAGTCTGTTGCAGCCTCTTCAACTGTGTTATATCTTCATGTGTGCCCTTGGACAGTATATGTGTGTGTCAGTCTGTGTTTGTGTTTGAGTGGGTGTCAGAATCCTGCAGCGTATGAAAGAGTACAAAAGAGTTTCTGTGGTCCATTAGTGGCCTTGAGAGGAAGCAAACCTCGCCATCTGCTCTGCTGGACAATGATATGGGCAAACACCTCTGCCACAACCCCTGACTCCCTCTGCATGAAGCCAAACAATGGCACTCTCTTTGTCTGTGTGTGTGTGTGTGTGTGTGTGTGTGTTTACAGCAGGGCTCATACTCTCTGTGTGGTCAGATGTGCAGGAGATTTATATGAACATAGACATGCAACTCTCTGGCATTCTTTGTTTTTAGGGCATTTCATGATGACTGCATGCTTTGCTCAGCTGGATGAGTGACTGGGCAATCATGTGGCTTTGTTAATCATGCTTGTTTTATCAAGCTCATGCACTGGTACTATAAGAAAGAACAACTCTTCATTTCCCACATCAAGAAAAGAAATTGGCCAAAAGTTCAAGCTGTGCTTATGGAGCAGACAGATGGTGGATTTAAGGAAATTGGACCTTGGACAAAACTGTCAAATACGAGTTCACTTCGCTTGGTTGCCATTACGTTATTTAGTTGTTATTTCTGTATGTCATTTTATTTTATGATATTTGGGCATTATAGTTCTAGAGACAACTATTTGAACAGATTCTCATGGTGCCCAGCTGGTGAATCCTAATGACTTTGGTCCACTTTGGGGGACCAAATTATTGTTTATTTATGTATTTTCAGTTTATTTGACAGGGACAATACATGTAGGCATTGTTACATCTTAAATAAAATGCAATCTGGGACTTCTAGCCATGGCTAAGTTGCAGTCCTTGTCCCTGCTTAGGCTTTTGAGGCATAAAACACACGATACAACACATATAGACATAAAAATAATACCACATATTAATAAAACAGACAGAGACAAGCAGCCTAGGACTAAGAACAACAACTAAGAACGATGATAATGATGTTTGATAATATTTAGATTTTCTTTTCAAAAGTTTAAATGTGTCTGAAAGTACACATCAATATGAATCAAAATAGTATAAGCTAGGACAAATTTGCAAAAAACAAGAGAGAAGAGTGGCCTGCCCCGGTAGCTCGATTAGTAGAGCGAGCACCCCATGTGCGGAGGCTGTGTCCTTGCTGCAGTGCGACCTATAGCCCTTTGCTGCATGTGATCTCCCCTCTCTCCATCATCCCATTTCCTGTTACCCTGTTATCTAATCAAGCCATGGAAAAGGCCAAAAAAACAACAACATCCGTAATGGCAAACTAGTTAGCCAACTAGGTTTTATTGAAACACATTGGCCAGTTATCAGTCTTACTCTTACTATCCCAAGTTTCAAAACAATATATTGTACATTCAGGCCTGACATGCTGCAAATTCTGCCGATTTGTTTATACATGGCACTATATGCTTCCTTATACGTTATTATAGGCCCAGTTTAATATACAACCGTAGTATTGGAATACGAGTCGAAATGTTCTCCCTGACTGGCTTTTCCCTGTATCGCTGTACCAAAGCAGAGCCTGTACAGAGTCTCTAACATTGCTGTAGATTCTTAGTCTTGTCATATTACTTTGATCATATTCTTTGTTAGCACTGTCTCATAAATGGAAACAATTCTATAAAAAACAGCAATTTGTTTTGGATATTGTTACTGATATTGAAAAGGATGTGAATTACTAGGAAGAGTAAGCATACAGGCATTTTACCCCCCAAAAAAGAGTAAAAAAAGGATTTTTTTTTCTGCAGGATTTTGCTCAGTCAGGTTCAAACTCCCCGTATCCCAATGTGAGTGCAAACTTCAGTTTCATGGTGTTTGTGTGTATGGGTGTTGCAACAAGCTGTGCGACTCACGAATAACAGGCACCGGTGGAGAGACCCCTTGATGTGAGGAACCGGGGCATTTTTAACACAGTTCTCATAGCTTTGCTAATGAGCGACACCCCCAGTATACCTGTGTGTGTGTGTGTGTGTGTGTGTGTGTGTGTGTGTGTGTGTGTGTGTGTGTGTGTGTGTGTGTGCGTGTGTGAACCTGCAATGCCAACCTTTGTTTAAACCCCCGATAAAGAACCTGGGAGACAGAACCTGGAGATGGACTGGAGGTGGGAGGAAGATGAGAATGAGAAAGCGAGGAAGAAAAGAGATTAAAAAGAGAAAAAATGATGGGATGAAAAAGAGTGAGAGAATGGAACAGGTGTGGAGGAGGATGAAAGGAGGTAGAGAAGTAACAGACGAAGAGATGGATAGAAAACAATAGAGGAGATGCAGATGGAGAGAAGGGAGAGTGGTGTTCGGGGATTGAGGCAGAAATGGGGGAAGAGGGTTATGCATAGTTGAGAAGGAAAGATGTTACGAGGGTGAAGAGGGAGACAGATGGAGAGCTTGGGAGCAGGGGACTGAAGAGGAGAGAGTTTGGTGAAGAGAGGATGAAAATGAAGGAAGAAACTGTTAAGAAGGTAAAAAAAAAAAAAAAAAAAAGTCAGAGAGGGGGTAAATCTTAAAAGTTTAAAGTGCTGCCTCCCACTGTCAATGTATAGAAACCCATTCCCACCAGGAATTAAAGTTAGCATTAGGAGGTATGAAGCCCAAATTATGATAGTGAATCAAAATGATGTTTTTTTAAAGGGAAAGTGTTCTCTACCAATGTTAATGTATTATATACTTGGACGAATATGACATAATATAAAGCATGTGGGGCCAGGGGGTACCATTATGGGAATGGGTGGATCCAATTTTGACCCACAGTCTTCTGAGCATCTCAGTCATATGTAAATAACATCTTTCCTCTTTATTATTAATTAAACTTATTCTTCTCTTCACTGTAAGCAGTACTTGAAGTGGGCCGGTACTTAGCGGCATGCAGTATTGGCACGACTACCTTTTACTCTTTTGTGTACTGTGACTTTTTTTTTGCACACCTACACTTTTCACAAGATGCAGGTACTCTTTTGTCTGCCTCTGCGCACCAGTTAAGTTGCTGTTCCTAAGCTGTTGAATAATGGCCAGAACTTTTTTTGCAGAACATTATGATGTCACAGTGAAGTTGACCTTTGACATTTTGTATGTAAAATATCTTTTTTATCCTATTAGACCAGACATTTTGTCCCAATTTGAAGAAATTCCCTTAAGACATTTCTGAGATCACATTCACAAGAATGGTACGTACAGTAAGGACAGACAACCCGAAAACATGATCAGCTATCACCAGCGCGAAGGCAGAAAAATTAAATATGGGTAAATCAGAGAGAATACAGCGCATGGCAGCAATAGTCCCTCAGAACTGTAGACCGTCCATCCTCCGCCTGCTTTTAACCTGATGGTATGATCTCCGTACACAATGTTCAGTCACTGCATGGAGTGCAAGGTGCAGAGAGAGAGAACAAGGGAAAGAGGAAAAAGTACAGCTCAGAAGGAGCCGAAATAATCTGGAAAATAAAGACCTGTATACTCTTTCCTGTAAGGGGTAGTATCTCTGGTGACGCTCCAGCTTCTCAAAAAAGACGCTCTATGCTCCATCCAAATTCCTCCCACTCCCACGCTACCTGCTTGCTCATGCTCTGCTCAACTCACATGCTCTGCTCAGAGCAACAAGAGCATCATGATGACAAAGTGTCATGTCCAGTCAGAGCTCTAAAGGTGATGCCAGATGCCCTTCGAAACTTGAAACTGTTTTTTAACCTAAAGGTTAAAGATATGTTGAGACTGAGCGAACATGTGATACAATGGAGAGAAGACAGGATGTCAGATAGACACAGGTGGAGGGGAACAAAAGACAGGGAGAGAGGATGATTGAAACTTAGTGTAAAATCTATTACTAAAGCCATCAGGGGGGATGGATGGACGGACAACTCAAAGAGAAGATTGGTAAACAACAAGGGAAGAGACAGAGCATGCGACCTGAGGAGAAGTGAACCCGGGCTAATGGATGTGACTGTGGTGAGGGTAGCTGTACTATTACAAAGAGGATTATGAATCCCTTAATGATATGACCCCAACTCAATGAGTATGCACGTTGGAGTGTTCTGATTAAAAAGTACATTTCACAAAGAGGGGTGAGCACAGGACAGCAGATAAAGGAGATAAGGAAAAATGGGAGCACAAAAAACCCAAAACAGAGAGGAGAAAATTTGGTATGGAAGAGATGTTTACACTGATGTGAGCTGAGCTAAATCACTGCAAAAAGAAAGATCCTATCTTTTGTTGTAGCTGATAAAAGTAAGCAGTAGAAAATACTAAATTTCAAGTGAAGAATAACATTTATTTGTCTCCTATAAATATGTAAATGGAGAAAGAAAAAAGAGCGAAAAATAAGGCCATAAATTGAGTTAAAGCAGGGGGCAGGAAGCCATTCTGCATGATCCCAGTGGACATTCAGACAATGGACATTTACCATAGATGCTGTTATACAATATGTAAGTGTCACACCGGTGCTTGTTGTGCATGGAGGACTGCTGGTAAACCCACATCCAAGCACAGCTTTGCTCTAATCCTGTTCTTTTTTGTAGGCAGGACACCCTCCTTCAGACAGCTGTATGCAACACTCTTTTACGAAAAGTTTGGTTTTAACTGCTGGATATGCCACAGTCTTTCTGATTCCGTCCTGAGCACTGGGGCAGTGACTGGTCAACCTTTGGGGCTTTTTCATACACATGTGTTGGCTTGGCATGACTTGGATCGACTTAGCGTGTCAGCCCAGCATGGCAGGGATTTGCATCTCCATTTCTCAACAGGTTTGGGCTAGAAAAGTACTTGATTAGGTTAAATCATCATGGTTTGGGATAAATCACTATGTTGCTTCTGTTACTTCAGTCACAAACATACCTACTGTACGTTACTTAAATCTTTCTCTCTAGTCCCCCAGATATGAGTTGAGTACCACAACACATGCTTGGTTGAGGAGAAGGGGACTTGCCACTAGACGTCACTGCAGCCCGCTTGGAGGTTGGGTGGACGCACTTTGACACCATTCTGGATTCACCATTCGCAATGAAAGTGGGAATGGAAACGCAAATCAGCATGGCATTAATCTCCTCGGCACGGCTAAAAGTGGTAGTGGAAAAGCCCCATCGAAGGATTGAAGGACAGGTGGCTGTCCAGGCACTTGGGTCCATGTTAACAAACTGGAGGAGATTTGCTGTTGTGAGGACCGTTTTGGTACACTGTTTCAGCTCTGTCATGAACCAGTGAGTTATGAAATTCCCAAAATGTCTGAATAGGTTATGCTGCTAGACAGACAGACGGACGGACGGACGGACGGACAGACAGACAGACATATATCCAGTCTCAGACATAAATGACAAGCAAGTAATCCACCCGCCAGCCAGTCATCTGGCCAGTCAGCCATGCATAAGGGCTGACTGCTGTTGTGTATTTGTGTGTAGAGCACAGTGACTATTGGCGAGCTGTCAGTTACTGTGACACACACCCTGACGTACAGCAGCCCTCTAAGGCCTCCCCTGGAGTCTGTCAAGAAGAGGAAGGGGAAAGAAAGTGCGTTCTTGTGTGTGTATGTGTGTGTGTGTGTGTGTGTGTGTGTGTGTCCGTCCATGTGCGTCTGTCTGACTCTGCAGGTGGTAGAAAAGTGTAGGTGTAGATCAATAATAATCAGCTGCAGCAGAGCTGGAAGTTCACCCAGGAGTGACTCACCACACACACAAACATGCACAAATACACACACAAATACATGCACAGCGCCACTCAAAAACCAATCTATACACCTCATGACACTGCGTAGTAGCCCAAACTATACTGACATCCCTTATCCAAAGGCAATGCACACACACACAAAACAACTTCAAACAAAAGCGCTTACTCATGCTCAAAAAGTACCGTCTCAAAAAATTCCTGCGTCTAATTTCATCGATTTTCCATACACCTCAGCGCCCTCGTCCTTCTCCCCGCTCTACCCTTTCAAAACCCTCCACCCCCCACCCAGTCACCCGTTTTCACCCTTCCTTACCTCTTTGAAGTGGTCTTGATGATGTCAGAGACTTTCTGTATGTAATCAGTGGCGAGCACCACGATCTCTTCATCCTCTGAGAAGTTGTCGTGGAAGATTCTGTCCAGCAAGCGTTTCCAGTGAAGCTATGGTGAGCGGAGGAGTGATACAGTGTGAGAGTCATAAAGAGTGATTCATTTACCCCCTTCCAAAAAAAGTTAACTCCCAACTCACAACCTTCCCAAGATCACCTTACAGCTACTGGGGCTAATTTTTTCAGATGCTTCACTAGTTTTTATTATTATTAGTATTATTATTGTTATTATTATTTTGAATAGTTAAATGAGGGATTGTTTAACCAGCCTAAACATAGGCTACTTCATGCTAGAGTCTTTCAAATGTTCAGTACCAGAAACAACCTGGTATACTGAATTTAAGGGGTTCAGTACAACGCCTTACTGTGACCTGATCACAATCAGGTCTTTCTGTAGTTCAAGACCTGATCCATTAATAGACCTTGACCTGATGCATAAAAAGGCTCAGAGCTTGCTGCTGACAGTAGGCAATATAACAATGCCAGGTTACAGAGGCACACAGCAGCAGTGGGCGTAAAAAATACTGAAACAATATGATACAAACAGAATCAAGCAAAGGCATGATCCCTGTTGTCAAAAGATAACTTTTGTGAACACTCAAAAGACTGAAGATGATTAAAGAACCAGTGTGTAGGATTTGGTGTCTTCTTGCAGTATGGTTGCAGCTAAAACCAACTGGAAACCCCTCCACTCTTCCTCACCTTCCAAGCGTGTAGAACCAATGGTGACTGCTAAAAAGTGGCAGTATCCATGCCTGGCAGATTAACTTAGCTGTCTGTTCACTTTTAGTTGCATTTTCTGCATAGATCTTATCTTTATAGATATAGAGAAAATAATGTGTTTAATGTTTTTAATTAGATTTTTAGGCCATACATGTCAATTAGGGGGACTGGGACCCCAATATTTCCAACCCAATTGCCAGAAAATGTAAATTTCTGCAAACCAGGCATATGTTGAAACCTTACATTTCTTAAGTTGCAACTTTATGTTTCTTTAGGTTCAATTTCCAATTTTAACTAGTGTGTCCACTGTGCACTGAAATGTCAACATGGTGCATAGGCCTATGACACGTACAAATTTGAATGTATCAGTGCTTTGCAGATGTGTGAAACTGCCAACATTTTATCATGTCGACTGGGCCGATATGTCTCACAGAACTTTTACCTGCCCAGGCTTAAAAATTCAACAAAAGATCAATTTTGCTTAAAGGGTAACAAAAGATGAAAATATTGGGACAAGCTGCCTTAAATCTTCAACAGAGATCTATCCTACTGTAAATTTAACAATTTCATTTTTTGGAATTTCTTTACTTTTTGGAAATGGTATATTTTTGGTGGCTAGGTACTTGCGTGCCAGAATCCTTGTTATTGTAACTAGATTCTTACAGTGAATTTAAATTTTGAGTGACAGAGCTCAAACATTTTACCCCATTTGGACTCCCAATCCAAGTTAAAGCAAGTAAACAGCGGTGTGGTAATAAAGTCATTTAACAGCATTCAGTTTTCCTGCTTCAATCTCTATCCTCTAATCTGCCCCAGTCCATGCCTCACTTTTTTCTTTCAACGGTCTCTCACACTCCTTTTTATTCCCACTCACGTTCACGCTGTCTGTTTCCTTGTGTGTCGTTTTCTTGGCCAAGAAACTCAAACTCTCTCTGCCTCTCAGAACACAGCCCAGATTCCATTTCTCCTCCTTCCCTCCCTTCCCCATCCATCCCTCCCTCGACCATGAAACATCTTGAGAATTCTCTGTCAGTGTTCCTGCTGCTTCAGAAGAGAGCCCCCACCTTCTGCTCCCTGCTTGTATCTCTAGCGTCTTTCCCTCTCCTCTCCCCTTCCTCCATCATTTCCAATACCCCCCAATGTCTCCTCATTTTCTTCTTTTCCTTCTCCCCTCTTTTGTTCCATCCCTCTACCACCCGTTCTACCCCTGCAGCGCGGACAGCTTTTGTGAGTCACTTAGGCCACACTGTGTGTGTGTGTGTGTGTGTAGCGCTTCACCACTCCCTCTATCCACACACACCTTCCCCTTGTGCGCTCACACACTCGCCACACTACTTAAAATGCTCAGTTGGAGTTCAAATCTTAATCCATCACGTCTGCTTCTACCCAAGATGCATGTGCACACACACTAGGTTTTAAATGATGTGTATTTTTATGTGCTGTATGTGTGTGTGTGTGTGTGTGTGTGTGTGTGTGTGCAGCACTCACACTTGGAGCGATGCGCTGTAGCTGCCTGAGGGTGATACGGTTATACATGGTGCTGATGTCCTTTCTTTGGTCATCATATTCTGCCACAGTGATCTGGAGAGAGAGGAGATTTTACTCAACACTGCATACACACACACGCACGCGCGCGCGCACACACACACACACACACACACACACACACACACACACACACACACACACACACACACGCATTCATATGAGCATACACATGTACATGCAATCAGCTCACATTGGCCAGACGGGTCTCCAGCTGTATAATCTCCTTGGACTTCTGTGTGGGGTCATGAGCTCCCAGCATGCTCAGCAAGCGCTCCATCAGGGCCTTGTATGCCGCCAGGATCTGAGAAGCACAATGACATCAGCACTAATAGACAGGAGGAGCTGCGACATCATCAGTAATGGGCGGTGACGGGTGTGACATGTGGCAAAGTGGACAGGATAACAAAAGCACAGCGGGTGACAGAGGAAAACAGGTGGATTGATGAAGAGGAGTGAGAGACGAGTCAATAGGACAGAGGAGGAGGAGGACAAGGAGGGAGGAAAGCAGGACAGTAGGAGGGGGAGATAAGAAGAAGCCTAACAAAAGAACAAGTGAAGGAAGGCAAACGTGATGTAGGAGGGCTAAAAGGTGGGAGGACGAGAATGGATGGAGGCAAACGACAAGGGGGGATAGAGGAATACAGGAAGAAAATTGTGATGGGAAGAAGGAAGAGAAAGGGAAGTATTAGATAAGTGGGTGGACTAAAGGGGAAAAGGAAAAGAGGGAAGGGAGGAGAAAAGGAGATATTACAGGATGGAGGGTGATGACAGAGAGTGGCGTATAAGAAGGAGGTAAGGAAGCATGTTTACCTTCACACTGTCCTCGTCCTCTCCTAGGTAGAGGCTTCTCTCAGGCAGCGTGAGCCCCTCCTGATCAACCTGCACACACACACACACACACACACACACACACACACACACACACACACACACACACACACATACACACACACACACACACACACACACACACACACACACAGTCAAAGCTCATGCACTAATTACATTTCCTCTGGTGTGTAGTCACATATGCATTGCCAAGCCCTCAGCAGATGCATATTCGAAGGACTGGTTAATATTTCAATAATCTGTAATAATGCCAACATTTAAAAGCCACTCAACACACTGCAAGCTATACAAATGAATTATTTATAACATACAAATAATGCCCACACAGAGTCATTCTTTGTGTCTTACTGATTTTTAAAAAATCTTTTTTTGAATCTCAGATATTAGCCAAGAAATATTACTCAAACCTAAAATCGCTGCTGTTTAATTCAAACCATGCATCTCCAAGTGTGTTGATTTTGAGCTTTGGATATAGACTAAAGGATTAAGTATTCCTTCACGGCTTTTAGAAAATTCTACTGCTTAATCCTAACAAACCACTTTAAAGCTCATTTGATTATCTGAAAAATGAATCGTCTCAAAGCTGAACACAGGGCTCTTTTCTCTACTTGTGAAAAGCTTGAAAAGACAACTTGGAGATACATGTTTTCAAAGGCCAGTGACAATATTGGAAATTAAGAGTTAGTTGGTATGTTTTAGCATAGCTTTGCATCAGACCAGATGTTACAAACCCCAGTCTATAAAAGCTGAACAAGACTTTTCCTCCACGTTCAAACATTCTCGTGATCTTCAAGCTTTACCAATCAGCTTTTTCTGGAGCTTTCATCCATATCTCTCATCCTTCTGTCAAGCAAATGGACTTTGTTCAGGTGCCAGCACATTGCCAACATAGAGAATTTCAATCATGTGATGATTCAGGTGGTTGTATATGTGGCTGAAAGTCCAAATGCTGAAGGTTTGTGAGATACAGTTGTGGGGCTGCTGCTCATGATTATTTTCATCATTGATTCATATTTTTACGATTCATTGATTATTCTCTTACACTATAAAATGTCAAAAGATGTCAAAAAATGCTTGTCAATTCAAGCCCAAGGTGACATCTTCGAATTTCGTCTTCAAATTTAGAATCTGATCACAGATGTGTTCCCACCGTTAAGGGTTAGGAAACTCCATGCTCAAGTTCATTCACTCTAATTTGAGGAACTGATAAGGCACCTAACAGAATGTGCCCGTGTCCTGTGACTGTGCTGTTTCAGAGGAAACAGAACACACAAGCGATGCTTTCACAAATATGCACTCAGTTTCCCAACATCCTTTTACTCACCCTGATTGCGTTCCTGGAGGAGTTTTTGTCATCCACGTTGACAGTGAGAGAGAAGAAGACTGCAGTGCTGTATACCCCCTGGGTCCTATACAATAGCTCATTGAAGTCCGGCCTCTGCGGTGCATCCTCTCTCTCCCAACCAGCAGCAGCGGGAGGAGCCCCCACTAGGTCCCACCCCCCACAGCTGTCTATCACCTCCGTCATGGGGTCAGAACCCAGCTTGTCGATCTCTTGGATGTTGACGCATGATCGATAGAACTCCTTGACCTTGCGCTCTGCTGAGTCAGGCCCACGCCTTCTTATGGGCTCCAGCAGGAGGCGCTGTAGTTTCTCCTCATTGTGCTCTCCTATGGCGGTGATGATGCCATAGCTGAGCTTGTCCTCGGGGATGCCGTGGCGCCTTAGCCATCCACCACAGGCGAAGGTGTAAAAGTCCTGGCAGGGCTGGATGGTTGGGTCAATGTTGGCCTGAACAAAGCGTGCTGCCCGCAACAGGGAGCGCTTTCGCTGGCAGTCCTGTCGGCACTGTGGGTCCTGCTGGGCATCCAGGGAAATGTACTTGAGTGCCAGCATGCTGCCCAAGATGACGCACATGCCTGCTGCAAAGACCAGTGCTGAGAGGAGGCAGATCTCCCTCCGACTCCATCGAGGAAGCCCTCCACTGCTGCTGGTGCTACTTAGATCTCGGTTACGACCATTGGACCAGGTCCCTCCCCTTGTACGCCCCATGTGACGGTCTAGACTGCCCCCTAGGTGAAGGGTCATGCCATTGCTAAGGATATCACTGCTATAGCGTCCGCCATATTTTACTTCCTGAAATTCATCATAGTGAGCAGTAAGTGAGTATGTCTTCTCCATGGCACTGGTCTGTCACTTGGTATGAAGTATCTGTCACTTGGTATGAAGTAGCAGAAGGATGTAGAGAGAATGGGATAAAAGAGGAGTTATTTATATGTTTAATGTATAATCATGACTACTTCTGAGACAAAAGAACAAACTCCCACTACAGGGCAAAACACTGAAGTGATGTCAAATTCCCGTTAGCCCTCTTTAGGCAAAGTCCCCTTTATTCTTTTCAAATCAAAAGCCGGCAAAGGGAGGGCCTCCCATTGTGCATGAGGGATCTCATGGGTACTGCTCTCTCTCTCATCGTCTTCCTCTCTGCTCTCTTTCCATTTGTTCTCCTCTCCTCCCTCTCTCCAACCAGTTACAGGTCACCTGTCGATAAAAATAGAAATAAGATGGGGAGGGCTGTAAGTCAGAGAGAGATAGGAAATTGAATCCGCGATTACAACAGCAGAGAAAGACAAAATAGGGTCTCTTTGGGCACATTTCCCCCCACTTTGTCTTGAGTTGTTTGTCGGCTAAAGTTGTAGGATTGATTGGTGATAGTCATCCCTTGGGGAGACGATGTCCCTGGGTGACTCATGGCTTTGGATGGCTCAATGCAGACAGGAGCAGAGAGCTGAGCATCAGTTGGGCATGGAGAGGTGTGGCAATCACCATAACTTAGCTTGTGTCAGGCCAAATGGATGTATAACTTTATACTATTACAGAGGGACAGACAGAATTTATGTCCTCTGTCTCGTCAAACTGAGGAAACACACACACACACACACACACACACACACACACACACACACACACACACACACACACACACACACACACACACACTTATACTACAGTGGGATCAGCTGATCCTCTCTGGCGATTTTAAAGGAATAACAAGCTATCACATTACAAACAGCTGCCAAATATAAATAATACATCCCAAAGTCTTTTCTATATATTTGATGTATTTTTATGAAGGTATATAATTATTTATACATTTTCAACAGAAAAGCCAACAATCTGGATTCACAGCATATACAGGCATTCATGTCATGAGGCAAAAACTCTGAGACAGACACACAAAATATTTTAGCTGTTTGCATTCTCCTTTACTTCTGCTGACTACATGTAGCCCGTAGGCGATATCGCAGGCCTTTAGACAGAGAGCCTGAGTAATAAATTGTTTTTTGGATCCTGTCCCAGTGTGAGTTTTCAAGCCCTTGCACGTGTGTGTGTGTTTTCAGTGGCTAGGCGCAGTGAACTTGAAGCTGAAAGCTGTGAAGGCGATCTGTGAAAATTGATCTCTGTTATCTCTTCTGAGAATAGCAAACTTCAGCACTGATGTCTTTAATAAGCTTTCCCTTGCCTTATGGGAGTGCTTCATGTAGATAAGAATAAAGGAATAAGTAACAAAGAGGGGAAGAGAGAAAGAAAAACTAAAGAAATAATTAAGAAATGTAGTGTTTACAGGTTAACAGAGAGATGCGTTGTAGAAGTCTCAGACTGTGAGAGATGGTAATACAAATCATGAGGGAATGGTTGATGAGTGGTGAGTGGGTTAGGGTATTGTGGTTTATGGGGAAAAAGGTGGTATGACAGAAAGAATGCAGGCCAAAGGGTCTATGAGTGGTGCAGTAAAGAAATGTTTGTCTATCACTGCAGTGTTCTGGGATTCAAGCAACGTTTGTGTGATCCAACTCCTTGTCTCCCTTAACACTCCCTTTACACATGGTATCAAAAGAGGATCCGTGATCGGATCATGATTTGTTCCTCCATCATAATTATACAATCATCATGAACAATCATCATAATAATCATAATTAATATTGCTCCAAGACATCACTGCAGTTCACCAAATGTGACAAAGTCCATGTTCAGAGCAGGCTGTTGTGTCTGGATAGGTACCTTTTATTGTCTACTTTGTTTTGTCTTTTTTCTATTTATGATGCAGTTTTATTTATGTAACAAAACTACTCGAGTTAGGTTTAGGAAAAGATGGTTAATATACTGTGTTATAAAGGATAACTTCTTCCATGTACATATTTTTCACTTTCACTTTTTTCTGAGTTGCAAAGCTATGACATTACAAACATGTGATTGGTTTAGTTGCAATGATGGGCCTGGAGCAACATATTGAACATTGAATGCAAACGTTGGTTAGGAATTTAAACTCTTGCAGGTTCAAGAGTGGGGTTACGGGAAGCAATTCTGTTGTCCAGTATGCGAATTGGAGGCCAAATAGCTAATTAGCTGCTCAGGTGCAGCACATTAAACAGCACATAAATGTACCTGAAAATGTCACTTCGGTTCATTTAGATGCTGATATGGTCTTTACTTTTCATTACCACTAACAACACATGTAGGCTACAGTGCAAGTTTGTTTACTTCTTCTCTCCTTCCCCTGCTGGAGCTCAGCCTGCCAGCTGCTGTCAATCAAACACACACACCAACACACCCCTCCAGCTGCCCCAGACAAAAGGAGCATTTTTTCCTTTTTAATCATAAAAAACAGGACACGAAATTTGTGATCATGATCAACAAAAACAATCGTTGCTGAGCTGCTGCAGCTCACTAACGTGCGTGTGTCCACACAGGCAGCATAGCTGCTGCAGCAGCATGATGATGTGACTGTCTACAGGTAATTTTATTAGGTGTATTTTTGCCGAAAACCGCGCACGTGTCGCAGTAAAAATAGACAAGACTTTGAATCTTGAGCTCCCTTGACACGCACATGAGACGCACTAGTCACGCCGACAGTGTGGCTCGTCTAACCTGTTAACATGGACGCATGGATAAAAAGCAAGATGTTCCTCCATGCACGCACATTGCTCACACAACCAGTGTGTCATGCCTGTAAGACCCCATTTACACCACATCTGGAGGTAGTCTGGCTGATGTTGGATCATAGGTAGGTTCAAACACAATCTCTGCTGGCATCTATACACATCATAGATTGATACAGATATTTGTTTTTAGCTTACATAAAATAAAGGTTGTTCAAATTTAGAGAACCCAGTTTGAATGCAATCCTAGTGTCTTAAGTTTGGGGTAAACAGTGTCATTGGAATGATGAAACTGTCAAATCCAGCTGAATAATAACTCCTTGTATGGAATAAAGTTTGAGGAAAACATTGCCACAATTATGTTGCAACTGAAGGGTCCCATAGGACCATGACGAGGCAGTTCTGTAACTTGACTGGACTGAATAGATTTTGGTAATCGTAGCCAAAAAGGAAAGCCAAAAAAGGATGAGTGTTGAACATTTTGTAACCATATAGCAACTTGTACTTTCCTAATCGCGTTCAGTTGCTCTGCAGACTAACTCAGGTCTTCTTTGATTTAAAAAAAAGATTCTTAACTGCACATTTTTGCCTAATGAAGTTTCTGTCACTGTTGGGGAATCTTTACACATTATCTACAACAGGTGAAAAGAAGCGGCTGGTGACGGCATGCAGCTCATGTCTGCCTACATTCTCCCCATGCCAACAGTTGCAGTGATGACAAGTGCATTGCAGAGAGGACTGGGCTTTCCAAAGTGGATAGTGTGTCTCTGTGCGGTGTCATTGTCAATTCAACATATCATCCATCAATCCCCTGCCTTGTTACACACACACACACGCGCACACACACACACACACACACACACACACACACACACACACACACACACACACACAATTACAGACATTCTGATTCTATGAAACGGTCACTTTGAGCACCTCATGCTCTTCAAGCATGAGCACATATTAATTGCTTCCATATATTCATGCTTGTATCCTGTGCAATCAGATTGTCTCCAGGCAATTTTTATTTATTTTTATATGCTTTTCTAAAGTACACTGCTACACGCCATATGTGTATTACAGCTATGGGAGCAATTATTCTGTCCTCCTTGGATGTATCTGTAAGTAAAATGTAAATAGTGTATATAGTCTCATTATTATTATTATTACTTTTTCACGTCATCTTTATATTATTCTATTTTTGTTGTTTTCTCTCTGCGAGCTGAATTTCTCCGCTGAGGGATTAATAAAGTCTTATCTTTTCCTATCTTATCTTATATGATTATGATGATGATATATACATGTCATATAATAATGTAAATATTATGAATTGCTGCTCAAAATGTGAAGACTCCCTCTTGTCAACGGTTTCCCTTCTCTCTTTCAAATGCACATGCACTTGATCATATGTCACAACTCCTTAAGCATCATAATAAATTATGATACATGCACACACGCAAACACGCAAACACGCACACACACACACACACTCACACACACACACACACACGCACACACACACACACACACACACACACACACACACACACACACATACATTCTGAGTGGACACAGTGTATGCAGTGTATGGCTAATGGATTGGATCTTGTGGGCAGCATCACAGAGAAAGGCATGCGTGATGAATGGCTATTTACCGAACATGACAGAGCCTAATATCTGGGAGTTATACTAATACTGCCGCACACACACACACACGCACACGCACACACACACACACACACACACACACACACACACACACACACACACACACACACAAGAGCACATGCATGGACACCTGGTGATACATAGTGCTGTGTCAGTTGTAAAGCATTTCCCATTCATCTTTCCAGCAACAGAAAATCTCTTATTCAAGTGAACCACAATATCTACAAAAGTAACTTGACACTAAATCTACTTGTTTGAGTAAAAAATAAAGTAAAAGTAAGTTACATGTATAGTCACTTACGCTGTGCATTACAGGTTCATTAGAGGTTATTTTCCTTTTTCCAAAGACAGTCTACTAATTCTGTCTGCTAGACCCCAAAATATCTAAAAAGGACACCCTGGTCCGCATAAGGTCAAGATCAGATCAAATCAGGCGGTGAGGTGAACATGCAGGTCTTCCCATTCATTTTAATCAGTTAGTTAGTTAGTTAGTTAGTCTGTTTTGGCTGCAGCAGTGGTGGCTGCAGGGGGTTCTGAAAAAAAAAAAAAGCAGCCATCTGTGGCGGAAAAGTTGAAACCAACTAAACTTTTGGAGAAACACAGCCTGACATCATGTTGTGGTGGCCAATCGCATAAGCCTGTGATTAGACTAGCAGCATGAATGACTGAAGTCACAGTGGAGTGTCATGTGTCATGTGTATTCACTCAGTTTGGCACTGTGCAGCAGTTTAAAACACTTTTTTTTTTTTTTATCACTGTTGGACCGCCATGTTTAACCTACTGTGGCAAATGCATGACCGGAGAGGCAGAGTAGAAGGGGTCAGTAGTGGGGCATGTTATTTGGCTTGGCTAAATGCTACAGAGGGAACACAACAGACATTTCTCTGAGTAGCGTGTTGTTTCACTTGTGATCACTCAGTTTGGTCTTGTGCCCCAATTTAAAACACAGGTAATGATATGCCTCACATCCTGGTTGTTACTGTTACTGTTATTTCAATAATTGATGAGGACAAACAATCACTTGTAGGACCAGTATGCTAGTAGCTTAAAAACATAGCAGCTTTGCCTTTTGGCAAACTGATCAGCGGTGGTCCCAACACGTCACACACATGGACCATGGAGTGACACTCCCACGCTCCCACATACAAACCTATGGTTTGCTGCACCATCTGATTTGGTCTGAATGTACCCTAAATCACTTCCATCCTGACAGCACTGTGAGGGGGAGTGGGAGTGTCATGGTATATATAGGGTGTTTTGAATTTGTGAGGGGCCGCATTCAAGTTCAAATGGGGTGTTTATTTGCTGACTTTGAAAGCTGGGCAAATTTTATTTATTCCAGACCACACATCCTGGCCTGGAGTAAAAACAAAAAACAAACTGATAGCACAGTGGTAAACAACCAGAACAGATCCTTAGCACAAGCTAAGTTATTTAAAGAGAGGCAGAACATTACTCATAAATTCACCTAATTTACATACTAACATATAGTAAAAGTTTAAACATAGAAACACAGATTTTTTAAATTCCTTTCCAAATCTTCCTGTTATTTTGGGGTTCTGTTATTAGAAACATACCTCCTGTTTTTACAAATGAGATTTTTGAACCTAAGTTCCCCTTTAATTGACAATATAGATAACACAATATCATACTCTGGAGTAGAGCCTTGCATTGGGATTTGGATCCTGTGGGTCCTGTGGGACCCAAAGCAAATCTTGTGGGATCGGGCGGTTGTAACTTTACTGCAGGTGGGAGTGGGCAGACAAAAATGAACATGGGATCCTGGGATTGCAAGCTAACTAGGGCTGCTGCGTTGTCAAAGTTTTCCCATCAATTAATAAACTCTTAAACGGGAATATCCAGTACACCAGCTTATTACAAGAACACACACTCACTATCTGTAGAGCACCGTGTTAATTTACTGCTTGTACAAACCGAGCATTTCCTACTGCTGCAGCTTCACATCAAAAGCATTTACTTGGCGAAATGCAAGTTAACTTTTATTTTGAAGTTGGCTAGTGAGAGGAAATGCATTATTCAGTGTGTGTAGCACCTGTTCATCATAAATGACACAGGGCAACACAATGGTCATTCTCTGCATTTTTGACAGCAAATCAGATAAAATATGTCAGGGAGTAGTTTTATTCAGTCTGTGAGAGTGAAGGAGTTGTTAGATGAAGAGCGGCAGGTGAAAGGCTGCACACCATAGAAAGGGAACCAACACCCTTTTCCTCATTAACGTTATCAGGTTATGTATTAGCATTGAGTTCAAATCTGAAATTTTGCTGAATAGGTGCTTTTTGCTTTGACAACAAATCAAATGAAAAAGAACTGGACTTTTTTTGTTGTGAAAAGTGTGCCAAAGTACTGACATACAACTAAGTTTCACTGCATTGTTTGTGAAAGGTATGCATTTCTTTATTAATAACAAGCACTGTGTTTTCCTTGCGGGATGGGAGAAGGCACAAAATCAATTGAACTCTATTGTGCGGGAGTGCGTGTTAAGAATGTATGCAGATGCAGGCGGGAGTGGACACACACATTGCGGGAATGGGCGGGAGTGGACATACGCAGCAGGCAGGAGCAGGTGGTAATGGTCAGAAATGCAGTGGGAGCGGGACCTGGACAACAGTCCGGCTCAGGGCTCTACTCTGGAGTTCATAATGCTACTTCTGCAAAAACTGATCTGTTCACCTCTGCTCAACTGCACATTTCAACCATTTGATATTATCACATTTCTGATCCAGCCAAATGTATGAAAAAACACATTTATCTTATATATGCCAAACACCCATGGTGATATGCAAGTTCCTGCGATACACAAGTGATATATACAGTTATACATTGCCTAGTTGAGTTTTGTTTCCTTCGCCCTGTAACCAATAACTCTCTTTGATACTAATATATAATGGGTATCTTCCTAACTCCCCATTTATCATATTATTAAAGGTTGATGTTTTAACATTTAATGTATACTTGAGGAATTTTATATGCAACCTCTTGCTTCTCTACCCACTAATAATACATCTTCAGGAAAGATAAATGATAATCAATAGTTGGTCTCTAGAGACAGGGCAGGTTCACATAGCTGTTATTGAGACTGGGAATGGATCATACTTCTCCCAGCATAAATGTAGAAGGTACAGCGGAAAATGAGCAGTGCACAAATGGCTCAATATATAACTGTGCTTCAGACACAGAGGTAGTAACGGTGTGAGTTGATTGATTCAGTAACATTCGAGTGAAAGTGTTTTCCAAAAAGAGGAAATTCTCTAAAAGTTATATGAAATCCTCATTACAAGTGAAAACTATGTGTCGCCACAGACTTTCATTGCTTTAGGAGCTAACACACCAACACCTTAAAATTGTTCCCTGGTCTGAGGGAGGAGTCAGATTTGTTGCTTGGGTCAACACCATCTAGTTGCATAGTTGCCAACAATGCTCGAGGGCACATTAAGAAGACCATAAAATATAGCCGTTATACTAACTCTGTCAGTATAATTTACTGTTGAATCAATACAAAAAAACCCTCCTCCACCTTCCTATCTGTAACCTACTAAACCATCTCCATGCATCTTCTGCAGTTTAACTACACACAAACCTAATTTATATACCTGATCTCTTCCTTAAAACTACTCACAACAATGTATACTTTATTCTGAATGTTAGCATCACTTTCCGCACAGGCAAACTTACAACTTAAACATCAACATAAATTCACTGAGAGCAAACTCTTCTCCTCTGCAGTTTGTGATGATATTTGGTTCACCAGAAATAAGGGCTTAGCAGGAAACTCTCCGCTTTTATCTCCTCTCAGACGAGTTACGTCACCTGAAAGCCCTCTATAAATGGGTTTATTATCCCCTAATCAAAGTGGTCACAGAGCCTGCCCCAAAAGCTTCATGGCACTCAGTGGGTTCAGCATGGGAGTCAGCCCCCTCGAGCCTTATCACTGGTCGCCAGAGGCTGCAGTAGAGCGCTATGGCGTGTTTGTATGGACTACAGATTTGGACACACAGCTCAACGGTCCCATATAGAACCAGGAGACACTTCTTTGGCTTGTACCAGAGCAGAACCTCCTTTGTGCTGCTACTTAAAACTATTCAAGTGTTGTGTGTATTTATGAAATGTCCCACATGAGCAACATAAAAAGACATTTAAAAAAAACACATTGAGAGCTTTATTTGTATCCTATGATTAAAACAGAGTTTGAGTCATTCTAAAAACAATTAAAGTGAAGAACCCTTGAAGAAGTCTTCTTCCTTCACTCCCTCCTCCCTCTCTCTCTCACACAGAGGGAGGGAGAGGAGTGGTCCTTCATTAACAAGGTAACACACACATGCACGCGCACGCGCGCGCGCGCGCGCACACACACACACACACACACACACACACACACACACAAAGAGTGACTAGCAGGTATGAAGTGCTCACATACTGTAACTCCATTGACCTTAATGACTCCCCAAAAACTCGTTTCCTGGACAGAGCAACATGACAAACGGCCATTCAAATATTAACAATTTTCTTTTTACACTTTACCTGTCTACATATCTGGGTACCCCACTATCTCAAGCCTTTATGGGTTGGGTTATATGCCGAATAAAATATCATTATACACATTTGTGTCGGGGCTTATTAGTTTCCCAACACGCGAAGAAGTATTCAGTCGCACTGATTCTGAACGGGATTCTGTACATAAGAGGCGTTTGTAGCTTTGAGGAGAGCATGAATACAGTACAGTGAGTAGTTCAGCGGTGAATATAGCGGTGAATAAGGAAAGCGACTATTATGATTTCAAACTTTTGGGACCAATGCAAAAAACTCGCGGTGCGTAAAAACGCAGACCAGGGTGCTGCTGGTGCGCAAAAAAGAAAAGGAAAGCTGATTTGTGAGCAAAGGTATCAGTCAGTCCTACTTTTACTCATATTTTAAGCCCATTCAGCTTTCGCTTATGATGAAGTCTAATGGCGTTTGATAAGTTTTACCTGGCGAATCATCACCAAGGACGCAAACGAACTACATGGAAAGGGAAAAAAACACAACACCCCACTTTAAAAGTACAGTCAGTCAGTCAGCAGTAGGCAAAAGTCATTCCCAGACCGACTCAGCATCCTCACATACACTTGGATCATTTTTCTAGTGTTTTGTCAACTAGCCGACCGGATCATCGAGGTTCACTGACCATCAAAACTTGTCCACCCGTTCATCGACACCGTGAACAAAAGACTAATAACTGAGATAACGTGCGTAAAAATGAGTGGACACCTCTCATTAACGTGTCGACTGCCGAGACGTGACTTCCAAGTTAAGCTGTGGTAGTTTTTCTCCTTTATCCTTCCTCTCCATAATTATAAAAACAACATGATCATATGTGAATTTACAAGAGCCCTTCCTGCCGCCACTCTTATTATACACTGGCTGGTGGAAGACGAGCGTCAGTACGTGTGGACTGCCCCAGAGCGATGGAAACTTGTGGCAAAAAGACCTTACCTGTGGTGTCTTAATCAAAACTGCCGGAGGGAATGTAAAAGTGCCTTTTGCTCTGAGAGTGCTGATAGAGGGAGATCCACTCCGCTGACAGTCCGCCTGGATTATCCGGTCCCCCCTCCAGAGGCTCCGCACCGCTCTCTGCCGCCGCTGCAGCCTCACAGCCTCCGATGTATGGAGGAGAGAGGGAGGGAGAGAGGAGAGAGAGGGAGAGAGAGGAGTGGTCCTTCATTAACAAGGTAACACACACACACACGCACGCACGCACGCACACACACACACACACACACACACACACACACACACACACACACACACACAGAAAGATGTTAATCCTTATGTCCACTGGCTGGGCTTTTTATTTGTCTCTCTTTGGTTGTGCTTTTAAATAATTGATTTGCGTGAGTGATTATGAAGCCAAATACACATTTTACATTTATTTTTTTAATAATTTGGGTGATTACTGTTAGTTTTTATTATTTATGGAAGAAAAGTGGAATGAAATTGAGACTGTTGGTGCTCAATTCAGCATCAAAACATCCTCAGTTCTTGTGAAAAATGCCATCGCTAACTCCTGCACACTCATTTACATTAAAAGGAGACAAATGTTACCTTAAACCTCTCCATGAAAAAGATATCCCAGTGTATTAATCCGGATTTGAATATATACAATCCCACCAGCTCAGAGAGAGAACATCAACCCATTCCTAAATGAATGAGTCTATTCCACTGATTGATATTATTGGGCTGCAACCTTTAATGGTAGGCCTACTACCAAATCACAGAGTCCATTTTAATAAATCATCTGGCCTAAACACTTGCTATGGAAACATTAATCTCTGTGTGCCCTGAAAATCACACAAACCAAACTAATCAAATCGAGGTTGACTAATATTATCATGCAAATCAGCCGAGTAACTAACCGGCCATTTCATTACCCTGAGTGTTCAGAGAGAGTAAAGAGGTATGTTCTCTTTTTTTGACCTTTTGTTTGTAGGTATTAAAAAAAAAAAGAAATTGCTCAACAAAAGGTGCCAGTTTTCAAAATTGAGTGTGATATGGTTCAGGTAGGGCATGTGAGAAAGAGGACCCAAATGCAGACACTGAAGCAGAGCAGTTTTTTGTAACACGGTTTTGAGGTACTTTGTGGAAATTGGTGTTAAATGAACAGGCTTACAGGCGGCAACAGAAAGTGAGTCCAAACAGTTTCACAAATCCAGCAGGCTCAGGCAGCCAGGCAGGAAACAGACAGGCAGCAGGTCGGAAATACAGGCAGGAGGCAACAGGCAGGTCCACAGAGCTGAGACTAAAAATAGGATGAAATTGCTTTCAACATATTGTGGGGCTTATGGGTAATGAGGGACCAGTGTACAAGAATGGTAAGATCAGTATTGGCGAAGGTAGGAAACAGTGATGGAAACCGATGAACAGGTGTCGGGAAAGGTCCATTAACAAGCAGGTGGAGGGCAACATATCACTGCAGTTTATGAAACCGTCATGATATAAAGTATCAGTTAGAGGATTCCTGTACACTGACACAGATTTTAAATTGCTTTTGTAATTGTTTGCACGACTATTTTTTGTGTCTTGACTATGTTTCTTTGACTGAATGAAACACAACATTTATGAAAC
The DNA here is from genome assembly GCF_040436345.1 of Pagrus major. Lineage (NCBI taxonomy): Eukaryota > Metazoa > Chordata > Actinopteri > Spariformes > Sparidae > Pagrus > Pagrus major. The sequence goes on along the minus strand of NC_133216.1, from coordinate 28,919,109 downwards.
TGGTTGGAGTGGCTGGCCTTGTGTCCTGTGTCACACAGTGTTGTGTGCCTAATGTGCATCCTTGTTGGCTTGTGTGTCTCATCACTTGTAATGTCAAACATGGATGGTTTTTATTTTTGGTGATCATCGCTCCTGCTCATGTGAAACCCAAAGTGAATGCAGGCTTATTAATTTTAATTCAAACCATGATTTTTTCTAAAATATAACTGTTTTTTTTTTTTTTACCTAAATCTAACCAAACTGTGACGGAAAAGTGGAAATATTATTGTAAATATCTGAAAACAATAAATTCACAAAGTCAAATATTAAAAAGCCATAAAACAAAAATGCTAATTACAAGTAGGATGCAAACTCTGACTGCCCACACAGAAGTAATCTGCACCAACCACTCAGCCAGCTCATCATACTAATACACTTGTAATCGGGCATCTTTATACCATATCACCTAAAAACCTTTCCAAGGGGTTTTTCATGAGAAAACTTGTCATAAAACCACCCTAACAGTCTAACAAGATAGAGTATTGCGGAGACAGATGGTCAAGGAGCTTGCTGAAGCATGCACTGCTATGTCCTGCAAAACGACGCCCATCCAGGCAAATACCAAGTTTTTAGGGAGTCTCGGCTTGGATGGTGAGCGTATAACGTCCAGGAGTGTCACACCAGAATACAGGGTTACATCCAGTCTGTGGTTAGGTTCAGGCAACAAAAGCATTAAGGTTAGGGCACATATAGTCACCGTCAAAAGTTTACATACACTTGTAAAGAAAATGTACATCATGGCCGTCTTCAGTTCCAATGATTTCTACAGCTCTCATGTTTCTGTGATGGAATGAGTGGAACACAAACTACTCTGTCACAAAAAACATTCATGAAGTTTGATTCAAATCTGACTTTAATATAGGGTCTTCTGAATATGTGACCAAATCTGCTGGCTCAACAATATACATACAGCAACTTGAACAATCAATTTTGGTGATTATAGAAAATTGTGTGAATCAAATTATCTTTGTAGCATGGCCTCTTAACTTCTGCTGAGTGATTCCTTATTCCCTATTCGGAGGATGTCATTCTTCAAATTGACTTTTCCTGACTCCCTCCTTTGCCGCCATAATAATTACTACAGCCACGAGAGGTCGTTGCCTAACAACAAATGTCAATATGTATTGTAATAAGCTGCTTTCACTGTCGACCGATATGGTGATTTTTTTGATGAGGACGGGCTGGGTTAGGAAAATATATTTTCAGTTAATCTAATGCTTACAAGATGTAATTTAATTACTCTGGTGAAGGTTAGGGAAAGATTGTGATTTTGGTCACATATTAATTTAAAGTCAGAAAGTCAGTTCGTAAAACACTGGTGAAATTTAAATATTTGTAAATTTGTGTACATACAAATACACATTTTTCATATTCAATTTGTGCTGAGTGTCAAAAAATATGACAATTTGTGCACACAAAATCTACAGATTAAATTTCATCACTTTTTCATGCACTGCAGTGATACTGGGTTTTTTGTTGCACCATAATTCTGTAATGATTCTATGAGTGATAATGGTCACTCATAGTGCACAATTCCTCTCAGCTCTATTTGAGTGTTTAGCCTCTTTCAGCTCATTGTTTTGGGTTAACTGGCTGAAACTTTACCGTTATGGTTTGGTTTTGGTTCAATCTCACAGCTCTTATCTATCTCGGGCAGCTGTTTTCAGTAAAAAGCTCTGATAAATCATTATATAAGTTTACAGAGTGTTGCTTTGCCCTAAAGCAGTTAAACACTCATTTAATGCAGCTTTAAACTATTGTGAGGTTATCAGATATTTTTATGTGATTCAGACAGTCTGGTGGGACATTCATATTTAATTAGAGGCCGCAAACTCAGGATAGATAATGATTAACCTTGCATAGTCCAGTGAGTTACATAGAAATTGTACTCTTTTAGTCCTGTTGATACTAAAGGCATAATTCAGAATTGGGAGGATGACTTTGATATATAGTGAAATCAGTTTACCCCTTTGATTTACAGATTAGTTTGAGGCTGCACCTCAGTATGTTCTAACATACACATTTCCGATCAAATTAAGGTAGTTTTTTTTTAACTTTCCCACGTCACAGAGTACTTCATGATGATCGCTGACTGTTTGCCCACCATTTAAATACCTCAACCACAACTGACTTTGTACCGACTCATTCATTCATTTCTTCCTCCTGTGGATGTGATTTCCTCAGTTAATTTACCTTTAGCTTCGGGCCATTTTATCCCACTTTCCCCAGCAGTTCCTTGACTCATTTTACTAACAGGTAACAACAGCGTGGCGTACGAGACAAACCAGGCACACTGGCCTATAATCCGGCTCAGTGAAGCAGTGGATTTGGGTTCAGCTGTCAGCCCGCACAGAAACAGGACACTTGGCGAAATTATGCCAGAACAGTTGCGGCCTACAGACCCAGAATTTTAACGAGTGCCCCAGCAGACCAGAGAGGAGGGAGAATGCATTGAGCGGCCGGGGGATGCTGATGATGAGCAGACAAGCTGGGATCAATGTCAGAGTCTGACAAAGACAGGGGGAGGGATGGTTTGGGTGAGTGGCGTTCTGCTCCCTCAGCACTTTGATTTATCCTCATTTTTATTAGGGTGTTATTTACACACCTGCTGCCATGGGGACAGGCGAGGAAGCTCCCTCTCCATCTTTGTCTGGCTCTCATGCACACACAGATACAAACAATAACACCGCAAACTCACACATCTGTGTTAACTTCCCCCAAAACACTTCCTCTTGACAATAATCGAAAAGTCTATATGAGCTGTAGAGTCTATTTTAGAGCGTCTAAAAATATCCTTTTTGTCCTGGTTCACTTGATTCATCAAGGTCCCCAATGAAGCAGACATCTCACAAAGGAAGTTCAGTCAGAGACACTGACGATAATACTTCAGTGACATACAATGGAAGGTGTGCTGATTTCACTAGAACATATTAGCCAGTATGACCAGTACACACTGCAGATTCCTTGATGATGGGCTTAATAGAATTACAGAGGTAGCCTCCAGGTCGCTCTCAGGTGTAGCCCAACTGAAGATGGATGGTGGGGGCTCGTCTGAAAGGTGCAACAACTTAGATAAGAGCAGAGGGGAGGAGGTCGAAGGGATGTTTTTTGTCCTGCCTGCTCAGCATCTGAGCCTGACCCCGCCCCATGCATCCACCCCCTTCCATCTTCCACTCAGACAGACTAATGGGGAACCTGGAGCACCATTTATATTCCTTGCCCCCCCACTGGCACCCTACCTCAGCTGTCTGATAGCCCCCCCCCCCACACACACATATCAAATAGGCGTGTGTGTGTGTTTTCTTGTACTTCAGTTCTTATGAGAAACAAATTTTGTATGAAGTCTTTGTTCAGGGTAGGAGCTTATGTATGTTTTTCTTCACATCAATGCATCATTTAACATGAATTAATTTTCTGTAATTGGCACAATTATCATAAATATCTCACATTGGAAGCTTCTGCCTCATGCCAGTGGTGTTGGGAATGTTATTGATAAAATTTACAATCACATTTCCAATAAACCGCCAAACTTCCTGTTGATGGCTGGAATTATATCTGTGCCTCAATCATGGGCATGCAATGTGACATCTTCACCATTTTTTCCTGCACATAAATGATACTTTTAGGGGGGTCATGCAAAGAATAATTTCATTTGAGCAAGCATATGTTTTTGCATTGGCAGGCCTAAATGTCTGCTGGAAAAAAGGCCTGCTACCAACAGGATCATCTGTTACTGGGAAAGCAGACAAGCACTGGGAGAATAGATCATAGGTACAGCTGCATGTGAGTAGTTTAAACAGATAAATATGTAGTTTTATGAATATTTATGAAACTCTGTAAGTTAATATCTACTCAGTAGTCCTTCCAAAAAAATAACTTTTTATGCGCTCAATATTTTACACTTAGGAATAAAAGAGCCTCCAGCGTACTTTATATAAATGTACAAAACGTAAAGGGGCTCTTTTGAACTCCTGTGTCTTCGATAGTTTATGTTAGCAGACTCCATTTCTAAACTAACGTTAGCTACCGTTGCTCTGTTAGTGGAGCAGAGAGAGGCACTTGAATAGGGCGCTGGCCTGGGCGATATGGCTGAAAAGTCTATCAAGAGAGTGAAGTTTCATATCAGTCGATAATTACTGATGACCTAGAGAAAAAAAGGTTGAATTTAACTTGTTTGTTTTAACCACTTTATCAAGGCACACGGGTATTGCTTATGTTTACACAACAATAAAAAGCACACAAATAAAATTAAACAAATAAAAAATGGTGCCATACCAGCTGACCTGTCCTTTTTTTATTCACAATTTTCTCTCAGTAAACACCCATTTTCTCACTCTGTCTCAATGGATTTTGCATGTGTTCTTCTCGCTGTTGGTTTGTGAAACAATCAGCCAGCAGGGGAGCTAATACCACGGATTGTGAGCTGTAGTTGCCCTGGTAAAAACCCAAGACATTACAACAGCAAAGAGTGTCTCCGGAGGATGAGTGTCTCTGAGAGACGCAGCAGAAGACAAGGACAGAGGCCAAAGAGGTCGGTGTGTTAACCAGCGAAACTACAGCTCATGAACCTCTGTATCAGACTGCAAGAAGAGCAGACATTACCAGAGCTACTGTGTGGGTGAACAGTTTGACCTGCAAAGGTCCTGGTCTTGTGAGAACTGCTGTGGGTTCCTTAATACTACTTCCTCCATGCACCTGTGATTGGCTGTTTGCGTGTCACTTGTTGCACCTATGGATATGATAGGTTGTTTAAATGAGCCAGGGAGGGAGCACACATGGGATAAGTCTGTAAAATGATTGATAACCCAAACCCTAACCCTTCAAGTTATGAGTTCAGAAGGGTAATTTAAATTGCAAAAGCACCGTTTTCATTTCAGGTTGATATCCTTGTCTTCTGCATTTGTGCTCAGCGCAAAAAACACAAACACACAAACAAAACAAAAACCTGGAACCTGAAGGATTCATTTATATAAATATCTATTCTGAATGACAGTGCTGTCAGTTCACTTTTAGTATGTTCACTTGGTGTGTTGGTTCGTCCAACACTTTGGTCCAGAGTATGATACAGACCATCAGAAAATTGACCATATAGGTCGACTGTGAAAGCAGCTTGATACAACTCATATTTATGTTTCTTGTTAGGTGACGATCTCAGGTGGCTGTAGAAATTATTACTGCAACAAAGGAGGAAGTCAGGTCAGGCAGTATAAAGAGCGACATGTCCATACAGGGAGGAGGTCAGGGAGAGATAGATGGAACCAACAAGCACAGGACTTTCATCCAGGAACCTGCTGTGTCCAGTGTGAATTTGAAAGTCAAAGGTCCAGTACGCCTGTCATGTTGTTTTGGGAGTCACTGGCAATTGACCTATTCGGTCTATTAGTTCTGAAAATGTGATGATCTATGACCCCTAGAGAATGATTTCTAAAGACGTTGGAGACAGCATAATCTTCATCTAGGGCCAATATCCCCAATATCCTTGACCAATGCTTTGCTCCATGAGATATCTTAAAAACATGTGGTTGGATTTTAACGATGATTGCTGCGGAAATGTAAATCTTAACGTCTTTGGTGACACAAACTGTACATCTCTTCTGGTTCCTCTGGAGACGAAATCAACACAAATAGACAAGAAAACCATACAGCCAGACTGCCATTAAATTACTGATCATATTCATACTCCCCTAAAGACTCAGCGTTAATGTCTTGGATACTGACATCATGGGCTTTTCTCCAACACCAGGCCAAAATGTCAACTTTACCATGAGCTCTGCTTTCATGCTCTCAAGATGATTTGGAAGAGCAGGAAATACATTTTAAAGTGCTTATGTATCTGCATATTCATATACAGTATAACTGAATTGTAATGTACAAACATAATTTCTAGGACAGTTCGAAAGAGCTTGTCATTCCCTAATGCTGGCAGCGGCTTCATTCTTAGTTCTATAATTAAAGATTACAATGAGCTTTTTGGGGTAAAAAAAATTTGGACATCTTCAGAACCCTGAGTGAAATTTACTTTGTGATGTATTAAAATTGAAAGTGAATTGAACCTCATCTAAATATCCATGTGCACGTCCCTGTTTGTGTGTGTGCCAATATATCGAGCCAGACGTCTGAGATGTCTCCGTGACTGATAAAAATTGAAATGAACCATAATGACGATGGACAAGAACTTGGCTCTCATTTCCTCCTCCTCCTCCTCACCAGCTTTCTTCTTCCCAACCTCTTTTTTTTCTTGTGCGAATCTTTTTCTTTCTCCTCATCTTCCCTTTCTCCTACTCATTTGAGCCCAGGCCTCAGCTTGTGTAGTTGGTGACAACGTAGGTCAATTCTATTTTCCTTTCAAACACAGGGAACTGGATTTTGGGGGGATGTTGGTGTCTTTGATTAATTCAATCATGCAGAGGTGTCTCACACTTCCGTATGCAAAGGACATAAGCTACATTTTTAACCAAGGGGTGGATGTCTGAGTGTTTTTCCCCTCAGATAACACTCAAAATTTTGAGCTAACTTTTGTCAAAATAACTAAAATTAGAAAACTTACTGCCAAAAATCCCAGTTGGTCCTCTGAAGGAACTCTGGAAATCCTTGAACTGCGGTTTAAGAACTGCTGCCATAAACAACCTGCAAAACAAGAACCTCAAATAACACGGCGGAACGTCTCCCACGAGTCACAGCTGCAATGTTCAATAATTGCGTAATTAACAAGTTTTCTGAGAGACTCTTCTGAACACTTCTGAACGTTGTGCACTGCTATGCTAATGTGCAAAAAATAAAAAATAAATAAAGCCACACACACAGCTGTGCATTCTTTTCATGCACACACACACACACACACACACACACACACACACACACACACAATCGCTAGCACACGCACGAACATGCAATTAAACTTTCACAATAATGAAGGACTGATGAAAAGCGCACAAAGTGCTGCAAAAGAACGTCTCTCTGTGGAGCCTTGGAGTACGGACCAAGGCCTTTATATAAAACTAATAATAATGTCCCTTCGTTTGCTCCCTCCCCAGTCCCTCTCCTCCATTTTTTTTTAGTTCTTTAGTCTCAAGTGTCAGAGACCCCATTACAGTAATTAAGTCAGTGGACCCTCAAAGAGCTTTCCTTCAAACAGACAGGAAGGGGGGGAGGCATGGAAGGGGAGAGATATGGTTGGAAGGAAGGAGATGGATGGAAAGAGGCTTCAGAGAGAGATGGCGGAGTGTAGGAGAGATGAAGCGGTGGATGAGAGCGTGGAGGAGGCAGCAGAACAAATACACCACACAACAAGCTGTGAAGCAATCCACAGGAAGCGACTTTAAGGTGTACATGTAGCCTTTTCACCGCAGTAAATCAGCAGCACATTAACTCGGAGATGTCGCTGTAATTACTATAAACAAATGAGACCATTTTCAGATGATTGGCAGCCTCCACCAGCCTCTACACTTCCACAGTCAACGCCACTGATTGCTTGAGGTCTTTATACAAAACAAGAAGGCGCCATTTTTCATTCTTCTGTGCTGTCGCCTTTAATGTTTGAAGTAATAGAAGCTACCCATCACGGTCTAATTTGTTTACTAGTAATTATACAAAGGTATCATAATAAATTTGATAATGATATTTTAATTGTTTTTAAAAACATCTTCAAATGAAGTGGAAAACTACAGAAAAAATTGCTAGGAAAGCATAAGGGCTTAATTTAAGAAAGAGCAAGAATAGCTGAAAGAGCAACAAATGATAAGGGAACAAACCCACAGGAAAAACATTTCTCTAATGATTGTAAAATGTAAGTGGAACTTAAGTGAATATTTTTCAAACTACTGTTTCCAAGGTTAAGAATGATGTCACTCAGGCGTGTGTTGTCTCTTCCTCCCAAAAGCTACTGAATCAGTGAAGTCTCGATTTTAATCAGTGCCCACAGACGGATTCACAAATGTATTTTGTGATTTATATATAAATGATTCCACAGAAATATTTTTCAATGTACACAAAAATATGTCATGTTGTATAAAAACCCACAAAAAAGGAGGTTTACAAATCCATCCATCCACACACCCAGGGCAGGGTCACGGTAGCAGCAGGCTGAAAAGGGGTATTCCAGGCGTCCCTCTCTGCAGCGTATCTTTGAGATCGTCCTGGGGGATCCTGAGGCATTCCTCAGCAAGATTAGATACGTAATCCCTCTAGTGAGTTCTGGGTCTGCTACTGGTTGGACGTGCCTGGTAAACCTAAGAAAATTGGCACCAAGAGACATCCTAATCAATTGCCCGAACCATCTCAACTGGCTCCTTTTGGCGCTAAAGGGGCAGCAGCTTTTTTTCAGCAAAGATCCCTTTGGCTGTCTGAGCTCCTCACCCTGTCTCTAAGTGTGAGCACAGCCACCCTACGGAAGAAAGTCATTTAGGACTCTTGTATCTGTGATCTTATTCTTTCTGTCACTACCCAAAGCTCATGACCACAGGTGATGGTTGGATAGTAGATCAATTGGTAAATCGAAAGCTTTCGGCTCAGCTCCCTCTTTACCCGCTCATCTCACTCCATCTCAGCCAGGCACATGAGCATAGATTTGAGAGTATGGTATCAGTGCAGTCTGCAATAATCAATTAGAGAATGAGAAGAGAACAAGCTTCAAACAGCTGCCCAAAAGGAAACATGGTTCATCAGGGTCCTTTATTCTTCATGATTATATGATAAGTTAATAATTAATAAGCCAGATGTATTTCCTTTGTAGAAGATTAAAGGTTTATTTCTGTGATACCACATCTACAAACATATTAGAATAGAATAGAATAGAATAGAATAGAATAGAATAGAATTACTTTATTGATCCCAGACTGGGAAATTATTTTGTCACAGCAGCAGTGGGTCCACAAAAAAGAAAAAAAGAAAGAAAAAGAAAAACACTCTGTACATAACATAAATAGAAGCAAGATATATACAATGTATATACACAGTGCAAACAATACTACAAACAATAATAATCTATACAACTATACACGAAATAAACAATTCCTATGAATGTGCAATAACAGAACCAAAATGTACATATGAGTGTGCAATAATGGAACCACAGGTAATAAATAGATAAATAGACTTAAAAGAACCTAGAATGTGCAGATGCAAACATTTTATAAGCAGAGTAAAAACAGTAGAGAGATCAGAGATCTCTGTCAGGCAGAGGTGAGAGAGTTATTGTATGAAGTGATGGCTTGTGGCAGGAAAGATTTCCTGCATCTGTTGTTACGACAGCGAAGCTGTCGCAGCCTTTTGGAGAAGGTGCTCCGCTGTCTGACCAGTGTAAGGTGGAGAGGGTGGAGAGGATTCTCCATAATGGATAACAGTTTTTTCAGTGTCCTCCTCTCCACCACAGCCTCCAGAGTGTCCTGTTTACAGCCAGAGATATTCGTACCCTCGTACCGTACACCATTGGATATTCATACCCTCACTCCAACTGCTAGATCAAGTTTGCAAATATACTTTCCTGCCTCAGTATCAACTCCTTTATCAGAGTCAGTCCACTTTGACTCACTGTGAAAGTGGTTTGTGATACATACTGTAAGTGCTGACACCCAGATTAAGCTTCATCACTCCAAAGTACTGGACAAAGGGAAATCTTTTCCACCTAGCCATGCTGCTAGCACAGCTAACAACTTTAAACTAGTCTTATTCATCGCCCTCTCATGCTGAACTGGCAAAGATGGGAAAAGTCACACGATAAAAAAGTGAAGTTTATCCTCATGGAAGCTGTCCTACTTTGATTTTATTGGGCATGAGGTGACAATACCATTGGGTACACATTCAATTTGACTTATATAATCATTCATTTACTGGGTTCTGAAGATACGACAGGTCTACTTTACCAAGGCAGGAATAGGTAAAAGTTATATGTTTGAATTAACTAATGAATTAATGGTTGTGTAACAAGGTCAACACTGTTGACTAGGTGGGACTAGGTGTCTGAAATGGACCAGGTGTCCTCTCTGTTAGCCTAAAGGACATAATTAAGGCAACAAACAAACAAAAAAAAACCCCATAGAAAACAAGGAGTGGAGCAGAGGGGAACGTGGCACCACTGTGATTGGGACAGGCACAGACCAGAGCAGCAGCCGGCAACCTGAATTTCTGAGAAAGACGCGTGAACATGAGGTGGGGTGGGAAAAGGACAGGTGTCAGGGCCCCATGATAAAAGGCTGGCAACAGAGGAGTTATAGGCACTGAGGGGTGGGAGGGTGGAGGGAGGAGAGGGCTGGAGCTTCAGTGCCAGGAGTGCTTAGAGCTGTCTTCCTACATTGATATTCTGAGCTCATAGTTAGCTAAAAACCCCTCCTCCTTCTCCTCTTCCTCTTTTTTCTTCTGAGGATGATGTCATTCCTATATGGATCCTTTGGTCAGATGCCACCACAGCTTACATCTCTGTCACTGTCCCATTCTGCGCACACACATTCACTTAGCCCTGCTGTGACCTACATCTTAATGCACATTTGCTGCATAGGACACAAATATATCTGTATCATTTGATGGGTGGAGTCAATAGAGGACAGGGCAGAGTCGAGTGGTCATCCAGCTGCAGATAGCCCATGGTCTGAGATCTACTGAAGCTGGAAGAGCTTTATGGTTTATTTAGGTTGGCTAACCATGCCACTTAGGGCCATGGTGCAGTGGCGCCTTCCATTTTAATATATCAGAGTGGTTCCAGTGGAGTCTGTCCATGTGAGGGAGGGTGGAGCCATAAATCATCTCAAATCATTATGAATTCCTGGTTGGGTGTAGAGGCTGGGGATTGCGTGTTGCTTTTCTGTGTTCTGAATCAAAAAGCGGAGGTGGCCAACGGCAACTGCCATCAAGATTTCATTTTAATTACCGAGCGGACCACCAAGAGAGGAGCCAGTAATCATACACTGAGAAGATTTTTTAATAATAACACTAGCTTCAAGCTGCGAGGCAACAAGACAGGGGTGGGGGCTTACTTTGGGAAATCTGCGACAGTTATTCACATCAACTGGAGAAAAAATCCACTAGATTCTACGCTGGCCTCTATTGCAATGCCAATATCCGGTTTGTGTGCTGGGGAATATTAGTGGGGTAGACTGAATGAGAGGGAGAAAACAGCCGCCGTGCTCCACTTCACTATTGGCTGTCGATTGATTAAGGAGGTCATCTGAAAGTCAATCTCTCTCTCTCTCTGCCACCCAAGTGTGACCCACCCCCAACCCTCCCCGCCCTCCCCTTTTCCTCTGTCGGGAATTACAACACAAAGCAGTTAAAGCCAACCTGCCAGCGACTCGGTGTTCCGGGCTCGTAATTTTTAACTTGCCGTAATTAAAAGTGATACAGCAACAGAAGTGGGAGGGAGGTAAGGATTGGTAGGTGTTGGGTGATGAGGTGTGGGGTGATTGACTGATGGAAAGGGCAAAGGTGGCGCGGGGCAAGGGGGCAGTGGAGGCTGAGGGGATATGTGACGAAAAGCAGGGAAAGGGCAAAAGTCAGAGCCTTGATTTTGATTGGAAAGCGGGATGTGGAGAAGGAATAAAAACGGGGGAGGGTAAAGGAAATAAATTGTGTGTGTGTGTGTGTGCACGCGCCTGTGTGAACAAGTGGGTGTCTAACATGTCAACAGGGTCCCCAGGGAATTACTAATGAGATGACCGGGGTGAACTAATTGTGTCTGTTGTGTTCTCTTGTACAATCAATCAATTACTACAGATAGTGTAGTGCAGGGCAACAGGAGCATGTTTCCACAGTTTTACAGATGCCTCTTTCACAACATAAGCTTTTAGGGATGTAACAGTAAATAGAAGTCACAGCTTGGTATGTACCTCGGTTTTGGGGTCACGAATTCAATACAGAAACAAACAAAAAATCCCAAATGCACGAACCTAGGTTTCTTTTCATTTATTTTCAACTGACAGTAGTACAGTTACAGTTTGTTCCACCTTGTGTCTACTGACTTCCACCTGAGATAGTTGGTACAGTGTATTAAGCAATAAACAGTGAACATATGCAGTACTGTCACATAGGTCATATTTTTATGCAGGGCTGATGAAAACAAACGTAAATGTGATGTAATGGCCAATCGCTTTAGTAAAGTCTTGGCCCTGTCTGCTTTCAAATGTCGAGGCTGTTTAAAACAACAAGGAGAAGTCAGTAGATTCCTTGATTGTCTCACTCTGGTGACTGACACATCTGGGGGAAGGCATCTAATATGTATTACCATGTTCGACATGCTTCCACTCACATACAACTGCTGAACGACGCAGACACATTGTCTTTTTCCGATCCACCACTTGCTCTCTGAAATTTTCCCACACAGCTGATTTGAAAGAAACGGACCTGCCTGTTTCTTTCAAATCAGCTGTGTGAACTTGCCGTAGTGTACAGTTAGTGACCGTGTCTCCTTCTTGGTCATGTTGTGTCTACTTCTTCTGCTTTGTTGTTTAATGGCGGTTTAAAAATACAGCTTTTAGGCACATTAGTGCCACTTACTTGGCTTCATGTAAATACATTTACCATTACACCCCTATAAACATATGGAAAAAAGTCATTTTGATCACATGTGCATCTTGTGACATTGTAATTACACGATTTGGCCACTATGTCAAATTTGCTTCAAATCCAGGTGCACCTCCTGTAGAGTTATTTAATTGCAAATGATGTTTTAGTGGTTCTTGAATGGAGACGGATGGAATTTGAGTATGGAAATTCAACCTGCATTATAACAACTTTCCAAAAAGGGGTGAAAATTACTTTGTCTACCATCACTGTCAATTGGAGCTGGAGCCAGTAAATATCCTTGACTACTGCAGAGTCATTTGATGCAGGACTGAACGCCGATTGAGCCCTTTCCCGTGAAGACAAAACCAGATGTGATTGGGTGTTAGGGTTTTTTTCCCCAGTGTAAAAGTGGTATCAGAGTGTGGTGGTTAAAACTGTCAGCTAACAGTACTGGATACATGGTTGAAATAGCTAACAGTAGCCTCACAGACAAATTATCAAAGGAGACCTATTATGCTTATCAGTGTGTTGTTGTAACTTGTAGGTTCTTGTGCATGTCAAAGATCTTGAAAGTTAAAAAAGGTCATGCACCAACAGAGGCTCCTCTCTCCCACAGAGCACACTGCTCCTAAAACGCCTCGTCTGTGGTCCTGCCTTTAATTCTGTGACTTTGTGACATCACACTACACCATTATGTCACATATTTGCATAATTTATCGATAGCAGCTAGTTTGGGACGTAATAATTCATTTAGCACATCTTTTCTTTTGTCATTTTTGGTGCTGGCTCAGGCGTTTGTAAGCTGAACAATCAGAGGAAACTGGGTATTCAGGAGGAGGGGCCTTAAAGAGACATGCGCTAAAACAGAGCATTCTAGACAGAGGGGGAATACAGTGCTGCAGCACAGGACAGTATGAGTAAACCAATGTGTTTTTGAGTATTGCATGTAATAAAGCATGTAAACCTATTCTGGTAGTAACCCCCCCAAAAAATGATGAACCTGAAAACGAGCATAATATGTCTCCTTTAAAATAGAAATTGTAATAATAATAATAATAATAATTAATTGTATAAAACATACAGCACCAAAATCCACTTGTAATAATCAACATCATTCAGCTTAAAATCATTGCAAATGAACACATTTTAACAGATGATGTTGATGAAGATGCTTGAGTAAATTACACAGGGCTGTGAAGGTATTTTGGACAGGAAATGTTGGGGACCACAGACACAGTATACAGTATATGAATGATAAAATTCAATGGAGGCTACATAAAAGTGCAACTGTACATTCTTTTTCATTATAGGCGTATAGACCTGTATGGGCTTAATATTTCACTTTAATGATCTTACAGGCTTTATGGCTATTTTTCTGGAGAGAATGACCCGCATCATACACACACACACACACACTACGAGAGATAGAAACAGAGAGTTTAATATGGAAGAAAATCATAAGGGAGGAGTTAACAGTTACAGTCCCCTCTGTATTCTCCTCCCTTCAGCCTCCTCTATCCGTCCTCCCTCCTTGTCTTTCCCTCATCCCTCCTGAGTTGCTATTCCAAATTTTTTATTATCAGGCCCAATAAAAGAGCGTGAAATGAAAACATAATTGAGTTTTAATTTGTCTGTGGAGCTCCAGCCACCCGCTGACAAAAGCCCAACCAGATCGCTACTCACAGCCTCATTAAGGGACCAAGACAAGGAAGAGGTAAAACCGCTGCTAGGAAAGGAATTTCTCTCTCTACGAAAACCTGTGTAAGCATATGTGTGTATAAGAGCCAGTAGTGTGTATTTGTTTACACTTCTCTGTTTCCTCCTGTGCTGAAGAACACACAGAGAGCCCGGCTGCAGGACTAGGTGTGCTTATAGCTTATAAACAAGTGGTTAAGTGGAAAAGCTCAAGTACCCTTAAGTAGCTCCTTATCACCGCCATGAGTATGTGTTTGTGTATGTGTGTGAGAGTGTGAGTGCATGTGTGTGTGTGTGTGTGTGTTTTCCTCTCTGACTCGTGGCTCTGTAAGCCCTGAGCTTCTTAAAGAGTCTGGTGGGACAAGTAGAGGAACCAGAGCGAGGGCTTAACCTGAGCTGCTCCCCACAACACCAACTCCACTCTGCACTACAGTTACAAAGAGAAAGAAAGTGGCCATAAATGGCAAAGGTTGTGTTTATAATAAGTTAACATACAGCACACAGTCAGCACAACTGTGGATAAAACTTGATCTAGAACACAATGCAGAGAGCAATCTCTTATACAAACTTTAAAGCCGCTCTAATTCATTTTTCGGTTCCTCTGGGGGCAGTTGGATCCAGACATCCACCTCTCTGATTTGTTCAGCAATTCAAACAGGTCTCATGTTGTGCTCAGTGACAGATTCACTGGGCTAAAGAAACAATTGATCAAGCTTTGTATGCAGGATTTAGAGTGGAGATGGCAACTTCTTAAATATCTTGCTAGCTTTGTAGCTACTTCCTTGAACAAAATGTCAGTGCTTCTAGCAACCTTCCTTTTTGACTGAAAATGACTTTGGACAAAACAAAACTCGCCAGTTTTCTAGACTACCGCTCATTTCCATGTCAAGTTAGCGGAGTGGGCGCTGGGGCGCCCTCATTGTCACGTCAACTTGCTGCTGAGAGTCACACAGGTCGTGTGTGTCAGAAGAGGCAAGGGGGAGGGGGAGAGGGATAGACTGATGATCCCCGGCCACACAACACAAACTGCTTCCAAATAAATTATATTTCATTGCTAAAATTAATATAGACCCATATACCTACATGTAATTAATTGGGTTATGTGAAAAATGTAAAAAAAAAAAAAAAAAATGTAAAAAAAATCTGTGCATGCATCTACGTGAATTTGTTTACATCACGTGACTCCGGTTGTTTGACGGGCGAACGGACAGTGTTGGCAAAAGGTAATGATGTCGAGTCTTCATCTTCATCATGGATCAAAGTAAAAGAGCAAAGAAGCTGAACTAGCAACTATTAGAATTGAGGCATCATGTCATGCAACTAATTTCACCCATAGGCAACCTAGGCTAGTTTGTGTTTGCAACACAACAAGTACAAATTCACACAGACGTCCTGACTGTGGAATGTTTAATGCTATACGCTGTATGCTAACTTAAATAACTTCTAATATACATTGGCATGACATTTTGTAAGCTACATGTGATATAGCTTTTTGAATAATTTGTAGTGTGTTATGCTTAGTTAATAGGATGTTAACAAATGTTAATAAAATGTGCATTATGGTCATTTTAATTGGGTAACTGATGCATGTGTGATGAAAGTGTGATCTAACTTACATATTGTATCTTAATTGTAAATTCAGGGGCACTTCTGAAATATTTTGGAGCTGGAGCACCCACTGGCCAAAATGAGGAGTCAGATACTTCCACAGCAGCCACAGACATGGTCCTGGAGTCTGATGAGGAGCCATGTACCTCTGCAGCCACACAGGCCTCTTCAGGGATGGTCCTGGAGCCATCTACCTCCTCAGCCACATGTTTCCTTGCAGGACTGTGTGTGGGGGGGTGTATGTGTGCATTTTTGCATAATTTTTTACTTTTGTAAACACTATAAATGCTGTGAATAACATGTATACTAATGACAATACAATATTTTTTTTAGCTTTCTCATGGATTTTTCAAGCATGGTTATTAGATCCTGTGATGAAGGATTTGTGCAATTTACATTGGTGTTTATATACTGTATTTATCTTGTTTTTTTCTCTGTTCTTGTTACCTTTTTGTATTTAGGATTATATATAATAAAATAATACAAATAATATATGGTTTTGCTTTTCTTGGTGTGTGTGTGTGTGTGTGTGTGTGTGTGTGTGTGTGTGTGTGTGTGTGTCAAGGGATGGTTCGCCCAGGGCGTAAATCTAGCCAGGACCGCCCCTGCAGCTCCCAACAAACCACCACATTTTTGTTTTTTGCAATCTTTAAGTGTAGAAAAATAACTAGTGCTAATTTATGCTGCATTCTCGAAGTCGGTATTTCTGACTTCTAATCTGAAAGGGTCCCAGTGGATCTGTTTAGAAAAACATGGACACCTGCTGCAAACCAGTGTTTGTATGGCAAGTCTGCGATTTAAAAAAAAGGCAGAAAACAAAAGGCAAAAACACATACTCTCAAAGACTGTAGTTGACTGAGTTTTATTTACTGCATGTTTCTCAAAACAAACACTATATGAAGTAAAAAGTGATAAAGAGGTTAAAAATAATTGTTCACTGCGTGTGCTGCAGTACTGCTGTGATGTCTTGTGTGTTTATGTCAGGGAAGTCGGGTTGGGTGCCAGGTTGGATGACTGTTCCATTGCACTTTTCATTAACACACTCTTAAATACTCTTATGCAATTATTCTTATGATTGTGTGACAAGATTGCAGAGTTAAAAAGAGAGTCACGGCATTTTATTGCTGCCTCCCACCTAATATGGCATTTATGCTTTTATTTTTAGTCTTGTCTAGACGACGCACAGTGTGGCACTTCTTTCCCTCAACCATTGTTATGTCTTCTTTTTCGGTCTTTCTGGCTAAATGAAAGGTTATACGGTGAGAGGAAACAATATGTTTTTTTTAGCTTTTACCAACCTTTCTCACTGCAGACAGTTTGACTTGTTAAACACAGGTGTAAGTAATAACATCAAAAATATGTGACTCAGGGTTCCTTTCTTGTGCATCCTGGCTCACTGCAATGATGAAATGGAATCACAAATGGTATTAGTTACCCCTCCTTCTCCTCCTGACAAGAGAAATGTTTTCTGGAAGAATGATTTACTGTATGCAATCTCTGTGACCCGTAAAAAAGAAAAATAATATTTCCCTTTTTTCTTATTTCTTGTGAATTTCCATTCTATCCTATTTCTATTTCTGTATTAAGTACAAGATGGAGACATACTTATTTTCTCCTTAGGTTATGTCTTGTACTGCATAAAGTTTTTACTGTGTTAACAAAGCTACATCATTTATTTGAAACCTGCTTCAACATAGCCAAACACCACATTGCAGTTGTGTGTGTTTTCAATCGAAACACCAGTACAAAATGTACTTTATAGGCACACTAAAGCATTTCATGCCCTCAGTGTTATGAATCACGGATTCAACATGTAATTTTTGTGTCCCATGACCATGGCAGAGAGAGAAATGTGGGAGCGTGAGTGAAGCTGGTCAAACAACAAACGGTAAAAAGGAGATAATGCGTTTGTAAAAACCCAAAAGACTCTTTATCTCAAAAAACAGATTTGCCCCCCCCCCCCCCCCCCCCCCCTCAACAAAAAAGTGGCTGGAAAAATTGCTGTCACCGGTTTAGCACAAACACAACTAACTGTGGATGTTGCAGTGTCCATGGCAACCTACCTGGCTTTTGCTGCCACGCTTTGTTGAATGGGTTTCCTCCTGCCAGTGGCGTGTTAGGCAGCCAGTCGATAGCAGTACATGGTGTAATGAACAGACTATATGAAACAAGGCCAGGGGCGACGCCACTCTAAAGATAAGAGCATGAAAGGAGAAAATGCTGACTGTGTTGAACAAAGATACAACTATTTAAAGCAGAAATAGCCCCGGAGCCCAGCTGTTCAGAAGGCAACGATGAGAAAGAAGAGCAAATTATCCCAACTGCCTCCACTCAGCATTACTTTGATTCATTTAAGGGGGAAAAAAACTAAAGAAAAGGAAATTGAATAAATGTAGATGCCATTGGGAAGAAGATCTTGTGACCTGAGTGACAGCACAGCAGAACCTGTTTTAAAGAAAAGTTTCAAATTCTTTGTCCTCTACTCTACCATGTGTCCTTGAAGTTACAATTATATTGAACTAACTTGTTCTGCCAAATGCAGAAACGGAAAAGGAACAGTCACCTGGATTTTGTTTTTATCAGGTCAAGCAAAAGCCACATTTTCCTTTTACACAGAGATCATCGGAAGGCAGTTAGAATGAATGATTGAGAGCTTTGACAGCCCACTAAAACACTTTGGTTATAGGTTAAGTAAGTGATTTTTGTTTAGTTTGAAAAGGTGAACAGACCATGTCTTGTGAAAATGTACAAGCCCACAATCAGAAAATGTACTTTATTACATTTGTTACAGAGAAGGGGGGGCAACGAAGAGACAACCAGATTCTCTGGTGAGTGCTGACTTCTGTGAGAAGTTGACCTAAATTCAAATATACAGACACACCTGGTCAAATGAGACACATGAGGTGAAAACTCGCTTTGCTGGCGGTGAACACACCATAAACAACCACCACTGCTGATGAAAACCTATCTGACATGACTCAGGCACAAATGTTCACAGACGACGTATTGTTTGAAAGTTTCATTCACATTACGTTTACTCATTCACTGACTTCCATCCTCACTCAAAGACTCTCTGCAGGACGTTATAGCAATAGGTGAACAAATAAAACGTATTGCTCCGGCAGTAAAGTTACGGATTTCTCTGAGTTTGAACATTGTTGGAAACATTTGGGATAATGTCAGTACACAACTCAATTAAATATATAACAAAAGTCAAGGTGCCTGTATGGACAGGAGATATTATTACAATCAACAATTGATTAAAAATACATTTGGCATATGTGTAATGTGTTTACAGAGGTGGGTAGCCAAAAAATGAACTCAAGAAGAAGTGCTGTTACTTTTGATGAACAGTTACTTGAGTAGAAGTAAAAGTAGGATCTTGGAATTATTTCAACGCCAGATGGTCTTCATCAGGTAAAGAAGTGAACAGACACCTGTATTTATTTGTGACACAGTAACAAATCATCATGTCCTGATTAGATAATCTGCCACATTTACAACAGGACAGTATTCCCTGTATCTCTCAAGTAAATATAAAGTGCCCACATGTTAGAGTGTCCTTAAAGCTCAATCATTCCATTACAGATGTTCCCATCACAATCAGGTGTGAGCGCCCCATATCCAGGTCTGTCCAATCACATGGAGACAATAAGACTACAGAAGTGACTTATTTAGGTGGATCTGGAGATAATGCTGTGCCTGTGATGTTTCATCATTGTATATTAAATACAGGTGTGTTCACTTCTTTACTGAGACCTGTGGTTAAATCATTATATCATGTTTTTTCTGTCTCTTTTCATCAGGTTACACCAATAAGCATGACTAGTTAAATACATGGCAGCCGACGCTCACACACCATTAGCTTGAATATTTACATTAGGGCAGAAAGTAGGAAACTGCACATGACTGCAGCCTGCTAATTCATCCGTAAATATAAGCAGTTAGCACGATTTGGGATGGTGGGTCAGGTGGGGGCGTGGCTGTGGTAGGATCAATAACAGAGCACCAGCAGACCTGGGACCAGCTGACCACCTGCCTCTTAACAAATGTGTATGGATGCATAAAATAACAAATAAAAGTAATACCATTAGTGGTGCCATTGTTATATGAAAATATCAAAAAATCTACTCAAGTAAGAGCAAAAGTATGCAGCATTAGAACTACTCCAAGAAGTACAATTTACCCAAAACAATTACTCAAGTACACGTAACAGAGTAAATATAACCCTTTACTCCCCACGTAATCCAAACCTATCCTTCAATGCAATTAAGAACCCTTGGGTTGTTTTACAGTGTAATAATTGCCATTTAGTGCAGTATCATGTTGTCCAAATCAGCATTAATACAATGAATTCTAAAGAACCACACTAATTTTATTATCATGCTTTGCCAGTTTATTTTATTGGGACAAATTAAAGAGATCTTGGAATCATCCCGTCTGTATACTGGCCAGCTACCTAAACCAAAGAACCCCTGACAAGCATGAGCTTACACACACACACATATGGAAGCACACAGCCCGCCGATCATGGCAGTGTGCATTAATTATCATTATTACGTCTGTGTAACACAAACAGTCCCTCCTATTGACTTAGTATTACATTCCTTTACACATTACAATTCCATCCAGGGGGGATTTCCTGCATGTGATAGCTTCGCTCTGTATCACACTACACTGTGACGCTACACACACACACCCACACATCTACACACACACCTGCACCCATACACACACATCTACACGCACACACACCCATACACACACATCTACACGCACACACGCACCCATACACACACACACCCATACACACACATCTACATGCACACACGCACCCATACACACACGCACCCACACACACGCCAAGTAAAACCAACATTAAATGGAAAGAAAAAACAATCCTTTGCTTCCTTATCTGTGTAATCTACACCTCCACCAATCTCTTTTTCATCCTCCACTTTCCCTCAATCTCTCCACGTCTTTACTCATTGTCCACTTCTGATCCAGTCTCCCCCTTCTGCCTCTCTCTCTTTCTGTCACCCCTCTCCTCCCACCTCGGGCCTGAAAGGCTGAGTTCAGGGCTGTAACAACCTCTCTCATTGCACTCAATCCATCCTCTCTGAAAAACATAAATACCAGTTTCCTATTACATCAGTCTGATGAAGCCAGCATCTGAGGCAAGATTACATTACTGCTGAGAACAATACTTATGTGTGTGTGTGTGTGTGTGTGTGTGTGTGTGTGTGTTTGTGTGTGTGTGTGTGTGTGTCAATCAATCCATCAAATTTTATTTCCTTTTGCTCCCTTGTGAGAGATGTATGTAAGTGTGTGTGTGTGTGTGTGTGTGTGTGTGTGTATCTTCTGTCTTTTATGATATGAAACCACTGGAAAACACTCTTTGTCTTGCTGTGTGTATAGAAATTAAAGAGACAAAGTAAGGCTATTCTTGTGCTAAAGACAAGAGAGACTTGGTTTCACTCTCTGTCTGTGTGTGTGTGTGCGTGTGTGTGTGCCTGTAAATCAGATTGATTGCAGCTATAATTAAATTGTATGTGCTCCCAGAGATCATGTCTCCTTCTCCCCCTCCCGTGGCCCTCACTCTGTCTCTCTCTCTCTTTTACGGTCAGTAGGAGATGGTCATGTTGCACAGATTTGAATCATCTGAACCATACTGTAGCGTCTAGTGGTGCTACATTGCGTTGTATGACACTCAAACAGTATTTAGAGCTCATTATTTTCTGTTTAATTGAAAAAAGGGGAAATAAAGGAAGAGAAAATCAACAACACAAAAATGTAGTTGATCAAAAATACCATCCGTAGAGCAAACAAGCTTTCAATATCTTACTACTCATTAACCATTTATTGATTCTCTAATCACTCTTTTCGACTCGCTGTCTGTTTTTGAGCTGTGCTCACTGCAAGAGGAGCTTGTTTTGGAGGTGTGTGAGGGAGAACATTTTCAGAATCAATAAAACCAAAGAATAGAATGGCAATTATATATGTTCCTTATCAGAACTAATGATGTGTTAGTCTCTCTCTCAACACTTCCCTTCCCACCCGACTTCCCTACTCCAACTGTGGCTCTCAGATTTCAGCCAACTGATCCTGCTGAAGATGTAAATCTGAAAAAGCAGGTCCCAAATGGTGCATCTATTCTTCTATTCTATTCTAACTTTTACACCAAAATTAGCGTGAACAGTATATGCAGGTTTTTTAAACATGGGTAAACAGGATTGTCTCCTTTCCCATTGCCAGGAGACAAGTTTGCCTCTCTGTTTCTTTTTTTTCTCGTGTGTCATGTTCTTCATCATGAACGTGCCAGACAAACAGGACACAGTAGGAAGCAGCAGATCAGACTACAATCAGAAGACACTACAATTCAAAAAGTCTTAATCACTAACATTTTGGATTAAACACATTTTAAACACGATTTTTTTCAGAGCTGATAATGGAAGTTGATAAGGAGTGAGACATCTCGCTTCTCTCATCTCTGCTGAGTGGTGCACCCATGCGGTACTGATGCGGCAGCTGGTAAGGTTTTGTAGTGACATGGTGCCAGTGATAAGGCAGCGGTGCTTACTTTTTATATATCTTTTACTTCTTTCTGTCTGTCAATTTCAGTTTTGCTTGTACGGAGGTGGATGAAAAAGTATTAACAAACCAGCAGCCTTGATTCAACACACGTCATAACATTAATTAAATTAGCTTGTCAACCAGGGTGTTGTGGTTTCATCAGAGCCGGTCAGAGCTGGAAAAAAAACACATTCACATTAAAGATAAAAGGGGTTATTTGCACAGTTATGCTCTTATGATATTTACAGAACCAGGAAAAATCCTAACCACTGTGTGTGTTTTCATGATAATGACGGAACCTAGTGCAACGCCGTGGCTCACCGATGTGTTTTTTAGTTTCAATAGTTTCTGGTCAACGATGGAGCGCTATGACAGAGGAATGAGGCATATCAGGCTTCGAACACACAGACAATACGTGCTAGTAGGATCCATTAATCTTTGATTTGCAGTTCATGACTTATTCTCTAATCCAAACTAGCCTTTGGATTGAGTGAATATTGGTAAAAAGTTAAAACTATATGCTTTCTCTGAAATAGAGAGTTTGATTAAAAACATTATGAGAAGAAAAAAAATGTTTTTCAATAAATAACACTAAAGTCTCATAAAGACAGAAAAAAAACACATTCTTTGTTTACATATAACGTTTTTCACCTGTATTCTAGTTATTTTGATGCTTTTAAACACAGTCAGGATACTTTCATCCTCTGATTTAACCTAATCCTCACACTGTGACAGACAGGACTGGGAGATGAGAAATAAAAGCAGATGGGCCTCCACCCAAAGCTCCGTTGTAATTTCTCTGTTAAAGAGGAAAGGATTGGCTGCTTGATCGCAGTTGGCGCCTGAAGTTGGCATTTGTGAGAGTGACACTGTGATGTGAGTTTTATTATTCTCCGTAATGAGCTGACAGTTATTGCATTGTTGTGCCTTAATTATGTTGGATTGGAATTGCCTTTTCGATAATGGGGAGCCACCTTGAAATTCAATTTTCTCGCTTCTCTAATTCCCCATCACCTGCCGTAACACCTCCCCCTGCCAGCATGACAAAGTCGGGATAGGGACTCCAGCACCATGTATTTACTATAAAGAGCATGCATGAATGCACTCAATGTACATATGCAGAAGCAATCTTAAATGATTGCCTATTCTGGCTCCTTGGTTCTTTGATGAAAACATGCAAAGTATATCATGAAAAGTGTGACCAAAGAGCAGCAACTTGACACACAAATGGTGAAAATTAAATGTGTCATTGATAACATTCAACCACTAAATGCGGCATTCCATCGCCCCCTTTTCATTGCATTCACGTCCCAACAACGCGGTTGTTTGAATCATCTGCCCCTTCAGGAGGTTGCCAGTTTGTAGCACCAAGTTATCTGCATATTTCATTGTCAAGTGGAACAACAATCAGACTCAGTTAAGTCAAGTGATGAATCTTTCATGGTAGAATAATTAATTCATGTACTGTTCATTAGCAATAGATTTATGTTACTTTTCGTGGCAGTGTTTCAAGAATCAAGCAACTTTATTCATGCAATCAAGGGATACAGTATGGCACCTAGCTTTACGTTTAGCTCATCACATTAAGCAGTGGTGTAGTGAAGAGTATAATCAAGTATACACCATATACAAACTTATTTGTTTTGTGTTAAGTTTATCGATTTATTTTGCACCTTTCTATAAGCTCTGTGGATGTATTATTTTTCAAAATTTTTTTATCAATAAGACCTTTAAGCAGGGAAAAGTGATGTTTGATGATTTGCTGGTTTAAGGTATTGTTAGAGTTAAAGAGGCTCTGTGGAACTTCTGCATTATGCTGGAAGCCGGTTGTTAGTTAAAGTTAGTGGACTCCTATTCTAAACTAATGTTAGCTACTGTTGCTCACTGTTAAGGGAGAGAGGTACTGAAACGAGGCACTCCAGAACATGCATGAAGTCACATCCTTTGGACTGTTGTGGAAAATCTGACCCGATCCTTTCACAGAGAGTTCATGACAACGTCCAGCAGCATTAAACGACTTAAACAAATCGTCCACAGGCTTGTAAAGGCAACTGAGAAAGACGGAGAAGGTCTCATTCTTCACACCGCGAAGAAAGGTATTAATACATGTAAATTTGCTACGAAGAAGCTACGAGAAATGGAATATAATATTCATTATTATGTTTTCGTCATTGTGTACTCACCTGAAACTAAGAACTGTTTTTGTTACCTTACAATGAGCCTTTTATATCTACAGATAGTGTGGTTCCTCTTCCAAAAAAGTCTGCCATGTGGCATCGCCGTATTTCCACAGTAGCCCAAAAATGGGCTAGTCCGCACTTACAGAAACTCTTCTCTCCCACAGAAAACACTACATCTGAAGTGCCTGAAACACCTCGTCAATAGTCCCGCCTTTGGTTTCGTGACTTCTTGACATCAGTTATGTCACCATGTCACATATTTGCATAATTTCTACCTAGTTGCTTGGTGGCAACTGGCACATAAAAATTAATTAGGCACAACTGCTCTGTTGTTAGCAGTACTGGCTTAGACCAATCAGAGCGGACTGGGTATTTGGGGGGGTGGGGGGGGGGGGCTTAAAGAGACAGGAGCTAAAACAGAGCATTTCAGACAGAGAGGGAATACAGTCCTGCCGCACTGCACAGTTTGAGAAACTGATGCATTTTTTGAGCATTAAAGCAGGTACACCAATTCTAGGAGTAACCCAAAACAAAATGATGAACTTAAAAGAGCATAATATGTCTAATTTATTTATTATAAAGGAGTTTATATTGAGTATTGATTTATATACAATTTCTTTACTACTGCTTATGAAAATCTGACCCTCTGTAAAGCGAAAATGTTTGCGTCTGTTAAAATGGCCACACTTGAAGATGGGGCAAAATGCAATTGTATCAAGAATGACAGCTTGAGAAAGAAGTTCAAACCCTGCCTACTTCGTCACCTCCACAACCTGGCTGATTATTTCATGAAGTGGGCACGCTTTTCTGATTGCAGGGTTTGGAAAGTTTTGAAAATTGTTGGATGAAGCCCCCAACCCCCCTGGATTGTTTGTCAGAAAGATGTGTGTTTAATGTTTAACAATCTGACAAGCACTTTGTTTCAAGCATAGTGCATGTGTACATCAGACAGAGCTGCAGTTACTGCAGCCACACAGACGATTCTGTAGCCAGTCCTCATGTCGAAGGGCCAAGCCCCTAAAACGCTCAAATCCTGACAGAGTGGATGCAGTTGGAGCTAAGTTCCTCAACCTAATACAAACCAATTCTACTGTAACCATGCAAATTCCCATCTAATTAAAATTTGTGCTGCATCAATCACAGTGTTTTCCTCTGTTCCAAACTCCTATGTGTCTGTCATTTTTATCATTTCAGTTCAGAGCGATCAAAGGAAATGAAGCGATCAAAGCTGTGGGCAGCTGTAGTCAATTCTCTGTGGCTTCACACCAGGCATCAGTAGGTGGGAATTTGCAGCACTAAACTGTCAGAGCTAATGATCAAAATCTCCCTCATTGGCTAATTAATGCCAACATACCAATAATTGATATCATTGCTCCCCTGTGGGTTTTTATTTGTCTGATGATCAATTATTCAGATCAGGTATTGTTTGTACTTGGTGAGTAATTGGGTGTAAGATTTTAATATGAGTAAAAGTTGAAAAGAAATGTTAAAAAGAATTTTGCCGTTGACGCCAGCCTGTTATTTTGGATGCGAGACAGAGAATTAACTGAAGTCCAGTGCTCTGCTGCTGCATGCAAACACATCCAGATACAGCTCTCTGTGGGCTAGCACAGCCAGCTAGAAACGCCACAGGCATCACACACTCGCTAACACACACACACACATATAGTCACAACATCTGCACAGCCACACACGTGAAAAACGTACACAAATTCAGCCATAAACTCGTCCGCCCTTCCACAACACACACATACAAACACAGCGACACATATACAAAGTACAAATGCCACTGGCAAAAATCCAAACAAGATTAGGCCCCCTGCTGACGACACCTGTCAATACAGCTTTCGCCTGAAGGATGCAGTTGATGTTGCATGGTGATTCATTACACACCCGCCTCCCTACACACACACGCACACACACGCTCGTGTCGGCACATCCATGCACATGAACAAAAACACATGGTCACTCTCATTTTTCACAGTAGAAAACATTTCATATTCTCGTCTCTCTTTCTTCTTCTGCATTTTCAACTTTTGCTCTTCATAGCTAATCCACACTGCCCTGCCTGTAGAACGACAGCCTTATTTCCATAGCCTGCTCACTGTTCCATTTCGGCCTTTATTAGTCTGAAGCTCGCTGGATAAACGCTCCTCACTCGATTTGATTTATTTGATTACACTGGTTTATGTAATGACCTGGCTGAACTTTAAATTTAAGATAAATGTGACTGTAAAACATCTATCTTCAGGCTCAGGCGAGAAAAGGGCTACTTATATAAGTTGTTTGTAATGTATTTATGAATCACTGTGAGCAAACCCAAGCCTGCGAATCTGCAATATTGAAATATGCTATTAAAGTGAAGGTCATACTGTTAAGCAGAGGAAAATTTGACTTAAAATTTTGTTTAAGAAAAGTATAAAACATTCAAAATGTCTTTAAAGCCCCACTCTAGCCAGTGTTACCTCCTGTTTTTCAGTCAACATCAGGATGCTAATCCTCTTTCTTAAAACGATTGGTATGGAATATAATTAATTTATACAGATCTAGATTAGCGACTTTTCAAGTGGATACTACTAATGCCATTATCATTGCTTAGCCTACACTGGTTCCTCGGAGCACCACAATCATCACGGCAGTAACTTGTCCAGGGAATTTATTGATAGTCATATGTCATTGTCCCATTTTAGCAACAACTTATATTTTTTTTATTAAAGTTTGAGCACAAGATTAAGTTATTTGTCAAATAGTACGTGCCAAGCTGTGTGGCTGATCAACATCGTCAGGAACAGACTCAGAGAAATAAAACACATCATTAAATTCCAAAATACATTGGAGTAATTGATCTGGTCTCCCTCATGTTGTGCTACCAGTAATGATACTGTAGCCTTTTGGTATTTCATGTGATATCACAACCAGACTAACACAAACCAATACAAATTTGAATAAATGGACAAATATATTATTTTTCTTTTAGTTTGGCCTGTGGATATTACACAAATTGAGTAATCCAACGAGTCCTCATACCTCAATGACAAAACAGGTCATTCATCTCTTCATTAAGGTGTGGTAAAATTATGAAATTAAACGTACTTGTCTTGGGTTAAGGAAAGTTGCCTTTATTGTTAAAAAACCCCCCACGTTGGTAGGAGTGATACACAAACAATTGTCACCGTTGAAGTCAAGCATTGACTTCTCCTCGCTAAATCTTTGATACTTTGAACAAACAACAAGTGCTATAATGTGTCTGTTGAGAGCATCCTCTGTAAGTCCATTTGGGCTTGAGTGCATTTTCTATCAGATCTTTGACAGTAAAGTAAAAGAAGTTATTCATTTATTCAAATCCCCAACACCCAGCTGCAACAGGAATGAATGCAAACTAGGCTAGTGTTGTGTTTAATATTTGTAACTTTTCTGCTTATTTATTTAACCATTCATCACAAGGCATTTGATGTAGGCTCGTCTGTGCATCATTGGGCCAGCACTGATCCATACTGAGTGCCAGCATGTTTCTGCCCATCTGAGTGCTGTTATCACTTAGTACTGTTACTTAACAGATGCAGGTATAGTTATTAAAGTGTTTGGCAAAATAGGCCAACTGTCTGCTCGAACAAGCCGTGAGAGGAGGTCAAATGTGCAGCTGTGTCAGGTGTAAAGTCCTCCAATTTAAAAGAAAGATTATTGTGTTTGTAACTGCCCTTTAGAATGATTGACTGTTGATGTGCGAACAGTTTGGTTAAACTTTAGTTAGGCTGAGGCACAAAAGGACTTTAAAAGGTTTAGGGAGGGGTTTGGTTTGGGTACAGTTGTTACTTTGTTAATGTAAGAAGGCTAACTTCCTGTGTCAAGTTCTTCTTAACTTTTACAGAGCGCGATAGAGAGCATCCTGGAAACATCACAAACTGGCATGGTCCTCGCATGGCCCAGGAATGGAGGCTCTACAGCGGGTGATTAACACTGCCCAGAACATTAGTGGTACTCATCTACAGAGCATCGGTGAAGTGAGATGGATGCATGGAGCCCAAAGGATACAACAAAAAAAAAAAAACACGCACCAGCCACAGTCTTTTTTATCCGCCATAAGATACAGAAGTATCTGCTGCAGTACCACCAGACCACAGAGTTGCTCTTTTGTGAATTTGGTGCTCAAGAAATTTAATTTTGAACACCCTTATGAGACCAATCACAAATCCTACAACAGGTTCATGAGTTCAATCATATGCTCACTCCCTAAATTGGCACTCAGTCATCAACATTTTGAGATACTCTGCTCTATAGTGTGTGAACTCTGAATGAATTACCATAATAGACTTTTAATTTCAGATGGATGAAAAAAGTCTCATACTGGATCATATTTCCTGTTTTCTCCCAGCAATGTCTTCAATTTCCTCACATTTATCCATGTCAGATCCATCTTGGGGAATATCAAGCTGTTGTCTCCCCTGATCGTATCCTCCCCCCTTCTCCCCCTCCATGATGGGAATGGACAATCATGTTCCTGTCGCTGCAGACTGGGAGGGGTGGAGGACCGGAGCGGTTGGCTGAAAGGGTGGCAGATCGTGTGTGTGTGTGTGTGTGTGTGTATTGAGGGCTGCTGGCAGTAGAAGCCATGCTGGGATGGCCCTCTGCTCCAGCCGCTAAACATTCAGTTGCCTACCCATCAGACCTACTGTTATTTACACGGACCAGTGAACCCACAGACTCAACTGCTGCCCAGACTATATGTATGTGCTAGTGTGTGTGTTTGACTATGCATTGGTTTTCAATGCCGAACACTCCCAGTGGCATGTGAGGGCTTACATTTGAGAGTAAAATGATGTGAGAGTGTGTATATATGTGTA
This sequence comes from Pagrus major, assembly GCF_040436345.1. Lineage (NCBI taxonomy): Eukaryota > Metazoa > Chordata > Actinopteri > Spariformes > Sparidae > Pagrus > Pagrus major. Next base: position 28,889,681 of record NC_133216.1, on the reverse strand, counting down.
TCAATTGCTGCCAAATCTATCTGTGTGTTTTCATCTGAAGGTAAAATGCATGATGCATGTGTGCGGGGGTATTTATTATGTGTCTGTACATTTGTGTACCAGCTGAAGTGAAATGAGGGAATGAGAAATGGTGGAGGATAGGACTTTTATTTGCCGTGCACTCACGTTTGTGTCATTTCCCACTGGTTGTCACCTATGGATGTTTCAAATATTTTACCTTTGAGTTTGTGTTTCTAAAAACACAGCACAACTAATCCAGGAATTGTACCGTAACTTTCCTGATTCACCTTTTGGATGAGTCTGAATTGAACAGCTCAGCCTGATTCACCAGGGAAGCCCTCCTTGAAATAAAAAGAGCTGAGGAAAATAGGACTTTTTCTGTTTGTCTTGAAGATGTTTTCACTGTTTCTGCCCTGCTGCAACTGTGGTTCAGCTGATGCAGCATGAGATGAGATCTGTAATTCAAAGAAGATGTGGCACAATAAATAAACACCCTGTTATAATTCAATATATAATATATAATATGTATAAATATATATATATATATATATATATATATATATATATATATATATATATATATATATATATATATATATATATATATATATATCCCAGTCACCTGGTTTAACCCCCAGTGTCACAAAATAAATTTGGGGTCGTGAGATAGTTTAATGGTAGGAAAGCAGAAAAAAACTACAAGTTCTGTATCGCAAATTTGTATTCCTCTTCTGGACATGTCTTTGCTTTTCTAGTTCTTATGTGAAATATTGGATAATTTTGCCATTTCAGGCATCAAATGTTTTTTTTGATGGAACTGCTCAACCCAAGCAGCAGAATAAATGTTGCCAATGTTTATTTCTGCAGACCATGGATATAATCGTACCATTTTTTTTTTTATCAGAAAATGTTTTTTAAAAAAAAGAAAACAGAAAGTGCCTCAGAGTTTTCTTCTGATTTTTATTCTAACATTTATTTATGTTGCAACTTGACATTAACTCATACGCATCTGAAATGTTGATGCTTTTTACTCTTTACTTTAGATTGGGAACTCCTGGTCCAACTATGCTTTGTATTTCATAGGCATATCATGTTCTTTTTTTAATGTAACTGTAACCTTTAAAATAAACAAAGTGTAGCTGTATCTAAGTATAGTGCTTGAGTAAACATGCTTACTTTATTTTTCATCTGCAAATATGCAACATCAAACTGAACCCATCCTTCTGGTGGTGAAACCTTTAAAAAAACACTGGTGAAAAAAAATGTTGTTGGGTACCACAGTTGCTGCCTGTAGCATGTTTTTGTTAGCTTTGATGCTGTTTTTTTTGTTCTTTGCATGTGATGTCTGAAAATTATTTACCGCTTATGAAATCACCATTGCGGATCCGGGCAAAATTAGAGCTATTTTTTAAGAGGACATGGAAGCACAGTGTTTTTGCTAATATGAGGCATGAGTTGTTGCCTAGGTACCCTACTAAAACAGCATCAAAACAGGTTTTCTAGATTCAAGGCTTTACTGTCCCTGAGGGAAGACTGGCCTGCATCAAGAAGCACAAAAAAATACAATACAATACAATACAATAATAAAATTGATAAATAAAGGACATAAAACATGTGATACAGTAAGAACAGCAGACTGGATTACCAGGTATTACACTGTGCAATATTATACAGTATATGTGCTCCATAGGCAAGTATAGGTGATAAATATTAAATAAGTTTAATATCCTTTTAGTGATTGAGAAAAGATTTTCTCTAGGTTGCTTCTCCACAGTTACTTGGCTTCCAGTATATCATGACATTAACTTGGACTATTGGAGCTAGTGCGGATCCCAAAACTGCAGAATCCACTCCTCCTTTCCTCCGATCAGGAAATTAATGTTGGTGTCACTGTGCTGTAAGCTCTCCAAATAGTGGAGGAGGGAAAAGAAACTTCTTGAAGTCTCCTCTGGCAGAGGATGCACAGACATGTCCTTCCCAGACATCTTTACAGTCCTGGCAGAGTTACCTTGCTGGAACCACGGCCAGAACATGACATCATCGTCGAAACCTGAGCGAACATAGCAGCCGGTTATATCTTTAGTTCAGGTCTGCATTGTTCGTTAGAGCATAAGCTATCTTTACCTTTAGTCTCAAACAACTACAGAGAACTCCTACATTGTCTGTATCAGCAACATACCTGTGAGTGCAAATGTACTTATTGCAAGTCGCTTTGGACAAAAGCGTCTGCTAAATACCTTAAATGTAAATGTGAGTGAGAGGGTGATAAAGAACCAAAGAGAGAAAAAGAGATGTAGAAAGAGAAAGAAAAAGAAAGCAGTAGTGTGATCCTGCTACAGGAGGAAAACATATGAAGAGGAACGATGATGGGAGAGGAATTTCTGCTTTTTCCACAAGTTGTTTAGTGCTTACAGTTCATCAAAACTTCAATATCATTATTAACACATCCTTCTACCTGTATTTCTGTTTCTTTAAGTAAAATTCATAAATTCTAACAATTCATTAAAACAATCCTTTAATCATTCACAAAGAAACCTGCCATGGATCAGATCCAGTCAGTCACTGTCCCTCAGGCTGTCATGAAAATATTATTTCACCCATAAAAAAGCCAGACTGAAGACAAACTACTTCTATGCCCAGGGAAAGGTGTTGATTTGTGGAGACGTTAATGCAGACAACCTGCCTGACTTCAGGGTGGAAAAGAGAGTCTTCATATACAGTACTGTATTTAGCCACGCACAACTCTGGTTGAAAAGTCATTTTAATTTTGACACTCATGTTTAGATCTAGGCACAGAGTCACAGAACAGCGCTGGAAGTGGCTGGTAAATAAAACGCAGACAGAGAGATAGAGGCTATGTACCTCCATGGAGCTAGATTACCAAGGCAGACAGACAGACAGACAGACAGGAGAGGGCTTGACTAGAAGCTAGCACACCAAGTTAACATAACTGTTAGAGACCACAAGTTTACCTGACAGCTGTTCCTGTAAGTTTTTATTATGTTTGTTTCTAATATTATAGATATAGCTAGTTCCACCTCACTGAAGTTGTTGACATAACTTTGATACGATGGGGAGGTAGCATAATTTGTGGGCCTCAGACTGGAGTGTGTGTGTGTGCGCGCACGTGTGTTTGAGTGAGACAGGGAGCACGTGGACGCATAGAGAAAGGGGGCGGGGCCTTAGACTGAATGGAAGTGAAAGACACTTTACGTCATGAAATGTTAGAGATCTCTCTCTCTATATACACCGATCAGCCACAACATTAAAACCACTGACAGGTGATGTGAATAACATTGATCATCTCATCACAATGCAATGTTCTGCTGGGAAACCTTGGGTGCTGGCATTCATTCACTTGACACACACCACCCATCCAAACACTGTTGTGGGCCAAGTACACCCCTTCATCACAACAACACTACCCGATGGCAGTGGCCCCCCAGCAGGACAGTGAGCCCTGACACACTGCAAACACTGCTCAGGAACAGCTCGAGGAACACAATAAAGGGCCCAAGGTGTTGACCGGGCCTCCAAATTCCCCAGATCCCAATATGATCGAGCATCTATCTATCTATCTATCTATCTATCTATCTATCTATCTATTTATCTATCTATCTATCTTTGACACAACTTTGATACGATGACTGAATGGAAGTGAAAGACACTTTACGTCACGAAACGTTAGAGATATATCTCTCTCTCTACATATACATATCTCTCTCTCTATATATATAGAGCTATCTCTCTCTCTCTCTCTCTCTCTCTCTCTCTCTCTCTCTATATATATATATATATATATATATATACAGTATATATATAACTCTCTCTCTCTTTTTTTTGGTTAAATGCCTGAAATAAGGTCTGTGGTTACCACAGGCTTAACATATTTACATTTTTTTTTCTACAACATAAAATGCATCATTCAATTTCCCACAATTTCATCATGAAGCACATACGTGTCTTAAAAAAATGACGGTTGCAAACAAGTGGCTAAATGAGACTACAGAAGTTGTCACGCACATTAAACATCATCCCACCGAACACGGAGACTCATCTACTCACTAGTCCATGTTCACAGGCGGAATTCAGTTACAAAATATTTCAACTTGCAGATTTATCATAAAACGTCTTTAGTTATTGTGTAGTAAGATGCTTAATGGTGGTGATGTTTAAATTATGTGATCGCAATGTAGTGTGTTTATAGCCTAACAATAGCTTTTTACTAATATATTAATATTTAATTCACACTGCGAAAATCACAAAAGTGGTGTTCATCTGTGAAGATTATCTTACTGAACAAAATGTGCAAGTATGATAAACTTTGACAATATTGCAAAATCCGATTCAAAAATCTCATAGGCTTTTTGTCGAGGGAACCATGGTGAAGCTAACTTCTGGGTTAGCCTAAAAAAATACATCATCGCTACGCTACTCTATTGCAAGTAACAGGAGGAACCTGCTCTCTGCACGTTAACGAGCAGACAGGACCGCCTTTTAATGGAGTTCTCTGTCCTGATTGGATAAAGTTGATAGGGATACCAGAAAATGTATTTTCTTTTTTACTGCATGAGCAGGAGGAGAAGAGACATGGGTTAGTGAATTTAAAGCCATTTGACACTTGCTGTATTTTAATAAGAAAATAATACTTACATCAGCTTTAACATTAGTGAAATGGGGATTCAATCAATTGCAGTTTGGGGGGCAGCATCTAAACTTTTACGTGTTGAGAATGAATACTGAGCACTGCAGTAATATTAAACGAAACAAGAATGAAATTAATTTCCACAGCACACATATGTAGTCTGTAGCCCATAGGGCTAGGGAATCAACATAATTGCATTTTGGGTATTTCTGGGGCTAATCTGCTGTAATTGTTTTACAGCTGCTGTTTGTTTACATATGGAGCTAATTTTGGTCACACTGCAGATTTCTGACTGAAAATATACAGTTAATTATGTAAATGAGGAGTGTAGAAATCGCAGCAAACAAATAAAGGGTGAAAAGCATGGTATGGACTAACTATGTGTCGGCTATTCACTCATATGCTCAGTATCTCCAAAACACATGCGTTTTCACTTTTTATGTTGCTAGGTGAGGCACCTTCAGAAAATGTTTTTGTGGCTGTTTTTTGGCCGGGACTCATTAGGTTACCTGAGATGAGACAGACTTTTTCACCATTTGGGCAGCAGACCCTCACCACACAGAGTTATACAGAATTTAGTTCTTGTGCTGTTTTTTACTGTTCATGTCATGTCTCTGAAAATAATGGTGTTGGTTAAGTCAAAACTTTGAATGACTTGATTAACAATGTTTAGCATCAAAAAGATCAGGAGAAAGAGACAACAACAACAAAGTCTGTACACTGTCTGAATGACAGAAAGCAGACATCACATCTTGGCTGTAGCACTGCAGCCTATGAATTCAAAGTCTAAATATTTACAGGACAAAACTGTAGCTTAAACTATAGACACTTCTGCAAAATCATAAGTGAAGTTAAGTGAACTTGAGCATCAACACACAGAAGCAAAGCTTCATCCAACAAAGAGGCAAACTACTGAGGCTTCAGTGCAGGTGTTAAATATAGAAAAAGTTGTCTAAAATATGCAACAAAGACAAGTCCATTTCTTGTGCTCAATTTGCAGAATATCAGTATTGATCATGTAGCCCACACTGTAAGAAACTTACTGTGACATTCACAGTAACTAACTGACAGCCATTGACAAGTAACTTCCTGTAAATAATCACAGTAACTAACTGACAGCCATTGACAAGTAACTTACTGTAAATAATCACAGTAGCTCACTGACCTGCAGACACTCCTCTGCTCGGATTGGATTGAGAACATCCGGCCCTTTCAGCAGGAGGTTGTTCATTTTAAGTCCTTTAAACTTTTGGGTTCCACACAAGATGTACTGGTGCTGTCATGGAGTGGGTTAGGTGCTACTAAGTGGTTCACATAGCACACAGGTCCTTTCTGGCTGTTTATAGTCTCCTTGTTGAGTTTCTTTGCTGCTCCCCTTTCCACCATTTCATGTACTTGAGCTGTTGAGGCAGCCTGCTAGACTAGTTGGCTTTATTCTCATAATAGGTCTTTGCAGTTGTGGTGGCTGATGTTTGCTACAGCTACAGATGCACTTTTCTCTTCTACTGCATCTTTTGTGCTTTGACAAACTTTGCTGCCCTAACAGCCTGTTACTGGCAGCTTTGGGGCCCTTTACTCTGCCTTCCAGATTGGCTTTTTTGGTTTCTGGAATCCATAACTCCTAAGCAGCTAGGCTTTCAGCTGCATCTCATAGCCATCCCCATTCACAAGAAGGACAAGTATTTTAGCAACATCATCACAAACTCTCTCTGCTTCCTGGATTGCAGTTTTTAGCTCATCATGCCCATACTTGAACCATGGGTTGGTTTGAACTATTTTTCTGATTTCATCCAATTTTGTTGCACAGTCAATTGTTTTTTTGAGGTCAGCCTCCTGTTGTGTTCAAGCTTTGCTTCTTCATCACTGGCTGTGTTGGCTTCAATGTCTACTAATAGGCCAGCTCTGTATTCATTATTTGCTTCATTGACATTCCTAGCTTCAGAGCTGAGTGCTTTGAATTCCCTGACTGTTAGGCCTCGTTACTCCACCAAGGCCCATAAGTCCCCTTTTGGTGCCAATGTAGTTGTTTGTTTTACCAACTCAATCTGTGCTTCCTGACTCGGGCCCCTCTAAATAGCAGGTATATGTAGATAAACATAAAGAAAACTGTTATGTAAACATAGTGTGGTATTATTAATTTGTTATAAGCATATCCTGAGTGCTTTCTGGCCAAGCAATTGCGCACCATACAGTGGAAATTTACCTCATTTATTTAAATGTGTCACATTGCTCCTATCCATAGTAAGGCAACTATAAAATGCTATCTCTGTTTAGTTTGTCAGCTTATAAAAAAGGTTTATTAGATTCACATTGTGTTTTTGCCTGTTAATGATCCTCAACACTACAGTGCCATCATTAGCCTGATGGTGAAGGATGTTAGCTGAACCGAAAGTTTATCAAGGTTTGATAAAGAACTAAGGGTAAGGTTATGAATTTGGAAAGATTATAATCTGTCTTAGTTAGTGTTAGTAAGATGTGGGCAGTCATTCACTGGTCCACTCTCTCACATACACACACACATATAAACCTACACAGCCATACCCCTGTGTTGTGTTTACACTGAGCACTGTTTTCCATTAGGCTTGATTGGTAGTGTTGATTGATTCTGTCCATGTGTTGTCAGATCAGTGCAGGCGAGGCAGCCACTCTACTTTATTGGGACACAGTGGCAGACTGAAGACTGAAAAGTGCTGATCCAGCACATAACAGAGTGAAACAGACTGTAGAGGAGCTGAAGACTTTATTGGGTACTCTCAGACCTTTGGTTCTGTCTGTTTTCTACTCTCACATTGAACATTTTCACATGCTGTGTACTTATCACTTCTGTCTGCAGTGCCGGCCCTGACCAATTTGGTGCCCTAGGCAAGATTTTGGCTGGCGCCCCCTTGCATCGCAGTCAATTTCACAATCAATTTTCATACACTCACACAGAAATTACACGTATGTATTCAAGATTTTATTTCTTTTAAGTCAAAAATATCACACCAAATAAAAACTGAAGAAAGAAACAAGTGATACATTAAAAATACAATATAAATAAGGTATTGCACAAACATATTAAAGAATATTCTATTTACATACAAAAAAACAGTCTGTATTCTTTGGGAGGAAACCTTTTGCAGCAGAAGCAGTGCAAGCTATCATTCTTTTTTGAGTACATCAGCCAGCTTCTTTTGATTTTTTCCCCACTGACTAAGACTCTGGTAAAAAAGTAATGTGGACAATTTCTCCCATCTTTGTTTTTGGGAAATGTGTAACTGTTTTTTATTTGAAATGGTCCTCTGTGAACTAACTCCTTTCTTACTTTGTCAGTTAGAAGAGATGGCCAGTCAGCAGGGTCTATTGGTGCAGCCTTTAGTCCTGATGCTGTGTCACTCTGGTGTGCTGAGGTAGAGGACAGGAGCACCTGATGCTGTGTCACTGGGGGTGGTGGTGAAATATTTTAAAAGTGCATCTGAAGAGAGAAGAGAAGTATATGTGACCACTGGATGTTACATTTTAATAAAAAACAGATGCTTGGTGTGTGCTATACATAAGACTAATATAGACTAAAGTAAAGTGCAGTGAAACTTATATATAGCTATATATATATGTAGCCTATGAATGATATGGGAAAGCTAAGGTACGGAGTATTAACAGTAATACACTTTAACTGCACTTTAACACTGATGTAAACTTTAACAAATATAAACTGTGACACAATAAACCAAAGTCTTACAACTGCCCTATTACTTATAAAGTGGATGGAAAACTCAGAGCATTTTAACTGACATACAAGCAGAGAAAAAACAGTGAACAGGTTAAAATAACACCTGAACAGGCCTAACGTTAACTTTCCAAATGTCCCTCATGAATTTAAGGTGGAGTAACATTAACTTACGTCGACTCAGCTATTTACTGATTATTAAACAATGCTACTACCGTCCGAAGTAAGCTAGCAAGCTAACACTCTGCTCCAACAACGGTAACTACGATGCATATTAGTTTCAGTCTTTTGGACATTGTGTTTCCACAGTATCAATAAACGTCTCTCTTGGGTCACGGTCCGGTCAGATTCAGGCAGCTCGCCTCTCGACCCCGCCCCCCACCCTCACAGAGGGCAGGTACAGTGCAACGAGCCAGGAACCCAGAAGAAAGACCTCTCCATCATTTAATAGGCTTTGCTATGAAGTTATGTTGCTGTGGGCTTATATAATATTTCGAAATAATATAAGTAATAGCACTGGTAAAAAATATTATTATTATTATTATTTTTTTTTCTCCCCCCGTTTGCGGCGCCCCCCGTGGATGACGGCGCCCTTAGCATTTGCCTATACTGCCTATGCCCAGGGCCGGCCCTGTCTGTCTGACTAGACTGCCCATTTTCCCTCACCTTCACTCAGGGTCTGAGGCTGGGGCAGGTTGGATCAGCTTGTTAAAGATGCAATATCTAAGAAATATTAATTAAAATGCTTAAACGGCAAGACCTTTGTTATATATTTTGTTGAGGTGTGTGCTTACATTATCTGAAATATTTCAACAATGTCCAAACACAGAGAAAACCATGTTCACTAAAAATAACTGTGCATGTCACTGGTTCATCAGAGAGAGAGAAGAAAGTAGTTGGCGAATGAGACAAAAAGGAACGTGATTAAAACTTTAAAACATTACATCATCCGAGAGCATTTGTGCCTGAGTCACGTCAGATAGATTTCCATCAGCAATTGTTTAATGGCGTGTTCACTACCAGCACATTTGACCACATGATCATTTGTGTTGACTTGCTTTCCTGGTTACAAGTGTTTTTTCACTGCAAACAGCCAGATTAATTTACTATTAGCCATAAGCTAGCCAGCAAAAGCACTCACTGAGGGTGTGTGTCTGTGTGTTTGAATTCAGTTCAATCACTGGAACTTTACATTTTCCGCACAAAATAACAACACAGGACATGAGTTTATTCAATTATTAGTCTATAATAGGAATGGATCGCCAGTTAACCTTCCTTTTCCCAAGTGACAACGTGCCTGGTTGAGATTTAACTTTTCCCCATGGTCTAGTTTTAAAAAAGAAAATAAAAATCGTCATTAATTATAATACTGAATCGCAATGTTTTTAAATCGCAATACATCAGTACCCAACTGTAGTGGTAGTACTGAATCAGTAGATAAGTGTGGCCTAACAATGGAGGGAAGAGAGTCGAGTTGCCAGACAACGCCACCTGGGGAATTGCACCCCAGGAAATACGATCACCACTCTTACTAGAAGGTTACACACAGATTCGTAACACCACTTGATTTAAAGAGGACATGAGAGACGGACTTCCAAGTACACAAGATTTATTGATTAAAAAATATATACTAAGTTTAAAAGAACACAAAGATGTCAAATACACAACCTGAGTATCAAAATAATAAAGCACTATAAATTGCGGTGAAAAGGATAAACAAATGGCAGGAACAGGGCTAAGGCTTAGCTTGGCGGACAGACTAAAAAAAAAACAACCAAAGGAGGGGACACAACTCAAACCAAAGAAGACCACTACAAACCACCACGTGCCACACCAAATTCAGGGGAGTGAGAGGGGAACCACCACCGGGGGAGTCTGCCGCACGCTACACCCGCTCCTGTCCCGAAAAAGAAAGAAAGAAAATTATAATACCGCTTTTAGTGGGACAGTCAGGCAAATGGATTATGCAGTTAAAACAAGAGTCATACAAAACCACACACACTCACAACACTCACACCAACAGACAAAGAAATGAACCTAATAACTAATTAAATAACGAAAACCAAATACAAATCTATCAGAAAACAAAATAACAAGATAATAATGAACAAAAGAAACCAAAACTCAGCTGTGGGCAGGGACCAGGCGTAATATTCCCTTTAGCTAAGGAAAACGAACCCAACAGCTGAGTAAACTAAATAAACAAACGAAAATGTGTGTGCCTCAAGGCTCATCGTTGGGTCCTCTTTTATTTTCTATTTTTGTCAATGATCTTTCACAAATCTGCTCCGACTGTCAAATTCATCTTTATGCTGATGATACTGTAATCTACTCATCTAAACCTAACATTTCACAAATTCAGCACTCCTTACAATCTAATTTTAACTCAGTTCAAAAATGGTTTTCATCTAACAAGCGTCTCCTTAATAAGAAAAGATTGGTCCTTAAATTTTCTTGATGGTGCACCACTAGAAAATGTAGTTGAATTTAAATACTTGGGCCTCTGGCTTGACTCTCAGTTATCCTTCAAGCCACACATTGACTCAACTACAAAGAAAATTGACTGTCGCTTGAAATTACTGTATCGTTCCATTGATTGTTTCACATTACAGGCCCGGAAAAGAATCATAACACAATTAATATTCCCTATTCTTGACTATGCAGACATTATCTACCAGAACACCACAGAAGCAAATCTTCGTCCTCTCACCGTGCTTTATAACAGCCTCTGCAGATTTGTTCTGAGATGTCCTTACAGAACTCATCACTGTAATCTTTATGCCCCAAACCCCAAAAGCCAGAAGATTTTTTCACTGGTCACTATTCATTTTTAAATGCATTCACTTTAATCTTCCTTTATACTTAAAAACAATTTCTAATTCCTTACAGTATACAATACAACCTAAGACATACTGTTCACCTCTTTTTCCGCACTCCTAGAATATTTAAAGAATTTGGTCGCCGTTCATTCCAGTTCAAAGCTCCTTCTGATTGGAATAATCTCCCATGCCAGTTTAGGTCTACTACTTCTCTTCATGGTTTCAAAGCATTACTTTTTAACCCATTTGCAAACTCCTTGTTCTTGTTTCTGGTTTTGTGTTTGTTCTTGTTTTTTATTTATTCTCTTTTTTCTTTTCTTTTATTCTCATTTCTCATTCATTTTCTCACTTATATAATTGTGGTATCTTTTATATCTTCATATAAACTGATATTCCTGTAACTTTCTTTTTCCCACTTGTAAGCACGGATACTACTAAATTGATTACTGAACTTAGATTTGGCTGTCAGTGGATTAGCTGGGGTTTGGAGAGCCTTGTCTGTGTCTGTGTGAGTGTGCATGTATAAGTCCTGTAATGTCTTTCACTAGTTTTTTGTTTTGATTTTGGACTATATGTATCATTTTGTGGAAGGACCCCCCGAAAATGAGATGATTCATCTCAAGGGGCTATCCTGAATGAATAAATAAATAAATAAATAAATAAATAAATAAATAAATAACCCAAAAGAATAAACCAAATAAGCAAACAAAGAAATTAATCAAGTAATAAGAGTTGTGGTGGTATGGAAAATCCGAAGCTGCGTGGGCACACAGCGGGATTATTGTGCCCCTTTAATCGAGATGTTGAACACGCAGCAGCAGAAGAAAATGGCGGCGGAGACGAAGCGACCGCACCAGGGCTGGGGGCCGTGGACAGCAGTCCTTTACGATGCCCAGCTGGCAGCCCACGTCAGAGCCGTGCAGCGCAGCCCCACACAGAGCGCAGGGGGAGGAGGAGAGACAAGCTGTGGCCTCAGCAGCTACAGCAGGACAGAGAGTAGGACACTCAACAAAAGGTTAATAAGCTAGCAGACGTTAGTTGTAAAGGAGCAAGCTTACCTGAGCGAAGAGAGCTTAGCACCCAGGCCCAAAACACCGTCACCATTTCAGTCACCAAGCTCGGTGCAAACCACCGTAGCACGCCAGAACAAGCCCTCTCCTGCTGAACACCAGGCAATAGTGTGCGCACCAGCCAAAGCCCGACCAATTAACAGGTGGCACTACTGCGCAATCAGGTACAGGTGATGTTGACTGAGTAGAGGTGGAGCAACACTCAACCTGCCACATAAGCATATAATCCCAGCCCTAGTATCTAGTTTTTTTAAAGCTTGAACCACATAGGGACTAACATCAGGATATCTCTACATCTGTTGTATCAATTTAGGCTCTTACTTTTGGAATCTGTCTCTCACAAATCTTTACAAAGGTGCAGTCCTAAATCACTTCCCCTTTAAGGTTTACAAAGATTGTATTTGTTGCAAGGCTGTTGGGTTGCATTAGTTTGGACAAGTCTTCATGTTGCTATACTCTCCCCATGAAGCTTTCTATCGTGGTGTGTTTGTCTATCCACGTCTTCCTCTATCTGTGTGTTTCCTGTCCTGAATGTCAAACTGACAAACTGAATTAGAGTTAGTGCAGAAACAATCAAGATGAAGTAAGTGTGGCTTAGCAGTAGTGTTATCATTCTTTCATCAGTTTCTTTTAAGCCAGAATGTTTTTCCTATCTCATAACAGGAAATCAACATATCAGCAGGGGCTGATAGGACTGATGATCAATACAAATGGCTCAATGATTACTTGGCCACAGGCTGAAATTTCTGGCTTACAGGCGCCTTGGCACACAGTCTGTTTGGAACTGAGACCAGACAGTGAAGTCTCACAACAACTGCTCCTCCTTGCTCACACACACAAACACAACTGTTTAGTGATGGAGGACAGTGCTTTGGGCAACTCACCCAGCATTTCATCTACTGAGGCTAAAAAAGCCTTGTTCTCAAGCCAGATGATTATTATTCCGGTATTCAGTAATGTGATATATTTTATTAATTGTGAGAATGTTTGTTTGTGTCAGCGAGACGTGGGAAGTTTGGGTTAAAAAGGTTGGAACAAATTATTTTTACTGCTAAAATGGTGTGTCCACAAAAACAGTTTAAGGATGGGACAAATTATTAAAACTAGAATACTAGAAACTGGTAGAGACACAACTGCTAGAGTCATCAAACTAAACCAGCTAGCAATTTTCATCAAAATTCAAAATCTTGTTTCATAACTGTAGGTTTCTGCATCCCTTGCTATCAGGTTGTACCCCCAAAAGTCATTAATGTAGAGTTAAGTTGTAACTAATAATTTACACCTAGTAACTGCCTGGTTTAGCTCTTGCGTAGGTAACAAAATCAACTAATGATAGTTTGCTAATGTGCTGCTTGACCTACCAGCGACTGCACCAGGAGAACATGCAAACTCTGTGCTACTCCAACCCTTAAAAAGGGGCAATTTAATTTAAACAAAAAGGTCCAGTGTGTAGCACATGGTGGAATCTAGCGGTGAGATTGCAGATTGTAACCAACTGAATAACCCTCGCTTCACCCTCCATAGTGTCTGTCTGTCTGTTGACCGATTTTAGTCAGCATCACAACCGTGCAAAATAAACTGATCTGAAGTTTCACAGGTGTGCAGTTGAGATGAAAATGGAGGCAGAGTTTGAAAATGGGTGTGGTTTGAGCAAGGGGGGCAGAAGAGGGGCATTCCTCCCCACGCACCCCCATTTATGCCCCTGGCCCACATTCATGGTCCTGGAGACACCTTTAATCTGTTTCCAAGTCCTCTTATGTGATGTTTTCTTTTCATCGTTCTTTTAATGCTTTACTTATTTATATTTGTGTTGCATTTATATGATTTTGCCTCATTCATCACTTTTATTCATTTTTTTCCCCTTGTTTATTTTATTCACATGGAACGCTGAGTTTCCTGCTTTTGCTTTGTCTGTCACTAAAGGTACTATGCAGAGCTGGATAAAGTAGCCAAAAACTGTACTCAAGTAAAAGTACTTTTACCTTTCATAAACTGTTACTCAAGTAGAAGTAAAAGTAGTCAATTGAAACAAGGAGTAACAGTACAAAAGTACTAACTCAAGAAGTTACTTGAGTAGTGAGTAACTGAAAAAAAGACAGAAAAACACTGGTACACTTCTGTCTTTTCCCAGAAGTCATATTTGAAGTTGATCTCATTGGAATTATTTCAACCCCAGATGGTCTTCATCAGGTAAAGAAGTGAACAGACACCTGTATGTATTTGTGACACAGTAACACATCATCATGTCCTGATTAGATAATCTGCCACATTCACACCAGGACAGTTTTCCCAGTCTGTATCTCAGAAGTAAATATAAAGTGTCCACATATTAAAGTGTCCTTAAAGCTCAATCATTCCAGTACAAATGTTCCCATCACAATCAGGTGTGAGCGCCCCATATCCAGGTCTGTCCAATCACATGAAGACAATAAGACCACAGAAGTGGCTTATTTAGGTGGATCTGGAGATAATGCTGTGCCTGTGATGACCTCCTGTGGTTAAATCATCAGTCATGATACATTTCTGTGCATAATTTGGTCTCTTTTCATCAGGTTACACCAACAAGCATGATTAGTTAAATGCATGGCACCCGGTGGTCACACACCATTTGCCTGAATATTTACATTAGGGCAGAAAGCGGGAACAGTAGCAGTAGTTTTAAAGCATGATATACTGTGTGTATATATTATCAAACTTATTACCACAACTGACACACTTACAGCTCTCTGTCAGCGATGGGTCCTCTGCTTTTCTACCGACTTCATACAACTGCAGCCTGCCGCGCTGTGCGCTGTTAAAACATCCAGAAATATTAGCAGTTAGCATGATTTGAAGTTACTCAAGTACAAGTAGCAGAGTAAATGTAACTCATTCATACTGGTTATAAATAAAGTCATTATTATTATTTTTATCTAATAGTGTCCAGTTGGCGGGTCCATCCAGGCGTATGAAACTCAGTTAAACTGTCAAACTAGGCAGTGTTAATCAAATATGAATAATTCTATTACTGCATTGCCTTGTTCTGCCTCACAAGTTTTAAGAAACTTGTTATTTATCAAAGCTTGTTATTATTAGAATATTTGTGACCAGGCCACAACTTTACTCACATTGCTATACACCATGTGTGTATTAAAACTCCTTGGTCATATCTGTAAGTAAAATGCAAATAGTGTATACAGTGTATGGTGTATGACTCTTAAGCTGTTGTAACATGTACATTTCCCCGCTGAGGGATACATATAGTCTTATCGCTCATCTTATCTTTATTCACGTAGCACACAAACTTTACTGGTGCAACCCAACTGTAGAAACCAGAACGCTGCTGCCTGTCCAGTCAACCAGCCATTCCCACCAAATCAAGCCAACTCCACTCACCTGGTCTCACAGCTGCTCCTGATCACCAATTAGCCTAGTATTTATACGCCAATCTCAGAGACACTCATTGCCAGATTGTTCTTTGCCACTCATGCAAGACTCTTTAGCACTCTACTCCGGACTGATTTCCTGTTGCTGACCCTGCCTGCCTCTGACCTGCCCGTCTCGATTTAACGCAGCACTGTATCAATGCTGAAGAAAGGTCTGGCTGCACCAATTCTCATTCTGGTATAGGGGAGAAAACACTGGCTTATTTGCATGTCTTTCAACCAATCACAATGGTCTTGGATGGCACTTAACCCAGGATGCAGCGAAGGTGCCCCTGCAAAATAGTGTGGAGGGACAGCTTGGAGGTTGTTGTTGCTGGTTTATGAAGCGATGGGGGTTTGAAAACTGTACACAAAGATAGTGGAAGGAAGGGGGGGATGGTGCCCAATGACAGCTTTTTATACCAACAGTCTACTTCTAGTAAGTCATACTACCCCTTTCAAATGCACTGATTGTGATGCGACCTCTCCTATGTAATGTGGGGCCTACTCATGCCATTGTTTTTTACAAACTTGTAAGTATGCCTGGTTGCTTGGATGTCTTTTGGTGCACGCTGGTTTTGACCAGCCTCCCAATTAACAACAAGCTTCCTCCACACAAGGCTCACCTGCTGTTATGACAATGGAATCGCGGGTGAAAAAACGTAGCGTTGTTTTTCAATGCTAACCTAAAGCAGTAGTCATGACTCACTTTTCTTTTCACCTACCCATCCAGTCTCTGCAATTACAGAGAGGGTGATTAGTTATGCACTGGTTCACTCGCTGCAAGACACTGTAGACCGATGACAGGAAATAAGAACATGTGAAGAGTTCACTTGGAAAAACAGATAAAGCCTATTCTTAAAATGAATAAACCTTGATTGACGCATAAAAAGCATTTAGGAAAATTAATCAAAACAGATCTTTTTTCGTGCAAATGAAGTGTAAACTGTCTGATCCCTGTCACCTTCACCAGCGCTGGTTCTCTCACAATGTCAGTGTCTTTGCTCTCTCTTTTCCACTCTCTTTTAACTGGGAGTGAGATAAACCTTATTTGTCTTCAGATGCAGGGCCTTTTAGTTTTTTTCTTCAGCGTGCGGTGAAGCAAACAAAAACCTTCAACTGGAGGATATCGGTTGAGTCAATTCATGAAACTTTAAGGTGTGGTGAAATCCTGCTATCTTAAGAATTCAAACTAGATTTCCTGGCAAAAAATGTGGGCATGACAAATGGACTGAAACTATTAGTTCAGACTCATGCTCTTGTCGTTTAAATGCAGTAAATTAGGTCATCGGCCATGTTTTAAGCTCATTCCATCTCTCCTAATGATGTAATCCCTCTCTGGGCCAATCAGGAGCAGATTTGTTGCTATAACCTGCAATTTCTGTCTCTCATTTAAACCCATCAGTCTAACTTTGCAAATCTCAAAAGCCAGAACTGAGATTGACAGAGGTTTGGTCAAAATCAGACCTGTATGAGTATGAAATCACATGTCTTTGAGTAAATAAGCTGCTCTGGGAAAAATCCCCAGCTAAATGAGCAAAATGTAGATTGGTGACTGATGTGAGTTTTGTGAGCGAGCAGGTGAGCAAGAGAGAATCAGGGAGAGCTGTTACGCACATAAAAAGTATACACTCACACTAAATATCTATCATGTCTGCAGTGATTGTGGGTTTAAACCTGCAAATGTGGCAAAATTATGCAAACAAACACACCATGATGAGGGGAACAAAAGAAAAATCCTGCTGTTTACCACCCAAACTCCAGTAGTGTGGGGGAGCTGCGGGAATCGACACTTCCTCGCTTCACATTGAGAAAGGTGAATTTGTTGTTTGTGATGCAGAAATATATTCAAATTCGGAAGTGAAAGTAACCTTTCAAAGCTTAAATGTATTGGATGCAGTGTACTTGCAAACTAATCACAACAAACTCAGCAGTTGGATATCTCCTCCACTTTGAGAAAGCTTACCCCTTAGCGCTTTTGTTTTCAAAAGATGTTGTTCATGAGCACTTAACATTACTGGCATTTAAGAATTTTGTGTTTTTGTCTTCATGATGGCCATAGTCAGACAGTACAACATGCCTTAACTTATGTAAAATCAGGCTATTTTACAAGTGATGGATGGACAAGAGCTAATGACAGCATGTTGCAGTTCCAAGTGGTAGAAGGTAACTACATATATATATTCTAAGTGCTTCATTACCTACATCAACATAAGTATTGTTCTACAGTTTTTTCTGCCACTTTCTTTGGCACCTAACTCTTTTCACATTTTTCAACATAGAAAATTCATTCAACTCAGCTCAATTAATGTGCTTGTATTCAGATTTTTGATATATTTTTCAAACAATTTCCACTTTTTCAACCATTTTCAACTCTTAACTACTTATTCATGCTTTCAGCTAGAAACTCCATTCAAACTTTGAAATATGTCTACATTAAAGTATCTACATGAATGTCTACATCTAAATTAAGTTATTTATTTTTCAAATTCCATTAAAACTTTTCAAAATATTCAACTTTCTTTGAAGCTCAGCTATAATGGAAGTCAATTAGAAATCCCTTCAAACCCACTAATTTTCAAACTCTTCCCAGTCCTTCATACTTGTACATAGAAACTCCATTCAAAGTTTGAAAGAAGTTCACAAAGATTAGAACTTCCTCATATTAATTCACCTTCCTCATAACATTCATACTTTTTAGTGTCTTGGTTCAAAAATTCATAATTTTGTACACATGTATATTTTGAATCCTTCATTTTCAACCCACAATTCATTGTCTCTTCATTGACTCTTTATACTTTTCAGACGCAACTTCAAATATTTTGAAGCCACCAATTCAGTTCGGCATCAGCTTTTTCAACAAACCTTGAAATATCCCAACTTTTTTCATATATTCTTGGCATTATTCAAAGTTTTTATAGCCAGCATTCGCAACTGCCAGTTCTTCAAAACATGCCGTGTCTAGTTACAAATACTTTACTTGAATTGATTCTCCTTAATCATGGAATAACACTGTACACAGTTATGACAAGGAAAATTACCACTATGGATCTGAGACAAAAAAAATGAGTAGGCCTCTGAGGCAAATCTGACTTCACAAAATAATCCTGCAAGTTAGATGACCGTTTGTTAAAATATCCAGGCAGAGTTTGAAATGAGCTAGTTATGTGAGGATCACTGTTCAAGATTTGCCTGTTTCTACTCACTACTTGTGATTAGACACCGTGAGTACTGTATTGGCCACTTTGTCAGAAGAGTAGATAATTTCATTTTCACATTTCAAGTAATTTCTGCAAGAAACATTTAAATACTTGAATACTGAAGTTTAGTTTTGAATTCAGTACTTTTTTGTAGTATTTTTATTTGCCCTTCCAGTTCCAGTCCTCTTCCAGTTCCTGATCTTGTGTGGTTTAAGTAAATTTAAAGCTCTGTATTATGGGATTGTGGTAGGGATGGGAGGATATAAGATTTTTTTGCAAATCGGCATAGAAACACTCCAATTAAGTCGGTTGTGGGGAATTTCCGTTATCAGGATAATCGTAAATTGTGATCATGAATGTCCTCACATGAGTGACCTGAAAAAGCAGTCTAGCTCAATAAACTACAGTGCTACATAAAAACCTAATTTATTTTGAATTGCCACAGGTGGAGACAGCATCTTTCTAGAAATTCCCAAATCCTAAGCCTGTCATCATGACTGAAGTTGTTTTTTCCTCAAAAAAAAAAAAAAAAAAAAAAAGTTCAATGGGGTGTGTGGAAATAATATGGATTCCAAACTAAAGAACGATAGGGAGATGAGGTGCCCTGCAGAATCTGGCAAAGGACCAGCACCCTCAGTGTGCACTCCTATCTCTGTGACCGCCATCCAGCTCTGTTTGCGAAATGCTTTGTTTGTCAAGAACAAGGATGTTAAACCGGAAAATAATATGTTCATACTCTCTATCACACAGTTGATAATATTTGTTTCCTCGGTATGTTGTAGTGCCATTTTAAGAGTTATTAAAGGGGATGATTATATTGTGAATATGGCATGAATACGTCCCATGCCTCGATTGCGGTGCATGAAACAAGGCAAACCTTCCCATTGTTGGTCAATATGTAAAAGAAAGATTAAACATAATTACTGTAGGGAATATTACCAACACAATACAGTCTGATCATGTGTGATACGTGGTCAGGTCCCGTGGTACCTCTCAAAATCAAATACTAGTATATAATACAAGTATATGATCTGTATAATAAATGGCAAAAAAAATAAAAATGCTGATTTACAGAGTTTTGTTAAATGCCAGACTTTACTTATTCATACCTGTGCTAAATCTTCAGATAGTTTCAGTTCTGGTCTGAGATTATGACGATAACTAATACACAATATCAAAAACTGTATCTCATCTATCCTTGCTTCTGGTGTGATTCAGCAGATTTGTTCAGGTTAGAGTGTGGTGTGTGGTGTTTGTGTGACTGTGTGTGTCGTGTGAGGCTTTTACAGACCAGTCCACCTGGCTATGTTTCGAAGGCCCTAACTTTAATTTGCAGCCCATTTTCAGTCCATTATGCCGGGCCACTGGGGAAGCCACAGCAAATTAGAACTATCTCTACTCCACTGACTTCATCATTAAAATTAAAATGGCACTCGCTGCACCCCACCTGTCACACACACACTCTCACATACTGACCAGAGACCATAGACAAACACAGGCTCGAGAAGGTGTGTGACAATGCGTGTACCACAGCTCTGACACATATTGCCCATATGAATTTCCACAAATTGACAATCTTTCAAAAACGAAACACTTGTGCAGAATGGACGCCCATCAGAAAACACTCACACACACAGAGTTGTTGAGAGAATGGCGAGTGCCCTGTTATGCCCATTCAGCTCCAGTATCACTCGCCCAGTGGGTTGGCGTAGTAACTGCCACCTCGTTCCTGTTTGGACCACTCTCTAAAACATGTGTGTGTGTGTGTGTGTAGATGCCTATGTGTGTCAACCCCATTTACACAGTGGGGGGTTGCCTTTGATACCACGGCTAATGTAAGAAGTAAGAACGGCCGGTCATTTAGTTGATATAGCTTCACAGCCAGCCTCGGCCCTCACTGTGGCCGAAACAAGATCGATAGAGGACAATAGAGGAGGCCTGTAGAGCGAGAAAAGAGGAGAGGAAGGGAATAGATGTACTAATATTGCTGCCTCAAGGTCTTGCCTGTAGTAATCACAGCCGTAAAACTCGATAATTACACCAGTTTCTCTGTAAACAGGACTGACTAAGGGGAGAAAACAGTTCTGGTGTGTGTGATGGCTGCGCACATGTTTTGGTATTCATTTTATATGCCGTCTCTCCTAAAGATGAAAGCAAATTCATTTAAAAGAGCAAATTGTGCACTTATTCAAATAAGATTGAATGATTTCAATTCAAATGAGTTTGAATGAGTGCACTGAACCACATCCATGTGTATGAATATTTGTAAGTGCTCATGTTTGTGTGCCTGTGTGTGCAAATATATATGCACAAGCGCAAGTTGTGCGCGTGGTGCGCAACACCGTGGGTCTGGTAAAAGCAGCAGCGAGTTCCGGCTAATGCATGGAAAAAGCGGCAGTGGCGTGAAACGAGGAAGCGAGTGTTTTCCTCATGGTTCACAGAGAAGTCAAAGAGAGAGAGTGGCGTGAAAATGAGATGAATTGGAGTGGGAGGGAGGGAGGGAGGGAGGAGAGAGGGGGGGAGATAAAGAAAAACTGAAAACAGACAGAGAGCATTCTACTGTGTTCGCTGCTGGAGTGGGAATCGACTCCCTGCCTACTGGCCATGAAGTTTCAGGAGTGTCATTTGGCCCCCGTTACGCCTAAAGACAATGAGAGGATTCACGCATGACTGCTAACAGATTACACTGAGAGACTGAGAGAGACTGAATAAAAACAATCTGATGTGTCAGAGAATTCATTCATTCTCCTGACTGATGTGGGTTTGTCAAGATCAGCGCACAATATTATTGGAGGCAGATCAGGGTGAAAACATTGAAATATGTGCACAGACATTGACGATGTGCACAAGCACAGTGAAAACATACACATGGATACTGAAAATATTATATTGAAATGTGCACTTACATACTGAAATTAAACAGATTACTTGTGGGCATGGGTATCCAAGAGTGTCTGTGTAAAATAATTTCAACACACCTGGAAGTTGATAGAAGTAGTAGTTGTTAGGGTTGGGTTGATATAAAAAAAATTCAAACCAGTTTTATGTAAGGCCAAAGACTGGACCGGTAATATCAACTCAGCCGCTCCCAAGACGAATGTAGTGAGTCCAGGAACGAAATTATAGCAGCACTACAGTCCATCAGGACAACTGCAATACATTGTGTTTTCATTTCACAGAAGAACAATTTAACTTAACTTGTCATCTTCTGAAGTTTAACATTAAAATAATAAATGAAATAAGACTGGAGCTGAGGGACACTGGATAACAGATGGCAGCAGTGACATTTCAAGTTGCATCTTGCAAGTCCACAACACGTTCCTGATAATGTTGATGATAGTTGCAGTAGTAGTGTAACAGGAAGGCACCACCGCTTCCTATCCTGATTTTTCATTTTTTTTTTAAAATAAAGTCTGTGCAAACAATATAACATGGATTTGTGAACATCATTTGTCACGTGCATCATAGTGACAGATTGAGTATCAAGACAACTATATTCCTAGTTGCATATAGTTTCCACTTTGTACACATTGTCAATGTGTATATGCACATATGTGCCCTAATTAGCCTCTCTTACAATATAGACCTGCAAAAATCAATATTAGGGAATTTGGGTAGTCAGTGTTCATTGCCAAATTAATATGTTGAGTGAATATGAAGTGAGAATGTTGAAGCAAGTGGACTTAAGATCTCTGAGTAACAAACAAACTCTTCTATATACATTATAGATCAACTCTCTCTGACTCTCTCTCTCTCTCACACTGACACACACACACACACACACACACACACACACACACACACACACACACACACACACACACACAGAAGGCTTTTATATGAAAAACTAAACTGCTCTTGGATGTACATGTATTGTATGCATATGCCAGTCAGCTGATGATTGAGAGAGTGAAACAAAAGTCAGATTTATTTGTTGCCTGTTGGCAGAAAAATGACCATAAAACACTCAGCAGATCATCAATAATTTGGAGGAAGATGTCTTGCCTTTCTGTCATTTTGGCTGCCTGTCCAACATCTATCCAAACATCAGCGCCCCACAGCAGTAAATTACAACAAGAGTCTACGGCCTTGCCAGCAGCTTTGAGGCTGTACTTTGGCACAGTGCTGCTATGAGTGAAATGCTAAAGCCACCATTCTACCTTGTTCACAGTGGCAGAGCTAACATACTGATGTTTAGCAGGTATTATTTTTTTACCATCTTAGTTTAGCATGCTAAAATCTGTAATCATCAATAAAACAAAAGTGCAGATGAGGATGATGCAATGTCAATAGTTTGCAGGTATTGCGTCATAACGCAAAGTATTGGACAAAGTAAAATGTTGGTTCAGATGATGGTGCTAGATGAAAAGTCAGAGGTTCATCAAGTTAGTAGTATGCATCGTTTGGGGACCATGTTTGTACCAAATTTAATGACAGTGTGATAAAAAAGCATTTAAGAAAAAGCTGCTAGTGCTTTTTTTCAATAACTGTTCAAAGGTGACTTTTCTTAAAGAGCAGTGACTAGAAATGAACAAAGGGCATCTCTTCAGCTCATACTGTATGATTATGATTTTTCCCTCAGGTTACTCACTCACTCCCAATGCTTCAAATACAGCAGCCCGGTCAGTGGCCCTACTCTTCTACACTGTAAAAAGTCATTTCAGAATTAAGTGGAATCAACTTATCTTTTCTAATTAACTTACGTAAATATGCAAGTTTTATTTGTTTCAAGTTAATTAAACTAATTTTCAGACCACTTCCAAACGTATAAACATGAGTTCTTTTAACTTGAAGTCTTGACTTGAAATAAGCCCATCAAACTTCAACAGTGATTTGTTTTGAAGTCATGTAACATAAGAAACTATTGTAAATGACTTAACTTACGTTATTTAGGTGACATACTTACGTAACGTAACTTAACGTAGTTATTTTAACACAAAGTATGATCTTTTCCTAAACCTATAGTTAAGCCTGAACTTAACTGTTTGACAACATTAAAAACAGATCAAAAGTCATAATGCGTCATTAAGCTTGTTTACAAACAGTTCACATATTTTTTGAAAGTCTAACTGGTCGTTGCGTATGACATATGATTGCTAACTTGACTGTGGAGCCCTTCAAATGCAAAACTGATGCTAGTGGGTAGTTAAGCATCATAGTTTGAAGCTTTAAGGGGCCCTATGTAACAATTTTTAGCAATTTATATGTACTAATCACTTTACTGGCTGTATGTGAAGGGATATTAACGTGATGTGAAAAATTACACCTTCCCCATCTCTCTTGGTTTCCTATAGTCAAGTGGATTATTTGTTTAATGTTGCTGGACTGATATTTCTGTGTGAAGGACTCTTTCCTGTCCTGTTTCCATGACAGTTCAAATGATGCGACTCTATGCATGTTCTCAAGTGCCTTGTCTCAGTGCCTCTCTCCGCTCCGCTAACAGAGCGCAACGGAAGCATACGTTTGTTTAAAACTGTAGTCTGCTCACATAAATAAATGATGGGCTTCCAGCACAACACACAAGTTCAACAGAGCCCCTTGAAGGCCACTGACCAAGCTGCCGTGTTTGATAAGCTGGGACTGAGAACGTGCTGAAAATGGGCATTTGATACACAAAGGTGTCTCATTAGGGCACATAAATATTTTTTCTTAATAAACGTTGTGCACACTTGTTTTAAGACGTAATTTAGACCAAGAGCCAATCATACAGTCAATCATTCAATCAAGTTGCTGAGCTCCGGCAACATAAAAAAACATTAGTCAGACTGTTTTCGTGTCGACTTCTGCCTGTAGGTCTGGTCTGGTTAAACACTGTTCAAGACTGTGAGTGTTACTGTAAGTCTATGTGCGCTTATTGTTTACTTCATAACAATAAGTTAAAGCCAAAAAGTTGTCTATTGTCAGTATCGTTAAAGCCTTAGTCAAACCCCCTTCCCAAGTTAAAGATTCAAACCTGCAAAATGACCAAGAACCATGTGCTCCAAACAGAGAACCTACTTGAAATTCTTCTTAATCTTGTGACAATCTTAAAGTCAGGGGGCTCAAATCTTGGTCAGTTACAGTGAGTGTTCATTCAGTGTTCAGCAGTTAGAAGCGCATAGTGATGTTTTTCTTGCTGGGGTGTTTCTTTGGGAGCCGGGTGATGGTCTAATTACTGGTGTTTGGATGGTGACGTTTTCTGATAAAATATTTGTTTGCGGTAATTTCTGTCTTTGTTGGCATAGGTTTTCAGCAGACTTAACCTTGCAATAGATTGTTTTGTTATTATTCTGAAGTAAATACAGATTGCACAGTGTAATGGCTGTAGAAAAATTACACTATTGTGTTAGTCACTCACTGTCCTTTAAAATCCCCCTTCTTCTCTACAAATCATAATCTTGTAGACATAACTCTCCATACCCTGTCCAGCCTTTTTTTGAAGCTCTCATTGCTCGTTAGTGAGGACTAATTTCTCCCCTCTGCTCTGATAAACCTCACACTTCTCAGCTCCTTTATCACTCTCTCTGTCCTCATCTACCTCTCCATCCGACCACTAATTCACTCATCACCTGGTATCTCCTCTTTTTCCTGTATTCAGTCAGTCAATGTCTTTCATTTCTGAATCTGTGCTTTCACTTCCCCTCTTTTTGTTTTTCTCATTTTCTTCTCTAGTTTTTACATCGCCTCTCTTTCCAGTTGGATGGCAGTGGTACATTGAACAGAAGGCGAAAGTCTGGATAAGTCTCTCTTTCTCTGCCCGTCTCCACTTTTTATCCTCACCATCTCCACTTTGCTGTCGCCTTTGCTTCTTCCTCCCTGCATCTGTCTTTCTCGATGAATCCCCCCATTTGTTTACCTCCTCACCTCTATTCACTTGTGCTATCTCCGGCCCCCTCCTCACACTGCTTCCATCTCCCTCTGTCCATCGCTTTTATTGCTCTCTACAGCTCATAAAATACAAAGGTAGAGAGGGGAAACTAAATAAAGAGACAGAAATGTATTCGGAAGGGGATAACCTAATAAACTAAGGGTGTGGGGCGACTGTTAATAATGTTGTTCCACTGGCCAGCCAATGTCCCAGGTGTGATTAAGCAATATGCCAGTGGATGAGAAAATGCTAAGCATTCAATTTCCTATTGTTACCCAGCTTTCCTCCAGGAACCAAACCTTTCACCAGTTTCTCCAGGAAGAACAACAAGTGTGTGCCCAATGAGAGCAGTTTGTTTTTTCAAAATAGAGTTTAGCGACAAATATAGCATCTCTTTGGGCAGACCTAACTCTTCTCCCCTTAAAGAAAGTCGCCAATATTTCTTTGTGAATGTGACCTCATGTGGCTGTGGCTTTCTGGACTGACTGTATTCAGTAGGTAAGAGAGACCAATGTGATTGAGGTGTGAATTTGCATACCCAAAGACCGCTTAACGATTTCCATTCTTTGTCCTCGTCCTTTGTTTTTGTTCTAAATGATTTAACTTTGTTATGTTCTCCAAGGGTTGGACAGGGGGCCCAAAAAATTGGTTAAAAAAATAATAATAGCAAATTATGAACCCATCATAATCAATATAATATTTTATTCAACACATAGAAATAAAACTAACAGTCTCTTTGTCTTACTTGTTTTTGGCAAAAAGTAAACCACTCCCCTGTATCTGCATGAAATGGTACGGTCCTGCCTGAGCAGTGCTTGCCAGGGTAGTACTTGCTAGCAGATAGGAGTTGTACAGTGAGCCCCAAGAGGAGCACCACGGTCATGTTCCCTAAAAGGAAATCTGGTTTCTAAAAAAGGAAAGAAAAACAGTAAAGACAGTGGACACAAAAGAAAGGGCGACAGTATGTCACCCAGTTTTTCTCGAAGAAAGGTGGCTGCAGTCTGTGAGTGGTTGAAATTAACTGGTTAGCCTGATGTCCACAGTGAAATAAGCTACATTTCACAGTTACATTTCCCTCCTTTCTAACTGTAATTTAATCAGTGCAGGTAAGCATATAGCAAGCTAATTATACTGAATCAATTGTCCTGTCCCTCCTACCAGACTCAACAACAGGTTCGCCAGCAGCCATACCCCTCCCCAACCCTATGAACCATCTCAAGAAGGTGAGTAACATTGTGTTGAATGACATCTTAGTTAGCATCATTGTGGGTGTCTGTGGGAGTGTCTGTCTTTTTACTAATATGAAAAAAGAAAACTAAATCTTTTTCAATAAAACACTGTAATTATTCTTCCACATAAAGATAATTATATGAAACAAAAACAGCCTATAGCCTGTGTTGGATGCTGGACAGTTTGAAGCATTGAGTGACTCAGTCTGTATTAAAGTTACAGCCAATACTAAAATAATACCTTCGAGTCAGATGTTTGATGCAGACTGAATTATGACTGTTTAATGACATCATTTGTTTGAGTAGCTTGCTGAACATAAAAATAAAACAAAAACAAAAACACAGTGAGATGCAAACAAATACACCAGGGAGGTAAAAATGAGTCAAAATCTATAAATAATAAATAAACTTGATGATGAATACGATAAAATATCAAATCTAGTGGTGGTGATAAAGAACTGCAGGTAGTTTGGGTCAATATTCTGCAGGATTCAGTGCTGTTAATTTATTCTTTCCATTGTGCATGCAGTTAATTTAAGTATTAGACTACAAGAGACAATACTGTTGCAAAGGTAGAGTTATGTAAAGCTTTGAATGGGTCGATTTGGTCCTGGAGATGTGGTTACAGCAGTTGTGCATGATTTGGGTGGCCTGTGGTGATGGTGCCCAATACGATATTTTCTCATGGGGCCCAAAATCCCTGGCAGCCCCGACAACAGTTAAAAAACATACCTCATTGTGATAAAAAAAAAAAAAAAACTTATATGTTGAATAAAATGAGATGGAAAAATCCATTATCAGATATAGGTGGATAAATTAAAGGGGACTGTGGGCCTGGGTGGAGGTATGCACTCTACTGCCATTCTGGTTTTAATGATGTTAAGTTTGATGTTTTTCTCAAAATAGTGTACAAATTTACAAGATCGAGCTTGTGCCAGGGTTTTGATTCTCTCTATTCATGACATCTCAGATAGACGGTCTACATGTATACAACAGCGGACACAGAGTTTCTAAAATAAAAAAATAAAAGCTAACGATAAAGCAGGTTAGAGTCAGTCAAGTTTAGTTTGACTTTATTTTTATTAACTAATTAACACATCACATAGTGGCATTCAAAGCATGCTTTAGCTACTTTCCCTTCACAACAGTTGGTAACACTGCTTGTTTCGGACGACTGATAAGGGCTAAAAAGGGGGGTGGTTCCAGGAGCCTGATTAAGTAGCCATATTTCTACTCTGTGTCTGGGTGAGGGAAGGATTGAAAGGTAATTTAAAGGTACATTAGCTTAGGGTTAGATAATGGCATCACCTGTCAGAGGGCTCAGTAGATGTATGACAGCACCACCCAAGACCCAATCAGTATAAACATCAAGAATACGTGTGTTCCCATTGGAATGTCCACAAAACATTTGGCACATTTCACCATATGTATTGATAACTGATGATGTGATCAGATCACACTGCTGCATAACATTTGTTTTTAGAGGAAACATTTTATGAAGTGTATACCTCAGCTTTGTTTTTTTTGTTTTTTTAAATGATGTGAAGGGAATGAATGTAGATTGCACACATTCACATAGAAGACAAAAGCCAGATGTTGGAAAGTGTGAAAGGGGTAACGGAAACTTTTTAAACCGCTCCTGCATAATAAATCTCTGATGTTGATCTGCATGTTGAGTATGCTCCAAATAATCATTAATTCACCAAGACATCAGGGAACTTCAGAGCCATACGGAAGCAACACTGAGACATAGTGTGTTTATAGAGGAACTATGAGAGTTTGGAACTCGCTTAACACAGATCAATGGCAGAAAGGAAATACACTTTTGGATTGGTTGGAGTTTTTATAGATATTTTGATTTTGACACTCTCCTGACGGTTGTCAAATGGTTACAGGTTCACTGAAAGTGAACCTGTAACCACTTGTTGTCACTTGGCAGTGAGGGTTGGCCCAGTCCTGCCTTCCCAGTCGGTAGAAAGAGCGAGAGTGTGTTGGTCTGTGACACACATGTAGTGTGCAGCGGCTGACGTTGCACTGGTGTGATTAACTTGGTATAATGCTCCTGATCCGAGGGTTATAGTTGCATTGTTACAGGTTCACTTTCATTCATAAAACTGTGTTTACATACATAAACATTCGTTTACATCTGAAAATGAACGAATCAGATAGGCCAAGGTATGGATTTTTCAGTTCAGTTTCAGTGTTTTTAGTTAGTTAGGGAGGCCATTATGTTATTGTTATGTTTCTTTTGTCAAACACCTCGAGTTGCAGTCGTCCTCTCTCAGAACTGACCATGCAAAAAGAACAACAATCAAACATCAACATCAAGACATATTAATTAGTGGTCGTCCTTAATCCTCTAGCAACACAACAATATTCCGGAACAAGTTCTTCTTGGATAACATTAACACCAAACTTAACTGGATATAAACATTTATCCCACGCTGCTGGCAATAGCTTGCACATGCGTCACTGTGCTGGTTTGTACTTTCACTTTTGTTTTTCCCCTCCTACTTTTCCTCCTCTGTGCTTCTGACTTTACACGACTTTTGGATTTTTTAGTGGAACTACATGCATAATCTCATCATTTTATATCAAACATTTGCCCATCTAATGTATGGGGGTTACATAAGTATTGACTTCTGCTTACGAGTAATAGGTTAAATAATGTGATTACTCTTTTATAAATATCTTTTGAAGTGAGTTGCCCAAAATAGCTTTTGAATAAAATGTAATTTACAAAAAAAATCTCTCTCTCTCCAAACGTATTACACGAAGTACGCTAAAAGTAACATCTAAGAGAAGTGGTAGCTCAAGTGCCTGTTTTTCCATGTTGTAATTATCCACTCACATTTTCTACAAAAAGTGAGAAGAGGGTTGAGCCAGTGTAGATTTTTCAGGTTTGATAGTGATTCATTTTGCACTGATGTTCAAAAAGCTGAGAAATTATAATAATGTTGCACTAAAAGCTCGGTGAGTTGTAAGAAAACATGTATACACGTGTGGTATATGGGTCCATGTATCATCTGTTTATTCAATTACTCAATTAAATCTGGCAAATGAAAAATGAAAAAAACAAGTGAGAATTTTGTTGATTCGTTTTTCTGTAAAGACGTTTGTTTCCCATCTTCCACTTGAAAGGGAAAATCAAAAAACATAGGCCGTCTGCCTCTGCGTAGGTGAATGTCTTTACATGTACCTCCCCAGAAATGTAACTGCAAATTGCAGCGACGTCGACTGCAACGACTGCGATTGCTCGCGTAGCATTTTGCAGCTTCTCTTCTGGGGTTACATGCTGCCATTCCGACAGACCGCCATTACGACATACCGCCATTCCGACATTGTACTATTCAGACATGTCACCATTCCGACATACCACTATTCCGACATGCGAACGTCCCGCCATTCTGACAAAGTTTCGTCCCGGCATTCCGACAAGGCTAACCCTAACCCGCAACCATAATCAAGTTTTTTAAGCGGGTTTGTATGCGACACTCTGCCTGTCCGTTCTCCCTAACGCAGAGACACAGCTGTGAGTTGATGTGTTTAAAGGGGAAAGTACAGCTGGCAATCTGCTCACTACCACCAGCCATGCAGACACACCAGCGCACAAATGCTCACTACGGCGAAGACTACTTGTGTAGGTTACAGCGTCGGCTCTATGTAGAGCCAATAAATAAAAGTAAAGAACAACGTAAATTTGACTTGTTATTTTGTTTTTGTTACCTTATATATTCGATTTTCCATTTCAAGCGGAAGATTGGAAAAAAAATCAATCTTTGGTGGATACAGAAAAAAATTAACGAATAAACGAAATTCTTGCTCATTTTCATCTTTTGTTTGGTTGACCGAATTGAATAATTGAATGAACAGATGATACACCAACCTTTATGGCTGCCCCTAGTAAGTCTCTGTAGTATTGAGCAATTTGATTATAAATATTGTATACTGTATAATAGTTAACATCACCATAAAATGAACAAAAGAAAGTCTAATTTTAACTTAAGAGCTTAAGAATCTGAAGAATCTATGGGTCTTAACCCTTGGTCTGTGTGTCAGGCTTGTACACAAACACACACACACACACACACACACACACACACACACACACACACACACACGCGCGCCAGCCAAGTGTTTAAGCGGGCTGGGCACAGCTGGATTGGCACCTCGTCACCCGCAGGCAGAGGACTGAGGTGGAGTAAAGCTGGCGTACCAGCAGGAAGAGGTGAAGTGGCTCTAATCTGCTCTCTTGGCATGAGGTGGCACAGGGCCGGCCTGCTGTGCCACGAGTTATGTTGGCAATAGGTGAAGCTGGCATCCTGCTGCGTCCAGCTCAGTGCATCAGCCCCCTCCGGAGCAACAGAGATGTGGGAAATGGAGACAGCGTGAGGCCAAGTCAGGGGAGGTGGATACAGAAAGCCACAGAGAGACAAACAGATAGAGAAAGATCTGTTGGGAGAATGTATACTGGGAAATATATCCTTCATCTAATATCTGTTATCATCAATAGGCCTAAAGCTGCAGTACTGAATATGAAATCTAACTGACAAGATATCATAGTTTGACCCATGTGATAAATCACTAGACCCTGGTCTCGAGTTACAGATTACTCTCTACTCTTTGAAGAGAGGAAGAGTGACAACAAATGGAATAAAAAGTATGAGGGAAGAGAGTGACAGATCAAGAAAGGAAAGGCGTTCACATCAGTGGTGGCACAAAAAGAACATCTGCCTGCATGTGACAGTTCACCGCACTAATACACCCTCTACTGTGCCTCTGACAGGTTGACACGACATTCACAACTCAAGTGACTCTCAGGGAAAGGTCATATTTTTAATAGCTGGTGGTAAAATAGGTCTATATTGTTGCTTCCGTGTTAGCGAGATCCATTCATGTTCATATATTGGTTGCTTGGGCCACAGAGGGACTGAGAGCATCCACGAAAATACTGGGTGCTGTCAAATCTTCCATTCACCAGGTATGCACAAAGATAGTCCACCAGTAGTATCAGCAACAAAACCTTCTGGCAGCAAGTTACAGCAAGTAAAAATACTGCTTGTTTTCTTTTTCCAGGAGAGCGCTTTCTTTTTCATCTCATCCATTTAGGGTTCTAGCTGACTGATTTAAAACATTTCCTGACCTGAAAAATATATCATTCATTAAAATGGACAATGGGGATCTGTCAGCTGTCAACACTTTACCTCTTCATGCAGGGAAAACAAAGTTTGACATGCCATTACCTAATAATTTTGCACTTGACTAAGAAGTAGGAAAACAGTTATAAAACAGTCGAAATTGAGCAGAATTTATTCTGTGAAGTTAAACATTGTCCCAAAAAAAAAAAAATTTGTTTGGCGCAAAGGTTAGCGTTAGAAATGGATGCTCATTTTTTATAAAGCAACATTTGGAAGATATGACATGTCAGTGCAAATTATGTCAATAAATCAAGTATAAGATATAAATCCTGTGCCCTATAAATATTGATGTGGAAATTAACAGTTATGAGGTTGTGGTGATAGCATAGACTGACATTAAAGTTTGTTTTATATTAACTGGAACCCTAACCTTAACCAACTTGTCAAATTCTAGTCATGTTTGCAATACTTCCCAAAAGAACAATGACTCACACAAAAAATATTTCTCTCAATCATCACTTATAGCCTCTAGAAGTGTGTGGTGCAGTCTGTATCTACAGAGACCGTGGCATCTGCTTGTATTTTCTTATTTCTTATGTTACAGTGTTGGTTCTGGGCCAATAACAGTATGCGGGGTGTGAGGTCAGGATTCCATAAAAATGTAACAAGCAGGTTGCATAAGTTTCTCCATCTGTCTCCTCTGCTCCCTGTCTGTCATAAAGAGCTGTGTCTATTTGACTGAAGGTGGGGCTGAGGTACACACACACATGCAGAGCAAAGAAGCAAACAGTGGATAGGATGAGGCATGCCTTTTGGCTGAATTCACACAAAATCAAGCAATGCTGCACCTTCCTGCGGGGTTGTGCAGAGGAGTGGGCATGTTATTGCTGCTTTAGAACGTAAGCGCTGTGAAATCCGCAACCTCAACACTAGATGCCACTAAATCCCACATACTGGAGCTTTAAGTTACGCTTTAGACTACTGAAGAACTATCTAAATTCAATGCCAGCAACTGCACAAGCCATCATCCCAGTTTAAACACAAAACACAAAACACACCATCTCCTTGGCAGGGTGATTTTCTCATAGACAATACCTGTCATGGGCACTTTCGGGCAGGAAATGTTTTATCTCTCATGAACTGTGACTGAAGTGTATCCTAGCCTGTAGCCAACAGCACTTCTTAGGTCACATGGATAAGGATCGAGAGAATACAATGGGGAGATATAGATGTTCTTTTTAAAAAAAATGGAATAAAAAAAAGTCACTGTCCATATGTACACATTCCTGCTTGTATATCAGTCTGGTATATTACCACCAAAATAGCTGTTGATGTATCTCTTGCTGTTACCAGTGCAGGTGCAAACAGCAAGCCTTGGTTCTTTAACATAGGGATAAATATCCAGCAGAGCAAAAAGCCTTTCTTGTCCCAGAATTCCTTCTGACCTAAATAGGCCAATATGGATACTCACTCCATTTTTCTCCATCGAACACCCCTCTGCCATGGCCTGTCACGCACAGTTAGCCCTGGATTGACTCAAGGCGGGATCCTGCTGGATGGAGCTAGGCGGGAGCTAACTGCTATTTCCTTTCCACAATTTAGAGTCCACTCAACCCAGAGCTACCATTCAACTGGCACCACCAACACTGATCTAAAGGAACGGTTACGGAGAAATTCATCGAGCAACCCTTACAACCAAAACACACACACACACACCCACACCCACACACACACACACACACAGAGAGAGAGAGAGAGAGAGAGAGAGAGAGAGAGAGACTAACAAACTGGATGATAAACATGGAGATCATTAGTTCAATAGTGAACAGCATTGTACATAGATTGTGTTGTTTTTACATTCCCTCAGGTTGCCTAAATACCTCTTTTTTTACAGATGCGTGGGCTTGGAAAAACCTGTTTGCCATCTGACCTGGCTCTGTGAACCGGCACTCTCCCTGGGTTTTGCACAGCTCTCACACTATACGAAAGAGTGAACAAGTGTTGTATCCCCTCTCAGCCATCAATGTTATTCTTTTTCATCACACCAAGATTGTAGGGCATTGAACATTTTATAAACTTTTCACAAGGTCACCAAACAAAGGCTGGCATGACCAAACACCAGATCATCAGCATTGTCTGTGATGCAAAATATCATTGCTTTGCAGTGATATGCGTGCAACTATAGCGGCAGACCTGGTTCTCATCTGAGCAGCACTGACAAGGACCAGAGATTAAATCCAACATGGTGTGTGGACACATTGAATTTCACTGAGGCTACTACAGTATTGGTGAATAAATTGGTACTGTGTTAAATTTGTCATTTCCATTCAAGAAAATGGCATCATGTGCTTTGATGTCAGAACACAATAACAATGTAATTTCACTATTATTATGACACAAAGATGCAAGCTGTGGCTGCTTTGAATTCTGGTCCACTGAGACTGTTGTTCGTGAAATTAATATTTCAGCTTCGTCTGGGATGTATCCCTTTATGACTAGATGGCAGCTGCAGTAAGAAGCCCATTCTCCTTTCCCTTTATGTTTACAGTTGATGTTTTAGTAAATTCAACAATCCTTCTGCATTCACACTCAATTGTAGCTTCACTGGAAAATAATGTTGCTTCAGTAAGTTGATTGGTCCAAAATCCACCAGAACAAACAACACAATGCATTTCATTTTGGGGTGCATTGCTCCTTTGGGATCTCCTGGATATGTAAATAAGTAACAGTTTACTTACAAGTTAGCCAGAACAGCTTTATACAGGGATAATATGTCAATGTTGCGTTGTTCTGCTGCCTCAATAGACCAAATTCACACGGTGGCCATTTTCTTCTGACGTCATGCTCAGGGTGGGAAGCTCAAATGTTGTACTGAAGTTCTACATGTAGGGAATCTGACAAATTGTTTGCATTTCATCACTTCCTGATTGATTAGCAACTTAGAAGGTATGTCGACCAAATTTCATATTTAAAGGTAAAACAACATATTTGAAATCTTTTGTTGGACAACTGCTAACGTTAGCATTCAACCACTTCCTGGACACATTTATTTAAACCTGTGTGTTATCCAGTACATCTCACAATGGTAATGATAACTAGGAACTGGTTGAATGCTAATGTTAGCTAATGAGTTATCAAAGAGAGAGGCAAAGTCACACCCCTTTCGGTTGACCACCATGGGACCTTATTTCAGATAAAATATGTATGGTAGTGAATGGAGGGTGACAAATAATTTTTTGATTCCATTTGAATTGTGCCAGGAATTACACGTGATGTTTGTCAATAGATAATTTTTCATCTTGAAAAAGTTGCAGTTTGTCATAAAATAATTGAAAAGTAAGAGTGTGAAAAGACAAATTAAGACAGACTACATACCCAGTCGCGTAAGTGATGTCATCTCTTATTTAAGCTCAGCAAAACTCATAACTGAACCCTCATATAGCCTGTCCCAATTTTTACTATCCATCATCTTTTTAGTTGGTTGGCAATCGGAAGTAGTGAAAGGATACCAATTTGGAACAGAGCAGCAAAACATTATCCCAGCATTTGAGCTTCACATCCTGAATGTGGGCTGTTTGCTTTTCTTGATAGCAGACAGGAAACAAGGGGAGAGAATGGGGAGTAAAGCACGCAGCAAATCCCCTGGCTGGAAGTGAACTGAACACTCTGAGGTTATGTGGTATGCACCTTAAACTATCAGAACACCCCATCAACTACTTTTCCAAAATGATATCTGCGCTCTTGTGTCAAACACAACATGCTTAGAACAGAATCGCTGCCCACATCTCGTATTTGGTTGAGGAATTCAGAAAAACATTTGTTGAGGCAAATTGGCCTTTGATTGTGAATATCAGGATACATCGTGTCCTGACATGTTGACTGAAAATGGAAATCTCAAATTGATTTTTGTCAATATTTGTGAGTCAAACACCCCATGCATCTTGTCTTCAGGAGCAAAATGCAGACAACACAAAGCAGATGCAAAAAATGGAAGAGAGAATGTGAGAGGAAAAAAACTGAGAGCGGTATAAAGTATGACACAGAGTCAGTCCTCCCTCCCTCCTTTCAGTGTGTGGCTGCCTGGTTAAGAGGTGTTGGGAAGCGTAAATGGTTTATACCTGCATGCAGCCTACAGTAACTGACTTCAATCTGAAGAGGGGGAAGAGCGCGCAGGCCTTGGCCTCCAAATCTCATTTGGCTCTTGGACCTGAGGCCTGACTCACTGATAGGAAAAAAAAAGTGAATAACAGCAGAGAGGAGGGGAGAGAGACGAGACGGTGGAGGTGAACATGGAACCGAAAACGCAGTAAGAGAGTGTCAGGGATATGGTGGAGCTCAGCCAGCGAGGGGAGAGAGAACGAATGGGAGGAAATGGCAGGAAATTGCAGAAAAAAATCACAGGGGGAGGAGGGTACAGGAGGAAGGTATGGAGGTGGAAGAGACAAAGTGAAGAAGCAAGAAAGTGATAACAAGAGAGGGACTGCCGGGGATATATCTTCAGGCCAGGATGGATTGAAAGAGTAAATAGAGGTTAAGGAGGGATAACGTGAAAGATAGTGGCTTGTTCTGGGGACAGAAAGACAGAGAGATGTGGAACATCGCGAGGTAAACGAAAGTGTGGCATTTCACAGAGAAGAGGAGGGGAAAGGAATGATGTGGAAAAGATCGGAGAGAATGTGGTGTGAAGAAAGAGATGGGAAGTGGAGAATGGGTTAGAAGAAAATGTTTGAGAAAAGAGAGGAAGACTGAGGAGAATCTCTGGGCGAGTGTGTGTATGTGTGTGAGAGAGCGACGGAAGGAAGAAAACGTGTGTGAGAAGCAGACAGCGAGGGAAGCGAGTGTGACTGATTCAGCCGAGGCAGCAGTAAAAGGTTCCACTAATACGGCGGGTGGTGAGGAGAGATCGAAGCGAAGAAGCCTGAAGGATACACTCTGTTAGGAGAGGGAGAGAGGATGAGAGGAAGGGAGTAGGGTGACAGGGATCCAGAGTTGAAAAAGTGATGGAAGACAGTTTTCCCCAGGTCCTCTTCTTTGCATCTCCTCCTACCCCTCTCTTGTTTGAAACATGCCAAATCTTCCCTTTCTATTCCTCTTTTCTTTCCTTTTTTTTGCATATTCCCCCTTTCCGCCCTCAAATCCTTCCCCTCTCCTCTTTCTCCTTATTTTTGGAGTTTTGCTTTGCTGCTGCAGTCTGCACACTTATTGAAATGGGAAAAGAGACCTTGAAAGCAAAATGTCTTTTCAATAAAACAAGATGATCAAAGAGAGGAGAAAGAGTGACTCAGGTCCAGACATTTTAACGGTAAACCATGTTGCATCAATTCATAACCACAAGGGACCGCATGCCAGTAGAGCACTTAAAGGAACCTCCACTCTCCCTCCTACCACTTGTCATATCACACCACCCTCTCCTGTCACTAGCACTGACTCTAACAGGCATCATCTGCAGAGATCAGACAGGCAGCTACCTGTTGCAGAAACAAACCCAAAGATCAGAATCAACTTCTAGGGTGGTGGCCCTTTTGCACTCCCCATACGTCTGCTCCATCCCCCCTCTTCTGCTATCCTTCCTCCTTATCCTGTCCAGACTGGCCTTGGCCCAGTGCCCAGGAACAAGTGCTGTCTGGCTTTGCAGTCCAGTTGGAAGACAAACTACCCAATACAGGCTGGGAGCAGATAGAGACAGAGTGGTGGATGCACTGCGGGAGGGGAAGGGGAAAAAAAAAAAGGAGGGAGATGGTGGTTCAGAGACGGAGGGATAGTTCCAAAGGGAGTTGAGGTAAAGCGTGCTGGAGCATTGATTTGCAATTCCAATGAAGCCTGCTTACAGTGAATTACACACTGACGCACTCTGGCTTAAGTGTGCATAAATAATCACGCCCAGCTCTGGCCCATAATGGATGGTCGAACCGTAACAAAGTTAGTGAGGCTGTCTGCCACCGAACAACATAAACATTTAAACCATTATGAAAAGTGCCAGGGAGGATAAGGATTGGATGAAGGGGCTCCTGACATGTCTCAGCTGTGGTACCATGGCTCTGAAGAGACCACAGGAATCTGTCTCTATAGAGTTTGAAATGTTTAGTGATTTGCTCTTCAATAATTATTCTTGGGGAGAGTGTTTTGGTTCAATAACTCCAATCTTTGACAGAATCCCTGCATGTAACATCATCAACACATCTAAATTGGACTACTATCGGACCAACGTTCATATTGTGCAGTGGGTAACAGTGCCTTGTTTGGCCTTTTTGTGTGTTTCCTTTGAGAGCTCTGTTTTTTTCCCAGAGTGAAAAGACATGCTGGCTACAACAAGTTCTCCAAATTGAACAGTAAGATATGTTGTTTGCAACTGCCCTTCAGAAAGACTCATTTCAGTATTTTCTAACCTGATGTCCCTACCTCGAGAGTGACTCATTTGTCTGTGCCTTCCAAAACTGTTGAAAATCTGTTTTATGATGTGCCAAGACAATGGTTATAGGTCCAATTTGTAAGAAAGTTGATTTTTGAGTCTCATCCCCAACTCCCACTTCGGGATGGTGGCTGACCCGACTTACAATCCCAAAGTGTCAGTACTTGATGAGTCAGGAAAAATCTCCTGACACGACACTTCCAAGACCTCTTGGTGACTAACAAACAAACATACTAGACAGTAAACAACCTCCTTGGCAGTGATCTAGTATCTTTATTCCATTCAGTTCCTCAACATACACAGTGAAGAAAAAAGACTAAAAAACACCATTCAACCCTCTTCGCACATAAATGCCAACAAGGCAATGTTCAGCATTTTTAACACTTGTCATTTTCTCACCTACGGTAAGCACTTTTTGAGACAAAGCCTTTCTCAACATTGTAGCTGTGGGATAGAAGCTGGCTGTGTTGGCTAAGCGCTGACAGCCAGCCAGCCAGTGTCTTAGCTTGCAGTGTTAATGTGAGTGTAATCTCCTCTATTCACAGTGGTGTTGCACGCAAGCAGGCATGTGTTGTTAACAGGCCCCTATGGAGTGCGAGCCAAAGATTAACATGGTGAAGGCTTGTTGTACACAAAGACAGCAGCCCAGCCAGACACCAGACAGAGTGGCTTTCCACACGTCTAGGAAATGCCCGGCCAACAGCAGGGAAGAGTAACAAAAAAAGAAAAAAGAAAGAGTGATCCACTGTGAGCACAGAGGAGGATAAAGAAATCCAAGAGAATGAAGATGGGAATAATAATAGCAGGGTGAGTGGAGGAGGTTTGAGGTGGCAGATGAGACAAATATTGAATGCCGCCACTGTCGGATCCCTAACTCCACTCCATAGCAGAAGACAGACGCCAAAGGGAAGAAAACGAGGATGACGGGAATGTGAGAGCAGATGGAGGGGGAAGTGAAGGATGGACGGTGGATGGATGGACGGCACTAAACGACGCCATCAGTCAACAAATTAACAGCCTGTGATGAGCCAGTGCACAAGCCAGTGTGTTAACACAGGACTTTGTTGCTACTGCCAGCAATCAACTCAGCCATGTTTGTTTGTGTCGAGGAGTGGACACTGATGAGAAGACAGAGGGGGGGAGGAGAAACTAAAACAACAAAGCATAGAGAAAAACTGTAGGATGAACATGACTTGAAGATCTAAGAATGCTATAGATGTCAGTTTGACTGAAGGCATGATGTATTTTTTTCCTTTAGATCAGAGGCTGGTTGCCTTTGGTGTCTTGAAGTCACTAGTCAACATATGTTCTACCAGTCCAAAGAGATTTGAGTTTGACCGTGTATTTGTAATGTGGAGCATGTGACCACCAGCATTACTCAAATATGGATGGTAACAATGCACAATGTAAAAGGGAATCACTCGTAGCAACAAACCCGGAGAGAATTATCACCCAAATCTGCAGTTACTCTCAGCTCCATGGAGCTTTAAATATATAATTTGTAAGATTTGTGCATCCAAATGTCTGAAAATGACTAGAAAGGAATTCACAATTCTACCCAAGGTAACAGTGTGTTTCATTTGGCCACCTGTCCCTATAACTTCCAGGAGAGAGTAAGAGAGTGAGGAAGGAAGTCAATGAACATGACTAAACATAATGTGAATAAAACTTACACATTCCCTTATCTATGAACATTTGTGCCTGAGTCACATTAGATAGATTTAGATTTTTATTTAATACTGTGTTCACCGCCCACAATGCGAAAATGTGTGATAATTCGTGTTCCTTTGTGTGTTTCCTGTTTGCCCCAAACAGCCAGATAACTTATTTTACATTAGCTGCAAGCTAGCGAGCAATGGCACACATCAGGGTGTGTGTTTAAATTCAGGTAAATTGCTAAACTAAAAACTCACCAGAGAATTCCCTCTCTTCTTTTCCCCTCTCCTCTCTGTAACATTACATTCACGGTGCACTAAACATTTCCCCTCCAGCTTCAGCCAGCAGTCAACATGACAGTACATTAACACCTGGCAATGGAGGTTGCCTCCGCAGATTGCTGCTGCAGTCAGGTTGATAAACAGGAGTGACAATATACACTTCTTAATCCCAAAAAAAAAAATAGCAGATAGACTAAGCTAGCAAATAGATGGTGAAAACACTGGTGTATTTAGCAGCTAAGTGTGTTAATGTGTTAGTTTGAGAGCAAACTAAAAAGAGAATGAATATTGAACATTCAGGTGGTGGCCCGAAAAACACAACACTAAATAAATCCTTAAATCTTGTTCAGTGTCTGATGGATGTGTAAAAAGGCAAATGGTTGCTAATGCATGGGCATAAGCTCTAGCGTTAGCCAGTGTTGGGTAATGATACTTTTAAAAGTAACTCATTACATGACAAGATTACTGCCATTAGAAGCAAGGGTACTTTAGAGTTAGCAAAATTACGGTAAAATGCTCTTGCAACTTGTTGCACATGTTGGTTGTATTGTCCAGACAGCGTGTAGCCAACTGTACATGTACCTTTGAATGTATTGACTCTACCGTCAATTTGGAACCAGCTTTAAGGCCCACAATCAATAACTCTGCATAACAGGCATGACAGACACAATAGAACATTTACAGCTCTTTATTTTGCGAACAATCTGACAGTGAACTGGACAGAGGGAAACAGTATTAGGCACAGCTGTGTCAATGAAAACAATACAACACGGCCTAGGATAGGATGTTTTAAAAATGCAACTATTTAACCCAACTATGTGTGCAACTATGAGTGCTAACATAGAAACAATAAAAGCACAAACACGATGAAGGTGCATTTTTTCTCAGAACACATACCTACATACAAACGATTAGACTTGCATTTCACCGTGATGTTGTTCTTGTCCTTTTCGCCCAAAATGTCAAAATGATGGGAATATTTCCATGAAGTTAAATGACAGAAAACAACTCGAAAAGAATTCACAATTTAGTGCAAGTTAATGCATCTCGAATTGGATTGAATTACCTAGCTACACATGCGCACTGGCACGCAGCCATGTGCTGAGTAGCAAGATAGAAACAGAAACAGAGCAAATGCTACAGGCATTTTATTTTATTTTTGTGGCAACAAAAGTAAAGGAAAATACAGCACTTTTTTCCAGTAACGGATTACTTTTATGAAAAACGAACTAAATTATGGATTGAATTGCAGAAAAAGTTATCCAAGTACTCTAATGACAACAAGTTACCCTCAACACTGGTGTTAGCTGGCCAAGTAGGTAGTTTTGGTTTTATTTGGCCAGGCTTTGAGATATTTATCACTATTTTTGCTGCCAAACTAACACAATGTAGATAAATATGATTTAATTGTGCTGCTCACAGCAGATAAAAACTTAACTTGCGAAACAGTTTCCTGTATATTCCAAAAGCCAGCACTGATCATAAGGACTACCTGTGGCTCAGGAGGTAGAACGGGTCCATAAACCACAAAATAAATTCCATTCACCTCTAATGTGTTGAAGAGGCAGAGAAAAAATGAAATGTCAAAATGAACGTAATGTAACAGATATATAAGCATATATGTAAGAGAATTTTTTTTTGTAAACTAGGTGAACTTACTCTTTAAATAAATATTAATGCCAGTACCTGTGCAGTTACAGATGGACTGTAAAGGGCT
Organism: Pagrus major; assembly: GCF_040436345.1. Lineage (NCBI taxonomy): Eukaryota > Metazoa > Chordata > Actinopteri > Spariformes > Sparidae > Pagrus > Pagrus major. Next base: position 28,847,560 of record NC_133216.1, on the reverse strand, counting down.
GATGCTCCTGCTGAACCCACTTATACTGCATACAACATCACAAACTATCAAAACCTTGTCATTTATGCAGATAGCTACTTATCTACTTTATATACTGAAAGGGGAAATGAGAGCAAGTTCCCTGCCGTCTCTGACTCACTCTCATATCAGGTTGTCATTCAAGAGTGGTAGAACTGTGCGATCTGCACAGGCGGCAGGTTACTTAAGGATAGTATTTTTTTCCATCGTGACCCTCCATAAGTCTCTGAATCTCTCTCTCCTTCCACTACCTCTGATTGAGCCATTAAGCCAGCCAAGCCAGCTGATTAATATACTGCGTGTGTCAGGGTAAATTGATTCATTGCAGTAAATGATTTGATGAGGGGTCAGCTCACAAATCTCCCAGGACTAATGTGAAGCTAATGGTAAATGACAACAGGAACCAGCTAAACGCTAAGACAGCCTGCGTCTTCAAGGTCAGAGGAGTGAGTCAGTGCAGTTTGGGGGAAAACGAAAGTTGGGAATTGGAAACACAGAGAGGTGACTGTTAGGGAAGTGGTTATGCATAAAGTGGTGATGACTGCTGGCATATGGAGATGGATATGTGCCAGTAAGATTCAAATAAAACTTATTCAATATCAAATAAAAATAAGAATTTGAGAAAAAATAAATCTCACAGAAGCAAAAAAAGTCATCTCTAAAGAAAAAACGTATTCAAACAAATTATTTGCATAATTGTAAAACTGTTGCTCTTTTACTTGTTAGATAGCATGTGCTTTTGTTTATAGTTCACTCTACTAGTTCTACTAGTTCACTTATGTTCTCATTTGCAGCTTCGTGGTTACGCTGCCAGCTTTCTGCTTTGCACTCCTGACTTTTTGTTTGCACTTCTGGCACAAACCTCTCATGTGGTTTTTTTCAGGCGTGTGTCCCCATTGGCTAATGGTTGTTTGAGTGACAGCTCAGTGCCCCGGACCATAGATGAGATCAACCCAGACAGGTACTTCGCCTTTTAGGTGAAAACAATCCTTCCTATTTGAATAGCGCTCAATACAAATTCTGACTACTTTGCTAATTTAACAACATAAAATAAGAAAACAATATGCCTTTTTAGGTATTAGGATCTGAAATACTATGGCCAGTCAGGCAAGAATTTGAGCAGCACAAGTTAAATTCATCTCCCCCGTTTTGAGGTGGAGGGTTGTAGAGGATGTTGTAGAAGCAGGTGGAGGGCATACCTTTTTGTAATTTTGGTATGCGAACACTAACAGACTTTTTTGTCGAATAGTGCTGGCATCATTCTGTATTTTTTTCTTTTTGTGACATTTTCCTTGAAAAGACCAAAACCAACAGTACATTACTCCGTCTCTGAATACTTTCACCCTGACTGTGGTTCTCACAGAGGTCACAGATAGATACTTTCATTTAAAACAAACAAACAAACAAAAAAGCAAAAATTACTTAATAATTTTCTCAAACAGGTTCTCATTGCAGTTTTTAGCAAAGGTTACTCAAACAAGAAGAAAACATAAATTTGTCAAAGACTGTTCAGCTGTAGATTAATACACAATTGGTACTCTACTAAGAATATACAGAAACATGTACTACCACAACTGGTGGTTGTGTTCATGGTAGTGAAGCAACATGTTACCCAGTGCAAAAAAAGTGGTTCATTGCTGTGTTTTTAATATGTTTTGCAGTGTTTCCCTTAGAAGAGTTTGCCTACATTACATAGTGTTGCTTTACATGTCCACCTCAATGCATGCACACTGGCTTGCCTCACCTTTCTGTTTTCTCTCTACCAGTAACGTTATCTGCTGTCTTCATCAGCAGTATGTTTTATAAAGTCTCCCCTCAAAAAAAAACATTTAAGATTTTTCACCCACAAATCCAGTGAGCCGCATGTGGAGGAAGGCTGTTGTTAATTATGTAGCCTGTTAAAACTAACATGCGCCCAAGGACATAGCAAGAACCAGGTGCACTTACAAATTTGTACAGAACAACGGCATAGGAAGGCCTATATTAAATAGGAGAGGTTGCATCACAATCAGTGGGTGGAATGGAATACCAGAGAGCCTCTTTCTCTCTCTCTCTCTGCAAAGTATGTGTGATTGACAGTAGACGGGAGGGCAGATTGTAAATACAGTGCTAACTATACCTGGGCGGTCACTAAAGTAAAGTTTGTGTGTGGAAACACTGGGTTTTGGAGAAAAAACGTGTTATTATGCTCAATTTAATGTTTTGTGTCTTTAATGGAATGTGTTCACAGTATCATCACAGTATTCTCTCATACAGTTAATAGTTCATGATAGATGCAAAAAGAAAATTGTCCTACAAGCTACGAGCAAGGCAGGATTAGAAAGCTTTTAGTAAGTGCATTCTGGACAAATGGGATTTTCAGATTTCCAACTAAAAGCTCACTCATGTTCCAGTAACACGAATGCGAGGAGCCAGAAAATGGGAGACAAAAATGAAAAATGCATGAAGAAGAGAAAATGTGACAACCTCTAAATTGGAGCGATTTGGGCACTAGTATATAAAGACACATCTAAACCTGCTGAAGTCTTCCATTTTCCAGTCTGCAGTCCTGTGCCGTTCTCTGATTCTCCAAGGGAGCCATAACTTTCATGTTTTCGAGCGCGACTCGGCGGCTCTGCATGGGAGGTCTGAGTGTACGGCCCGAACCCTCGCAGGGGGAAACAACATCAACCAAATGACTGAATAATTGAATGACCAAATGAAACAGCCTGCGCTGCCGAGCGGATCAATAGACTCCCCCACTTCCCATTAGGTATTCACTGCTACCCCTCTCTTCCTTTCCATCTCCTAATTTCTTTCTCGCTTTCCTTCTTCTCTCTTTCACATTCCTTTCTTCCTCCCTCTCCACCCTCCTTATCTCACACTCTTGCTATATGTCATCTTGTCTTTTCCCTATTATCTTTCTTTCTGTCTTTCTGTCCTGATGGCTTTACCCCTCTTTCTCGCCATCTTTCTATCACTCTCACTCTCATTCAACTTTCTTTTTCCCCCTCCCCCCTCTCTCCACTCAAGTTTCTGTCTTGTTTTTCTTTGTCCCACTCTTTCTCTATAAAACCTTTTAAACTCTCCTGTCTGCATCTGCAGTGCCGGTCCCCCTCTGCTTCCTTCTCATACTCTCTTTTCATCTTGCATTGTAAACACGGAGAGGCAGTGTTCTGTTGTTTTCAATATTTATTCTGCTTCCATCGAGGGTACAACAAACCAGTATATAAATATTAGACTTTTATTAAAAAACAGACTTTGCCAAGTCAGTGTGGTCAACCACATGATGGGTATGATGCAGTTTGATTGACGGTTCATTCACTGTAAAGCTGATGATATTTTGTTAATGTAAAGCCCTTAACATGAGCTTTCTCTGTTGTGACAGCATTTACCGATCGGAAAACTGAGAAGAATAAAGCTCTGCAAAATCAAAAGCGAATTGGTATGATATTTGTCTGCGCGCGCAAAAAAAATCAGCTACTGTCGCAAAGCGGCTTCAGTTTAAATGTATTGATATCAGCCCCCACAGACTTAAAATAAAAGACTAGTTTCAACATTTATTCACTTCTTTCACTGAGAAAACCGCATTCATCTTCGCCATGTTCCCTTCCTTACTTCCTGTCACAATCCAGCCTTGTAAATATGAGCCGGGCCCGCATCAGAGATCCCATCTCGGGGGATGGCGGTGTAGTCAGCGAGGCAGAAAGACACTGTTGGATTTCAGAAAAGAGGTTAACAGGTGAACGCAGAGGAGGGAAGAGAGATGGGAAATGGATGAGCGGAGGTGTTTTTCTGTGCTGCCACTCTGAGTGTGCGACCTCAGTCGAGCCTCATGAGCACCTTCATGTATCTACCTGATCAGATGAATAGTGGCCACTGAAGCAGAGAATCCCCCTGCCTTTTAAAGTACACTATGTAAGTGTGTGTGTGTGTGTGTGTGTGTGTGTGTGTGTGTGTGTGTGTGTGTGTGTGTGGTCTTGTGCTGGGATTAAATGTGTTTACAAGAGCAGAAAAAACTTTAAAAGTGTGGATGTGTTGCTGATCCTTGTCAATGCAAAATAGTTTCTGTTCAGGTTTATGCAAAGAATGACACATTTATGTTCAGGTAACAATTGAGGTTATGTAGCCTTTAGTGTTTTAGTGGTCTCATATTGAGACGTTTCACTTCTGCATTGATTGTTTTCTTAAACAGATGATGATGTTTCTGTAACGACGACTTTTCTCAAATCGTGAGAAACTCGAGGAAATAGATTTTGAGGGGACTCATTCCCTGCACCAGAAATAGAGATAAAACAAGTGTTGTGCATGCTGCCTTTGACTCATGTCGAGACCAGACAAAAAAGATATTTTCTTGGTGAAATATCAGCATGCAGATGCAGCTCACTGCACCTGCACTCTCTGAAATGTAGCTATCTACTTCTAGCAATATCCGTTTTGTAGCTGGTATTTAGTACAGTGCTCCTGGGAGGTCTGGATTGTTAAATACTGTGCTGACTAAGGAGCAACTAAAGACCCTTGTTTTCCCCACTGTAATGTGAATAATTTTTAAGCTGTACTTAGGTACTGTCCTACTTTGAGATCAAGTTTCTGATGTTCACGTATAATGTTTACTATATTCACCATCTTACAGCATGTTGCAACATTAATTAGTATCAAACACAAAGTACAGCCGGGCCTGTGAATATTATCAGTTTTGTTTGTATTTTGTTCACAAATGCAAGTATTGGAGAAATGAAAATAAAAAATACGAAAAAGGAAGTTAAACAAAACTAACAAAAATCTACCTGAAGACAGCACCAAATTAAAATTGAAAGATGTACGATATGTCGATTGTAATCCCAAAAGACAACAAGTAATCTCTGGGCTCTCCTCCCGTCAGTAAACTTCTCTGGATCAGAGCAGAATCTGATTTGACTCTGGCTGTTTATTCCTCGAGAAGGTCTGGCTCTGCACCCAACTCTCTTCTCCAGAGCTAACTGGCTCTGAGCAGTGGCTCTGCCGCGCCTGGCCTCCCCACACAACACTCGACAAATGTCTTTTGTTAGAGTTTATAGGATCACAGAAGTTGTTATAATTCATCCTGAATTGTATCATCAACTCAGGTACAGATTTTCACGGCAATCCATTTAGTAGTTGTCAAGAAAGTTCATTCAAGAATACAAATTTCAACCTTTTGGTTCCTCTTAAGTAAAGGTACAAGGATCACTGAAGTCAGCCACGTCCAAGCCGTTCTCATTCTCAGGTGCTGAGATACCAATATTTCATCGCGCCCTTCTTCATCGCTTACAGACGCAGAAGGTACGTACAAGATTTGAAGGTTTGTCACTTTATTCTCAGCAAGAACAGTGACAGTACCACTGTACCACTTTCAACTCCTTCCAAGAATTGTGGGAGAAATATAATCTGAATTATAACAACTTTTTTAGATTTCTTCAGGTCAGGAAATCACATGTGCAGGACTACAGCACTGCAACAAACTTGACAACTCTTGACAACAACTAAGTAAGCAGGTGGATTCAGAGAAGTTGATATCCTATATCTACAATGTTTTGCAAAACATTATTGCCCCTCCTCTGAGGTCTACAAACATGCTTGGGAGGATGAGCTGGGCCTTAATATTTCCAAAGATATATGGGACAAAAGTTTACAGTATATACAAACCTGTTTAATAAATGCCAGCTATTCCCTGATACAGTTTAAGGTGTTGCACAGGCTATACTATTCAAAGTCAAAACTCAACAAAATATTCCCCTACACGTCCACTTATGTGACAAACGTCAGTTCCAAGAAGCCAGTTTAGCCCACAGTGTTGTACTTTGCCCCGCGACAGAAAGTCTTTGGACTGAAATATTCAGCATACTCTCCTCTGTACTGAAACCCCCATGGAGCCAGATCCTGAATTGATTATACTGGGCATTTTTCAGAGGCTTTTAGAAAGCTGACTACCCCTCAACAACACTTTTTCTCCTATGGGTTTATAGCTGCAAAAAAACTTGCACTTAAATTCCAGAAAAAAGCAGAAGCCCCTCCAGTGAAGTTGTGGATCACAGAGCTGACTGATACACTCTACCTGGAGCAAATAAGGTTTGTCTCAAACGACAAACTGACACAATTTTTAAAGGTTTGGTCACCATTTATCTCTTTCTTGAACAACACATAAGATGAATACAAACTCCGAATACATGTCCGAAAAATAATTCAGCAAACGATAATAGCACAAGGCCGCTTACCTCTTTTAAGCTTTGGTGCCAGAGTTTGATGCGGGGGGTCTGTATCCACTGGGCCATCAAAATGGCCTTTTTCCTGGACTTTGGAGAAGAATGCAGCAGTGAACTGTGTTGGGTTCCAGCTTTGGCACCCTCCTCAATACTGATGAGCCTCAAGTTTTGTCTTCGGCTCCGTTTCTCATCGTCCAGGCACTTGTCTTGTAGTTTTCTGTACTCCTTTGCCATCAAGTCGTGTTTTTGTTCTAGAGCTGCAACTTGATTCCATTGTGTCATTCAGATATTTGCCCATTTGAAGCTGTTCTTTGGAAAACTCAGTGTGGACAGCATGGAGTGAGGATAACTTGTTAGCTAGTTCAGAGCGGATGGAACATATGTCTGCTTTGGTTTCCTCACAGAGAGATGAGATAACTTTTTGGATTTCTTGGCGCAAACTGGCTTTTTCAGATTTAATGTCACTAAGCACAGCCTCACACGACAACTGCAGCTCGGTTCTGAATACATCGAGGGAGATGCCACTGTGTTGTCTGGATGGAGCCTACCAAAACTTGAAGTGCTTACTTCATCAACTAACTTAACACAACAAAACTGTCACAGTTTGGCATGGCTGGTCACCTTTTTATTCCTACCTGCCCTGTCACCAGCCATTCTCACCTGATCAGCCAACTCCACTCACCTGTTCTCACAGCTGCTCCTCATCACCAATCAACCCGATATATATACTCCAGTCTCACAGACACTTTTTGCCAGATTGTTCTTTGTCGTTCATGCAAGACTTTCCAGCACCTCTCTCCAGACTGATTTCCTGCTGCCAACCCTGCCTGCCTCTGACCAACTCATCTCGTCTGATCCCCGGTAAACTCACCTGCCTTCTGTCCCCAGCTTTGAGAGTTTCCCCCCTCTTCTTTGGATACTGTTTTGCCTGTGGCTGCTCAGCGTAAACTCTCGCCAGCTATGCTGCAGGGTGAGTTTTTCGTTCTTTCCCCCTTTTTTCCCGTGGATCGGAGACTCTCACCGTGTTGCTTCGCTTGCTGTTGTGTGGACGCCATGTGCATTTTCACCTGTTTGCTTCCACCTTCACAAGCTCGTTGTCTGCCTGCCTCTGCCTGGTATTGTAACCCTTGTTCTTCTATACTACAAGTGTGTTTGGACTAAGTGCACTACAGTGTTCCTGCTGAATCTGGTCATTAAAACTGCGTATCAACTATTCCTGGTTTCCCACGTCCTGCAGTTAGGTCTGTACACAGCCCATTACAAAAACAACAAAACATCTAGTGTAGCACAGACAATATATGATCAATAATTTAATTATATTGACCCAAATCTGGTTCCATATTAGCGTACTAACGCTAAAGTTTTGTTTCGCTGAGATGAAGTTTTGTGTTTGGCCTGCAAAGTAAACATAGTTCTTGTTTTGCTCCCCAAATCCAGCAATCCATTATATACAAAAAAGATCAAACCAGGTGACACAAAATATATTAAAATGCAGCGTTATAGCTGCCAATCTTCTCAGTGGCCGTTTTGTTTGTTTATGGTAATTATACCCTTGTTTCAGCATTAATGTGGTAATGGTTTATTACCTCTGCCTGCTAATGTTGGATGGGGGGTTTATTTTTATTCGGTCTGTTCTCTGTTTGTCTGTTTAGCAGGATATCTCAAACACTTCTGAATGGATTTGCATAAGACTTTGTTTAACAGCAGGTCACCGAGCAAAGAAGAATAGACTTATTTCACTCTGTTTAACAGAAGCTGTACTCTATAGCATACCGATGATGCTGATCTGATAAATGGTTTTACTGATCATCAATTATCATTAATTTCACTAAAGATAACTATTGAAACTTCTGTGTTAATCAACAGACAACTGGGGAACTGGAGAGCTCATCTCATGTTTACATTATAAACATTCTGAACATTTTACTGGGTAGATAAAGAAAGATAGTTTTGCCATCAGTTTTCAACACCATTCAGAATTATGGTGGATAGTACATTCATCTATTTCTTTCTTTTTATATATATCAGACATATTATGGCACTCAAGTCCTGCAGAACCCTAAAAGTAGTATCTGTGCCCATTTCCCTCATTCAGTGATTTGGTTCAGTTAGTAGTTTTTACTTCAAAGATGGAGAGTGGCACACATTGTGAAATGAATATTCTATTAAGATATTATTGTTCATTCTGATGTTTTGAAATTTGGTAAAAGTTTTGCATGTTGTAGTACTGCAACTACATATAATTTGGCTGATTTTGATTAAGACCAAAATTCTGCCTGTTAATATTTATTACAGTTCTGTACCTGCATTATTCAAAATAAGGGGTGTAAAAAAATGAACCGATACGAATCGTAAATGGGTTTTAAAGTAAAAGATAGGACTACAGACCTATGCAGACCTCTGAATTGATCTAAATGTACTGTCAACCAGTCGATGGCCCAATTTTAAGGTTATGAATCGGTTGAGTGAAGCTGCTAAGCTGCTACTTCCTCACAGCGTCTTCAAACTCTTGGAAAATTCTAAGTTCAGCGCGAGTTGTACCATTGCTAAGGAAACAAAAGCAACATGTCCGACAACGTCGACAAGATTTACAACACACGTCAAATCTAAAATCAAAAGTGTGGAAGAGATTTGGATTTTATAAGAAGGATGGAAAGCTGGACAAGAAGCAGGCCGGTTGTAAGCGCTATAGAACAGCATTTAAGTACAGTCGTAGCAAGTATATTAGCGTTCACCTGGACGGTTGCTGCACAGTGCACACTTTTAAATTAATCCAACTTTTGAGGTGGTTATCAGTAGTAAACATTTGTCTGATTGTTAATCATAGGTGTGATTGTATATACTAATTATTAGGAAGCAGAGGATACAGACAGTCAGGGACGGTGGTGTTGTTAGCCCTGGGCTTCCGGGGCTAGAGCCCCGCAGACATGGATATCCGTAGCTTTTTCAGGCCAAAGGCAATGCTGGCAAAGAATCAAGAACCAACTTCAGGTAACGTATTCCTCAAAGTAAAGTATTCCTCAAAATGGCAAAATTATGTTGTGTGTGTGTGATGTGATCAGCCTATGTACAAAGTTCCAAAACCAAACATACTTCGTCAGAATTTGTATGTGTGTAGAGGAATCACTTCCTCCAACTTTCAAATTAAAACATTATTTTTGGCTCCAACATTTTCGGTTTCAAGATGTATTGGAGTTGTATTTATAGGCTACAATTCAATTTCTACCTCATTGCAGCCCTGCAATTCAGTAAATCATGTATTGCAGACCAGATTTAATAGTAATACTTTATTTCAGATCCGTAGATCCTTAAAAAATTAAAGAAAGCAGCATACATCATAAAATGTTGACCCTCATGAAGCTATAGCTACTATGTTTCAACTGTGAATACTCTGATTTCACATTTTTAGAAAAAAACATTGTGCAGCACACTGACACTTACCAAAAATTTTCCACGCGCACACAACTTCAGCCCCTGTTCTTTTCCCCTTAGCCCCTGACATTCTTGAATCCTAAAATCACCCCTGGTCAGGGACATCCAGTTCAGAGAGGTCCAATGCAGACAGATCCAGCTCAGAGAGACCCTGCTCATGGAGATCCGGACAACAGGATGGTTGTTCCTCAGATCCAGGATGAGACAACAGGTGTGTTTTTTATACTCCGAGGTATGAGCAGATTAAGATAAAAATATACATAATAGTAAAAATACATAGTATTCTTGGGTCTTCCCTGGCCTTTAGTGAAATATCTATTTGAAGGTAAGCAATACCACTTTTATAGATTTGGCTTATTCCAATTTATTATAGAAAATGAATGTCTACATGAAACAAAGAATTGTATCAGATTGTATCGTATCGTACCCAAACCAGATCAAATCGAATCATACCGAATTGGAATCGAATTGAATCACTCAAGAATAAAAAGAATCGTTCCTGTATCGTATCCAATTTATCTAGATAAGTCTTGAATTATCTTACAAGGGAAAGGTGCACACCCCTATCCTAAACATTTCCAACAATGTTCGAACTCAAAACAAATTTTGTTCAAGGTAACACCGCATTTCATTTGGTCACCTGTCGGTATAAGTTTCTGGGAGATATTTTTATGAGAGGCCCCTAGTGGCAGATATTACATATTGCATGTTTAATTCTTGGAGGTTGGCTGATTGGAAAACTTAACACTTTGGGCTTGAGTACCACATTCTGCTCTTGGGTATTCAACTTCATCACAAGTAGACAGTAAAGATTGGCAGTCACACCTCCTCTACTTTAGTGCTCAATGCCGGAACCTCCCAGGGCTGTGTGCTCAGCCTCCTCCTGTCTACAATGTACAACGTCAGCAAAACCAAGGAGCTGATTGTTGACTTTAGAAAAAAGGAGACATACTCCCACACCCCTGTCTACATCACAGAAAACCTACCTTGGTCATCACACAACACCATCCTGGTTAAAAAAAACAAATAGCACAGAAAAGCCCCTACTTCCTAAGGAAATGGAAGAAAATAAAATCTAAATTCCAAAGAAATGTAACACAAATCTCTCACAACAGTATTACCTCTGAGAGCTTCAGCGCTGCATGCTGAATCATCATGCTAACTTATCATTTTAACCTGCATGAAACCACAGAGCTGTCCACTGACATATATCTGTACTCAATCTCTGGCTCCTCTATGTCCATGTAGAGGCCTCTGGTATCTGAGCCCTTTCTGCAGCTGTGGCAGAGCATGAAGACAAGCAGCCAGCCAGCCAGTCATCCAGCCAGTCAGTCGGGCAGCAGGGGGAGCACTGCTTCTCTGAGACACTGATTTATTGGACAATTTCACAACAGTGTCCGCAGTAATGGGACAGGATAAATGGCTGACCCCTCAGTGACTGAACTGACTCCTGGGGAAGAGCAGAAATGGCTCTCACTGTGCATGTGTGTGTGTGTTTATTGTGTGTGCAGTATGTGTCAATGCTATATCCTTTGTTGAGTGTCTGCATTTTATTTCTCTCTCTCTCCAGTGTGTATTTTTTATACCTCCCTGTGCACCACCTCATCTCGATACGCACACACACACACACACACACACACACACACACACACACATTCTACTGTATCTCTTCATCCCTCCTCCACTATCCCGTTATGACTAATTTACTCTCGGCCTTCGTCATCCTTTAGCTGTGTCTCTGTCCTCTCGCCCTCTGAGTACGTGTGAACGCATGTGTGTTTCTTTTCTTTCTCACTCTGTTTGTGTCATTACTCCTTCCTCTCCTCCCTCTCTTCTTTATCCTATATCTCTCTGTATGTTGTTTTTCGCCCGTAGCCCTGCAAATTTCTTTTCTATGCGGGTTTCCTTCTGTTTTCATACTCTTTGTGTACATGGCTGTGTGTGTGTGTGTGTGTGTGTGTGTGTGTGTGTGTGTGTGTGTGTGTGTAACCTTTTTATACACAGTAAATTATTTCCCCCATTGGGCTGTGAGAGCTGCAGTATGCTCAGATATGCAGGGTCACATTCACACCAACACAACAGTCAAACAGGGCCTTTTCATAGCTTCCAACATTATTTGGAAGCTGTGAAAAAAGAGGATGACGCTTTACATCGGCTCCAGCACTGGTGGAAGTCAGCTCTACACAAAACACTGAGGCTCTGTACATGTTCTGAAGGCTGGAGCCAGTATTCAATATCTTCAAAATATTCTAATTTATGATATAAAGTATTCTGTTTATTTTATTGATTTATTTATTTTTTAATCGAATGCAAATTATATTTATCAGGTGGTAATTTCTTTTGTGCTTGTGGGACTGAGACATTGCCCCAAGTTGATTGGATTGGCCCAGTTTATGTTAGTAATGCAGGGTTGTTTTTTTTTAACAATTATTTTGGCATGGAACTGAACTTGTTTCTGCTTACTCAGACCACATCTTTCAAGGTGCAAGGCAGGTTCTGTGGCCCTAAATTCAATTATTTATTCAGCTTCTCAATTACTACAAATTGAAATATGCATTAAATACACCTTTTTTTTTGTCAAAGGGTGATCAGAGCTGAATAAGTATCTGTCACCAGTGTCGGGTAAGTTACTTCTGAAATGTAATGTATAGCATATTACTAGTTACTATCATTTTAAGGGATACGTGTCTTTACAATATTACTGTCTGTGCAAAGTAATGTGTTACGCTATTTTTGTTGCTATCACCAAAATAAATGCAGATGGACAGCTGGGCATTTTATAATGGAAGAGGGTAATATTGTTGTGCTACTGTAGCCTGAGATTAACCTGGTCTCTATTGACAATAAAACATTTTACTATCATTCAAAACCTATTGTTTATCGTCATTTTCCTTATGGCCAGCGTTCAGCTGCGTTTCTAAAAAAATAAGAAAAAAGACGCCTCTCACTGCTATCATTATTATTATTATTGTTATTATTATTATTACTACTACTATTAGTAAGGCTGCAAAAAAAATCAAACTGTTTTGGCCCCTCCCCCCATCTCTCCCACTGCTTCCTCTCATTCAAGAGGCTCGGCTCCTTCTCTCTCTTTCTCCCTCCCTTTCCCTCTCTCTCTCTCTGTCTCTCTCTCTCAACCCAACCAGTCGAGGTAGATGGCCGCCCACTATTAGTTATCCGGTTCTGCTCCGAGGTTTCTGCCTGTTAAAAGGCAGTTTTTCTCGCCACTGTCACCAATCAAGGAGTATGGTCTAGACCTGCTCAATTTGGAAATTGGTTAGATACAAATAAAGATAAAGACTGACTGCTAAAACTGCGCTCTGTCCAGTGTTTGTTTGTCTGAGTTTTTTTTCCCATGACTAAGACGAGACGATGACGAGCTAAAAATAGATCTTTCATCATAAAAACTATGACGAAATTTATGTTTTGTGTTAAATGACGAGAAAGGAGGGGAAGAAAATGTATGTGTAAAACAAATATTCACGACGCATCACTCGCGGCACCCAGCTCGATGAATTTCCCCATCTTGAGCTGCGTCTGGATGACTGCAGCTTCCAGCACTACCTAAGGCTGAGCGGTGCCCAGACCTCAGATGCGGAGCACCTATCCATCTGTCTCTGCTGAGTGGCAGTTTCTTAATTGGTGTGTTCAAATCAATAAATAGAAACTGTGACCAGCAAGTAGACGTAGACTGAATGAATCTGCTTTACCACACTGGTATGAACACAAAATGAAGAGATTTCTCTGTGATCTGACTGTATGAATGGATCGAAAGGACACTGAAATAACAACATCATAATGTTGCCTTATAAAAAGCCTGAATTCATGCCTCATCAGGTCTGTCGGCCAGACGACAAGCTAACGACTTTTAAAAGTTACATTTTGACAGAATGTGATGACTAAAAGTTGACTAAAATATATATACTTTTCTTTGACTAAAATTGGACAAAAATGTTTCGAGTTGTCATCGACTAAAACTGTGAAGGATAAAAAGACTAAAATGTGACTTAAACTAATAAGCATTTTTGTTGAAAGACTAAGACTATGACTAAATCTAAAATAGCTGCCAAAATTAACACTGGCTCTGTCTGACCAGAATTGATTGGCCTTCCAAACTGGGAGTACTTGCTCTACACCAGTGGCTGCCCTGGGGTAAAAAAATCAAACCGAAAAAGGTGGCGACATTTTCATGTTGTCAGCAGCAACATAAAGAATCACACATACCCAACAACACCGGGCTGGAAGAGTAGAAAATATGTCTCCTGTGTGAAGAATTTATGTTTTTGTTTGATGAAGGAGGTTGGCAGTCAGCGAGCAGGGGACTTCACAGGACAATATTCAAAACTTGAATTTAGATCAGTGGACCCTTACAGACAAAAATATATAAATTATCAAAGATTGGACACAATTCTTTGATAATTTGACACAAGTCACAACTTTTTTCTGTCTCTTCTCGAGTCAAATCTGAATGAATTATTTGTCAGTTCTCATAGTTTCAGTGGAATTAACTGATCAACTTAATTGTGGAGAATCTAAGCGATCTAATGATGTATAGCAGGTCCAGGTTGCCAGTGATTAATTGACTTAGTAAAGGACTTAGTAACTGTAACAGTATTAGAACAAATCCTATTATAAACTTGTTATATTACTCTGTTACTGCTTGATTAGTGTAACCCCCAACACCATTTGTCTCTGTAACTTGGCGATCCACAATACAATTCAAGGAGCATGCGCACAGCTGCTCTTGGGCCAACTAATGTAACTTAAGTCAGTGATTCCCAAACCTTTTCTGTCACGCAGAAGGTTTATGCCCCACAATTTATATCAGTCATGAACAATGATTGGAGGAGGCTGTACCTCAGGAGGTAGAGTGGGTCGTCTAGTGATCGGAAGGTCACTGGTTCGAATCCCGGCTCCCCCCAGCTACATGTCGAAGTATCCTTGAGCAAGATACTGAACCCCAAATTGCTCCTGATGAGCAGTTGGCGCCTTGCATGGCAGCCTCCGGCATCAGTGTATGAATGTGTGTGTGAATGGGTGAATGTGGCATGTATTGTAAAGCGCTTTGAGCTGTCCGAGAGGACTGGAAAAGCGCTATAGAAATGCAGACCATTTACCATTTACCATTGGGGAAGCAACTAATAAAAAAGAGATCAAAGTTTGCAGTGAAATAAATGTCCACACAATAGCATCAGCAACTCTGTTTTCCCTACTTAAATTGGTATTATGTAGAAATTGGTATTTTGTGCGATTAGGCGCCCCCACACTTTCTGAGTGTCGTAAATACAAATCCCAGGTCTGTAACACTTTGTCAGATGTACTGTAGGTGCTGACTACAAACCAAACTCAGAGACAGACACCATTCACCCTATTACAAGTCACTGCATCATCAAAATGATTTTGAAGCTGTTATTTTAAGGTGACATAATGTTGCTTTAAATTATTGTTATTCGATGTAATTTCACTCCTAGGGTGGTTTATGCAAAATATCTGACACAAATGGACGTGACCAGCAAACTCTAGCAATTTTGATGACCACGGCACACACCAGGCACGAGCAAGGTGCAGCTCGACACAACACAGCAACAAGTAAAATGGAGGGAGAGAGGATGAGATCGCTAAGAGAGAAGAAAGTTCATCTACATGAAGCAAAATTATGAAACACCCCAAATATAAATGTACTTTGTCCCAAATATGTTGTTAGTGGTAGAATGAACAGGCAGCTGATGCCCTGCATAACGTTCATTTATATCTTTAAAGTCCAATATACATAAACAAGTCTTTTTCAAAATATCAGTCTTTACTTATCCAATTTGGATAAAGCCCTTAAATCTTTAAACGAACAAATGTAAAATATGATTTTGAGATTTTATAGTCAGCAATGGACAAGGTCAATTATCAGTAAATCCCAGAGTCTCCTCAGAAGATTCAAATCTTTACTGAAACCATCCACACTGTGCCAGCTGTGTGTAAACTAAGAAGGATTTAGGAGAAGTGTGTGATCTTCTGCCACTGAGTTGGTTCTGAGCAGAAGGAAAAACAACTGAACCTTTTGATAATCCTTCAAAAACATGGAGTGTGTTTCTGCCTCCACAATCCACGCTATCAGTGCATTAGTATTTATAAAATATTAAATCATAATTTGCAAATGGCACAGAATATGTCAAATAATCACAAACACCATAAATGTCTGCAACAAACTGCATGGTTATCCAACAGGAGTTGAGACATTTTGCTCTAAACCAAATATATCAACCAATGCTTGAAGTGGGCCAGTGGGTACCAGTGCGTACTCACTGATACGCAGTACTGGCACTTACATTTTACTTTTTGGTGTACCATGACATTTCTTGCACTTCTCACAAGTTGCCAGTATGCTTTTTGGCCCTCTCAATATCAGGTTCAGAGATTCTTCCTAAATAAATTACATTACCAGGGGCACTACGTGATGAATACATTCTCATTCTTACCTGCCTGCTCTTCTCTGTTGATGGTTCGTTTGTGATGCTCTAGAAGTAGAGAGTAGAGAAAGTATCCACAGACGGTGCTAGAAGAAATATCAGGGGATTACTAAACACATTAGGTTTCATCCTCTAGGGATCACGAATGTCTGTACAAAATCTAACAGAATTTAAATGCCATCTGTTTACTATGTGTTAGGATATTTCAGTTAGGACCAAAGTGGTGGACCGATTGTGTCACAGACGGACACTGCCATCCCTTGAGCTATGTTGCTTTGAAAACTGCAAATAAAACTGCAAAATATACATTGTCATCAAAAACAAAAAATGAGCTGCAGCAAACACTTACCTTGTGAGGCAGCTAAATTTGCAAGGTCAAGTGATCATGTGATCTCAGAAATTTTATCTATAATTTTTCAACGTCATATATTTCATGCCGCTACCAGTGTTGGTTGAACCAAAACAAATTCTGTGTCGTAGTGATGAGAGTTTGTAGGCCTATTTTAGAAACCTAATTACAGTGGCCTAACACATTTGTTTTTTTAAAGGCTGGTGCAGAGTATAAAATTAGATTTTTGACCTACCTGCCAGGTAGAGTTTGAAATTTTACCAGCCAAAATATGTTTTGACCGGCCACTGAACTGTTAAATAAAGATAAATAAAGATAATTGTTAATTGCCCACTGATTGTTTTTTAGTAGGGAACTATATAAATGAAGGTTTCAGATACTGTTAAAAGAATCATAACTTTAATTTTCAATATTGTATGAGATATTGAAAATTAAAGTTATGATTCTTTATTCTACCGTTGACAGATGTTGCACTTCATGGTATTAGCACTGCCGTTGTACACCAACCACTAGCCCTTTTCACACAGAGACGCCGCATTATCGCCGCAACGGCGGTTTGCCAATTCTCCGCCATTGGTTGTTCACACAGAGCCGAGCAGCTCCGGCGTAAAAGACGAACCAGTGTGTAATTCACACAGAAAGCCGGCGCCACGGCTCCAAAAGAGGCGTGACGATACACGTCATGGTGATGACGTGTGTTTTTTCAACGTGTTTCCCTGGTGTTTACCTGTTAATCTAAACATGTACACACTGTTTATAATCATATGGATGCTGTTATAATGTGTTGTGATTGGGATCCTGACCCACCAAGCATCCTGGAAAGTGTCAAAGTTACGTTTTTCTCTAAATGACATAATTACATAATTACATAATCACCATCAGAAAACTGGACGCTGTCTGACTCTATCACTCGCGGGGAGGAAGGCTGTTTTCTGGGGGAAAGTTCACTGAAGTCTCGGCGGAGGGCTGACAAACAGTTGGTGAGTTAAAGTTTTTTGTCGGGGACAGATGCTGTTTTTCGGGCAGAAATGTGACGAAGAGTCGGTAGGACCGACAGGCTGACAGACACTTCTCCACGTATAACTGCGGTATTTTTTTCCTCACATAAGTTGCCAAAGACACGACCAGTTACTACTTTACTGTTGTTTGGTCCTGTAACATTGCTTTGTGGGACATTTCTCTATATTTTGTTGAGTGATGGACCTGTTTAGTTATCACACAGTGAACACCATCAGACCGACACACACTGGTTCGGTTCGCCAATAATGCGCCTCTGATACTACCTCCAAAAGCGCATCAGAGGCGGAGGGAAATTTCACCCCTCGCCGTATCTGAAACTTTCACACAGAGGCGAATGCGGAGAATTGGCGCATAAACTGTGTCTGTTTTACTGTTTGGCATTTATGTTGAAAGTTATATAGCAAAGTCGGCATATTTCAGCAGCCTGCCAATGGCGTGTGACCTATTTATTTTACTTGCCAAAACATATTTTTACATGCATTTGGCGAGTGGCGGGTGCCAATTTTAAACCCTGGGCTGGTGCCTTTTTGGGCACTTCATTTTGGTCTTGTTTGGGTTGTGATTATGTTTAGTTAGCCTTGGTTTATGTTACATAGTTTAGGTTAGCACCTACAGTTGCATTGCACTCAACACCCATCTTTCACGATTGACTTTACACCTCATAGTTTGCTTCTGTTACTGTGTGGACCTCCCTTCTTTGTTGTGCTTCTGAATGAGCCGGGCATAACACCGGTTACTGGTAATGCCCGAAGTGGCTCCATTATCCACAATACCGACACTCTCCATCATGTGAATGTCCGTCAGTTCACTCTTGTTTTACCCTGGTTTCTATCACTCTTCCTCTTCACCTTCTTTGTGTCCTCCATCAGCGGGGTTCTTTTTCTTTAACAGTGTAGTTTCCACAGTTATTCCAATTGTTCCACCGTTACCTGGGGTTTGCAACCAGGGAAAACAATGCATTTTTCTGTTAGGGTTGTTCAATGGTGGAATGGTGGCTTTCTTTGTGCCATCATGCAAGTTATATTTTTGCAGGAAAAATCCAGCCCAGTGGCAGACTGAATAGCAAAGTGAAAGCAAGGATTATAGGGAACTAATCTATATGAGGATGTTGTCACTTTTCTGCAGCAAGTTTTTTATTGCACCCTGCACCCTGTCTGATATCTTCACAGCTGTCTGCTCCAGCAGATGTAGCTTTGTTATCATTTACTCTCAAATAGATTTAAGAAGTTTAGGAGTGTAACGGTGAGGTTCTAGATTGCAACACTCCCTCGCTCACACCTCCCTTTCCGAAGACGTTGCAGAAGCTATGGTGGCCCTCATCGACAAGAAAAAAAATTTCAAAATATGGACTTGTCCACAACAGCGTCGGGTATTTCTACTAATTCAAGTGATGAGGTGAAAATGTATTTAGTTATTTAATCTAAAAACTATAGGTTATTTCTCATAAAAGGGGGAAATATTTGTTATGGTCGGTTGTAACCTTTAACGTTACTCTTACAGCTTAATTCCACCAGATCCTTGTTCAGTCCGGCTCCGCTCCGTCACGGCTCCGCCACGGCAGCTGGAGCTGATAGGTTTCACTCTAATCTACGTGTTTACTTCCACTGGCTCCGCTGCGTCGTATATCTGCTCCGTCCCAGCTCCGGCAGTCTGGAGCAGATACGCAGGGCTTCTATTTCTGCCAGATGCCGGAGCACGACACAGCAATTCAGCCGAATTCGGCACAGAGCAGACAGGAAGTCACACACCGAAACAACAACACAACATCCGGTTAATTTTCAAAATAACACACTCCGTGTTGATGCCAGCACAAAAATCTCAAAAAAGAGACAAATACAAGCACTTCTAATCCTTCAGTTGGGAACACTTCATGTTGTTGTGTTTATAAGACATACCTATAACTGCGGTCGCACGTGATTATGCAATTATCGTGGGAACTCCTCGGTCTCGCAACTCCACCTCCAACTCATAACGCAGCTGGTGGGGGTTGCCAGACGATGGATGACGGAGCAAAACTGTACCGGAGCTGGAACGCAACACACATGCATCCAGTGGAATCTTAGAGTTACCTGTCCAACAGAAAGCAGGCAACTTTGCTGTCAGTCTGCAAACATTTCTTCTTCAGAGATTAACATCTTGGAAAGGAAACTCAAATGTTTACTCTTGTTTTATACTGTCCCTTGTCCCGATCTCGTTGAGCGTCTTGGAGTTTTGGTTACTTCAACGACAATTCCCACTCCTGTGATTTCCTTGTACAAAATAAATATGATTCGCCATCCTTTGTCAGATTGTGGTTTCAAACTTCTCACAATACAAATTGGTTGGCAGAAAACAGCAACCACTCACTCTTCTTCTTCGTCTTCCAACCGGTTCATTTCCGTAGCCCACATACTAAATTTAAAAACGCGAAAGGCCCCTCACTAGCGCCAGGTTTCTCCGTTCTGGGCTACTGTAGAAACATGGCGGTGCAACATGGCTATGTAGATATAAATGGCTTATTCTAAGGTAATGAAACACAACAACTCTTATTTTTGGGTAATTATACACTAATTCAAATGTTACTTATGAATGTTATATTCCATTTCTGCCAAGTCTGTTCTGCTAGATACCACTACATTCTACACACTGAACCTTTTCAGATTTGTGGTTACTGCAAATACCAGTCAGTCTTCCTTTTCTCTACAGTAAATTCCTGATCCTAATGACATCAGCTCATATTCAAACTTCCTCTCCTACAATTGGCTGGCAAGTACCACTATAATCACGTGTTTTAATGGGTTCTGACATCACCAAAGGACATCCAGTAACAGTGATGACCAACCACATTAGCATGGAATTTTCTAACCATTTTCTTTTTTACTCACTAATGGCTCTGTGTGAGCCATTGGCATGCTGGGAAGCTATAGGTTTTCAGTAATTAAATCTGATGTACTTGTTTCTATGATTGGACAGTTAGAAGTTATTTGGATTAACACAGTCTTTATAAGTTTTTCTTGATGTTACCTAAGACTGTTTCTTTTTGTCTTTTGTTCTCTACATAAATCTGTGTTTTCTGCTCTAAGTCTGGCTTACACTTTGTGTGTCCTCTAACTTGTTTGTCCCCTATTCTACCTTTGTCCCTTTTCTCCCACTATCTCTGTTGGACTGGACCTCCTCTGCTTTGCTGAGGAGATAATGGGGCAAGCCTCTTTTCAAAGCCACACGAGGCATGCATACACACACACACACACACACACACAAATCATCTCCCTTCATCTTTTGTTGTATACCACCTAATTGAAATCCCATTCCCTATTAGCTTCAGTGTTACATGCTGTTAGTATGTGTAGGTGCATGTCAATGTTTTTGCATTTGAGAGGGTGGAACATGGGGAATGGGCCCATTTCTTTCTGTCACAGTGGAATACCTTGGCAACAGACAGGCTGTCACCACATCACCCCAGCAAGGCATCTTATTTAGCAATCAGGGAGCATCTGAAAATACATCAACCTGGAAGAGAATCAGGACTTCAGGTTTTGTCATCAGCACTGTCTTTGAACTGAGAATGAGTCAGAAGAACTGGGAGAGGCATGAAACTACTCCAAGTTATTATTCATTGATATGTCTCTGGATTTCCTTTTATGGACCTGTTGTGAAATGGGCTTCAGTGATTCATTCAGGCAAAATAATATTCTCGGAAGTTGGAAGTTATCTGGAGTTTTCAAGTTCTGTAAAGTCTGATGTCTGATCGATGTCTTATTAGTATGAGCATGTCTGTGTAAGCTCCAAATAAAGACTATTTAGTGAAAATAACAGTAGACGCATTTGGAAGTACTTCACATCATTGGGTGCAGATGTTCGAGAGTAACTCGTGGATCTCTTGTACGGTACACTACCAACTTGTAGTGTGCATTCTTTGTCGGTTTGTCCAAGGCTTTTGATATTTTTGTTGATCATCATCATGTTCCATGGAATAATCCTGCTCATAGCTGGTTGAAATCCCATCTTTCTGGTTGACAGACTGTTGTTGTCAAAGGTTTCAAATCTAGTCCCTGGAGGGTTGAAAAAGGTCATCCAAGGATCAAGGATCAATATTGGGCCCCTTGCTGTTTACTCCAAAAAGATATCTGCACATGAATGCAGACTGTGTAGGCTAGGGACAATATTTTTATTTACTTTTTAAAGAAACATTTATCTTCATTAATTTGCAGTTATCTGTTTGTAGAGATTTGCTGAAATGTAATCTCAACATTTCAAGTTGCTATTCAGACTTTAAACAAAGAATAGCGCACAGAGTGGAACTCTTGGCCCAGATATTCATTATCTATTATCTGTATCTGCTGGCTACACTGGATGCCCCAACACATAAGGTGTTTACCAGAGATTATTCCGAGATCAATATGCTGATGATAACATCTTGTATGTCTCCCACAAACCATGGCTTCTCCAGATTACAGTCTGCTTTTGACAAACTCCAGACCTTTAAAGCTGGTTCTAAACTCCAAAAGGAATGAAAGTATGCATTTCACAAGAGCATTTGAGGTTCATACTGCAATCAATACTCCTGATTACTCTTTAATTGATTACCACAGTCATTTGATTCATCACAGTAAGAGGTCATCACTAGTATTTACAGAGCATCAGCATACCTTTCTTTCCATTTTCACTTGCTATCTAACATCTTTAACATCTTTAGTTGAGCTCAAAGTGAACAAGCAGAACACTGATTTAAAGGATTTGCTTTTAAAGTTCCTCAATCTAACTCTGGGAACTGGATTTCAGAATTATAGGCATTACTAACCGCAAAACATGGTTGTGTTAGACAATCGTGCCTTTAAAAGACTTTAAAGTTATACTTACTGATATTTTATAGCCACATCAGCAGCTGGGTTGATGTCAGTTGATCAGTTGGTCAGTCTTCTGTCTGTTGGACCACCACTTTGGTCCAGACTGAAACATCTACTGGATGTTTTGCCATGAAAATTGGTATAGACATTAAATTGGTCCAGATGATGAATCCTACAGACTTTAGTGATTCTCTGACTTTGTGTAGCAGCATCATGAGTTTGACATGTAACCACTGGTGATGGTGGCAAGATGAAAATGTTTCAACTTGAGTTCAAAATGGCACATTACCCAGAGCTTCATGAATCTGGTTCATAAACCTACAGGGATAAGGGGGAAAGTGAAAGCAACTGGAAGGAAATTTGAAACAAAACTGGCATGTCTGGTCAATACTGATTTCAGTCAGAGATTGAGCTGAACCCAAGCACACAGACATACCACTACAGACAGTCAGTGTGCCTGTTGCTAGCTAGCTTACAGCTAATGTACAGTTGGCACATTGGGCATTTGGGTTTATTTGCCCCAAACTACCAATGTGTGATGACTGATTTGTGTGACTGAATTGTCTTGTGATTTATGTGGTAATGGATGTGGTATACATGTATTTTTCATACCTTACTTCACATTACTGGATACTGACCGGTCGACACGGCTGTGCATTTTATTGTGTGTTTTGGACACTGCACAAAGTTCAGTGTCATTTCCCGTGTGCTAGTTTTGGCAAGTTTTCGTTAAAAGTGCTAAAAGTTGCAAGGGATCACTTTAGACTCAACCTGCCACACCCAAGCCCACATCAAAGCAACTTTACCCCAAAGTTGGGGTGCATTAGTGGGAACTATTGAGCCCGCTGACCACATCCAAGCCCTGTTACAGCAGAGTTTTGCAATTTTTGCCAGTTCTGACACCTGTGCCGAATTCCTTGAGTTTTCAGGTATTCCTACCCCATCTATTGAGCAGAACAATGATGACCTCTACAGAAACACAGGCGCCAAGGTCCGTTCAGGCACTGGAACCCTTGACCCCCAGACATTTATTAGTTTATAATAGTAATAGTAATAGTAATATTATTAGTTCGGAAGCTTACTAGCACACTTGGAAACACACACTTGAATAAATTCATCCACTGCTACAGCTAGCACTGTGGTCTGATACATGTATTTGGTATTTGGAACACACATAAACACAAAAAAGCTCAGAGTAAGAGACACAAACTTTTTACACATACTGAAAATGTGCAGAAAAAAAATGCGCACATTTGGACTGTGCTCTGGGAGCTGATAGCTGCCTATCTGTAGTGCTGAGTAGGAGCCTGCAGTCCCCTCTCCCCCCAAGTAAGCAGACAGGATAAATATCATTCTGGATAAACCTCTCTCTCATGCTCTCTTTCCCTTTACACACACACACACACACACACACACACACATGCAGCAGCAGCTCTGTCTCTCTCTTCCCTCTATTCATACACATACATACACAGTCAGTCCCACTTGCATTTTGTTGCTCTACCAGATCTCCACCCTCCCTTTCATGTACTGTACACTTCTCCACGTTTGACCTCATGTATTTCATTTATGTAGCTCCACCCTTCGCTCATCGCATAACTCCTCTTATTCCAACACACAGACCACCATCCCTGTCCCCTCTCAGCCTCCCTTTCTCTGTTCATGTTGCTCCTCTACCTTTTTCTAATCCCTTTCCCTTTTCTTCCTCCCCGTTCTCTCTTCCCAGCTACATTACTCCACTTCCATGCATCACTGCCTCTCCCTCTCTCCTGTCCTCCATTCATCGAATCCATACATTTGTACATTCATCTTTTGCTCTCTCCCTCCTTCCTCCTGTCTTTCTTCAAAGTCTCAGACACCCTCGGGTGCAGTCAGGTTCTAAGTTCCTCTGTTACTAAGAGTATTTTCACACCTAGTTGATTAAGAGTAGTTGCAGACCTGGAGCAGTGTCACCATCAGTTCAGTCTAGGAAACAGGCTTCCACTGATACATTAACCTGCAGATACCTCTCATGTAATGGCTGGGTCAACATAAACAAGGTCATCCGAATGTTAAAGTTGTCACTTGTTGTTTTTTAAATTCAGTGTTTGGTCACAACAGGACAGTAAATGAAAACTAAATTTGATCTAGATAGGGAGTGATAATTAATGGGCTTTTTAAACAATCTATAGTGCATGGTCTAAAGCGCATGATGCAAACGCATTTAGGGTGTGTCCAAGTAAGTTTTGCTCTTTAAAATGCAGATAATCTGCGTGCAAAGTAAGTCGCATGGCACAAAGGGGTTGTATTTATACTTTGAATTAGTCATGGTAACATAATTAGACCAATCAGGGTGTCATTTCCCATTCCCTTTCAGAGCCAGGCGTGCCAGGAGCTGGCACATAACCCTAACCCCATTTTTGCTGAGGGACGGACATGTATGTGGTCCTCTGCTGCTGGACCCTCTGTCCACAGTGTTTCATCATCTGTCCAATCAACAGCTCCATTTGACAGCATATGAGAAAATACACTAATATTTAACTGAAGAGGAGGAGGAGTGCTGCTGCGGGTCCCTCTGTCTGTGATAGTGATACATGGTCCGTGGAGCAGGCAGGACTGGTCATAAAAATTATCATTCTGATCAATAACAGGTGGGATGCAAGTGGGTGTAATACATCTTTAATGAGGAATATGTTAATGACTTTACCTGTAGCGATCCTCCAGTAGCAGAAACCTTGTGTATCTCTCCCTTAACATGCACATCTGCATACGAGGAACACCAGATACACTATTTTAATCTCCTGACTCGCCAACAGGATTGGTTAGTATTTCATGTTAATTAATGTTCTGTGTTCTTCTTTACGTCAAAAGCTCACACACTCAGTCCAGATTCATACAGTAAAATAGTTTGGAGTGAAGCAGCTGTCCTCCTGATAAATCCTGAGATCCAGTCTGAAATATTTATTACAGAAGATAAAAGTTGAATTCTGTTTTCTGTTTGGAGAGTTTCCTCTTCATCTTTTAGTTCAACTGTTTTAATGTGCAGCCGTACTTGTTATATGTACAGTTACATAACTGCATGCATGGAGATGTTTAAAATTACTTACTCTTACTATCTGAATAATCTGCCCTTTAAATAGTAGGAAAAATACTGTGCCCTTGACTTCAGACTAGCATTTTGTTGGTCTATGGCATTTTCAGTTTCAGCTGCCTCAACATAGCAGTGCGCCTGACCACACCTCACTTTAAGACCAACATGCCCTGGCGGATACAGATGTGTGCAAGTATATCAGCTATTTACACAACGTGGGCACTGGGCGTGAAAATGACGACTGCATCGGTCTGACACTAGCAATGACACTTGCATTGCGCTGTGCGACGCTTTGCGCCAGGTGAAAAATGAATTAAGAATTAATTGGCTTCAGGCCTAGGTATAAGGAAATGCCCATATGTGGTTTCAATCAAAAACCATGGCCATCAAGACCAAACCTAATGGGAACTGCAGTTGTATTCAGGTGCAGACCATCACATCTGGACTGAAAAGCTTGTTGAAAGGGCTGGTTGGTACGTTTCCAAACCAACCAGAGGCGTTGTGAAAAGTGAAAACCTGATCCAACCTTGTTCCAGTCCAAAAACACAACATTTTACATAACAGACTGGTGTATTACCCGTCTGTTAAGTTTGGGTTAATGAATAAGCCACTGTATTGTAAGAGTTTATTAGTGTTCATGTACGTTGCTTGGAGCCAACTTTCTGAAACATGTTCTACTTCAGTGTGAAATGGATCTACACCAGAATTCTTCTTACACAGTCTGTATACAGCACACTAGTGCTGGGTGGTATGACAAGAAATTTGTCATACCACAATTTGTGTTTTTATGGATTCCACTGCTTTTCTTGCCAGATCAGCCCTACTCTGCCTCTGATTGGTTGCCTTCAGTGGTGATGTTCTCTATGCTTGACTCAAACTTTTAAAGGTGCTTTTTTCTAAGAAAAGTTGATTTTTGAGTCTCATTCCCAACTCCTAAAATAGTGATGCTCTGAGTTTCCCAACTCGTGAAAAACTGATGCCTACAATCCCAAAGCTTCATTATTTGATGAACTGGGAATGAGACTCGAAAATCAATTTTTCTTAGAAATAGCACCTTTAACTCATACTGTAGCTCCAATTTTGTCTGTTCGTCTTACAGTTCTGAAACGGGTTTATTAGCTGTAGTTTTCCAGGATAACACACACACCTCTGTAGCCTCCTTCCCGGTCTTCTGCTGCTCCTCTCGGGGTCACTCATCCTCCTGTAGTAGTATTGAATGACATATGTTGCACAAGTAAGAAATAAGCCTAACATTACTTCACATAGAGTGTGTTTATACAGTATGTGGGCTAGCATCCTGGTTTTATTCCATTTCTGGTAAATCCAGGTTATGTGTTTCAGCTTTGAGTCACCAACCCAAGGCATCGTTGGTATTTGACAATCTGGGGATGAGACACAACAATCAACTATTTTTCTCAAGTAAGTTGCGCATTGCTGCTTTAACAAATAAAACATTATGAATGTAAATTCTTCACTGTACAGTATTCAAGTATTCAAAGGGCTAAATTGCTCATGTTTTGTTCATTGAACAAATAAACAGTCTACATTTTAACTCACAGAAGTAGTATACTTTGATGCTAACATCTTCATACATTGCAAGAAACATTACAGACATTATCTGCACAAATCACAGACCCCCAAATTCCACCTGTCACCAGAGCTGATCTTAGCCGTTCTAGACAATGCTTGTGTTTCCATCAGCTGTGCCAAGGCATGTTTCAGCAGCATCCCAGAAGCAGTTCTCTCTGTCAACAAACACACTTAGCCTACTCAACCATGGTAGAATATTGAGGAAAAATTACGAAATAAACTTGAGCAACTCAACAATATCAGGCAGCCAGTGAGATATGAAGCTGCGTGGAGGACAAAACAAATGTCACACACGTCTGGTTACAAAGACATGCCTAGTGGAATCAAGGGGTAACAAATATAGGCTTTGGTAATCAAACCTCATCAAGGAATTACAGATTTTGTGCCAGGAAAACCAGTCTGCCCACAGCATCTGGTTTCGGTGTGGACCTGTGGAAGGTGACAATGTCCCCAACGGTGCAGAAAGCTCTCAGATGGCACGCCGGTGGCTGGAATACACAGATACCTCCTGGCTAGCTTTGCTACACAAGGGAAATTTGTTTCAGCCACTCCAAAAGGTTGCAGCACTGTTGACTGTGGTCAGCGGGGAGCTTCTCAGCTCCACTTTAACAGTCTCCTCATCTGAGAAAGGTGTTCTGCTCTCAGCTGTGCTGCTGCTGCCCTGCTTTTTGAAAAAGCTGGCCAGTCTTTTTACTTTTTACCTCAGGTTCCGCTGCTGCTGCTGCTGCTGCTGCTCCCTGTTGCTCTGTCAGCAGTGATTTGATCTCTTCTACTGCTCTAGCTTTGATGCCATCCACCTTTTCATTCTTGATGTAGGTAGTTTTGAAGCAGACATCAAGAATAGAGGCCATGTCTAGCAGGTCATCTGTGCCAGAATCTAACTTTTCAGCCAAGTAGGTTAGAGTGGTCGCTTCTATGTCCTTAGTCAGTTGCCTGTTGTTTTCTCCCTCAGCATAAAATGGTTCAATTGAAGTGATGGAGCACTGGCCTGAGGTATGCGATGCTAACATAGTTTACCAGACAAGGCATCTGGGAATTAACACTTTGTTTACTGCCTCCAGAACATCCACATCCTGCCAACTGGACAGTCTTTTTTTTGTTTTTTTCAACTTTCAACACCTGACTTATGGCTCTCTGCCGCTCAGTCAGTCTTAAGACTATATTTTGTTGTGATCCCCACCTAGTATGCATCTCTATTGTGAGCTGGTGCTTTGGCAGGCCAAAGTCAGCCTGAGCAATGGCAAGGCCCCTCTTCCATTGCAAGAAGGCACCAGCAATTTGTTTTTACACACGCCAATTGCAATTTCTATGTGCACACACAATTCTTAGTACTCTTTTGCTGTTATAGAAATATTGGACTGGACTAAGTTGTTAATGTAACCACCACCAACAACAAGAGAGGGTCGACAAACTTTGCAATATGTGGTCTTTTGGTCTAGGTTGGAGTCTCTAAACCCAAAACACTTCTAAACAATGCACACTGCTCCTCTATTGGGCACAAGTTTGTTAGGTGCATGACCGGCAGAGGTGGCAAAAGTACATATCTTCTTCACTCAAGTGGAAGTACAGATACAGATAAGACTGGTAAAAGTAGAGGTAGTCATTCAACTTCTTTACTCAAGTAAAAGTAAGAAAGTACAGGCTCTGAAATATACTCATGAATATAGTATAAAAGTATCCCTCTGAAGGACAGCAATTGTTTCAACTATGCACTGATATGACTGACACAGCAGTATATAAAAATTCATATTGCATTGGAACGGGTATATTGTCTGACTGTATACTGTATAACAAATCTGCATTAAATTATTATCATGTCGGATTTTGTTTTTAGATTGTGAGGGGTTTTTATTGAACTTTGTCACTGGTCATTTTAAGTTTAGTGCTGTTTTCTTGTGTTTGTCTTATGTTGTGACATGTGTGACAGATTAAATGAAAAACCAGACTTATTACATCATAAGCCCACCGCTTCAATGCTCCTTGTCATAGGTTGTCAAGTCTCTGAACTCTGAATGGACAGATGGACACCATTCTTCCTCCATTCATGGTGGTAGAGAATGCTGTCTGACATGGACAGACATTTTACAGTTTACTTACCAAAAGGATTTGATACCAACACTATTTGTAGCTTATGCCAGATATGATGTCCAGATACTGATTGCATGTTAATGACAGGTGTATGTTATTTTCATACTCATTAAGCCATTCAGTGAAGACCCATGCCTCTTGCCTCATTTACTCAAGATTTTCTTTTAATTTGCCCACTGTCAGTAATCTTTCAGTGCTCTAAAACCGTCACCAGCACTTTAGAAAGACTCTGCTGTGAATCACAATTTCAAAGGCAGCTACAGTACCACTGAGCCATTTTAATTAAGTTGAAAACCAATAAGCACACCAGATTGAATCCACAGTTTTTAGGCTTAAAGGAGGGAGTAATGCAAAATTAACAGTGAGCTGCACTAAGCTAGTATTAACTGCAAGATATTGTAATGTAAAATGTTTTTGTTTATTGCCGAGTCGTTGCATGCTGTTCCATTTTTGCTTTATATTTATTGTTTTAGTGTTACGTGCGTTGCACGGACATAGTTTGCATGTAAGGTTGCTGTTTCACTTTCATACTGCGTCTCAGGGGGTTAATGTGTAAAATTGGTGGAGCTACCTTTTAACTGTCGGGTGCTTTATCCTTTTATCCTCCTTTTTGCTTGATTTCATAGTCATAGATCATAGTGTTTCATGTCAGACTTTCATCCACTTTGACCCATTTTTATTGCTGCATTGATCCCATTTCCACAAATTTTATCTTCTACCACAGATTGGTGTGTGTGTGTGTGCATGTGTGTGTGTGTGTGTGTGTCAAAGCGTTACAGCAAACATCATGATCCACAACACCAGCTGTCCTGCAAAAAGCTCCTGTCAACAGTTTTGCCAAATTTCTGGTATCACTGATAAAGGTCTGCTATGTATCACCGCTTTTCCACCAAAATTAGCGGGTCTACACAGGTTTTTTAAACGTGGGTACACCTGCTTAAAAATAGCCTATTGACCCCATTACCACTTCCCACAGGCAAGGTCTGTGATTTTTATCCAAAGCGTTACGTTGTACATCACTGACGTCACGTTTCATGTCACGAATGTGCCAGAAACAGTTGTAACAGAAGAGAAAACAACAATAGACCCATCGTGAAAGAAGTGTCTGTAAAATGGTGGATTACGAGCATCACAACCCCCCGCGAAATGACTCGTTTCACTGTCATAATTTGAGCCATTCAGTCGAACAACATTTGGAAAGTAACTATTTAAATATTTTATCCCCGTTCAAGTTAGCCAGGCGCTAAACCGGAAGTTAGCCGGCTCGGTCAGCGATCAAGGTATTTTCATAGCTGGGAAGTGCTTTTTCGGCTTCAAAACAACACAGAGCAGCTTTCATAGGAATGAACCTCCAACAATGGCCCAGTAATTGAAACATCCGTAATAGACCGCATCCAAATTCCTTCCTTCCTTACGCGACACCACCGGATGTTGATAAAGCATCATCACTATGTGTGGCTGAATTTAGCGTCTTCACCCGGGTCTTATGTTTAGATCAAAGCCGAGCCGAGGTGATAAAAACCCGTGTCTACTGCAGAGTCACTTGACCCGGGTGTATATGCAGAGTTTACACATTCCCATTGCACAGAAAATCCTGATCTTAGCAGGTTTAAGTGGGATTTTTGACCAGTAGAAAAGGGGTATGTGATTCAAAGTGAGTGTAGATTTAAAAACTCTGACCTGCTCTGACTCCAAAATTCTTGGGCCTTTCCGCCCGAGACACACAGACACCCACCCTTCCCCCACCCAAATGACCTCAGCGCTAAATCACTGTGACACCCAGTGGCTAGTGCTGCTACTGCTCACATGAAGGGGTGTACACACAGGAAAGCATACATCCACACATATGAATGCCCACACACAACAGCTCTTCATGCAAATTCTTTGACTACAGATGAATAAAGACACCTTCACATTTTTATGGACTTAACATATGGACCATACCCCTGGTGTGTAATGTGATAGACTGTGTGTGTGTGTGATGACTTATCCAGATGTTGTGTGGTTTCCTCTAGAATGGGTTTTAATAAGAGACAGCAGTGCAGGACAGCAGCAGCCTGGCACACAATACCTCTGATGTTAACATTATACTCTCACACGCTCAGTTTCTCTTCTGATATTCACATTACACTGGTCATACATATTCACGCCCACACTTGAGTGCAATAACACATGTCTGTCATTTTACATGAAACACACACACACACACACCTATAGACACACAGAGTCCAGACTGTGTCCCTTATGAGCAGGGTTGAGTCTGACTGATGGACTGACTTTCACAGATAGCTACATACTGATCTGCTTTCCCTCACATAACAACTCAACGCACACACAGAAATAGGAGCAGCGAGCATGGTCTTTCACAGCAGAATGATCTCTTTCTTGGCTTCCTGTTTGATCTCAGCACCACTGATGGAACCGGAGGAGCAGGTCTAGGCCATAACACTCACCATATGTCTCCTGGAAACTACAGAGAACAAAACAAAGTCATCAACAGGCTGCCAGCAGCGAGCAGACCAAACTCTTTAACTCCCAAATGACCTCAAATTCATTCAAGCCGCGGCTGCAATGACACAAAGATTCTTATACGTTTCCAGCTCAGGACTGGAATGTGAAATTTATTCGTGCAATGAAGTCCCGGCTCATAGATACACATTATTGAGACCTTTGAGAAGTCTGCCTACTATTCTGTATTTATCAAGCTCCATGGTGGCATTATCAAAAAGCCCGGCTGGTCAGTCTGGTCTCAGCTCTGATGAATATGATATTTTTTGAATGCATATTCACATGAGAATCAATCGACACTTTACTGCGTGCTATATGTACGTCCCTTATACCCAAACTGATTAAAAACACATCAGTATTCTTATTCTGCATATCAATCAGGCTCAGATCCAGGGGGATACTGGCGCCTACAGTATGCTGAGCCTCCCACACACACTCATAAGCGAAAAGTTCACTCCTCTGTTACTTGTGACAACTTTTATCATCCACTCTGAAGCTGAGTTACGGTTAAAGGAGATAAGGCTAATCCTGGTCTGATTGGTTTAAACATTATTGCACTTGATAATACTGATATACATCAACATAATACTGCCACATTAGTATGCAGGTTTAAGTATGGAGTTGTACAGCACAGGGTTTAGAGTTTATTTGTGCAGCACCTTCCAACTACAGGCAAATCAAAGTGCTTTCCATGACAGACATCTTATGATCATTTTCAGGTTCATAGTTTTATTTTGGGTTACTAGACATACATGCTTCAGTTGTCTCAATACTGTCCAGTGCTGGAGCACTGTATTCACCCTCTGTCTGAAACGCTCTGTTTTAGCTCCTGTCTCTTTAAGGCCCGCCTCACAAATAACCTGTCTCCTCTGATTGGTCAGTACACATGCCTGACCCAGCACCGCTAACAACAACAGAGCAGCTGTGCTAAATCTATTCTTACATGCCAAACTAACCGCGGGGCATTAACTATGCAATGTATGACATGGTGACGTAGTGTGATGTCACCATGTCATAGATTTGAACAACTCCAAATAACTGCTGGAACTATTTGCCATCAAGTACAACATATCAACTTAAACAACACATCCTCATACCTTAATAAGTGAATAGGTAGTACTGTATATCATGGCAGTCTTCAGTTCCAATGATTTCTACAACTCTCATGTATCTGTGATGGAATGAGTGGAACACATTACTTTCCACTACTTTGTCACAAAAAATTCAGATCAGCTGTTTGGGACTTGGGTCTGACGGCAATCTAACGCACCAAATGTTAAATGAGAGTTTTAGAAATCATTGGAACTCAAGACTGCCATAACATATATTTTCTTTAAAAGTAAGCTTTTGTCCATGACTGCAGTATCAGTCAGTAGATGACTATTAAAGTCTACCAGCCATAGGCACCTTGCTGAACCTTTCTTGTCAAGAGGTTAACATAAGCCCTTTTCAGACAAAGATTCCACAATAGTGTCACAATGAAGGCTTGCCTCTACACCCTATCTTTGTTCACACCAAATGAAGCACTGAACCAGTCTAACTCCACTCCAGAGTGTCATTTTATACAGTAGGCTGGCTGTACACATCGTAACGTTAAGATCAGTGCGTTTTTTTGTAGCGTGTTTCCATCCAATTTCCACCTGCACATCTAATGTCTCTGTAAACTGTTTATAATCATATGGATGCTGTTATATTGTGTTGTGATTTAGATCCTGACCAACCCTATATCCTGGTAAGCAACAAAGATACGTTTTTTGCTTACATCATATAATAACCATCAGTAAATAGTGGACCCTGTTTGGCTCTCACCCATGGAGAGGGGTGCTGTTTTCCATGGGAGAGTTCACCGAAGACTCAGTAGGCAGGGCCGATCAGGTCGGCGTGACTTTTCCACATTCAATTTGGTGATTTTATTTTCTATATAAGTTGTCAAAGACAGTATCTACAATAACACAATAGTGTAAAGCGACAAAGACGTGAGTTTTTTGCTCGAAATCAGGTCACATAATCACCACCAGTAAACAGGGGGCGCTGCCTGGCTCAAGAAGTGTGAGGAAGAGACGGTAGGACAGACAAATGAAACAGAAGTCGCTGTCAACCGGACAACATATAGATTTGGCAATTTTTGCCTCATATAATTTGCCAAAGACACTACCTGCTACCTGTTGTTTGGTAACTTTTCTCTGTGTGTTGAAGTGTGAGACATTTCTCTTTTATTTTGAGCGATATCCAGTGAAGGATCTTTTTAGTTGTCAGACTGTGAACGCCATCAGAACGTCACTCCCCTGTCCCGTGCTGCTGGCGGATCAGAGGGAGAATGAAACTGTCCTCTATTCCCCATCCGTAACTTTCATACAGACGGCGAGGTGGAATAACAATAATAAGTGCAATAATCCCACCTTGAAAAGGCCGTGTGAATGGGGCTATTGTGAGACACTTACTGTTTGGCTAGGTTCAGGCAACAAAAAAACGTGGTTAGGTTTGGGAGAAGATCACAGTTGTGGTTCAAATGCTAGTTATGTTTCAAGTCAAGTAAGAGCTCCTGTCTCCCTCTAAAGCTCCTCCACTAAAAATCATAAGAATTCTGATGGTTCAGACTTTTACAACCACAAGAAATATTTATCAGATAAACCACATATATCAGTCACCTGAATCAGACTTGAAAATGTCAGAAGATGTGTGGGATTTGAGCTGTTCAAACAACATTTCTGAGGCGCAGATGAGAAATTAGATTTTGGCCAAATGTACCTGTTGCATTAACATACACAACTTTAGAAGACACTGACATCACCCAAATATTTGAATCCTTAAACTTCATTTGCACACGTCTCAGCTGTCTCTCACCCTACACGTCTAGCTCCAGTACAAATATCACCTATTTGAAGCTTCAATCCCAAAACCATCAGTGACAGTTCTCAAAAGCCCACATTAGTTGATTCAAATTAATTGAATAGAGGACAGTGTGGTTCCATAGCACACAGAGCCAACAGGAAGCTCCAGGCAAAACTGATCCCAGCACCACCCCTGAGAGCTAGCTACCACCTGTGATGATCAAACACACACCGCGTGCTTAAGCCTGCCATCTGACCAGGGGAAGACAGGCTTTCAGGCCCAGAAAGGAAGCAAAAGGCTGTGTGCAGTTGAATCAGTACTCTTTGACTCCTTTAGTCCCCGTCTTATAATGGATTGGTTTTATCGTTTTTTTGGAGGTATGGATACCAGAGATAATGTGACCCAATATAAGCGAGACCAATCTATTATCATCACATAGGCTGTTAGTAACTGCTAAAAACAAGTCCTCTGTTGTTTCTCATCAGGGCTCTTAGACTTCAGATTAGTCTCCTGAAGAGCTTTGCCTGTAAAACCTGTTACAACTTTTTAATCACTTCTCAGAAATGATTTTATAGACTTGCTCCTGCATCGGGCCATTAATGTGTGGGAGAGAAGTGAAAGAGACATATTCTCCCACCAGCAAAGCATTACAAGAGGGATCCACAGGTAAAAGTTTGAACTGAAGCTAACACAGTATAGGGCATGGTGTGAGTGGTGGCTGGGTTCTATTCGTACACTACTCAAAATTAGTTAGACATATTGGCATATGGGTGCATATATGCATGTGCATGGATATGCAATAAGAGTCAAATGAAATGTGTTGCATTTTTGTGTGGACCAAAAATATTCACAAAACACAAAATAAAAACTCATATATGTCACAGAATAAACAATCAAGTGAAACACCAAAATATCCCTATATTCCTACCTAATTCTGTGTATTTTCTAATACTATAATATGTAATATATGTAATACTGATATATGTCATGCCATATATCAATACGACTACTACTACTATAAGACTACTATAAGTGAAGCTCTACCAATAGGCCAACCAATTACTCTTATTCTGCGAGGAGCAAAACATTTGATTGGCCTCAGTGACCAGTAATTGATTTGTTTGGGCAGTTGTATTTGTGAGGTATTATCTATTTTATTTAACTGGGGTCACACTATATAAGAAAGCTCCCTTAATGCCAGGTTCAGACTAGCTTACCTGCTATACAGGAAGACGAACCGTTTGACTTTGGCTCTTAATGTAAGCCCCTGTCTGGGAAGCTCAGTTCAGGGCATAAATCTCCATTTTCTGTCTTATTTTCAGTTCAGCTATATCTGCAAAGTCACAGTCACAGTGAGTATCAAAAGATAATAGTTTCAACTTGAAACAAGAGTCTGAAATCATAGATACAGACAGATTGAGGACTAAATGAAATATTTTTGTCACACTGCAATTATTTTACATAAGCCATCACCTAATGACTCCAGATTTATAATCAGATTAATAGTAATAGAAGAAATGAGAAAAATTGCTTAGTGCGTCTTTTTACCAAATAATATTAGTTGCCTAACTTCCATTCTATTCTTTGATCACAAGTGGCAAAACATGGCCTGTCAGATTTAAGCTATTGTTACATACTATAGTGATGGAAGGAATAAAATCATTTGGCTTCATACAAGAACCACTTGTATCAACACATTTGTTCTTAAACATGCAAAAAAGGTTTTTTCAGCCACTTTGGTGCAGCACAAAAAGGTGTAGATACAAAATTGACACACTATTATATTTTAAGTTGATAGATAGCTCCAGGGCTGCCGACAACAGGGGAACACTGGGACAGTTGACCTGGGCCCATGGCCCAAGGTCACCTATAAATAATATGTTGGAATAATAAGTAAAAATACATATTTATAAAAACTTTACAGTATATAGTATTTGTGATTTGTTAAAGCATTTTTGTCCTTCTTTAATTTTCCTCTACATAGTGGTCAAAAACAGTTTTACTTTCCCTCCCTATTATCAATAAAAGGTTTGGTCTGTCACACTACTGCAGGTCAAAGCTGAGACACTATCCTGCATGAGCGGTGAGTGAGAACTGCTGTAGCTCACACAGCAGTGTGTCTGTCCACACAGGCAGCCTTGCTGCTGCAGCACTGCTATTTTCTACATGGAGTTTTTGATAATTGTCAGTAAAGATAATGATGTGATTTTCCTTTACCCTCGCTGAAAGAGAGGGAGAGCAGGGGAGAGAGAAACAGAGAGGGAGGAAGAGAGAGAAGATCAGAGATCATCTTGTCCCGGGCACGGGCAAGACACATGGTGGGCCTGGGTCACGCAAACAGCTGCTTGTTGACACATTTATTATTATTGATTAACACATTTAGCAGATACAGAGCAACATAAGCATTAAATGGAGCTGTGTCCTCCTGACAAATACAGGTCTATTAGTCATTCTCCTTTGAGCTCTGTTTTGGTTTCCACCTAATGAGGAAGACATCTGGCTCGTTGGCTGCTAAATGTTCCGCCAGGTTCATCTGCTGTTTCGTGCTGTACAGGTAGTGTACAGTGGGTTTTTGGACTTTTTTTCGCTGTCAACAGCCGCCTGCTGCATCTGGAAACAGCACTGATGAGACAGGTGAGACAAGAACAAAAACAGTTGGCTGTGGGCCACAAAAACAAAACAAAGAGCTGAAAGATGCTACTAGGCTCATTGGGCCAGAATTCTGGGTTCACCACTACCAATTTCAACAACAGTTTCTATTTATATTTTAGTGGTATCAGTAATTGCTAATTCTAGCACTCCAACCACTGCCTCAAGATCTATACTCAAGTCACTATGGATCAACATGAATTCCTCTGCTATAAAACTAGACTGCGTGATGTAATGAGGTTTTTACCAGACAGTGACATTTGTGATTGAAACCTGCACTCAAATGGAGCAGAACAGTAGCCTTAACAGGCAATTTGATTATGCTGGTACTCAAATTAATGAACATGCATCTCCTCACGTACAATTTACGACACGTTTTTGCAGTTAAGAGAGTTTGGTGACTGACTTGGAAAACTTGTATGTGCCAAAAAATAAGAGAGAGTTAAGATAAGAATATGAAAATGTTCTTCCATGAGGCTCATTGTTGAGGCGAACAACTAACGTCTCACATAAATTATTCCTGTAGAGTCCAGATGATTGAATTGTGTTTATTTCTTTTATCAGACCCTTAAACTGCTACAACAGCAAATGTGTCACCTGCATGAAGGTGAGATAAATCAAATGCTCCTCAAGTATTCAAAATGTATTCAACTGTTCTTTGTGCTCAATCTGCAAAGCCATTAACTCATAGCTGAGTCATTCTACTGCGTCTTAATTAATGAGGCCACTTTGGAGATTTATTCTTGAGTCCAATTACAGCATCTATGACTCGATGGCAAAATCAATCAGTGCTGCTAATATGACATCATAAGTGACTAAGCAACTCTCCTGAATGGCATTACAGCATCATGACTAGAAATTGCTTTGACAGAGCCGTAGAGTTTTAATCTTGGAGCCAGAGAGTTTCTGTAGAAACTAATAATGTAATCCAGGTTGTCAAATTATACCAAAATATTGTTTTAAATGAGTGAAAAATGCATTAAACATAATGATATCATAAAATGATAGAAAATATTACTGCATTAAACTGTTATTAGAGTAATACAAAAACACTTATTTTAAAGTCATAATCGTCAGCAATATAAAACTTTAGGAAGTGCATATTTTGTTACAAAATCTTATATCTACTATGTTATCAGCCCATCCTCATCAGAAAAAATATCACATAGATGCATTGTGAGCTTATTACAGTTTATTCCAACCCATAATTATGTTTAATGATAGGCAGCGACCTCTAGTGGGTGCAGTAATTATCACAGCAGCAAAGAAGGCAGTCAGGTGAAGTAGTGTAAAGAACGACAAAGTCTGCAAAGGGAGGAGGTTTGGGTAGATAGTTTAACAAGCATAGAGCTTTCACCCAGGAGACCGCTGTCTAGTTTGACACAAAATAGTCAGCTATTTTAACTTACTAGCATAGTTAATGGAGTATATTCAAACGTGGGCCCTATATTTACATGTTTGGTTGTGTAAATTGTTCATACAAGTTTTGGAATCCTTTCAGTAGCTTCCCTCAGCTGGCAACTACAGCAGCTGCAACATAATCCTTTGGGGTAACTGTTTTTGCCATTGGCAGGCTGTCATTTTGAAGTGTCTGACAACATTGCAGGAACGATTCCCATGGAGATGGACCTAATAGTTTCCTTTTTGTTACCAGAAACACAAGTCCACCCAAGGAGATGTCTCTCTATGAAATCTCATAAGATGTAAGTTGTTGCAGGTATACAACAGTGGAAAAGTGAGCCAGAGTTGGAGAGAGGAGTTTGGGGTTTATCAAGCTTCTGGTAGTCCTCTAGCTGAATTTTTAACCACTCCTCTTGACAGAATTGGTGAAGTTCAACTAAATTTGTTGGCTACCTGGCACAGACGTGTTTCTTCAGCACAGTCAACAATTCAGGACTTTGGGAAGGCTGTTCCAAAAGCTCAATTCTAGCCTGATTTAGCTGTTCCTTTACCATTTTTGATTAGTGTTCGGGGTTATTGTCCTATTGGAACGACCAACTGCATCCCATACCCAATCTTCTGGCTGATGATTTTAGGTTTTCCTGAAGAATTTAGAGATAATCCTTCTTCTTCATTATTCCATTTACTTTTTATTTTCTTTAGAGCACCAAATCCACTGGCAGCTAAACAGCCCCACAGCATCATACTACCACCACACTAAAGGCCTCACCTTCTCATCTCCAAACAACTAAATTTTTGTTTCATCTGACCACAGAACTTTCCTCCAGAAGGTTTTTTCTTTGTCCATGTGATCAGCAGAAAAACTTCAGTCTAGCTTTAAGGTGCTGTGTCTGGATCAAGGGCATATCTCTTGCGCGGCAGCCTCTCAGCTCATGGCGATGCAAAACACGCTTAACTGTGGACACTGACACCTGTCTTCCAGCAGCTTCTAATTCATTGCAGACTTGCTTTTTGGTAGTTTTTGGTTGAGTCTTGACCATCCTGACCAATCTTCTTTCAGCAGCAGGTGATAGTTTTTGTTTTCTTCCTGATCGTGGCAGTGACACAACTGCACCGTGCAATTTTTCCCTAAAAACAATTGCTTGCACAGTTGATCTTGGAACCTGTAACTGTTTTGAAATGTCTCCTAGTGACTTCAAATCAATAATGTGCTCTTTCAGATCAGTGCTGAGTTCCTTAGACTTTACCATTATAGGGTTTTGTGGCTGAGTCTAATTGGTGTATCAAACAAGCCCTATTAAAATAGGCCCAGTAAAGCTATCAGCTGTTATCAATCTGAATCACTCAACAGAAGTTAAGAGGCCATGCCACAAAGCCAATTTGATTGACACAACTTTCTATAATCACCAAAATTGATCGTTCAAGTTGCTGTGTGTATATTTTTGATCCAGCAGATTTGGTCACATTTTCAGAAGACCTGTAATAAATCTATTATGGAACCAAATTTCATGAATGTTTTTGTGACAAAGTAGTCTGATTTCTACTCATTCCATCACAGAAAAATGCGACATCGGAACTCAAGACTGCCATGATATACATGTTTTTACAAGTTTATGTAAACTTTTGACCACGACTGTAACAATAGCTTAAACTTGACAGGCCATGCTTTGCCAATTTTTCTCATTTCTACAAGAGCATATAAACTTTTGATCTTGACTGTATATATGTATACACCGATCAGCCACAGCATTAAAACCACTGACAGGTGACGTGAATAACATTGATCATCTCATCACAATGCGATGTTCTGCTGGGAAACCCTAGGTGCTGGCATTAATGTGAATGCCAGTTGACACACACCACCCATCCAAACACTGTTGTGGACCAAGTACACCCCCTCATCACAACAACACTACACGATGGCAGTGGCCCCCCAGCAGGACAATGTGCCCTGACACACCGCAAACACTGCTCAGGAGCAGCTCGAGGAACACAATAAAGGGCCCAAGGTGTTGACCGGGCCTCCAAATTCCCCAGATCCCAATCTGATCGAGCATCTGTAAGACGTGCTGGAGCAGGTCTGATCCATGGAGGCCCCAACCCCCAACATACAGGACCCAGAGGATCCACTATAAAACGCCATTGAGTTGCCATTAAATTTGGTACATTCACTGTCCCCAGACAACCAATTCTACTGGCTTTGGAGATCCTGGTTATTCAACACAGAAGGAACCAGGAGGCTATTTGGAAGTTCCATTCACAATGAATGGCAGCTTGTTGTGCCTCCAAGTCAGTATTTGTGAACAGAGGGTTTCTCTTATTAGATCACATTAATTAGCACCACCACGTTCCAGCAGTAACTGAGCTCATCTTGACAAACTGAGCAGCTGATATGATTAGCTGTGGATTGAAAATACATACAGTATATGAATACAGACATGGATTTATCCTGGAGATCATGCCCAAATAGTTAGCACTAAAAGAAGTACATTTTTGTGTTGAATCCCCAGCCTCTAAAATTGGATCAAATCTCATCTCTTCAGCCACTTTCCTCTCCATACACTTACTCTACTCTCAAATTTGAATAAAATCCAGTTAATGAGTCAATTTAAAGTGAGCTCATATCAATCCACAAGTTTGGTGTAGATATTCAGATGTAAATGTTTACCTCTCGCACTTGAATTGAGGCTAAAATGAGACTAAATTAACTCTGTGGAACAGAGATTACAAATGACCTGCTGTGAATTATGAGGAAGACAGTAAACGTTGAAGAGTAATGACTTTCCTGACAGTACTCCAGGCGGTTTTCTGTGTGACTAAACTGAGATTTGTTTGGAAGCATTTTAGACGTTTGCATGCAGGAAAATAAATCAAATAAAAAGATTTAGGTTGAAGTTGAAACATAAATGTGAATTGACTGTAGCATCATTTAATTCCAAATAACCTCCACATTGTGACTGAACCAGCTTGATGTATCACACTGTTTTCTGCAAACCTCTCATTTCCAAAATGTCCCCTTTGCTAGAGCTACCGTAAGACTAACAAGCTTTGCATTTTTACACCATTTACACCAGACAGTTCTTACCTGAATGTCAATCAAGTAAATCAGAGACATGAGAGTTTAAAGGCTGTCACATAGCAGCAAAACACATGTGTATTGCTATTATAATGCATTTACAGTATGTGTGGACCAGTCTGTGATTCTTCACCCCTGTCTGCTGTTAGTCAGTTAGTGTACATTGATGAAGGAGTGTGTGCATTTATTTTTCATCTATTGCTGTGCCTGCACATATACGAAGCTATATTTTAGTTCAGAGTGAACACTTCTAATTCACCAATCTGTTACTTCACTAAATGATTATTTAGTGGTATTCCACAGTAATAGCTCTGCTGTTTAGGACACCCCCAACCTGAAATTAAGCATGTGCCAAAGATTCTGCAGGGGGCACTTGTGTCTTCGTTGTAATCACACTGAAACAAAGCAGTACTCACATATCACTGAGATAACGATTTTGCCAACCAAGTGTTTATTTTAGTTATTCGTCAGGCAAACAAATGCTGGTTCCAGCTTCTCCAATGTGAGCGTTTTCAGCTATGTAGAATAATTTACAATCAGAATAATAATTTTCTCTGTCTTGTGGTTTGTAAATTTGAAATTATATTCAGATTCTCATGGTCACTTAGCTACAGTATGTGCCTCTCACTCTCACTGCACTTGAGAACTGCTGGCATTAAAACACCTGTAATTTTACTGCAACACCCACTCAACCACATCGCACAGCGTCACATCAGTTAATGACACCTGGAGCTCATTCTGGATACACTGTATGGGCAGTACTAGAGCTGGGATGTGCTGTTCAAGGGAGCGAATGTGATAAAATTGTTGTTAATGTAGCATTGCACAGAATGATGTCACACAGGCTCAGTCTGGTACAACACATTTAAAGAAGATTTTTTAGCAAATATATATTACTTTGGATTCACAATGCATTGTCTGCCTCCATCTTGTACACAGAGATTCTCATTATCTGATGTGTTCACCATAAACTATAACATAATATGACAAATGCAGAGAAAACTTAAACTTAAAGGGCAATATGTCTCAGTCGTTAACAAATAAACAATATTTGCTCAGTATAACACCATATAACACCATATTTCTTATTAAACATTGATATGAAATATAAACGTCAGCAACAGGGGCTCCCTCACATGAGGGCTCACTGTCATGACTACCACCCCACACTGCTACTACCACATTAGCAGTTAACATGCTAAACTTACACGGTAAATACAGTCAGCAGCTTACAGAACTTAAACTAGTGGCACAGAAGAACAGTGTACACAATATCCTAGCCCAGTGTACATAACATCACCAATGTACCTGGCTAGAAAGCCAGACTAAACTTACACGAAACCTCTGTAATGCCAGAGCAGCTTATTATTCCGCACTGATAGAGGAAGATAAGAAGAATCCCGGGTTTATTTTCAGCACTGTACCCAGGCTGAGAGAGAGTCATACCTCTATTGATCCTTGTATTCCTATAACACTCAGCAGTAATGACTTTATGGGCTTCTGTAATGATAAAATTGTACTTACTAACACAATTATTCACCTTCTGACCTCAGATGGTACCAATACAGCCTCTAGCATAAAACCCTTGGAAACAGCTGTTAAACCAGATATATATCTAGACTGCTTTTCTACCATTGACCTTCACCAGCTAACTGCAATGATTTCATCATCTAAACCATCAACGTGTCTGTTAGACCCAATCCCAACTAAATTGCATAATGTAGTTCTTCCTCTAGTTAGCACTTCACTAATAGACATGATCAATCTGTCCCTATTAACATGCTATGTACCGCAGTCCTTTAAAGTTGCTGCAATTAAACCTCTTTTTAAAAAGCCTACACTTGATCCAGAGGTTTTAGCCAAGTGTAGACCCATATCTAACCTTGAAAACAGTTTACCTACTTCTGAAACACGTTGCATGTCCATGCCAAGTATAGGCTTATAATGACCATATAATCTGCGAAAATACAGATCAGATCATTTGCTATTTACCAACATTGTGGATAATTTGATAGTTAATGGAAATGTCTTATTTACAGTAGTCTACAGTGGTGAAACTATTATTTTTTTCTCTACAAAAATTGATTCCAGCTTGACCCAACAGCCCAGCTTCTGTAGACTTTGATGAAGTTGAAGCTTAATCTGCTCCAGGATGATTTGGCTGAACGATTTAGAGTGTCCCAGAGCGTTGTAAGCAGAGTGTTTGGACTAAAGCACTTCAGAATTATTTCCCAGGTCGTGCCGATCAACCTTGCACCAAAAAGCGATAAAATCCTGAGAATTTTCTCTGCACTTTGTAGTCTGCAAGTTTGGTCTAGACCTGCTCAAATTGGAAAGTGTCATGAGCAGATAACTTTTGTTGTGAATTGGTGCTTTATAAATACAAATTGATTGATAGACCTACTAGCATTATAATAACCTTACTTTGGATCCAAGTGATGTGACTAGATTTATACTTACATGTACATCTCCTGGAGAAACTGTCTCCATACCTGTGCAACTTGTGTTTTGATGTAGAGAAGATTTGAAGTAGCTCACTTACCTTGACTCCATACTCTGTACTTACCTTCTTTCTCTGCCAATATGAGATTTGACTAGATACTTACAGATTCTCCATGATTCTCATTCTTGCAGTTTTGTGTTACACAAATAGCATCTTAACATTATCCACATGACAAGTTATACGTTATTGTATAGTTTTAATATAAACATGTTTTTTAATACCAATGGTATACATTAAAACAGTTTCAGTTTTGTGAGTCTATTCCAATCAAAGTAGCTGTGAACTATTCTAATGCCATAATACTGTGCAGTAATCCTTCTTTAATATCCTATTTGCTAGTTAGATGAGACAAAGAACACAGCTGAGAATTTTTCACCAAATTTAACCACATCAAGTTTTATGTCAAAAGATTAAAAGCTAATGTGAAGTGAGATTATACTTTCAAATAGAGTATTTTCCTTGTATGTTTGACAATTATTGTGCGTATATGTATATTTGTAAAAGCACCTTCCACAAAATTGAAGCTGTGCAGC
This sequence comes from Pagrus major, assembly GCF_040436345.1. Lineage (NCBI taxonomy): Eukaryota > Metazoa > Chordata > Actinopteri > Spariformes > Sparidae > Pagrus > Pagrus major. Next base: position 28,803,004 of record NC_133216.1, on the reverse strand, counting down.
TTCATGACTTCCACAGTCCAGCAATGCAAGAGCACCTAGCTGTCTCTATGGATGGAGTAATGCACAACCCACTTTACCACTATGAAGGTACCTGTTGGCTTCAGTGCTTTTGTAATTTTTCATAATGGCACCATCTACTCCAAAGGAGAGCACAAAATAATTAAATATATCCCGATATGTTTTTCTGGCCACTTTCTCAGGTCATCCTCCCATTCGCTAGTGGAAATCCTTGAAGAGTGCAGTACATTTACGCCATCTGATCACCACAACATAGACACGGTATGCTCCGTGTGTTATTCATGTCGGCTAAATTACAGCAAACACACCATTTTTCTCGCTGTGCGCTGTGCCATTGCTTACACTCTTTCAGCAAGTAATCTGGGAGTTATCTTTGATCAGGATTTGTCCTTTGACTCCCACATAAAACACATTTCAGGGGCTGCCTTGTCCCTGCTGCTGAATATTGCAAAAATCAGGAACATCCTGTCACAAAAAGATGCAGAAGAGAAATCAGTCCACACTTTTGTTACTTCAAGGCTGGATAATTGCAATTCCCTTTTTTTAGGCTGCCCCAATAAGTCTCTTAAGACTCATACAGCTCATACAGAATGCTGTCAGCGTGTACTGACAAGAACTCAGAGAACATATTTCTCCCGTATTAGTCTCTCTGCACTGGCTTCCTGTGAAATCAGGAATAGAATTGAAAATCCTCCTCCTCACATATAAAGTCCTCAATGGCCAGGAACCCGCATATCTAAGATGTACCATATTACCCCACTAGAACACTGTGTCAGTTACCTTTCTCAAAAATACCTACCGCAACTTTAATGCCGATATATATAAAGCTTTCATTTGCAGGCTAACATTACACTATTATTTACTTCTATGAGCTATATATATTAAATAACAATGTACTTTGCAGTGAACATGAGTCAACTCAAGGCAACTGCGTCGTGGCGAGTACGAGCCAAGTTCTCCAAGTAACTCTGCTGAAGTTGCTCAACAAACCAGGGAAGAAGCGAAACGATGAAAGAACATAACTGGGTGTGGGAGAAGAGTCCCGAGCTGTTGTTAACTCCTATGGACACCGGACAGAGTGGCTGCCTGTGACAGTGTGTGTGCAGCGCAGCAGGGCTGCAGGTTGTCGTGGGAGGAGGCCGGAGGAGTACTTTGCACAGAATTATGTGAACACAGCTGATTTTCCTTCATCACAAGTACAGATATGGACACATTTTACTTGAATGATACTTGTGCTTGTAAAAAGTACATTTTCTGTACCCGATACTCTTTTCAGCTGAGTACGTGTCATTCCTATGCAATACTCTGATGCAGCTCCCTGCATTGTTTTAATGGAGAACTGTTTTTTGTCTGAATGCCACTTAAAAGTGTGGTCAAACAGGTACCTGTATCAAGTCCAGAAAAATGAGAACATTTACCCGAAAGTTGCCTGATGAAGGAGCTACGTGAACAGGGGGAGTCAGGGCTGGTGAAGGAAGCAGGTGTAGCTCATGGCAGGCAGAAATAGGAGGGCTGATTTCGCAAACAAACCCTCCGGTTTACAGTGTCAGATGTGATTGGTGTTTGTTTGGATGAGCGGACTGAACTGATCTGCTGTTGTGCCATGCATGACTTATGTATCCTGTCTGAAACACCATAAAACGTCACTTCTGTACATATTTGACTGCGGTGTGTTTATAGCTTTGACATTATGATGCAGGATCTGTGATAAGGTACCATTTCAGCCGGTGGCATCATGTCAGCGAGTGTGGGAGATGATTGGATGCAAACTTGTGCAAGCTTCCCCATAAAGTGGGCAGCAATGTGACTGGCTGAACAAGTAACCATTGGAGAATCAATCAAAGTGTAGCCATACTCCCGTTGCTTTGCAAGACAAACAAAACGGCTCCCAACAGTTTTTTTTCCTCTGTCGCTGTTCCTCTCATCTTTTATTCCCTCTCCTCCTTCTTCCTTCCTCTTAAAACATTGGCACAGAGCTGAGCCAAAACTAATCGTTTTTTATTCATGCTTTTAGCAGGCCAGAGGAAAGTATTGGATTCCTTTAAGATGGAGCAGGAGGCACAGTTTAAAAACAGCATTATCCTTCCAACAACCTTCAATCAATTAAATTCCCTATTAAACAAAAACACTACTAATGGGGCCCAAAGAGCTCTGGCACCCACACACATACACACATAAATTTTTTTACCCTCTTCTTTCTCTGTAAGTCCTCCAAAGTTCTTTAGTGACTGGCCAACCACCATCTTAACGCTGGAAACACACGCTTGTTAAGAGGGCGGATGCAGGCAGTTGGTCTGTAGTTTGAGATGCTGTTAACACATTGTAAACCAGTTTGTCTGCCACACATACACACACTTTCTCTCTCACACACACCTCACCAGACCTCATCAGACAGCGCAGCCAACAGAAAATGGACAGGGATGTTCAGGGAGTCAAGGCAGACACCCCCATTGGCTGAGCGACCAAAACAAACTCCCAATTAGAGCGGATAGTTAGAGGCTAGGCAGAATAAACAGCTGTTACTGTTTTGGACACTTAGCTGACTAGAACTATCAGCCAACAGGGAGGCTCGCAACAGCCTCAGTCACTTGTGACGGTATGAAAACGGTCGGGACACTTTAAGAGGTGCAAACAAAGGATATGCCGCCTGCAAATCAGCCAGAAAAATGATCCCTTTCTTGGGTTGTAGCTATCTGATGCCATCAAACTAGAATCAAACCGGCTCTTCCACCTGAGTTTTGTACTAAATACGATTCGGGTTTTGTGCTGAGAGGTGACTGAAAGTCTTGACTCACTGTGTGTGCAGACCATTAAACAACAACCAGCTCTCCAGAGAGGCTCCTCATTTCGTTTTCTTCATCTTCCAGCCAACACATCTACTCCCCTTCTTTTCAAACACTACCTCACTCTGTTTTCCTGACTGATTAGATCTCTCTTCTCCCTCATAGTTTAGATGGATTGCAAAGTTTCCTGAGCTATAAATCTATTAATATTCACTTTGGAGACCGAAGGAGATAAATCACATCCATAAAAGCGCCACACGGGACAGAATACCAGCTCGCACACACACACACACACACACACACACACTGTACACACACAGACATAGGGTGTCACATACACACAAATCAGGCAGGTCCTTAACTGCGTGTGTGTCAGTGTGTGCTGTTTGCAGATGTAGTCTGTTTATATGATGGATTCTGGACACTGTATGTGTTGTTCTAAGACTGATAAGGGTCACTAAAGCAGACTCACACACTCTTTCTAATGGAAACTGATCATTGATTTGCTGATTTACAATTGATTTTTCCTGCATTAGGGATATTACAATACTTTGTATGGTTTCACATTTTTCTTGATATTTCAATTTCCTGTGGAATTAAACAATCAGCTTCTTTGACTTCTTTTTTAGTATCTGTTGACTTTAAATTTTTCACGAGCCTCTTGGTTTTATGATTTTCTCTCAGCAGCACAATCTGTAACTGCTTCTGGAAACTGAAAACACGACAGAGCAGACCAGAGACATGGTAAGCAGTGAGGGCTCAGACGTGTATGAGCTGGCCAATCAGAGCAGACTGGGTATTCAGGAGGGGGGCCTTAAAGAGACAGGAGCTAAAAGAGAGCGTATCATGATTTACAGGCCGGACACACTGGATGACTGTACTGCATGGCGGCTAGGTTGCTGAGCTGCTGTTCCTCACTCGCATGTTTGTGTTTACAAAGGCTGCATGCCAGCTGCGTTGCTGCCGTTTACATGGAGTTGCCTTTGATAATTATCAATAAATATGATGATGTGGATTTCCGTTATCCCCTTTGAATGAGTGAGAAAGCACAAGGAGGAAAGGGAGAGAGAAAGTGAAAGAAAGATGCAAAATGCAGAGGAAAGAAACTGCCCCTCACCTGTTGTGTATTCTCTTCATGTCTGTGACATATTCTACACATACAGACATTACATTACTGTAGTAAAACGCTGGTATGATGTCGATACGACTGTCTGCAGGTCGTTTTGAGGTCTATTTTTGGCGAGAACTGTGCTTGTGTCGTGGTAGAAATGAGAAGCACCTCTCATGCATCCAGTGTGGCCAGTCTGACCTGTTAACATGGACGCTGAAATGAAAAGCGAGAGGTAACGCTGCATCCAGTGTGTCCAGCCTGTTGGAGTGGACTGGACCTTAATCAGAGATACTTCTGCTGGATCAATCATCAGCCTCTGAAGTGTTTATATTAGGATGTGACTCACCAGCCCTTCATTACATTACATTTACATTCAAGGGACTTTTGTCCAAAGCCACTGACACAAAGTGTAGGCTACAGGAATAAGAGCCAGATGTTATCAAAATTGGAGGCGCATCTGTAAAAACCTCAGTAACACAAACATTTTGGCAACATAAAAACAGAATAGCTAACACACTACAACACCAAACATATAGTTTTTGTCCATAGCTATGAGGAAGCACATTTATGGGATTAGCATTGCAAAAGGTTAGTGTGGTTAGCTTAATTATCAACAGGTAATTAACTTACATACTTACTTACAAACTTACATACTGCATTACAAATGAGGACATACTGTATACATGTACATAAATGGCACACTGGTCAACACTGACCCTTATTGTGAAGGATTTATACCTGACAAGGGGCGTATTCGATTGAAAGATACATGAACACCAACTGTCCTCAGATAGTGTAAAAAGAAAAGGAGGAGTCAAGGTGTCCCCCGACTCCAAAAGAGTTTGGATGCTGTGGTTCTTCTCACTTGCAGTCATCAAATTGTTTATTTACACAAAAACAATAAGGTTTATCAGTTTGAACATTAAATATCTTGTCGTACTGTATTCAACTGACGCTGCAAAATGTTGCATTCTGTTTTTACTTATGTTTTACACAGTGTCCTTGGAATCAGTGCCAATCTGTTCTAGGTCAGGTGCTAACGCCTGAGCTATCCAACCAAAACAAGTAAAAGTTTGTGTAGTGCTACAATACAAATGCCAAGTTGTTGTTTTTTTAAGGAAGTAATTACATGGTCAAACTGTTGTCTGAAAAAGTAGCTTTTCAGCCTGTGGCAGATTGCATACAGGGATGAGAGACAACAAGGTCCATTCAGTGACAGGCAGTTAGTCGCTAGAGTTAGAAGAGCACAGTGGCTGGGCTGGAGAATAAAGTTTACTTGGAGGAACAAAGAAACAGAACCTGCCCTGTAGACGGACACCAGAGTCTTGAACTGGATGTGAGCTGCAACAGGGAGCCAAAGCAGTGACTGGAGAAGCAAATGGTGTGGGAAACACCAAGTTCACCAATGGACAGGATCAGCATTCTGGACTCTACAGGTATCTAAGGATGACATTTCAGATGGTTCTGTATAACAACCATCTGGTGCATTAGGTTACAAGTTGGTGCCTCGAAAAGGACTTGTCTCGTTCCCAGCAAGTGAAGGTGTGCTGCGGACTTGGTCCAACAATGATAACTTTTGAAACCTCTGAATTTCACAACATTTTGGTTCAGCTGAATTTATTTTGGTTGCATCTTGTTGGTGGGATTAAACTCTTAAATTAAATTATTTCCCCAGCCAGCAATATTTAAGAGTAAGTGTTGCACCTATTCTTAATGTGTTTTGTACATTTTGAATCTACTGTAAATCTAAAACCCGATGACTACCCCGAGACACTTGGCTAGTCAGTGTTGATTGTCAGTAAGTTGACTTTTGGGACCATAATACCAATTTCTTTATTTAATTCTTTATAAACTTTATGCTCTCCATGATTATATATGCTTATGCTATACCCAAATTAAGGTACTCTAATATGTGCAGTGATTATGTCCATGATTGTGGTACTTTCTAAATCCTGTGTTTAAAGGAATAGTTCACTCTAGAACGAAATTCAGTCATTATCGACTCACCCTCATGCTGATGAGAAGTCCGGTGTAGTTTCTTATTCCTCAAAGTGCAGCTGGAGACCCGCGGGGGTACCCTCCGGCAACAATAATCCATATAACGAGCGTCAGTTGTGCCCGAGAGGAAAAGGTCCATAAAACTACACAAAAACTTTGTAATATTCCTCCATACTGCTCGTCCGCTGCAATCCAAGTGTCCTGAAGTGGCGACATCCAGAGTTTACTCGAAACGACGTTATTTAGTAAATTTTTCTAGCCTAAACAGTCACTATGCCATATCTGCCTGGAGGCACGCTCCGCGTTCACGCGAGTCTCCCTCACAGCGTTTGCACTACGGAAGCCGCGCCGGACAAGATGAACGAGACTTGCGATAGATACACACCAGTATTTACTTCCTGCTGTGAGTGTCAAAGTTTCAAATCACTAGTGCAGGCAGATCCCTCTTGTGTTTGTGTGTCGCTTGGTCGCTCAAAGCAGGAAGTAAATACTGGTGTGTATCTATTGCAAGTCTCGTTCATCTTGTCCGGCGCGGCTTCCGTAGTGCAAATGCTGTGAGGGAGACTCGCGTGAACGCGGAGCGTGCCTCCAGGCAGATATAGCATAGTGACTGTTTAGGCTAGAAAAATGTACTAAATGACGTCGTTTCGAGTAAACTCTGGATGTCGCCACTTCAGGACACTTGGATTGCAGCGGACGAGCAGTATGGAGGAATATTACAAAGTTTTTGTGTAGTTTTGTGGACCTTTTCCTCTCAGGCGCCACTTACGCTCGTTATATGGATTTTTGCTGCAGGACGGTACCCCCGCGGGTCTCCAGCTGCACTTTGAGGAATAAGAAACTACACCGGACTTCTCATCAGCATGAGGGTGAGTCGATAATGATTGAATTTCGTTTTAGAGTGAACTATTCCTTTAAAGCTTCTATGTCCACCTTTGAGTGGGATCACATCCCTCTGGAATAATGCTATCACAACACCCCCGGAGGCTCTTTACAGATAACCTCACACTTGACATTACCGTCAGTGTCTGAGCAGTTTGCAGGTGTTGAGGAGGTAGCTAGTGTGCTATACTGCTGAAACAAATCAATGGTGCAATCACACCCGCTGTTGTTGCAATGTAATCATTTATTTATTAGGCTGCAGTGAGAACGAGGCCTTCCTGGGAGGTAGATGGTCTGAGTCAGCTGACCCTCCACAGCAAGAACATTTACCATGAAATATAGTTTATAAATACAGTTTTGTCTAAAGCTGAAACACCCAGCTGATCTGACAGCTGTACTCTGTGTGTGTGTGTGTGTGTGTAGGTGTGTGTGTGTGTGTGTAGGTGTGTGCATGATTAGATCTGAGACAGAATATGTCAAATGATTGATCCCTGACTCTTTGAGCTTTGTGTTTGAATCTCTCTTTAATTTTTTTATCTGCGTCAGCATGTGAGTGTGTGTGTGTGTGTGTGTCTGTGCGTCAGAGTGAAAGTGAGTGATTTGGGTCGTTGCGTTCCTGAGAGAAGAACTTTGTGCTTATCTGAAACACCACATGGCCTTTCTCTTCCCTCACTCATTGTCAAAGCTGCTATGACCAGAGGGAGCAGTTACAGTGAGAGAGAGAGAGAGAGAGAGAGAGAGAAACTAGGTGGATCTAGAAAGAGAAAGCATTGGTGAATCTTTATGATGATGATTATTATTATTATTATTATTATTAAAAGGATTAGTATTAAAACATGTTTATTTCTTTACATTTTTGGAAGCAATATTTTTTGGAAAACACATCAATTTAATTTTTTACCTTATCTTTTAAACAACAACATCTTGTCAGGGCAGGTAAGACTGAAAAGGTAAAATGAGAGCTCCAAATGTAACTACTTCTGTCATGGGTTGGGTTTTTAGTTCAGTTATCTCCTGTTTTATAGCGTAGGCTCTCTCCTCGTGTGTCATGTTTTATTTTCCACTTCCTATCTTTGTCCGTTTTGCTGCCCTTTTTTCTGCTCACCTGTGTTCCCAGTGTTCTGTTTCCCTCCTGTGTTGTGTTCCTGTGCTCCTCCACAGCCTGATTTTCCCTCACATCAGCCATTAGTCCACACCACTCCTCTCACCTGTGTTTCTCCGCCTCTCTCCACCTGTACCGTATCCCCTCGTTAGTTTAGTTGTATTTCAGTCCAGTCTTTGTCCAGTCTGTTGTGTTTGCCCGTGTCTAATGTTCAGGTAACCTGTGCCTGTGGTTTATTTTGAATAAACATTCATTCATCTTCCTGACTGGCACCTCCTGCATTTGGGTCCACCGTTTTCTGCTCTCAGTGTGACAACTCCACTATGTTCTATGAATTCTGCCTGACCACAAGAGACAGTATGGAATACCATCATGCCCATGCACATGATGAATACACAGGTACAACATCCAGGTGTATATCCAGGTATCTGTGGCAGTCAGCATAATAATAATAAAAAAATAATCCAGAGTTTTGCAGAATTGTCCAGTGCTGCAGTTCTAGTTGTTTTTGTCTTTTAAGTTTAACCCTAACCTTTACAGGTGACTGCTAGTGGGCTTGCAAATAAAGACTGTCAGATACCTAGGCAGAGGTTGTGTGATATAGTGTCGCATAACCAGAAGCGGCTCCTACTTAATGGATCAGTCTCGCTCTGGGAGCAGCCCTTGCCATGATCCGAGAAGCCAAGTGGACCTGCATGACCTTACCACTGATATATGGTGGAACCACGTGGAAAAAAAGCACATATATGGGTCATTCTGGAGGGCAATAACAACCATAATATATTGGACTTGGAACATTGAACATTAAATCTAAAATGCAAATTTCAGACATTCTAAAATAATATTTTTTAGTAGTCTAGGTGTAATTGCAAGAAGACAATTCTCATTTGAGTCCTGAACTAAAAATGTTGAAGAATCTCTGTTGTTAAAGACACAGGTACAGAATGAAAAGGAGCTTCGACTCTGCTCCAGGCGGACTGTGTTGTCATGTCACTATGTCGGTTTAACTTGAGGCAAAGCTAAAGATGAAACAGAGCACATGAGACAAAGGAAAATGAAAAAGAAAACATCAGTAAAGCAGAAAAAAAGCTGTTTAGCAGGTAAAAACTGAAAAGGCTTGTCAGCACAAATAAAACAAGAAAGTGCTAAAAAACAAAGGCGATCACATGCTCACAGAGAAATGAAAAGGTCAGAAGTAAGAAAAGCAATAGAATTCAGGGGGAAAAGGTCAAAATTATATAGACAGCGAAGAAAAGAGAATAAGGGGACGGGTAACCAATGAAGTCCCACAGTATGAAGTGAAGTGTGTGTGTGTGTGTGTGTGTGTGTGTGTGTGTGTGTGTGTGTGTGTGTGTGTGCGTGCGTGTCAGCGTGTTTCCTGCATTAATGGACTGTGGCTCAGTGAAGTGAGGAGGGCGTACAGGCCGTCTCCTCCACCAATCCCTCCTTATTAAACAGGCAGAGAGAGAAGGGGTGAGAGGGACAAAGTAACAGTAGAGAGAGAAAAATAAGATGGGGAGACTGAAAGAAGAAGGGATGAGAAGGAAGAGAGAAAAGAAGAAATGGTAAAGGCTAAGGAACCAGGAGAAAGAGTAGAGAGGTGAAAGGAAGTCTGCATAAATAGTGTTAGAATAATTCAAATGTTTACAAAAATTAGGGGGGTCATTTATTCGTTTTTCTAAGTGCTGTATCGTAGGCAACTGGACTTGTTTCAGTTTGTTGAAGATGTTTCACCTCTCATCCAAGAGGCTTCTTCAGTTCTAACTAACTGGAGGGGAGTTGCAGGCTTTTACACCCTGTGTGGGAGTGTCCTTACAGAGTCGTTAAGGACATGTGAGATCTCTCTCAAACCATCTGTCTTCTCTGGCCAAGATGTTTACATTGTTGTCCTCACATCTGAAGGAGAAAATCATTCCTATAAGTGGACAGCAGAGTCTTGGCTTGAGGAGTTGGCCCTGCTATGTTGCGCCATTCATTTATGGACCGTGTCCACTAAGTCAGAGGGGAAGGAGAAGGAACAGAAGCATATCAGGGGAGCACTTAAAATCTGTGGTTACCCAAATTGGACCTTTGTCAAAACCTCTAAAAGATCCAGAGCAGACAGAGAGGAGGAGACGAGAAAACGTAACAACATCGTCATTCCCTATGTCGCGGGAACATCTGAGAAACTCAGGAGGATCTTTAATAAACATCATATCCCGGTTCACTTTAGACCTACCGACACACTGAGGCAGAAACTTGTCCATCCTAAGGACAAAACACCCAGACATAAACAGAGTAATGCAGTTTATGCTGTTCAGTGCAGCCAGGACTGCACAGATTTGTACATTGGGGAGACAAAACAACTTCTCCATAAACTAATGGCACAACACAGGAGGACCAACTCCTCAGGTCAAGACTCTGCTGTCCACTTACATCTGAAGGAGAAACATCATTCCTTTGAGGACAACAATGTAAACATCTTGGCCAGAGAAGACAGATGGTTTGAAAGAGGAGTGAAAGAATCCATCTATGTCAAACTGGAACGACCATCTTTGAACAGAGGAGGAGGCCTAAGACATTACTTATCACCCACCTACAATGCAGTACTGAGTTCTCTCCCCAGACAGCTTAACAACCATTCACACCTGGGCTCACCTAGCCTCAGCAATCCACATGAGGGCCTGTTTGACCAACGACCCACAAGTGGCCCTAACGACTCTGAAACTCAGAGCTCACACGTGTCCTTAATGACTCTGTAAGGACACTCCCACACAGAGTTTAAAAGCCTGCAACTCCCCTCCAGTTAGTTAGAACTGAAGAAGCCTCTTTGATGAGAGGTGAAACGTCTTCAAGAAACTGAAACAAGTCCAGTTGCCTACGATACAGCCCTTAGAATTATCATGACCTGGATGACTGAGAACCTTCATCAAAATGTTTGGTCTTCTTTTAGCTCTTTTTTTGTCTCCACCAACTCTTGAGAAATATTTCTTGCTATTATATTATAATATTTCATGCTCCACTCTGGTCACCAGCTAGTTTGTAACTTTGTCTGTCTGCTATTTGGTGCTGAGTAGTGTACAATGAGTTTATCAGAGCTTTTTTTTAAAAAAAACTGAAGACAGCTGCCTGCTACTACTGGAATTGGGGTTGATGAGAGTGGTGAGAATTAACCAAAATAACAAAAGTTGCAGGCCATAAAATCAAAACATTTACAAGAAGAACTAGATATGGAATGCAAAGATGGCGTCTATTCAGTCCAATAAAAATTCTAAGTTTTCTACCTCTAGGTTATGTGAATATGTGCAGCATAGTTTCTTCCTGCTTGGCCCATTGACTTTACATTGTGATGACATTACAGACTTTTAACTTTTCTGTGCCAAGGCAAAATTTTGCTAAACTTAAATATCCATGAATGAAAGATTCATCAAAGACAGAGTCATAATTTACCTTGTTTGCAGTTTGAGTTGTCCTGCCAACAGTTGCACATATGTCTCTTTTATGATGGTAGTGTATGGGGAAGATGCTTTTTTGGGCTGCATGGGAATTTTTCACTGCAAGGCCATGAGTGGCCACTGTGAAAAATGGACATAATTTAAGTTTTAAACTTTGAAAAAATGAATAAACATTATCAACAAAGTGAAGAAACAACAGTGCTGACGTTACATATAAGACATGCATGTGTTGTGTCTACTGAAGTGAGCATGCTAACCAGCTAGCCCTGGCCTGTCCTGTTTGTAATACCACTTTGTATGATTTCATTCAAACTCCACATACACTAAATAAAAGTCAATGACACAGTCTTGGTTTGTCTTTCCGACGTCACGTCTGGTTTGATCTAAATAAATCCTCAGTTCACTGAGTAAGATGGGCAAATAATCCAGCTCTACATGCCATTTTCACCCGCTGCTGATGTCCCACTCTGTCACTTCTCTCCTGCTGCATGCCTCTCCCATCTCCGCCTGCTGTCTTGTCATCCCTGAAGTCATCGTCTTGATCAGAGCCGCTGTAAATCACTTCCGCACTGTATCCCCTGTCTTCAACCTGACCTCAGTCAGTCTTGGAGGCTGTGTTCAGTCCCAGTTTGGTGTCCAGCTGTGTCCACTCTCACGTCAGGCGGCCAAATCCATTTGAGTGAGTTGCGTTGCTCACCATGAAATAGGAAATTGTTGTAACTTCAGTGTACATTGTCCAATCTTCTCCAAATTTGACATGATTGATTTACTACCAGTTCCAACATCAATGACAAGGTAGAAAGTGTCATTTTTCAATTCCCATCTAAAATCAGTCAACATTTCCTTTATAAAAATGTCTAAAGTTCATGTGTGTACAATTTTAATGACTACAAAATATTTTAAATGATTGCAATAGTGTTCCTTTTTTGAATAAAAAGTCTTATAATGCTAGTTAAAAGTGGTGAGTGTATTTATTACTTTTAGTACAGTGACCCCTTGAACACACTCAGTCATGTACAAACTTGAAGCAACATTACGTAGAAATTGGCCTTTTGTGTGATTTGGCACCCCCCACAGTTTTTGAGTTTCTATCAACACCACTGTTGTTAATAGAAATCCCAGGTCTGTAACAATTTGTCAGACGTAATGTAGGTGCTAACTACAAACAAAACTCATTCAGTCATAACAATGTCATGTGTTGAAAACTTGTATGTTGAAGTAAACATGTATGTAACGCTGTGATCCTACCCTCTCACTGAAGCTACATTGTGCAGAAACAAGCAATGGGGGGTGGAGTGGCTGAGACAGAGACACCATTCACCCTATTACAAGACAGGCTGTTATTTTAAGGTAAAAACTTACATAATGTTGTTTTAAGGTTTGGTATAGTCACACCCATACATATATTATTGTTTGGCCAGTGGATTTTAGCCTGATAATTAGACTGAATTGCCATGCTATTTCACTTTCAAATCATATGGCTGATGAATCCAAAGTCTGGAACCAGGCAAAGTGGACTGGTCATGACCACCCTTAAGCCACTGCTCCCGTAGAACTTGCAAATCTGTTTTAGTCGTGTCATGCTTTATACTATTGTCTCAAATTCCTTTTCAGCATTGTGTGGGCTTTGACCATAAACACTTGTCTCGTTAATATTCAGTGGAGAAATTTAAAGTTGCCCTCGAGGCCACATCGAGAAATGTCTCAGGGACAAACATGGAAAAGTTTGCTTTTCAAGTATTGTATGAAAAAAAAACTAAAAACTAAACCATATGTTTAATATTAACTATGGAAGGAAAACATCCTTCCTGTTTCTATCTTCTGGAGATATTTTAGTGTTTTACCACTGTATATGGGGGAAGAAGAAAGGAATAGGGGAGAGTCGACTGAGAGGAGAAGAAGGGTAAGCTATAAACCAAAGATCACTTTCATCAAAAAAACAAGACTTACAACCTCATAAAGATGAGCCACATTAAATCATGCTCATTCAGTCCCTCCCCACTGTCCCTCCGTCTCTTTCATTTCCACATTTTTCACATCTCATCCAAACTTTACTGTTTTTTTATACATCCTCTCCTGTGCCTCACCAGACTAAAAAAAGGCTAAAAAAACCCCACTCTTCTTCAACATCTATCCACTCTTTCAGCTCTTTCCCAGTGCCTCTTTCAGCTCTCCATCCATCTCTTTCTCTGTCTCTCTCTCTCATCATTCCGCTCCATCTCTGTTATTGTCATCCATCCGTTCTCTCACCAACGCTCTTTTTGTTCTCTCACTGGTGTTTTTTATTAAAGGAGAGGACTTGAGTCCGGGGTGATTCCTTGATTGTTCCAACATATGTGAGTGGCCTATAAATCTATCATCACGTCTCTCTCTTTAGGCAGGTGAGAAACAAAAAGAAAGCTTTAGGTTGGGGTAACCAAAAACCTTAAACCATGACAGTGATGCGTTTCAATAGGATTTGCCAGTCGGGATGTCCAGCAACGCATGACCACCCTTAAGTGTTTATAGATGTTTGTCAGCCTGGGCACACCCACCTGGTCACCGGTGACCCCTTTAAGCCAGTTTAAGGCTTATAACGATACATATGTTTTAACATTTTATTTAACAGACACCATAAAAACCAAAGAATAATTTCGTATAGATTTGCCAGCATGGAAAGAAAAAAGAGACTGAGAAAAGTGGGGACTCCACTCACACTAGGCTACGTAATTAAGTCATGTGACAGCTGTTGCCTGCGCCGCTGTCATGAAACTACAAAGTAAGATGGACAACTAAAAGTGCATCTCTTTAATCCTCCCCATATGTTCTTATTGTGCTGTTTAATCACGGCTTTACGAACATGACAACCAGGTGAAAAAAACTGCTCCATTTGGGGTGCTGAGGAGGCTGCAGCAACACCTAAAACCAGGCATTACTAAAACCATCAACTGATTTTAAAAAAAGGGTGATGCACACTCACAGCCAAAAAGGGAGGGATGAGGATAAACGGATGAGCATTATGACAGAATAACGGAACCTTGACGTATTATAAAAAATTTGATCATGAAGACTAATGTCAGACTACAGTTTTGTTCTGTGGGTTACATCTCCAACCCTATACTGTCCAGCCAAGTCTCTCCCTCTTCATCTCATTGCATATTTCATGCATTAGTTCGGTGTGTTGCTGTAGCATACAGTTTAGTAGTACGATTGTATTCAAATATTTGTTAAAATTATGCAAGATAGGCATAACGTGTCATAATGTTACTTTATTATTTTCTTACATTTCAACCATGCTTAATTAAAAACATCTGGATAAAAACGTTTCGTGTGACTTTTTCCTTCTGATTATGAGTCTGTGCATGTAATAGTCAGACAATTAAACACCATGAACTATTGACTTGATTGTGTGTTGAAGTTGTTGGGGCTGATACAGGTTGAAAAACAAAAACAAACTGGTAAAAAAAATAGTTAGGCAGTGCTGTAAGATTACAGGTGTTAATGACCTTCAGCATCTGGCCAGGCAAAGACCCTCTGCATGGTAGTTTTGTTGCACAGGAGAGAAACTATTTCAATGCATTTCAGTGGTAAATCAGACATGGCACAGCTTTTCAGTAAGATCATCTTTTCCAGTTGTTTTCTACATGCTGCTGAACGCAGAACATAAGAAAAAGGATGATAAACAATACGTTTCGAATGATAGTAAACGGTTTAGACCAGGTTAATTCCAGGCTATAGTAGCAAAACAATATTACCTTCTTTCATTGTATAATGCCTCATACTCATGGAGTATTACAGTAATATTGTAAAGTAACGTATTACTTTTAAATGATAGTAATTGGTGTGTGGGGGGTAAAGATTCACTGATATGAATCAGAAATTGGTTTTCAAAGTTAAAGATGAGAGAACATCGATATAAATGTACTATAAATGGCCCAAATTTAAAGCTAGCGTTAGCACACCCCCTCTGTTCTATCCATGCTTGCGGGGGGTAAACAAAAACAACATCTCTGACAACGCTGACACAGTTCACAGTGCGCCACTAAGACTAACGTTTGGAAGACGTGGATTTTAAAAGAAAGAAGGAAAACTGGACAAAAGTCTGGTCGTTTGTGAGGTTTGAAGAAGAGCGATTAAGTTCACCGGTAGCAAGATGGTTCCACTCGCCTGGAGAGACGGTATGATGAAATGTATGCAGACAGGCAGAAGGAGTAAATATGTGGATGCTAGTCTCTTGCACGAGCAACATAAAGACGAAGATATCAGACAGTTTCTCCTGCTACAACTCTGCGACGTCTAAGGTAATCATAAGGTAATCATTCCATATAGTTCTCCCCCCTAACTGCCAAAGTGAGGCACCTGGGCCTGGTTGGGTGAGTTTATCTTAATAATGTCAAAATGTTGGTTTATACAGTAAGTCTCTTTTTGTCTGTGTCTACTGCAAAAGTCATAATCACAATCATGATTGGCAACAGCCAACAGACAATACTGATGTGAGCATTAGTTACAGTGCAACCAGTCATTATTCTCATTGCTGCCCTCATTTGTCTTCAGTTTTTCCTCATGTCATAAAGTAACAAAATTGGGGTTTCCTGGTATTTCCTGGTAGAGAAGTGCACCCATAGTAGCTAGTAATATACCATTTTGGAAGTAAGTTGCCAAACAGTGGTGGTGGGCTTTGTAAAGAGTACAGGTTTTCACAATGAAGGTGAGGAGGGTACATTTGTGAGGTACAAACTGTAGCTCATGAGACACATATAGACACACTCAGTCTCACACACACACACACATGAAAGAGACATTTGGAAGCTGGTAATTTAAACAACAAGATGAGTTTTAGATTCCAGAATGCTTTCTGGTGATTTATCTGTCAGTGAGACAATCTGCGAGACACACAGATGTTCCCTGGGAAAATAAACTTGTTTAAAAATGACAACCCATCCACATTACCACACAACATTCTTACAAAGTCGCAAACTACGTGAATCTGTTTGAAATGCTCAAATACATCCAGTAGCTGTTTTGCAGTGACTGATGCTTGCTTCATATCCTCCAGCATAATATAAAAACATGTACCATTTAGGAAAACCTAGTTTGTAGAGAAATCCTGTTTGATGAAAGTTGTTTATGAAACAAGCCGGAGAATAGTTTTATTGTTTCTTTTAGGTTGTTTTTTTTTTTTTTTTTTTTTGAAAAGCTGTATACTGTAGGTGTACAGGCAGACAACTTTAAAGATTTCAGGATTTATCTTTTCCATTATGGTCCTGTGGATTTTTCATGACTTGAGATCAAGCACTTCTATGAGTTTGTCAGTGCCATCCAAAATCTAAAAGCCCTATCTTTTTCCATGGAGTTTACCTTTGATAATAATTGATAAAAAATGATGACGTGATTTTCCTTTACCCCCATTGAAAGAGCAAGAAAGACAAAGTAACATACGGATGTTTAAAACTTCTCGCCGACTCCCATAACCCCTCCTCAAAAAGTTTTTAATTTTTTAAAACTTCTTCCTCTTGTCCCGTGTTCATATCTGGCTTGAACTATTGGCCACACTGCCCCCCCACAACTACCAGAGGTCCTGTTTTGTCGGTCACTATCTGTAACCTTTAAGAAAACGTGCAGAAGTAGGGATGAAATGAACGCAGAGCACAGACAGAGGGCTCCGTCCAGAAACGTAGGCTCATCTTAAGTAGGGCATAAATGAGGCTTTACTGCTGACACTTTTAATACATCTATGGTATTTTCTAAATGTAGCTGTACATTGTGCTGTCCACTTGTGTGTGTGGTTCAGGGAGACCTGAATGTAAGGAGCATCGAAAACATAAACATAGCCAGGAGGACAATTTAGAAAGCTTAACAGCTCAGCAGCAGTTGAGGAAACAGAGGAGTGACTGGCATTGATCAACAACACTTCTGAGCCGCCCTTCAAAACATATTATGGTAATTGCCTGAAAAGTGAACAGCCAATCTCAAAGAGGCACATGCTCATCCTTAAAATCTGTGCAGGTGCTTGTGAGAAATTATCTGCAGTGACAGATGAAACATTTTTTTTAAAAAAACACCCGTTCTGTGTGCTCATTCCCAGTTGTTCTTTTTATTATATATAGACATGATTGACAGCGTGTCGACCACAGATGGTCTTCGCTGTCACCTTTCGCTGCACAGAATGAAATGAGGAATTGGCAATGAGCAAATGGTTGTAGGTATTTCTTGTCTGTAACTGTTTGCAAAGTGCCAAAAACACATTACTGATTGCAGCTTGAAGCCGCAACATCCTCTCAATTTAACAATCATTTTCTAAAACCACAGCCAAGACTCACAAAAAGGAGAAATCCCATTCATTTAAATTGATTTGGAGGTTTGATGTAAGGGTGGAGCACATTATGATAACATGTTTAAACCCTGTGAAAGTGAGTGAGCTCCTCTAAGACGAAATGTATATTTAAATGGGTATTTTACAACTTATTTTCATATCAGGGATGTTAGTGTCTCATCAGTAATCAGTAAGTTTATGAATGGGACAAACTCTGTGAACTCCTTTTAAAGCAGATATGAAATGGTGCAGCAGCACTCTGATGTGCCTTTCCTTCTACCTGTGTGCGCTGTTGTGATTGCTGAGTCCAGGACGCAGTGTAGCGTAAAGCCGTCGCTTCAAACCGCACTTAATCACACACTGCAGCACCGAGTAAATATCTAATCACACACACTGGGCTGCATGAATGCTGATGCACACACTAATGTGTTTATTGTGCACACACACGCACTCAGTCTGAACATTTATGAACAAAAAGGCACATACACAAACACATACTGCTACGTGTCTTTCAGAAATGGATGGGAAATTCTATCTTTTTCCACGTTGTGCAGCGGTCAGAGCAGGCAGGAGCACATACGGACGCGCACACACATGCACACACACACATCACTGTTTGTGATCTATCTCAATGCCACGCCTCAACAGATTCAATCAGAGGGGAGCCTTTGTTTTTTTTCCTATCTGTGGTTTTATTTTCCTATTCTTTCTCTCACCCGCACACACACAGCCACACACAATCTCTCTTTCGTTTCTCGGTTGGAGCCAAATAACTTTAGTCTGAATGTTCCCATAGCTCTCGCTATGGAACTAAACACAGACGTACAACAGGACCACACACACACACACACACACACTGAAAGTGCAAGAGTATTGTGTGTATGTGTGGTGGGGCAGGTGACAGCAGGAGTGAGTTACAGCTGCAGCTCGCTTTCTGTCCAGCCCTCAAGATTTATTACATACTCACACACTTAAGGTGTTACACGCTTAGAATGATTTACGCATTTTATTACGCACACACACACCCACACACTGAGTTTATAATACTTTATTTGTGTGAACCTTTGACTATAGTTGATAAAACCTGATTATTGATCAATTATGGAAGATTTGTTGGTTTGTTGGTAGGATTTTTACCTACCACTTTTAGATATTTGTTCTAAACAAACCAGAGGCAGATCAGTTACTGTGGGTTGGTTCTCATCTAAGGTTTTTGGGTGTGCGAAGACTAACGCAAACAAGAAGGCATAAAGCTTTTCTCATGCCTGGCATAAAGTGCATTGTGAAAAGGTGGAAGCAGAAGCACAAGAAGAGGTGTTGGTGTTCTTGTAAAAAGTAGGTTTTTATGTTGTGCTGAGCATGGATGTCTGTAGATATGTGAAGAAATATGCAATACTATAAAATGTAACAAACAAACAAACAACAAAAACAAAAATACTATATACCAGCAGTTCTCAAACTTTGTCATGCTCACGTTCAGGAGCTGAAAACAGTTCATGTTCCAACTTCATAATTTTGACAAACCAATCATTAGTAATGATTGGTTAAAGTTTTGTAAAACAAAGGCATTTTCCCTACATAAATTCTGTTCATTTACTTTTGTTCATGTAATTTCTTCCCTGGTCATCCACGCCACCTGGAGTGGCTCTGAGCCTCCCTCAGGGGGGCTGTTCCTGCAGTTGAGAACCAATAGTGTTGAAACCACATTCAGATTCACGTCAGATTTTGAGCTTTGGTGAGCATATGATGAAACAATGCCAGTAAGGTAGGGGTATGCTAATTCTAAGCTATAGATCAGTAAATTAAAGCAGCATTCATAGATTTTTTTTGTTGTATTTTGACACAGCTAAGCAAGAGTAAACACAACATTGTTAGCACTAAATTGTATTTTCGGCCATTGACACACACACAGCATTCATTTGGATGAGCGTCTGTGGCCCTACTTGTTGCAGTGGGTCGCAGTGGGTAGTCGGCCCTTGTCGGCTGCTTTTTGGCAGATTGAGCATGTAGAATGTGTGGTGGAGCCTTTAGTGTGCCATGGCTGGTAATGCTGATCAACAGGTGTTTGATCAAAAAGTGACAGGGGAGGCAGCACGATAACTTCACTGATTTATTACAGAAGCTTACATGCAGACCAGAAGTCAGACAGGCAGGTACACAGGTAAGTAAACAGGCTGGCAGGTTCACAGGCTGGGTTTAAATTATGTGGGAGCCAATGGGAGCTGAGC
This sequence comes from Pagrus major, assembly GCF_040436345.1. Classification (NCBI taxonomy): domain Eukaryota; kingdom Metazoa; phylum Chordata; class Actinopteri; order Spariformes; family Sparidae; genus Pagrus; species Pagrus major. The sequence continues at coordinate 28,783,156 of NC_133216.1, read as the reverse complement.
TTATGAGGAGGGTTCTGAGCTCCTTTGAGAGCTGTACAGTCACAGCGTGGTTTCTCCTCATTTGTTACCTCTGCCTCTTCTCCAGTGCCATTTGCAACTTTTTATCAAACATACTCTCAATTAGAACTTGCTATATTCAATTAGATTATAGAGTGGTGTAAAATAAAAACATTGCTATCGTAAGAACTGTTTGTAATGTCTCGGTTCCATTTTTTGAATGACGAACACAGACCACCGCCACCTGCTGGTGTGGACAGGTTATTTCCTCTTGCGCAGGTGCAGAAGGTGCAAGCCAGCTGGTTGCTGGTTGTAGTCTTTGTGGTGGGTTCACATGCATCTTTTTGGCAAAGACACAGGGGGCATGAGGCGATGCAACAGCCTCTGTCCAGCTAGTTCTTTGATGTTGGTTTGGTGCCTGGACCCCAATTCCTCAGAGGAAATACATGACTTTTTAAAAGCTAATTGCTTTGATGTGTTCACCAGCTAGTTGCTAACTTAACCTATCTGCCATTTGATGTTAGGAAGGTGGTGCACATTGTTTTATTAGCTCTCTGCAGAAAGCAGCTGATAGAAACAGCTGGAGACAAGGTTAGAAGAGTGCTGAGACTGAATCAAAACAGTGAAGTCAATTCATATGTGGTAATTTCATCCATTGCCAATATAAATATATCAATTAGAGCTGCTTTAAGTGATTCTGTCATCCACACGGCCTTTTTCTGTATCAAAGTGTTGATCTAAAGTTGATTAAATAAATCGCTGCAATCTTTCAAACATACTACTAATTATGACCAATGTGTGCTAAATGATAGACAGACACACAGAATGGGAAAGAATCATTTTTTTCTGCCTCAGTTATCCGTTGCAAAAGCAATAATAATGTCACATCCATCCTCCTGTTATGTCTTCTCTTTCTTTGTCATTCTAGCTCTTTTTGTGACAGTTAATTGAGAAATATACACAATTCACAGCCCCGAGGTACCAACCGTACAGGTGGGGCCCTGAAATATGGCAGCGGATTGACTAATTAAAAAAGAAAATCCCATTTACGCATCGACTTTTCATATCCCAAGACCGATTTGATACGCTTGATTCAATACCAAATTCTAAAATCTCACCTGAGGCGGCGAATATTGCCAAGCGTCTGAGTCTAAAAGTCTAAATCCATCTGTTAGTGTGAGGAGCTAAGCCTGCTGCTGTCTGCCTGAGCAGAGCAGGTTGCACTGCGGAGTTAGGCAGATGTTAAAGCTAAATGAAGATGTCGTATCTCATTTCCTCCTGCTCCTCAATGCCCAGATCACTGTGTCCCAGTCAGTACCTTGTGCACCAGCACCCCCACCCACCCCCACCCCCCTTCGCTCGATTTTTCGGTTATGCACAATTCTTTTTCTTCCTTTTCCCAGTATAAACTCTGCCGTGCACGAGTGACTTTTATACGACAGTACCATTTTCCAGCGGGGCTAAAGTACAAGCTAAGCAGTTAAAGTGTCAAGAGGACATCATTCTAACTTTGTGGCTACCTCAACAAACAAACGCACACTGCTTCTCTGTATTCAGACCTTGCATTTTTCAACAGGCGACAATTTCATCCATCAGCTAAACACTGTGCATTTTCTCGATTTGATATGCAGTTGTTGAGTGATTTTTTCCACTTTGTGTTTTTTTAGTGTAGCTCTTCAAAGCTTTTCAATGCTGTTTACACTTTTAAGCCGCCATGTATCTCCTGCTGAAAAGGCCAAACACAAGTCAAGTCTGTTTTGTTTATGTAGCTCAATATCACAAATCACAAAGGCCCTACAGTCTGTACATCCTCTTTCCCTGGAAACCTGATAAACATCACATTCTGATTAAGGTTCCTTCCAGAAGACAAGAGGTTTAATGGGCTGTCTTGATGAAAAGAACAAGTCATAATAAAATTATAAAAAAGAGTCTAGATCTAGATGAAACAAAACAATTTACGGATAAGTTTACCCAAAGGTAATAGTCCACATAACATTTCCGGAGCAAAACAGCATTGCATCATTCTCTTAAACAACCGAGGAGATGGGGGCTTTAAAACATAAAAACAAAAATAAACATAAAATGGCTCCACACAGCATAGAGATGAGAGCAGGCATACATCACTTTCCTGTTGCCAGAAGGACCACGCCCCCTTTTGGGTGAAAACACGCTGTGAAAGTGCCAAATAAAAAATAAAAAACCCACAGTTTATGATTTTCTTTACTTTCCAGAAGAACGAAGGATCGTAAAAGAGATCTGTGGCTTCAGGTCGTCCGCAGAGAGGATGAAAATTATAAACTGTAGGACCCGGCCAGTCAATACGGTGTCTGTGGCAAACACTTCATAACAGCTTCATTAATGATGTTAGCGAGTAAATGGCATGTGCCGGTTGTGCCAGTCGATTGAAGTGAATCAGAAGAGTCTTTGTGACTACAGTTTTTACTCTGACAAAAATATGACCCAACTATAAAACATCTGCTTTTAGAATGGAGTTTGCTTAACAGTTTGTCTACTCATAAGACAGCAGGGAGCAGAGGGTATTTTAATGTTTATAATTATATAAATTGAGTTGACCTACCAACTTATACTCAAGCTCACGAACAGTATAAAGTAGTGTAGGAATTGGAGCTTAAATCGACCTGTTTTCAGCTCCTCTTGGTTCGTAGTAAAAGGTTGCGTAATAAACACAAACAGATATCAAAATAGAGACAGCGGTTGTGCTTCGCCACAGCAATGGCTCTCTAAATGTATCACTCACGATAAAAACTCTTGGAAAGAGCTGTTTCTCATGTTGATGAAGGTTCTCAGTCATCCAGGTCATAATAATTCTAAGTGCTGTATCGTAGGCAACTGGACGTGTTTCAGTTTGTTGAAGATGTTTCACCTCTCGTCCAAGAGGCTTCTTCAGTTATAACTAACTGGAGGGGAGCTGCAGGCTTTTAAACTCTGTGTGGGAGTGTCCTTACAGAGTCGTTAGGGCCACTTGCGGGTCGTTGGTCAAACCGGTCTTCATGTGGGTTGTTAGGGCTAGGTGAGCCCAGGTGTGAATGGTTGTTAAGCTGTCTGGCGGGTGATAAATAATTTCTTAGGCCACCTCCTCTGTTCAAAGACGGTTTGACATAGATGGATTCCTTTACTCCTCTTTCAAACCATCTGTCTTCTCTGGACAAGATGTTTACATTGTTGTCCTCAAAGGAATGATGTTTCTCCTTCAGATGTCAGTGGACAGCAGAGTCTTGACCTGAGGAGTTGGTCCTCCTGTGTTGCGCCATTCATTTATGGAGAGGTTGTTTTGTCTCCCCAATGTACAAATCTGTGCAGCCAGCTCAGGTGTCCTCCTGGATCCACACTCTTCACATATATTTAATATAATTTCCTTGTATGAGATATTCTGTTAATGCAATTTGTAAACTGTGATTCTGTTGTTCTGTTCTGTACATGTGACATCTATTGCATGTCCGTGAGAGGGATCCTTCCTCTGTGGCTCTTCCTGTGGTCCCCCCCACTTATCAGTGGTTTAGCGGGAACATATTTAACGTTTATTCTGGTGATTGGGTTGTTTTCATAGTGCCAGAAAAAATCAGTAGCTGGGAATTCAAATCAATTGTTCAAACCATGTTTTTCAGACCAGTATTTGGATAATGACTTATCATTGAGTTTTTTTCTTTTTTTTTTTCATCTCTGTGAAGAATATTGTACTGAGGTACAATTAAGAGGGGAAACAAAATTGAAAACAGCTTCCTTATAATGGGGAGCAAAGGTTATTAAGACCTGTTTATCCAGGTACCTTAAAGAGCCATTAGTACAGCTATTTGTGGCTTGAGTGGCCTCGTTGGGAACCGGTTGCCTGCCCTAACAATGTTAGAATGTTAGTCTTTTCATTGAACCTGACTCCACTGCTTGACTGTTGAGACCTTGCTGAACTTCTAACAGCACCCACACTAATTTACAAGGCTTTAAGTTGCCTTTCAACTTCTGAAATCTGATTAATCACACAGACCAATGATCATTTAAGTAAAACACTTGCAATTATCCTCCGTGACATTTTGTTTCTGTGTTTACTGGATGCACCCACAACCATGTGTATTTGTGTGTGTTAAATGAACCCTGTGGGTGTGCTTTGGCGTAGGTAACACTCCATTACTTGTCCATTTCCTCTGCATGGCTGGCCTGAGCATTTTACCCACAGCATAATGCACTAATTACTGCTGTAAACACACACAAAGACAAACACTCATCACCATTTACCTTGCTAATTTCACTGAGCCTCTGTATTCCCGTCATGCTCCTTCTGCTCTCCGTCTGATTCCATTCAAGTGGTGGCTCTTGTCTTGACTGTGTAAGGAGGCATCATTTGTTTGTTCCCTCAACAACAAAGGGATGACCAGACTCAACCAGGCTCGAACGGTAGTGGATGGAGGAGGAGGAGCTGCATGGAAGGGACAATTTTATCTTCGTCAATGAATAGATGTGATTACATCTCTGGGTTGAGTGGTGACGGAAAGAGGGGAGAAGGCAGGAGGTGACAGTAGGTGAAATAAGAGGTGGACAGATAATGACAAGCCGTAAGGCCAAGAGGAACAGAGCAGATGATGTCTCTCGCCTCCTTCTGTTATTCTTTTGGGTCACTGCTCTGATTACTGTAGACAAATTGAGCAGTGGCGTGCTCTTTACTTAATATTGTTTATGCAGTACAGTGGATACAATGGCAAAGTTGTGTAGTTGGTTCTAGTAAAACACAATAGGTAGAGCATGATTCAATTCTTACTGTGGTTAGCCATTGAAAAAGTTGAGATTCTGCTGATTACAAGATGAAATTAAACAGTAATGTTCCAGCAAGAAAAGTCAAAGTGTTTCTGAAGCAAACAGTGATGTATTCGAGTGCAATCACTAGAGGTTTTTTTCTGTTATCTCAGACTCCACCTCAGGCTCATGGCACGTCTGAAAGACTGGAGAGGCTGCAGTCAGCAAATCACTGAGACAAAATTCTCTAACATCACCTGCAAAACAGAGCAGCATCCAAACTCCATTGTGATTCATGATTAGGCACCACAGGCCCTATCTAAATGATATATAGCGCATGGTGTTGTGCGCGTTAAACTCTCTTTTGCTAGTTAAACGGCGGATAATCTGGGCGCAAAGTAAGGCGGACAGCGCAAATGGGTCATATTTGGACTCTTAATTAGTCATGGGTGTGTTAGTGGGTGTCACCTCCCATTCCCTGGTGCATTGCTAATAAACAGTGGCACTTGTCTGTGGCTGCTGGACCATTTCCCCCACCATTTCATAATCAAAAACTCTGCTGCTGCTGTGTGTAATAGTGATGCGCGTATCTCCGTTCATCAGGCAGGATGGGTAAGTGTTTTCTCTTCCCTTAACATGTGCATTTCCAAGAAGGAACAGCAGATTCCCGTCACTGATTATTTAAAACTCTTGACTTGCCGACAGGATTGGTTGGTATATCATGTTAATTAATGTTCACACACACAGTGACACAGTGATCATTTCAGAAGCTTAAAGTTTAGTTCTGTTTCTTCTGAAGAGTTTCCTCTGCCCTGTCATGTTTATAACTGCAGCTTTACTTTGGTGCATAAACTGGCCACGCTATTTGCAGCAGTAACATCACTGCGTGCATGGGAATGTTTTAAATAACTGAAAGCAGCCTCTCTTATTATAAAATAGAGATAGTAAACTCAACTCTTTTTCCTGACTCGAGCTAGTATGAGTTGCTCACCAAAGAGAGCTTACCCTAACCCTGTTGGAAACATCTGTAACACCTGAAGATATCGTCTATCATACAAGATTTACACCACATGACCACAACAATACTTTCCTGGGGCAGCGACAACAACATCAAAATATTAGCCAACAGTGTATATCCAAGCATACTCCTCTCCCATTATAATTCAGATTTTTCAATCATACACACACACACACACACACACACACACTCTTTCAAACATCTACCCCTATTGCATGGATAGATTGTTTTGCCACTGAAAGGCTCAGATATTGACAAAATAATAGAAAGAACCCTACAGAGACAGACTTTTTTAAAAAGAATGAGATCTCTTGTTTAATCACAAACAACGTGCGTAATGCACCAGACTCCATTTGCAGAAACAATCATTTCATTATCATGAAACACACTTCATTCAAACCAGACAGAAACAAAATAAAAACCTTCTTGCTCGTATTTTTTTCCGTTTCACTTTCACTCTGTCTGATTAGGTCGAACTAAACCCATAATTCACTGCGTTAGATGTGAAAATATCAGGAGAAAAGTGAGATATGTTCACCGGCTCTGTAAATGGATTTGGCGATTTGGCAGCTATTTATAGTTCAACAGAAAACGATCACTAAGTGGCACCTGGCCTGAATGGTTGGGATATTTAGCTAAGGGTGTCTGAGAAATAGAAAAAGTATGAAGTAAAAGATACATTGTGGGGATGTCAAAGTGGTAGCCTACCTGCCAGCAGGTGTCCACCACCCTCCGCGTCAGTATTTTTCCATATTTTAATCTCACCGCTCTCCTTTTAACCCTCCTCTTTTAACCTTACTTTTTGATGTGCCACCACTTCTTTTCTCTGTTATGTGTTTGTATGTTTCTGCTAATGTAGTCTACAACCTATCTTGGCACTGTTCAGTCCCCACAGTCACCTGACTTATCATCACCATCATGATACGGACACAGCCAGTAAACCAACTATAATATTTTTCTTATACATGAGAAAAATGTATGTACATGAATGAAAAGTAACTCTTCATTCATGTATTTGCCTTTCAACACACATATGCACGCTCTATTAATTTATTTGAGCGGGCTCAGAGAGTGAGCACTAAGTTAGAACAAGAGCCAAAGTGGTTTCTTTTCTCACAGGGCTAGGTTAATAATGTAATTAACCATGTATACAGTCAATATAAGAGTAACAGAATAGTGTGAGGAACACATAGTCTCGCATCGTATTAACAGTTAACACTAGCTTGTAGCAGGTAAAAGGGCCGAGTCAGTGAACAAGTTAATGGAGATTAGGAACTTGTCAATCTCAAGTCAGTAAAAAGAGTCTCAAGTTTTGAATGATTGACTCATGACTCGCACATCACTTTTGTAAAATCAGAGTGTACGCATGTTGTGACCCCAGCTGTGTAGGCACATCTCTCTATCTGAATAGTGCGCCTTTGGTATACCATTGACTTCAGACCAGTATTTTTTGCTGGTCTATGGCGCAGTCACTTTATGCTGCCTAAAGATAGCAATGCGCCATCAATGCTCCTGGCGACACCTCATTTTAATGCCAACATGCCCCAGGGCGCACAGATTACATTTGCAATTTAATCTAGCAAAACAAGCAATAATGACACTTGCGCTGTGCTATGCGCTGCTTTGCACAGGGCATAAGATAGAGCCCATGAATGTAAACACAACATTTTCAAGCAACTCGACCAACCCACATAGCCAATCATGGAGTCACGGTGCTACCATGGCTAATTAATGGAGCGTAGAGGGATGAAAGGGGCTGCTAAATCTTCTAAATGATGTTCTCATTTGTTTGGTTATTTACCTAATGCCCCAAAATCAATGCATTAATGATTTATTGATGTTAAAATGCTGCACGTAGCACGTTTTAGAAAAGGAACTGAGAAGAGAAAGTGTTGGAGAACAAAAGGTGACAAGAAATGAAAGCAAATCTGGAGATTAATTCTAAAGCACCAGGACAGGTAGTAAATGGGGGGAAAGGAGCGTGCAGCTCGAGTGGATAAATGAAGAGTGGATGAGAGGAAAACACTGTGAAAACAGACGTTAAAATGAGAGGAGAGGGCTGTTGTGGGTTGCCAGCTCACACACACTCACACATAGTATGTTTACTCAGCCTGTTTCAATTACATGGAATTAATATAGAATCTGCCATGGCAACAGCACCAATCCCCACTACTCAGGGACACGCAGGCCTTTCACAGTGGTCCTGAATACAATCTGCAAGGACACACACCTGTGGAGAGCGTACCCACTGTTACTGCTAAACTTAAAATAAGGATAGAGACCAAGGACGACGGCCAAGGACAAACAGGAACAAGACCTTTCTGCGACCTCATACTGTACCATCTCCCGTCATCCCACACGCATCTCCTCACCCCCCAAAATACAAACGAAAACTGGATGTTGCCGAGCCCTGTGGTGCCACAATGAATTCAAAATGTAATGACATTCAGCCAGTAGGCCGCCATCTTTATGCACTTTATTGTGTCCAACCTGTGCGTGGAAAATGAATGAATATCGCACTGCAAGGTAGGTCAAACATAAAACAGAATAAGCAATGAGGAATGCTCCTCCACCTGTGGCTCTGCAAGCAAGTTCACCATACATATTCAAAAGCACGATGGGAAACTCAACATTGAGCACAGTGTGACTTAGCACACACACTGCTGACACTGTACATCTATGCTAGTTTGACTGTGTGTGCATACATGCCGGCTGCATTTAATGGAGTTTGTTATTTGCAGTATGGAATGTCTCATGAGGACCTTTAAATGTCTACTGTGAGTTGAAAATTAACTATCAGTCCAGTGAGTGTGTGATGTGGGAGCAGCAGAACCTAAACTTAAGTTTAAGCAACAAACACACTTTGGTTAAGATTAGAGAATGGGTCACACATAATTGTGTTTTTGCTTAAAGGGGACATATTGTGCTCATCTTGATTTACTACCAGAATAGGTTTACATGCTGCAGTGCTATAAAAACATCATTTTTTTCCCTCTGTCTGAAACGCTCTGTTGTAGCTCCTGTCTCTTTAAGGCCCATATCACGAATACCCAGTCTGCTCTGATTGGTCAGCTTGCACATGCCTGAGACAGCACTGCTAACAACAACAGAGCAGCTGTGCTAAATAAATTCTTATGTGCCAAACTAGCTGCTCTGCATAAATTATGCAAATGTGCAACCATGGTGACTTAGTATGATGTCAAATCGCATGAATTAAAGGCAGGATTACTGGCACTACAGGAACAATGATTTCAGTGGGAGAGAGGAGCTTCTATTTGTGCAGACTTTGACCTTTATACATTTCGAGACCTTTTGCATACACAAGAATCTGTATAAAACACTGAAGGAAAGAAAAAAACAGGTCACCTTTAAATGTTAATAAAACAAGAACTAACACGTGGCGGTTATATGCCTCAGCTTTAAAGAAGTTAAAGCTCCTAAAAAGCCATAATACAGAACAAGATCACTGCACCCTCGCAATATGTAAGGCTGCAGTGACCTTTGACCTCCAAAATCTCATCAGTTCACCCTTGAGTCCAGGTGTAGGTTTGTGCTAAAATTTGACACAAATATGAAGACCCAGAAGTGGCTCTCCGCTCTGCACCGCAGAGAATGAGGGGTGAGCCATGCAGCTAGCAGTCTGGAGCTCAGAGCAGCAGGAGAGCGTTGGTGTTTACACCGCAAGCAAAGGAGCTTCGGACTGTGGCTGGGGCTAGCTGGTTAGAATGCTATCTACAGTAGAAATCTCTACAGTACAATACATAGATGTCAAAACTGTTATTTTTTCACATTCTGTTGATACATTTTTTTTTTATGTTTTTAGCAAAAATCCTTACATATTTCCCTTTAAAAACCTATTCTTAAAACTCAGGTAACTATCGCAGGGCAGCAAGGACATTTTTCATCTTGGCACTCGTTGCCTGTAAAAATTCGGTATACTCTTTCAATGGTGTTTCTGCAAGTGTTTTAAAAAGTTCGTGGTGTTGAAGTTTCCATCGGTGCTTCCACCCCTCAAAACACTGCATAAATTGCACTCAGCTTTTTTGCTTTTTTCTTCTGTTAGCTTAAAGTAATTCCACACAGCTGACATGATGAGAGTCTCACTCAAAGTTAAAGATATGACTACACCGATACGCAGACCTCTGGATCGATCTAAATGTACTGTCAACCGGTCGATAGCCCGATTTCAAAGTTATGAATCGGTTGAGTGCTGCTACTTCCTCACAGCATCGTCAAACTCACGTAAAAGTTCAAAGGTCAAAGTGAGACTCTCATAGTGTGGCACAGAAACTTGTCCAATGCACCGTCAAATCTAAAATCAAAGTTTGGAAGAGATTTGGATTTTATGAGAAGGACGGAAAGTTGGACAAAATGCAGGCTGGTTGTAAGCGCTGTAGAACAGCATTTAAGTACAGTGGTAGCAAGTATCTTAGCGTTCACCTGGTGAGAAGGCATGATGAAACCTGTGCAGACGATGAAGATGCTATTAAAGCTAGCACTAGCAAGAACACACAAGACAAAGAGATCAAACTGTTTTTCCAGTCACAACTCAGCGAAGTCTGAGGTAATCACAGCATCTAGTCTGTGATGTACTGAACTGAACCATACTGCACACTGCATACTGTCTACTGACGGTTGCTGCACAGTGCACACTGTTAAGTGAATCCAGCTTTTGAGTTTGTTATCAGTAGTAAACATTTGTCTGATTGTTAATCATCGGTGTGATTTTATACACTGATTATTATTATTGTTATATTATAAGCAGGGGATACAGACAGCCAGGGAATCGTATCGAATCGTTACAGAATAAAAAGAATCGTCCCTGAATCGTATCATAGCCCATGTTTCTTGATACGCATCGAATCGTCTTATAAGGGAGAGATGCACACCCTTAGTGTCAGTGCACACCTCCAAAAGTTTTATTTAGTATTTATTGTGTAACAAAAGAATGGAACAATGCAACTGAGGAGTGGTGAATATAAGGATAAATAAATACACACATTGTAGTAATTATCTAAATCTTTACAATTTTAACAACAATGAATTTGCATAGAAACAAATGAAATAAAATAATAAAAAGGGTTTGAACTAAACATTGAGAAGGGGGGGGAATACTGTCCCTATTTGTTTGAAACAGGTGGCTGGGAATTACAAATAGGTCCTTTAAACTAGGTTTTATAAAGCGTTTTAGACTCCTGCTGTGATATGTCTTTTGGTTTGGTGAATCAGGGCTTTTCTGCTGGAAGGGATTATGTCTCACAATTGGAACATGTCTGCTGTGTTATTAGCCAGTCATGTATTCCAAGTCAGGAGGCCAAAATTGCAGAATTTTTCATGTTTTTACACATGATAATTGGGCCATGTCTTTACATGCTAGTTGTCATGATTCTAGCAGTCAACAGGTTAAAGTCTGGTGTCTGAAAAGTTTGTGACATGCTCATTTCCTCACTCTTTTCTTCTCTGCTTATGTCATATTTCTTTTTATAGACTGTAATAGTCTGTGATGTGTAAGACACTGTACCATTGTACTTTTGCCTTTTGTTCAAAATGAGTGGAGTGCAGTGCCAGCCAAAAGCATGGAAGCATCAGTCAGCATTATTATGATGACATGGCAAAGTCAACATGTTAACAAGCATTCAATACCAGATCTGGTCCTGTCAACTGTGCATATAAACACGTCACTGTACACTGGAATCTTAGCTTGTCTCCTGTATGAGAAGGTTGTGTACTGTCCTGCATTGTTATGAACTACTTATGAACTGGTAATGGCTCACATCTCTCCCCAGCATGCCTGAGCTGTCTCACAAACCCTGCATTTTTCATTATCCTAGCCATTGAAATGAATGCAAAAACCATGAATTTGGCTCTGCATCTCTGTGTGCACAAGTATCACCAGCCAGGTGGCCAAAACTGGCTTTTTTTTTTAAATCTTGCAGGATTTTTATGTCTTAACAGAATTTTAAATTGCTAAAAACATGTTTCCCTGTGTGATTACTTTCTTCCTTCGGCATCCACAGAATGTGGTTTTACAAAGGAACGTGAGGTATAAAAGTTAAAATAAAAAATACAAATAGTAGTACAGATGTATATACCATATATAGAAAAATAGAAAATAATAAGATAAAAAGGTATCACAAGAAATAAAGAAAAAAATAGGTATAAGTAAAGAGTATAAGTAGTATAATATACAAATATACAGTGTCAAAGCTCGCAGATCATACACCTCACTGGTAACCTTTGTATCAAACAGAGTTACGTTATGCTTCATGATAAAAGAAAGGTTTTGTTTCACATCGCACTTCTGTGCACATGCAAGCACCCTCTCTCCCCCTTGTCCATTCTTCTTTATAGTCAAGAGCCAGATCACATATCCTATTGTTCTCTGCTTAGCGGCAGTAATTACAGTTGCATAATGTATTCACGCTATAGGTGACTGAGTCAACTCTCTCCAGGGGCCACTCTCAGAGAAACGCCAACCTGCATTGCCTCCTGCCAGGAAGTATTGTGAATAAAAAAATTATATATTGATGATTGATGGATTTAAAGCGACATTATGTAGTAATTCATGTTTTATGCAATTTGGCAGCCCCATAAGTTTCTGAGTGCAACACAACTGTCGTAAATACGTATCCCACGTTTCTGTAACAGATTGTCAGACGTAATGTAACTTTACACGCCAACCACAAATAAAACTTGGCACGACATAACGATGTTATGTCTTCAAACCTTGTGTCTTGAAGTAACATACATGATCGGGTATTTTTGCCATGCAGCAGTGAGTCTTTACAAGTGCTCCTCGCAACTCAGAACAGTAACAGCGGTTGAAATGGAATGACTTGGCTGATGATCAAAAACTAATTGCTGACTAAGCTCAATCAGTCAATCATCAAGCAGGTGAAACAACACAAGACATATCTTGCCAAGCCAGCTAATATTACTCATTACTCAACAGCAACAAGTCCAGGCGTCTGTCGGCAGCCTTTTATTTACTGAAGCTCTTCGGTCTCTTCAGTTCTGTTCTGATGTCCGTAGAGGCTGCTGAGCCCGGTTCTGTTGCCCTCTCAACAGGCTCCAGTTTGGGTGTCCATTCCAGCCCCAGACCTGAGAACTTCCTCCTACTGGAGGTCCGAGTCATGTGTAAACATCATGGTGTAAATGCCAACACTCTCCGACGGGGCTCCAATCAGAGTGAGCTAACACAGCTAACTTGCAGCCCCAGTACGCAGCAGTTACAGGTTGCATTCAGGAAACTCTGTAAGTCACAGAGTTGACACAGAGCAGCCAGAGGACATCAGATGGAAAACCAGAAAACATTTTCTCTATAAAATATGATCCAGTTTCATCAAAATGAGTGATAGTTGGTGCTGTGTGTGATGTACCGCCATAAAGCATTATGCACTGTGATGCGATCAAAGTTACTGAGTGCAGGAAAAAGCAGGGGAGTGGCTGAGACAGAGACACCGTTCACCCTGTTTCAAGTCACTGTAACATTAAAATGATTTTGAAGCTGTTACTTTAGATAAAATAGGTACATAATATTGCTTTAAAACAAACTAAACCTCTTTCCCATGACACATATCAGTCACAGGATATATACATACAGTATATATCCCAGTAAGAAAAAGTACCTCGGTGAAGTGAGATGTCTGCACAGAGCCCAAAGGATACCAGTCTGTTCACCCTGCTGCCATCTGGCAAAAGATACAGAAGTATCCACCATACCAACAGACTATGGAGCAGTTTCATTCCCCAGACTCCTCAATTAATCCTCCACACTTTTGTTTTTGTTTCGTAACCCTTGTGTAGTTCAGAAACATAACAACAACAATTCAAAAACAACAAACAATAATAATAATTGAACCTTGTATCTTTGTAACATCCCTAAAATTCCTTTTGGAGGCTTTTGTAATCATTCTCTTACAGGTCAAACACTGAATACCTGTACACTGTTGCAAGCAAATGTCTGCAGATCCAAACTATCTTCCTGCAAAAACCCACACAGGTTCATTCTATTTATAATGTTTGTCAGAGCAAGAGACACAATGAAGTGCCCGCTGTCTGAGCAACACACACACACTGAGTTCATATTGTCGTAGAAAATGGAGCTGCGATTTGACATCGAGAAAAATGATTTGCTCGAGCCTTCACTTAAGGCTTTCGTGACACCACTCAGTGCACTTTCCTCTGGGCTTTGTTGTCAATAAGGAGCAAGAAAATACATGTGCGCACAGAGAGCATGTATTGGCTGTTGAGAGGAATCTTAGTATCACGCTACTGAAAACACTGTGGACGTGCAATCACAGCAGTGAAGAAGTGCTTTGGCAATCAGACTATGACTGCTGTGCTGAACTCTTTAAATGCCCTCGTAGTGTAATTTGAATGTGCACACACACTCTCTGCATATTGGAATGCAAACACGATTCACAGAAAAAGCTGGGGGCTCTGTTTGGCCTCCGAAAACCCTAACTAGTAGCTGATTTTGGGTGTCAGTGTGACTAAATTCTACTTGACACTCCACCCTTCTCTGCCTCCAATCCATCTGATGACTCCAGCAATCTGTGTGTCATGTAAAATTAAGTGGATCTGAAGATGCAGAGAGGGAGATGAAATGGAAAGTGTGGTAGAAATTATAAGTGATGAAGTGTGTGTGTATTCCGGCGGCGGGCCCGGGGGTTAGGGCTATGACACACGGTGGAAGTGACAAGGTAGTGACAAGTTTCCTCTGATCTGGGCTGTAGACATGACAGAGCGGAGTTTTAGACTTGGAGGCAAACACACACTCAGTCCCTGATGGTCTCCATATTTGATTTTGTCACACACACACACACACACACACACACACACACACACACACACACACACACACACACACACACACACTCTTAGGTAAACCCCTTTGGGTGAGTGGCTCCTCTCTTCCATCATGGCCACCCTCCTTCTTCTTGTCATGAGCTCTTGGTTTTTGTGGCCTACAGCTTTTTTTTTTTTAAACAAGCGAAACACTGAATGCAAAATCTAATTCTGAAGCCTAAAGTATATGGAGAGAAATTAGTGTCAAGTATGTGTGCTTCATGATCCAAAAATAAAACAGGATTTACAATGTATAACAATTCTTAAGTAACTTGTGGTCTATACATTTTCCAATCTTGGTCAGTTTGAACAAATGTCAAACAGATTTACAAATAAATGTGACTAAACTTGACTAAAAAATGTCAGACTTCTCCATTTATATTCTCACCTTCAACTTTTTAGAGCTGATAACGTTCTCTTTTGAAAAGCTTTTTATGCATTTAAATGTCTGAAGCACTTATTTACAGATTTGTTGACTGTGTGTTCATAGATCTCCTGACATGATTGGATTCACCGACTGTGATTCTGTCACATTAAGCATGTAGAGGCTGTGTCCCTCCCTTACCACTATAGACATGCTGATCGACTCCCTCAGTCCCAAGATGATAACCATTTAAGAATCGAATTGTCTTTTAAACATCATTGCAGCCAATAAGTTCAGCAAAGGGCTACTTTCTACAAACATGGCTTGACTACTCCAGCCTAACATGCTGTTGTCAGGCAAAAAAAGGACAGATTTACTTATCCTGGATAAAGTTACCCTGAATAACAGTGCTTCAATAAGTCTTATTTTGAAATAAAATGTTAAGAGTTGAAACTCATACATTAAAAAAAAAAAAAAATGTTTTTTTTTAAAATTCAATTTAATTAAACATAGGTCGAGGATTGGAGGAAAACCGGCATCCTTATTTGGAACAAGAAAATACGTTGAATAGAACCCGGTTGATTGGACTGAACTTTCTACACATTAGATGGTGCCTTTCTTGAGAAGCACCAAAATTCCCCGCCTAAGAGCCAGACACCTCAGAGGGCAGTTGACCGCAGTCATTCTGACCCCGTTGAACTTTGTAAGCTGACGCCTGAACTGCATACTGTACCCCTTGGATAGAGTTGACAACACCGAAGAGTCGGAAAACAAGGCCTCCCGGGGGCTGAGATGTTGCAGGGTGAAACAGCTGGCACCCGGACATTGGTAGTCAGGCTCGAGAAGGGCATCAACTCCAGCAGTCTGGATAGACAGAGCTAAAACAAGGTGGGACAGCAAGTTCCTGATAAGTCCCATCCAACCTGCTGTATCATAGCTCTTGGTAAGGAGGTCATCAGTGATTCTACAATGTGGGCATGGACAACAGGCATCTGGTCTAAAGGCCTCATCTGGTGATACTATCAGCGAAGCAATAGAAGCATCAATAGCAGGCATCTGTTCCAGTCTGTATTGGGCAGCATTCCTCATTGATGAAAAAAAGTATTTTAAACCGGTGCACAATGGCAAACTGAGTGAATAGTTGAGCTTTTTCAACTTTTGAAAGTTTTTGAAGCTGGCTGAACCTTTTTTTTTTTTTCAGAACCCCTGAGGTCAGCACCGGTGCAGCCAAAAGGCACTACCCTCATTTAAATGAATTGGAGGACTTGCGTTTTTGAATACCAGACTTGAATCCGGCATAAATCTTCAATGGGGTTGAGGTCAGGTGACTGAGAAGTGGTTTACAAAACTGCTACTCATCCTCTACGACCACTACAAGACAGCCTTCTTCTGACAGGACTTTGATGATTGGAGTCTTGCATACTTTATTTAGTAAATTCTGTATCTGTTATGAAGTCGCTTTTCTAACTCTCAGGGAACTAAGCTTGATGTATTGATCGTCTGATGTGTGGTCACTTTGGGTCTGCCTGATCGTGCTTTGGATACAACTGATCCAGTTTCTGCAAAGAGCTTTAGAATTGCATGCACTGCCCTTATAAACCTTTAGTCTAACCGTGACTTGACACTGAAAAAGACCCTTTGTCTAGAATAATAATTTGACTTTCACTTACTTTCTAAATCCTCAAACTTTGCGATTTTTTCCAGGTTTACATACATAGACAATAGTGGAAATTAAACAATGTGCAGAAAATTCCAAAAACAAACAAATGAAAATGTATATTTAAACACTTGTTGATATAGGATGGTGTTGTATTGTTGCATTTGTTCAAATTGGTTGTTGTAAGTTTCTGGTTGGGAAAAAGCATTTGTGAGCACCATCAGTTACTCACAAACTGTCATACACAGTTGTAAATCTGTCACCAATAGTGCTCATATGTATTTGTCACCAGTTCTTTTCATAGAAGTATTTAATAAACACAAACATATAAACAAAACCTAGTCCTAAACCTATTACTTTGCAAATAAACACACACACATACATCAAATCCTTTTAGAGCCAGGGTCCTTTCCCTCAGTGATAAATGTCAGCCTTCCTCCTCCTGAACAGATATCGATGGTTATTTGGGCTTATTTCTTCAATCTGTTGTTCACCTCAGAGCAGAGATAGAATCCATTTCTGCCTGGTTGGCGGCGAGGGTGACTGTAGGACAAGGTAATTTGGCTGGCTGGCACCTCTAGTATCTCTCTGTCTGAGCTGCTGAGCTATCTCAGCCTCCATTTCCAAAGTTTACCTCAAACAAACAATTGCAGCGGACACAAAATACCCTCAGTTCTCTGCACTGAGATGCACAAACTGGTCTTCAGCTGACACGAAACAAAGTCTGGACGCTCTGAGCAGTTGTTAAGTTTGAACTGGCTTTTGCAAACAATCTCCTGAGGAAGCAAAAAAAATTGGACACAATATAAACATCTGTCTTTAATGTCATTTCAGTTTACATCTTGCAAAGTACACATATACTGTACCTATATTTCAACAGGAAATCAAACACTGAACATTTCATCTCTTCAGTAAACGAGTGTGTCTGCAGAATTATTTTGCACACTTGTGAGTTCAGGAACAAATCCAAAACAAAGAAGAAGAAATGTAGTGTCAATGGTTTGTTGAGGAGTGTCCAAACAAGATGCCATTCACAAAAAACAGGAAGGATCCAATTGGTCCACAAGTAAACATATATCTCATTTCAAACACAAGTCCTTCAAATAAGAATCTGAACCTCACAGATGTGTCAAAGTCAGTGTGATGGAGATTGTCTGCATGAATCTATTTAACTGAAAAAAATTATTTTAGAGAATTTAGACAAAGATGCCAACACATTAGATTATCTTCACAATAAACCTACAACTGACATTGATTTTAGAGGATTACAGGTTACATATTAATGCGTCAAGGAATGGAAATACAACACTCAATATTTATGTTTAAAGTGAGTCTAAGTAACTTCTGACAAAAGAAATATCCAATTTATTCTCTTACCAATGACAAGTTAGATGTATATGGAATAAAACGTACCTTTTTTCAAGTCAATACAGTTTTGTTGTTACAGTCTTAATGCCTTTGCGCACCGGAGGTGTTTTTTCCTGCTATTAATTTGCACAACAATATTTATTTTCAAACTTGTTTCTGTCATGAGTACTTTCACACAGAAAGCGAATATTACGGAGCGAAAAGCAAAAAAATTTGTAACAAGGTAGGTTTCTTGGTAACTGTAATGCCACCGTTTATGAGCTGCAATTTTCCCGGTAAACACACCGACCTCTTCACTCTCTCTTCCAGCCTTCTGCTGCTCCTCGCAGGGTCACTCATCCTCCAGAACAGGTCTTCGGTGCCAGGGGAATAGGTTGGGGTGTTTACAGGGGCAACTACAGCTCACAATCTGCATATCAGTTCCGCTGCTCCACTGTATCAGTTTGTTTTTTTCATTTCTGTCTATGGGGAGAAGGCACCTATTAGTTTTTCCATTTCTCCCATGGAAAAACTAGTTGAATGCATTTAGTATGGAGTACCAGGACTACAAAGCTGTTGAGGCTTTCGTCGTATGAACACGACAGATGCAAGCCAATCAGAGGCAGAGTAGGTCAGGTCTTGCAAGAAAAGCAGTGGGATCCATAATAATGCCACTGGGGCCCTCCTGGAGCTCTGCAAGCTGACGCCATTTTCCTGCCAGTCCCTGTCCTGCTTGGTCTGCAGGAAGTATCATTGTAATGTGATGATACACTTATGTTGCAAATTTGCATATTGGAGCATACTATGGCATACTGGCATCTCTGCCAGTGTGAATAGTTTTGATGCAACATATTTTCAGACAAGTATCGTGCATATCCGTGTTGTTTATTCGTCATGTCTGCGATGTGTAAAGGCCTTTACAGTACTTGGTCTGGTATGACCAGCAGCTTATGTTAGCATACTTTCCAATAGAAAAGTTTGTTTAGATATTGCTGTGCAGTTGACCATGTAGGGTAGGTTTTTTAGACTTCTTGCACTACTGGCACACTATGTTTTAATATGTACCATGTGTGTATAAATGCCACTTGTAGCCTCTGTTCAGCAATAGTTACATAGGTTCACTTTAAATGTTAACACTTTTGGTAAAAGCCAAGGCTGTGAATATTAAAATGTATTTAGGCACTTCAGTTCAGGCTGGTCAAGCAACGTGGTCACTAGTGAGTAAAAACTATTCTAAAAGTTACCTAAAATAAAAGTAGCTAAAATGCATAAAAAATCAATAAAATATTGTGGATAATCACAGTAGTTATTGGCACTGTAAACATGTTTAAGGAGTTTGGGAGAGCTGCACAACATGCAGTTTGGCAGAGGAAGTATAAAAGTGCATTTGGAAAATAGAGGAACGTCTTCCTGAGATCCCACAAAGAAAAAGGATTTTTGGAATGAAACTTTGAAGACTACCATAGTAGCACTGTAGATGATTGTTCAACTGTTTCCTTTGTTTTAAGCTGCTAAAATGGAAAAGCAGATTTTCAGTAGACAACTGCTCGAAGATGTAAGGCAGTCCAACCTTCTGTCCATGATGGAATGTGTGCAAACTTTAGCCCCCCAACTAGCAAGGCACTTTTTGATCTGAAGGCCTATGGAATGATTATTTAAACGAATTTGAGCAGCAGCACAAGAAAATTGGTGAAATTTGCAGGAAAGAGACAAGGGGAGTCTCTCTAGAATGTATCAGGAATTAAAATGCTCTCTCTATTGTAGATACTGTGTGGATAAAGAAGTGACTGATGGAGTACAGAGGCAGACTGGCAATCTAATTGATCCCATATGGGCTGTCAGCCTGTGGACTATTGGTGAGTATTGTAACACAAAGATAGACAGTATTCACTTTGTATTCTGTTGGATATAGTCAGGATTTTTGTTATCAAAGTGGCCAAGTGGTCATATCAGGTCTTAATCTTAAGTATTCTAAAAATAGGCTGTACCTGTAAATTGTCCAAGGCAGATGATACCAAGTATCAGCAGTGACATCCCTGTCCGGATCAATTTTCAAGGGCTGTTCTCTTTTCTTCAGTCAGTGGTTGGGTGGGAAGGTCAGTGCCCAAGCACTGCTTTGCACTACTGCAGTGATGTTGCACTGAAAGTGGTCAACACACCTTCAGAGGAAACCTTCAGCAGCTGCTGGGGACACCACATAACTCACCAGTTCTCAGCACCTAAAGGAAGTGGAGTGTTCAAAGGTCAGTGGTGATGACAGGTGTGACACCGTGGATTAGCAATGTGGGACCCAGTTCCTGGGTCAGCAGCTCCAACTGGTGTAAGTAGGTGGTGTAGCGGCGGGTATCAGCTGGGGGGCGGGGCAAGTACAGGAAACGCACAGCAGGAGCTGGATGAGCTGCGTCAAGGATCAGCTTATTGACAGCTGACAGGTAGTCATCTGAAAGGCGCGTGGCGTTGCTCGGGAAGCTATTAGCGTAATCTTCATCCTCCTCTTCCTCACCTGCTCTCAGCTTCTTCTCTTCTGTAGTGGCATCAGGGGATTGTGACGAGTGCTTTTTGCCCCACTCGCCTTGGCGCTGCCAGTGTAGCGCCACCTGCTGGTCCCAGGGCACGGAGTAGACCTGAGCTTTGATTCTCAACTCTTTCAACAGCTGGCCCAGCTTCTCCTCAGAGCCTCTCACGCTCCGTCCTTCCTCCACGCACAGGAAAAGACGGAGCGTAGCCTTGCGCCAGGCTCTCACCATGTTGAGGATGCATGCTAGCTGTAGTAGGAACAGAGAGCAGGTATCGACGTAGCTGCTGCTGTCTGGACGCAGGAGGTTGACCGGCCAGACGTCAACATACACAGCACCCTTCCCTGGAGAGGAGGAGGACGGTGAGAGGACCTGGGCACGGTCAAAGTTGTTGAAGTAACGGGCAAGCACCACATTCTTTAGCATCTTCATGGCGTCAGCAATGATTGCGACATACTCCTGGGGACCCAGAACCTTCCCGTCGCCAAATTCACCACAATCCTGTCTGTCGCTGGACCCCCGCAGGGAAGTAAAGTGGAAGCGAGGGGGTTGTTGCTCAAGCTCCTGCGAAAGGCCTGAGGAATCTGTGCACTGAATGCCAGACAGCGACGGATCAATCAGCTTGTCCTTTGGAAGACAGTCGTCATAGAAACCGAGGACAAGAGTGTTAGGACGCATCCCACCTGGAAAGAGAGGAAGTGGAAGGATGAGAGAGGATCATTTGTTACAACCTAACACAAATTGTTTCTTTATCATTATCATTGATTTCTTAAGTTGCGGAGGGAGAAGTTTTGTCATTTTATCAGATGAAGAAGTGAAAATAAAGACAGATGTGAAGAAGTGCTGGAGTAAGAACTGGAGGGAAGCCAAAGAGAGACAAGAAAAAGGGCAAAGTTAGACATTAGTGACAACTCTCAGGAAAGCAGGAAGACAGAAAATAAGAAGGAAATAACTAGAAAACCAGTCAAATGTCTTAGTGAAGAGGAGAGTACGCCCAAATATTAGTTGTTTTTGTTAAAACCAAGTACAAAACTACAGTCAGAAAATGATATATATATATGTATAAACACACATACATACATATATGTATACATATATATGTGTGTGTGTGTGTATATATACATACACACACATATAGAAATATTTATATACGTGTATTCATATATGTGTGCATGTATGTACATTTGTGTATGTATATATGTGTGCGTGTGTGTCTCTAATTGAGTCCCAGAATAAAAATGCAGAGTTGGAAATGAGCATGACAGGTCCCTTTTAAAAATAATTTATACCAAAGGTACAGAAAAAAGAAAAAAAAAACATTACCAAGAAGGGAAAAATCTTCTCAAATTTAAGTGAGCCAGCAGCTGAAAATTTGCAGTTTAAACATTTTGTAATCCTTTCAGTGTCTTAACCTTGTCTTTGTAAGGACATAAAAGCTAAAGGGTGAACGTATTTAAGGATATGGTATTGTACCTGAAGTTTGAAGGACAAAAAGAAACTGAAATGGAAGTTTAAAATTCAGTGTTAACTCGACCCTGTGATTTGAATACATTTCACTGAAATTCTAAATTTCAGTACTTATAAAGACAAAAATCATAAATCACAGCACAAAATCAGCTCAACGCTATCAGCAGCTGTTATCCCAGATATCAACATAGGCTTTCCAATGTCCTAACTGACCCATAGGGAGATTTTATGGTAATGATGGTGGCACTGACCTAGTCCAGAGATGAAGAGGAGATGTTGGATCCCATGACGCACAGAATTGGCTAATGTCAAGTTGACAAAAGCTTTGATGTTCAGATGGTCCACCAGGTACAACCAAGAGTCATACTGGGACTGCAGCGGGTCGGACGGTAAAGTGCCTGGGAGGGGAGAAGAAAACAAAACGGTAAGACATGAGAAATACAGGTGACTGTTCAACTGAAGTATAACGGGATTCAGAGAAGGTAAAGGAATGAGAGGGCCGAGAACAATTGATATACAAGTCAAAGGAGAGAGGAGAGAAGTCGGCATGACAGAGCTGGAATTAGAGGCACAGCGTGAGTGAGATACGAGACAAGATGCTGAGATGTGGGGGGGCACAGAGAGAGAAAGAAGCAAGCACAAATGACAGCGTAGACAGAATGCGAGACAGAGAGAAAGATACAGGGGAGCACAAGCAGGCAGGCAGGCGATCAATCATCCAAAAAAACATCAATATGTATGTCGAGAACAATCCAGAGGCATCTGCCAGCTACAGAGACGATTCCTGAGGTAGTTTAAGCTGCGTATGGATATCTTCTGACTCCTAACACTGTTGTCTTTATGGATAAGCACTTGTTGCATTCAGCTTCAAAGACAAGTGAGAGAATAAATGGACAGACTTGAAATACTTAGGAGGGCAATGTGGAGTAGCTGGAAGTCCTCCACAACAAACTCCTCTTGAATGTAATCATGTGAATGAATGACTCCTTCATATTTCTCAGGAGCAAGTGCCTCGTCAGTGCTCAGAATGACAGAAGGGCTCTTCAGTGGCTAATGAACATGTCATTTTTTCACTGTGAAGCACTCAGAGGATTTGGATTCTGAAGGCTCCATTCAGGGCCAGTCTCACTCTCCCATCAACACATAAAAAGGCCCAACAAAATCCTCAAAAGACAAAGAAAACAATCAATGACCCTGCTCCTTTCGACTCTGTAAGTGTGTGCCTCTGCAGAGAAGAAAGGACACGCCTCTGGAGCTTTGTGTGTGCAATTACTTCCCTCGAAATGAAACAGTAGCAGATGAACCGATGTCATGGAGAAAGGTCTAGTTATGCAAAAAAGGTCCATTGAATGCTCACTGTGAAACAGGGAGGCATTTTGATAATTCATATACTTAAATATTTTAAAAAGACCTCACAGTTATTTTGAGCCAGTACTAAATGGAAACACTTAAGTAAAGTGGCAATATTGCTACTTTTCTTTAGTAGTACAACAAATGGCTATTAAAATTCAGCAATAATGTTGAAGTTGACAGACAAAAAAACAAGCTTTTAGTTTTGTCTGACTGTCACACTGATGTTAAATTATCCAAAAACTGCGTGCTATTGTAGATGAGGCATGGTGCAGAAGTAAAACATTCAAGTACTTCTGATGATCTGATGCAAACGAACTTTCAGTCAACACTGGGTGGTTTACAGACCCTTTCACAGGAGAAAGAACTGATTTATACTTTGAAGTAATAGTTTGGCTATGCTACTTGTAATGATACATTTGCTTCACACACAAGTCATAATAGAACAATCACGAGACTGTTAAGATAGGGACTTAAGATTTGTTGAAAGTGAAACAATTTTGCTCAGCATACGGCTGAAACAACAGTGGACAACTGGTTTGCGCCGGTAAGCTGTATGCAAAAATGGTGTAAAATAAATAA
This sequence comes from Pagrus major, assembly GCF_040436345.1. Taxonomy (NCBI): domain Eukaryota; kingdom Metazoa; phylum Chordata; class Actinopteri; order Spariformes; family Sparidae; genus Pagrus; species Pagrus major. Next base: position 28,759,265 of record NC_133216.1, on the reverse strand, counting down.
AGGTGAAGAAATAGGTGTCAAAGAACAATAAATAAATTAATAAATAGCTGCAATTACTTGTGTTTTTAAGTTATTACCGCCACAGGAAAATGAGCTTACTATGCATTCTCAGAACACTTTCTGGTATTTTACATATCGTTGATTAAATATCTTGATGTAATTTGTTAAACATTTTTAAGTCATCTAATTTCAAAACAAATTTTACCAAAACATCTGACGATACACCTGAAAGCAGCAGAATGATGTGAGATTTTTTTCATTATTTTAATCACTAACAGTTGAATTTTTATATTTTTTGTAGAAATGTTTTACTCTCTGGGCCTGGACACCTCTCTAACCCTGCTACCCCTCCCTTGTCAATCCAAGTGTCCCACTAAGTCAAACAAAAACAGCAAGCAGCAATCCATAAATAAACTAGAATGCTGTAAATTACTGGAAAGAGAATTTCAATGATCCCAACAATTAAGGCCAAAAACAAATACATCCTATAACAAGACCAATCTTAATTAGATATAGATGTGACCATAAATTTGCCAGAAAATAAAAAGGACAAACATAATTTGTATCCATTGTAGAACAGAGGAAGATGAGATACAAACGTATGTTCTTACACGGTGTCCAAAGTGCAAAAAACCTAGAGAGGAGGTCTTCATCAAATTCAAGCCGATAAGCCCAGACCTTGCTGTAAGTATACCTTACCATAAGATCGACAAATTCAAAGCCTTCTGGGAGACGACAGCACTGCAGCTGAACTGGCAGGAGAATATGTTACTGCATGTCTCTGCATGTTTCAGACTTTATCGCCACCTACTGGCCCTGCATGCTTGTTTGAGTGTTTGAAATTGCGTTCTCGTGTGTATGTAGATATATATAAGGTTGAGTGGACAAAATGTTCTTTTCTACATAGAGGGGAATATATCTATTTTCAAGAAAATCTGTATATTTGTATATGAAACCATGAGTCAGTTTCTAGAGGCTGAGCTGAATTTCAGTGTCCTTACTGAGATCTCCTAGCTGGACGTGTCCCAGCACATAGAGACCGCTCTTCTTGATATCGTTGATGAAGGTGATGAGGCCCACACTGCTGCGAGGGTTGGAAACCATCAGCAGGACCTGAGGCCTCCAGAACTTGACATGGTCCTTCCTTACATCCAGCATCAACAGGTACTTACGCACCTATAGGAGACAAAACAATTGAGAAAAGGGTTATAGAGCTCAACAGTGACTGCAGACTTCTTGAACGTCTCCCGTTCTGAAAAAGAATTTCCCATTCATTCACTCCGTTGGCATTTCAGAAAATCCTAATTTAAACCGGTATATATGAACATAAATACAGTATATATGTAAACCAAGCAAACCCACTACGAGCTGAATCAAGTCCATAAAAACCTTTTACATAAAAACATGAACGTGATATTCACTTCCAGAAGCTCAATGCTGAGCTCTACTGAGAAGTGTGTCTATTTATTTATTTATTGACCCTGTGGTCCATACCAGTGGACGCTGACATTCAGACAGCCATGTGTGTAGGGTGGAGTTTCCCTATATCAGAGACGTCTCTGCAGTTATCTGAGACTCAAGCTCAGAACTTCCACTTTAATTAAGTGATACCCACTGCCAGAAATTCATTTCTGTAGGTGTGTTACTAACACACACATGCTTACAACACTTGCAGTAGAGATTTTCTGCATAACATTTTCTTTAATATGTATTTGCCAGCCTACAGATTTGATATGTGATATTCCCCGTGCTCACAAAATCACTGCAGGATTTTAATTAAGCAAGTAAAAGTTGGCCATTTAGAGACTTGAGCATGCTCATTCATATTTTTAACACCTGTTTTGCTTTTCCTCCATGATTGGGAACATGTTCAGAAAGGGGAAGTAACTTTTATGGATCATGGTGCATTAAGATTTCACATGGGGTTCATGTAACCGCCTATAATAAACCCAATAATTACTTTCACATCTATAATATATATAATTTCTTATGCCCGAGAAAAATACATTTAATAAATAAACCATTTTTAGAAAAAACACTGTTAATGAGCTAATATGAGGTTAAGAGAGAGTTGATGGTACTTTATATTAGGTATTAACTGTATATTTCAGCCCCTAAGCTCCTAGTGTTTATATATTTTAGCTGTAATATAGGCTCAAGATTATCAATAGTTTTTATATAGTCTGTTTTAGGATAGGGTTTGTTATTTGTTCAAATTTGTTTCACCTGTTAGTTTCAGAAGGTTTATTTTGTGGAATTCATGGGGCCACGAGGATGATTATAAAAATACAAGTAAAACACTATGGAAATATTGAAGTGCACTTGCTGATGCACCAAATTGCTGATAAAAACTATTTTATAATGGCCATTTCTAGGTGGACACAAATTTACAATTAGCAGCTGTTATGGAACTTTCAGAAATATTACATGACCTTTATCAGCAGAGAAAGATTTGCATTTTAACTCACTAGAATTAACTCTGACCCTACGCTTTTACACCAACAAAGACTAGAAGTTCTTAAAAAGCTGTGAAAAGTGGAAATTCTTTAGCAAAGTCATCTGCTGATAAAGATAATGTGATATAATCAAGAGCCCTTCAACGGCTACTAAATGATTCTTTTCTGAATTGCTGTTTCCAGACTAAACTCAAGAAATTACTTAATTTAGTGCCATCGTTATTAAGATAGGATACTTCTGGAAAAACTTCTCAGTAAAGTATTGCTACTATTAGATGTTGTTTTGCATCTGGTCTTATTTTTGCCCTATACATTTTTATTCTCATTTTATTTCAATGTACATTTTTGATTAGATTCTGTTATTTCTTTGGGATTAAAGGCAAATACATAAATAAAAACAAATCCCCCAGCTCTCACATGACAGATCTGGCAGTGTCAGATAGGTGAACTGGATGAAAGTGATTTGAATAACCTGAATGAGCTGCCAAGAATGCAGTTAAGTAAATTTGTCGTACGATATGGATCAATGGACTTTTCTGGAGTTTTGAACTTAAAATTAGGCTATGTAACTTTTGAAAAGGAAATGGCACAATTTCCTTTTTACAAATGATGCTACAAATGGCAAATGTTGAAGCTGAAGCCATATTTGGTCTCGTATGACCAGCAGCTTATTTGGGCTTATGTTAGCTAATGTTAGCAAACTTTTTATAGATATAGATTGCTGCAGTTATTAGTCCAAAAAACAGGAATAAGTAAGGATTTCTTAACTTCCATTTCGACAGCTCAAAGTCAACATATGTATATATATATATATATATATATATATATATATATATATATATATATGTATATATATATATATATATATATATATATATATATATATATATATATATATATATATATATATATATATATATATATATATATATATATATAGCTATTATAAAATATGTACAGCTGTAGCACAGCCATGGTTACCAGCTGTGGCGGTGTTATATTCAATCACACTACCTTGCTCGGCATAACCCACCCTACTCTGCCTCTGATTGGCTGCATCCTGCCCGTTAAGGAATGCACATGTGCAACTCTCATCAAAGATTGAACAGAGGCGAGATGTCTCATTCCATAGCTAAAACAGAGTGTTCAAGACACAGTGTGTAAAGGGATGCTGCAGTAATGCACCATATGAGAAAAATACTGTTTTTTAAAATTAAGTATGTAAACCTGTTCTACTAGGACCCCCGAATAAAAGTATGAACCTGAAAGTTAGCATAATATGACCTCTTTAAAGAATCATTTATCTGGTGTTCAATTGGGAAAATTATCTTTCTGAACACAACGTGTAAGTATTATAAACTAGAGAGTCCATTTCTGCAACAATTCAAAATCCAATAGGTTTTTTGACCAGGGAACCAGGGCAATGCTAAATTCCGTGATCGTCTAGAAAAATACACCCTGCAGCACTCCATTGCTGTTTATCTGACAGTAATCAGTTCACTGACTTAACAACTCTGTTTGTGCTACTGTCACTCTGTGTTTTACAGTAACGCATCACAGGTGAATGTTTCAATTATTCTATCACAAAAGTAAGATATGAACTAAATATGTGTCAATCATGATATTTTTTGTAATGTAGCTGCCACCGGCTACAGTGGCCACAGTTCAGCATGAGCGTAGTAAGTAATCTTGCTGAAAGGGTCTGGATATCCCGTGTGTGTGTGTGTGTGTGTGTGTGTGTGTGTGTGTGTGTGTGTGTGTGTGTGTGTGTATGCATGTGCTGTTGTATTGTCACAACAATGACTTCTCTTGTATGAACACATTCAATCTCTCATCATCATCCCGTTAGGATAAAAGGGACCAGTGGTTTTGTGTGTATATATTTGTGTGCATACAAGAGTAGTTACTGCATGCATGCATACATATGTGTCAAACCTGTTATTGGTAAAAATCTGTGATGGCTTATGAGCCTGCCATGAATGCTACTGTGCATCAGTTTTACAGTGCACACGATAACACAACCATCATTAGGATTCTGAAAGTGTGTTGATGAGTTGGCATCAAGGTACCATTAAGAAAGTCTAACCAAGTGTAACCAAACATTAGATCTAAATCTACAATCTACTAGGAATAATTAACACTCGATTTATATCCTTATTGGAATTAATGACCATTAGCTCAGTGACGACATGTCCACCACGTTAAAGCTGTTGCTGCTTGGATCACGTCTTTGAGAGATGAAGCCTAACTTAAAAAGGATAATTTTGTGTTCTTTCAGGGTTTTGCGCTCTTGAGTGGTCCTTATTAAAAGTGGAGTGACTATTACTGTCTTGGTGCTACAATTAAGTTAGGGGAGAAAGCCATCACTGCCGCAAGCAAAGAGGGGGCATAATGTGAAGAAAATCAACTTTATTGGAGTAAACCAATTAACTCACATTTTGGGGGAGAGAGTGGAACCTAAAGCACCAGCCACTTAAAGCGATGGCCCTTTTTTGGTTAGAAAACCTCTCTGACTTTCACTTGAAAACACTTCCAGCGTGTGTTTGATAGACTAGAGGTAATGATCTGAAACTGTAGGAAAAATTCAAGAATTCCATTTTTCTGTCAATAATGACTGTCTTGGCAAAACAAGTTTAGCTCAAGGTCCTGAAGCTGCGAGTCAACGTGTGTGTCTATACAGCCATCAATCAAAAATGAAGATGCAACCGTTTCTCACATTATTACCATCATGATTTCCGCGTCTGTTTTCATGCTACCGTCCGCTAATTGCCGTAAAAACTAAAAAAACACAAGGTCCCCGGAGGCAAAGTCCAACTGCATCCACTCATCTAATCATCTGTCTCTCTTTATCTCTCCATTTTCTCCTGTCTACTCATCCATCAGGCTATCATCATTTCTGTCGCTTCAGTCTCATCCATCACTTAGCTTCTCAATCACTCATCCCCTCTCCCTGCTTATATTCTGTCTCTATCTTTCCCTCCCATGATACCATCAGCGTTTTCTTGCCTCAGTTTGTCTTTTTCTTCGTTCTCTTTCTCTCCTAAACACTGTTGTCAGCCGCCTGTTATCTCCCAGTGTGTTTTTGTTGCGAGCTGTTTTGTCCCCCGTCTCTGCTTCAAAGTCACCCAGTTGGCGCCCTGCCATACTGGGTACTGCTAGAGGGTGTGGGAGAGGAAGATGAGTGCATGTATGAGATGTATATGCACACACTTGGCCTCTTCTGTTAGGCCTATTAGTGTAATCTGTAATCACGTGGGCCCAGTTTAAAGGTAGGAGGCACATAAGATGCACATAAAAAGCCCTAGTTCTTGGCAATAACAAACAGTACATTATTAATAGTTACATTGTTCATTCAGTGTAATAGACGAATGATGAATAGATGAACAAATAACTTATAATATTTACTAATCATATATTTATATTTATAACTCCAAATAACCTAGGGACAGATTATGAGACACTGAGGTCTTTTGTCTTTTTTTGTGGTCATTTTGTATTTTGGGGGGATTGTTGTGTATCTCCTTGTGTGTCTTTATGTCTCTGTGTGGTAATTTTGCATCTCTCTGTTGTCGTTTTGCGTCTCTTTGTGGTCGTAGTTGTTTTGTGTGTTTCTGTGGACATTTTGTATATCTCTTTGTGGTCATTTAGTGTGTCTCTTTGTGGTCTTTTTCCATCTTTTTGTGTGTTTTTTTGTCTCTATTTAGTTTTCTTCTCTTTGTAAATGTTTGGCATCTCTACGTTAACCATCTCTACATACAGAGGGTCTTGTCAGGGGCCCTGGGCCTGTACCCAGTAGTCCTGCTCAGTAATCAACGCATACTACTACTACTAACCTGATACTAATAAGCCAACTACCGATCAACTTCTGACCCTGATCGGGGGGAACCTGGGGCAGCCAATCAGATTGGCCCCACCCCTGCTCAAAACTGCTGTTTCAGGAAAAACAGCAGAGGAGGGAGAGAATGAGGAGGAGGAGATAAAAAGAAAAGGAAAGGAGGGGAAGGAGGATGAGGAGGAAAAGCTCAATAAGTTAAGTGGTTGTAATAATGTTCTGCCTCCTGACAAGCTGCTGGCAAACAGAGCCACCCTCACCCTCCCAGCCTCCCTCAACCCCCCTGCCTATAACCCCTGCTCGCAGCCTTGGCAACTGTTCCTCTCGGCAACGGGCCCTCCTGGCAGAGGGGCCCCCTCTCCTTGAGAGCAACAGGCTCGCCAGATAGAGGACACGGAGAGCTGGATGATGTAAAGCTGTGTGTGTATGTTTCTGAGTATGTGTGTAATACATTTAGAGAGCTTTGCTGAGGGAATATATGCAGATGTGTGTGTGTATGTATGTGTGTGTGTGTGTGAGTGAGTGTGTGTGTCTGGACAACCTGATATAAATGTGATGGATAGCTGCTGTAGGAATGACAAGGCAGTGTTGTGTGTATGTGTCAGAAAAGAGAGCAAGCAACAATATGTGTGTTTGTCTACTAAATGCAGAAGGCTTGGCTGAGGGAGAGTTTGTATGTGTTTGTGTGTGTGTGTGTGTGTGTGTCCGTCTGCATGTCTCAATAAACATGATAGAACGATTGCTTGGCAGAGGTACAGGCTATTGTAAAGCTGAGGGGATGAGATTTTAGTTGCTCTAGTAATGACAATGCAGTATTGAGAGTGTGTGTGTCTGAGTGTGAGTGTGTGTGTCAGACCTGGTGGAAAATAAGAGCCTGGCTGATGTAGCCCCAGCTGGATGTGGGACTGAGGTAGTGAATCAGCAGGAGCAGCAGCAACATGAAGGCAATGCTGGCCGAGGCGTAGATGGCGTTGATCAGGAACATCATGACGGCACAGCCAATGATGCCCAACACGCAGGTATGCCAGGTGAAGTAACGAAAAGTGGGCCTAAAAAAGTGGACATGAGAGGCAGACAATTCAGATTTCCCTTATGAGTAAGTCAGAATCACCTACTTCTAACCTGATGAAGGTATTTTAATATCAGATGTATGGGTGTGTCCACATTATCTTGAAGCTAAAGTCCCTCGTGGTGCTGGTAAAAGTTATCCTTACTGCCCATATTGGCCTGACTGCCTTGTGAAATTGCCTCACAGTGTTTACTTATCACTGCTATGGCACCATTTTCAAGACTTAGGATACTAATATAAGACATCAAAAGCAGTTACTTAGTTATTGTTTTAAATATGTCCTCATTCTATAACATAAGGAAACAACCTGTGCTAAACTTGGTATGTAAAAATCTACCAAACTTCTCTTTTGGGCATCTTGGGGACATGCACAACAAGCTGCAAACATGAAATATTATCGCCTTAAAGCAACATTACGCAGCTTTTTTACCTTAAAATAACAGCTTCAAAATCATTTTTATAGTACAGTGTCTTGTAATAGTGTGAATGGTTTTGTTTCTGCACTATGCAGCTTCAGTGAGAGGGGAGGATCACAGCGTTACATACATGTTTACTTCAAGATACAAGTTATCAAGACATAACATAGTTAGGATGTAATGAGTTTTGTTTGTAGTCAGCACCTATGTTACATCTGACAAATTGTTACAGACCTGGGATTTGTATTTATGACAGTGGGCTCCCGATAATTCTCAGGGAGATACCTCTCTTTTTCACTGCTTCTGCAAGTCCTCCACTATGTTCACAAGCTAGTGGCTAACTTTGTCTGTCTGTCAGGCATTTGGTGCTGGGCAGCTCTCTGCAAATACTCTCTGCAGATCAGTGAAATACAGTGTTATAAAACATAGTTTCCATGGTAATGACTTTTCTAAAAATGAAAAAAATGATATGGTAATTAAGGATATTTTTAATTGGACCTGCTTACTCATGCACATGAAAGTTTTCTTATTGACATGACAAGATTTAATGTAATAAACAGTGTTTAGAGTATTGAGATTGAATTTTGTAGGCAGTTATATACATATATACATACATATATATATATATATATATATATATATATATATATATATATATATATATATATATATGGTAAATGGACTAACCCTCAGCCTACTGACCACTGCAAGCACTTTACAACACTTGTTACATGTATCTAGTCGCACACACATTCATACAGAGATTGCAATGCAAGGTTAGGGTTCAGTATCTTGCCCGAGGATACTTCGACGTGCAGCCAGGGGATCCGGGAATCGAACCACTGACCTTCCGATTAGTGGACGACCCACTCTACCTCCTGAGCTGCAGCCGCCCATGATATGTACACCTTACTGTGCAAACTTCAAATGTCATTTTTCTTTCTAAAGGAAAAATTCTCTCTGAAGTCTATGAGACTGTCCAGTTTTAACCATAATTTGGCAAATTTTATAGATTATAAACGTTCCGTTTCTTTGTTTAAAGTAAAGAGGGGTTCTTTATAGGATATAAGAAAAATGCTTGTTATCTTCTGGCTCATATCCAACACCTTTGAAGAGGCACTTCCCAAGAGTCAGTTCTTTAGACCACTGAGGATTTTGGTGAAAAGGCAGCTGGAATGAAATCAAGATTGTTCGAACATGGTTATCCATCAAGAATCACATACTGAATTATCAAAGTCTTGCAGGAGAGGAGCAAGGAATATATTTTCAGTCAGAGCAGTGCAACAAACTGACCTTATGCCCAAGCTGTTTTCAGACAGCAATGGTAGATCCTGAATGATCTTTTACCCTCTTTGAGCCGCCTCTTTTAGTCTTTAAACAAGACTGTTGTTCATTCACATTGTGAAATGTAAAATTTAAGATTTATAGCTCTGAAATCTGCCCCATATGGTGCCCAAAGATGAATCCTAATGACTTTCATAATCAATGCAGGCTGATTTACCACCATCTCTACTTTCACCACAGTAAACTCTATCTTTACGGCCAATTATTTTTACGGCCAATTTAAACTAATGGTCTATCGAATTTAATGTAATCTAATGTAATCTGAAGTAATCTAATGTAAACTGAAGTAATCTAATGGCTGAGAAGTGTTTCTTTAAAATCTTTAAGGTTTTGTCTTATTGACAAAATCATCAGATTAGCAGCAGAGTGAAGCTATGCCAGAAAGAGAACATTTTCACCCCAAAAAAATCAAAAACTTCCTTTCCTTTCCTTTGGCACCAAAATATCAAGCAGACAGGCAAAGCCCATTTCAAGGTCAGTACAATACCAGTAGCACTTCCATTAAGTTATGAAGTTCTAACATGGTTGTTTGGATCAAGTGAAAAGAAGACTTGATGCATGAATCATCTCCTTTTACTGTCAAAAAGTAAAGAATATGAAATACAGCAATTTCGTAGGAGTGAGTGAGTGTGGAAAATGGAAAATGAATTAACTTTCACCGGCACTGAGGGAAGCTTTTAAATAGTCTCACAGCCATGAAAGAATTACATTTGCCTGTGTTTCAGTGTCAAAGACTTTTCCACCTCAACAGGAATAAAATAGGAAATATTGAAGACACTTTCAGAAATTTGGAAATGAAATAGTCAATGTATGAGTCAGCTCTGAGGCACAACATCAGTTATACAGTAGAGAATTTAGAAAATAACACACACTGCAATATCACGCCATTGTGAATACCTATTTGGTGAAGCTCATGCTGTTCTGATTTTGCGAGACTGTCAGGGTTGTTACCTCAACCCACTTTTATTCAACTCGATGGTGATTTCAGAGGTGATTTCTGCCATGTTATTAAACAAACATCCTGTTCTCCCGGTCAGTGTTGCTGAGGCTGTACTTGTGAATGCTTTCTTGGCTTCTGACATCATGACTTTTTTAAAACCTCACCTCTCTCCCACTCTATCATTTTCCACTATTGTGACTGTTGCTCCAAAAGATCAAGCTGTGACTATCCAGTCTCGTTGTACCACTGTGCGATACAACCCAGTGTCGGTTGAATACTAATCAACAGTATGTGCACTCAGACAGACTCTGGTGAAGACAACACACACAAAGCAGAAATTATATACTCCCTAACATATTTACAAGGTGTTACATTGGCAAGGTAAGCCATATTTTTAAAATGATTTTTAGGACATTGAAAGTGGACATTCAGGACATTTAAAGATTTTAGGACATTTAAAGTGTTTGCTACAAGTGTGTCACCATGGGTTCTTATGGGTTAAAAGGTCAGTTTTTAAAGTCACGCAGACCATAATTACTCCAACTCTAATTATCCACGCATGCACAAATGCACACACCAACACAGCCACACAGCCATTTAATGTGCGACTGCACAGCAGCATCAGAAAGAATGTGGAGTTAATGCTGGGACAAGAGTAATTAAAACAAACACCACACATAGATAATAAGTTGCAGGTCTCTCAGTGTTTGTGTGCATGAGTTTCAATATATGAATGAGTGCATCAGTTGTACTCATAGCATGTCAAAATATAATGTCATACACAGTATGTGTGTTCCATCTAAGTGTAAATGAGTTGAAGAGGTCCTGGAGTTGGGAGCCACAGTGGATGGAGGCACTCACATATTTGGAGGATCATGTAATTGACCCCAATTTCCCAGCAATAACTGCAGCAGTGTGGATAAACAGTCATTAAAATAGTCCCAGCTGTAATTATACAACACAGCTCAAATGTCCGAATGGGCTTCCTGCACGGATACACCAACAGATTTAGACTACTTAGGAGGGGGAAAAGTAACTACTGCTGAGCACCACACAATAGGAGAGTGTTAAAGTATCGAGGGGACAGACCACCACGTCGCTAAATTAGAAGACAGATCGACAGACAGTCATGAGTTAGTCATTAACCCTCCTGTTGGTAAAGTTATCCTCATTAACAACAGGGGGAAAAGGAGAATGGGAGCAGGACTGAGGTTAGAAACTTGAAAAGATCAAAGATGCTGAAAGCCGATATGTCACATCAATATCCAAAAGTCTCATCCTGTATAACTGAGACTATAAATCTGCCCCATTTGTCAAAATTAATAGTAGTAGTTCAAACCAGATCAATCTTAATTTTTGAGGCAGATGTCAAAATCTGAGTTACAAACATCCGATACTGATATACTGACTGAAATTCATTTTTGGCTAGGGATGGCAATGTCATTCATTCAGTTGGTCCACCACTTTGGTCCAGACTGAAATGTCTCCTTTGGATATTGGACAGATTTTCAAAAAATATGGTGCGGATATTCATGGTCCCCAGAGAATGAAGCTCAATAACTATGGTGATCCTCTGACATTTGCTCTAGTGCCACAAGGAGGTTTATGTTTTTTGGCTTCAAGTGAAATATCTGAACTATGCCATGACATCTGGTACAGACATTAATGTTCCCCACAGGATAAACTCCCACTGTGTTTTCCTCTGGCATTACCAGCAGGTCAAAAACATCAGTGTGTTAGCACCGTGGAAGTAATAGTTAGAACTAGTGTCCAACCCAAATATGGATTTTTTGGGGGCCGATACCGATATTATAGAGTAAAAAATCCCGATAACCGATATATAACTGATTAAGTTGTTACATTTAAAAAAAAAATATATATAAAAACAAATAACATGGGCATTTTGAAACTCAGACATTAAGCATTTTTCTTACTGCAAAGCATGTCTACATGAATATAGCTTACATTTACAAATGATGAATTTATTATTGCCTTTATATTTAGGTAATAGGTAGGTGTATAAGCAACATAATAAGTAAAGTCGCTGGCAAAAGCTTATTTGAAATGCATCTCTCTGATGCCCTTTAAATTAAATAATTCACATTTTCTCTACTCTCTCATTCTGAAAGATTACGTCATTATGAACCAAACTCCGACCAGCAACGCCAATGAACTAGATACAGGACTTAAAGATGCCGCCTATTCAGGCCAAAAAGTATTGCTCGCCTGATGCATATGCCTAAAAAGTTTCTAACTTCACTTTTGGGGTATGCAGCCCACTGACTATGTTTATCCTGCACCGCCTGCGAGTTTCTGCTCTGCCTAGAGACTTAACAATGTGATTATGTCAGGGATATTTAAATAGCTTTTCTCAGCTAGAAGAATGTTTTACAAATATGAAACCTCTATTGATCCAAAATTCATAAAAGTAAGAGTCATAATTGACCTTGTTTGCAGTTCGAGGTGTCCTGCCAACAGTTTTACAGACTTCTCTTTTATAATGGTGCTTAGAATGGTGAAAAAGTTGGGTTTTTTGGGCCGCATGGGGGATTTTATATACCAATACCACAAGTGGCCACTGAGCAAAATTGGGATCAAGACTGAGCAGCGGGGCCATATCCAGGTTATGCATTACACAATCATTGTTAGCATGGTCAGTTAGCATGCTGATGTTAGCATTTAGCTCAAAGCACCTCTGAGCCTCCAGAACTGCTAGCATGTCTGAAGACTCCTTTTTAGTTATTTTTTTGTCAAAGAATAATGACCAAGACATGCACAGAGTGGGACACATCAAAGTTGAAAAATTAACCTGATTGTGCTCCCTGGTGGACAAAGTATGTAGTGGATACACCTCAAGAGTATTTGTGGCTTTTCTGCTCTGCAATTACATGTTACTTCTTTGCCGACATGTTCCAGTACTGATACACTTCTGGTGTAGATCACCACTGCTGTTTTAAAGTTCAGATTTTTGATATTTTTACTTCTTACCAAAAAAAAGGACGTGTCATCATGTTGAAGTCGTCCTTCATGAACAAAACTTATTCCTGAGCAATATTACCTATCTTGTCCCTTTGGTATCCATATAGCATACATACACACACACACATACATATATATATATATATATATATATATATATATATATACATATATATATATATACATATATATACATATATATATATATATACACATATACATACATATACATATACAGTATATGTATATACAGTATATGTATATATATATACATATATATATACATATATATATATATATATATATATATATATATATATATATATATAGCATCACCCCAGCTGGGGTGGTTAACATAAGCCTGCACTGTGGGGTTTACTGATGTTATTAGAGGTTTTTTGGCTCTAAACAATGTAACAGTTATCTTTAACATTCTGATGAGTATTAATTGATTACCTTTTGGCATATACATACATTTACGCTTGACAGGGAGGAAAATTCTCTGAATCATCATACTGGACCACATGGGACACTGAACCAGGACTGAATGTCACATAAATGAATTCAGTAAGGTGGTTAGCAGCTCTTTAAGCCAGAGTCGGGCAGGTTTCACAGCAGGTTTTAAAGACTGACCTTCCTCACACAGCACAGTGGGATGATTCCTACAGTTAAAACTTGATAGGAGGCTCCATCATATTATAACTGGATGACTACTGTATATCATCTTGACGTACCTGTATTAGCTCTATCCTAGCGCCGTGCCCACAGTTGCACCATACAGATCTATAGTTTTTAAACTTTGCTTTTCTTCTACTCAACTTCATCACTTAGCATCGGCGGGCTCATCTTATCCCTCTCTCCATCCCATTGAAAAACTGGTGTAATTACGCTAAAAGCTTGCCCACCAGGTCTGCCTTCCCCCACCCATGTCTTTTGTCTCTGAGCTCCCTCCACACAATCACCTCGCTCTCACCCCTTCTTGCTGTCCCTCTTGTTCTCCAGCAACTGATGTCACTTTGCTGACACAGCAAAAGCACCCAGAAATAATTGCCGCCAATCAAGTCCTTAGAGACATTAAGAAAAAGGAACCGAGAGCGATGAAGATGGAGAGAGGAGACCCGGCCTTCAGCCAAAAGACACGTCATAATTGAGGCAAAGTGGGGACAGAAACTTTATCCTCACACACCCACACAGGGGGGCTGCCAGAAGATGCCAGATTCTATAAGTGAGAGGTCAGTGAGTGTATGAGACGTTACGTCAGGCAGCGTCCCAACACTGGCACAACATCAGTGATGACTGGAGTGACTTTACAGAACCACTTAAGAACTGGAGAAATCACTTCATATGGGAGCAGCCTGGTTTAACACGATAACTCAATGTGACTTACCCCGAAAACTACCTGAGCTGCATGATGGGATCAATCTCAGGTAATCTTGTTCCACAATAACTGACATAATGGCATGACATAATAAAGAAATCCTGTCATTAGAAAAAAAAGAGCTATTGTTGCAGCTTGTTTTGAACCATTACTTATTACCATTACCTAACCCTTAAGTATCACACTTCCATTGAGTTGGGGAGAATTGTGAGAAACAGGACAGTAAGGTTAAAATCAAGACAACAGAAGTTGAATAAGCTGATCTTGCCAAGCAAACAAATCATCTTTGACACTTTGTTTGCTTATACATTTAGAATTTACATTGGGATCTAATGTGACATGACAAGAGCAATCCAAGTTGAGATACAGTGTACCTACAACCCCAATTCCCCAAATGTTAAGGCGCTATGTAAAATGTAAATAAAAATAGAATGCAATGGTTTCAAATCCTTTTCCTATATATGTGTTACAAAGATTTAATGTTCAAACTGATAAACTTGGTCAGTATTCTTACTTTTTTGGAATCAGGGTTGCACAAATACCTCAACACTTCAAGAGCCTTCTTGAAAAAAAGACCTGATCACAAACCAAAGCTCTGAATATCTGGTTAAAGCTACGGCCGAGGATAAAGGCACCTTTATCCTCAACCGTTTTCAAGTCATACCCCTCCATTAACAGATAATGATTCTCTAACAACCTACTGTCTCTCATCCATCTAGACACAGCTGATGATCCATCTGGAATTTTATACACCCCAATCTGTCAAATCACTCTGACTCAATTTGGACAAAGGACAAGGCCAGCAGAGGACGAAGCTTTTGTTTTGGGAGCTAATTCAGCTGGTCAGTTCACGGATTATTACAAAGACTGCCGCAGAGAATGCTACTGATGTAATGTGGACATCAGATGGCACCAAGCTAGTAAAAAGTAAAACGAGTAAAAAATGTGTTTCTTGTTGAGCTGCCAGTTGTTGCTTTCCAGCGTCCCCCTCCAGCTGAAGGTCAACGCCTGCGTGTGACCGAGTTCCACTTTCCAAAAACATCCTTTGGCATCAGTGCGAAGCGCTCGCTTGTGTCCGGGCCATTGCCTGTGATACTGCGTGTGTATGTGTGTTTATGTGCACGTGTGGGTGTGTGTTCATGAGTGTTTAAGCCACAATTCTGAGTGGCCGGTGCCCATGCAGCAGCAGCAGCAGGACACACAGTACCCTCTGAGGGACACTTCATACAGCTGGAGTCACCGCTGATAAAGCTGCAGCCAACAGAAGCCTCCTCACACAAAACACACGCAAAGATAACACTGCAAACACACGCACATGGAGGAAAATAGCCACACAGACAGTCCTAAAGGCAGATTTACTCACACACCAATGATCATTAAAAAAAAAAATCGTACAACGTGACTTGGCTCTCAGACACACACCGTTTCCAAATTGCATACCTTCACTTTCCTCTTGTATACTCTTATGTGCAAACACGCATGCACACAAATACAAACACGCTTAACAAGCAGACATCTTTTCCGCTACATCATAATTTCAATCCCTCCCCTCCCCTTCACAACAGCAAATTTAAGGGAAAGGGAAATATTTCTGCTAAATTAGTTATGCTAATTACAGAGCAGTTCTCAGGGGGAGAGACGGCGCTAAATGGCTTTTAATTCTTTTTGCCTGGAAAGAGACGTGGGAGAGAGCCAGACAGAAAGCGCAGTGAAATAAGCACAGAGCACAAGCAAAAACAAAAACAAAAAACAACACACAAACAACTGCCGTTCATATTCGCCCGGTGACACGGCAACAATGAACTAAACGTATTAACAACTCAGGGGAAGAGGAAGGAGCCCCAAAGCAGGCGGCCGGCCAGACAACAAGCTGCCTTATCAGCTCTGGGGCCCAGGGTCCTCCGGCCGACCGGGAAAGGAACGATCGGTAGGGAAAAAGTTTTGCAGCTAACTTTGTGTCCTGTAGCCTTTGCCAGCGGTCACACAGTGATAACGAGGCATGGGCAGATAGCACGCAGCAGTGTACATAAAAGGCACTAGAGGAAACACTGGGCACTCTGAGTGTGCTGTACACAAAGTTAGTTCTTCTCTCACACTCAATCAACAAACAACTCCTCACAACACTTATACTATAAAGAAGACCGTGCATACTGATGCTGACAGTGCACTCTAGTGGCAGATGAAATTGATGCATTTTGATTCTCGTACAGCCCAGATTCTAAAAAGTTCTATTTAATGTTTTTACCTCATCAACCTCATTGATTTTTGTAAAGATATGCTTATTCTGAACTTGATGCCAGCAACATGTTTCAAACAAGTTAGGACACGGGCAACAAAAGACTGGGAAAGTTGTGGAATGCTCCGAAAACATCTGTTTGGATCATTCCACATGTCAATTGGTATCATGATTGGGGATAGTGGGGCATCCTGGAAAGGCTCACAAACAAGTATGGGGCAAGCACTTTTTTTGGAATTAGGAGTTTATAAATGCAAAATTACACATGAAATAACCAAGAGGCGGCAACTAAACAAAACTTCTGCCAATATCAAATAATAAAAATCTTTTTTTGACAAAAAGCTTGTCAAATTGAATTTTTGAAGACCTTATAACTTGGCTATATTTTTTGTTTGAGGCGTTAGGTACATCAGGTACTCTCTGTATCCACTTGGGACGAACATGGCAACTCTTATTTAGAAATAACAGGTGCAGGTGAATAATTGACAAGTACTGTATGTGCACATTCATGTCAATTCATCATTTCCCGAAGGCAAAAACGTTACTTGGGAAGAAGCTTTTCTCAAGGCCCTTTCATCACAATATTAAATTATCAGGTCTCTGAATTGAGAGGGCTGTAGAATTGTAGATTAAAGAGATAACAGGCTCAGAGTTAAAGCTGCTGTAAGCATTTATTGTTTTATTGCATTTTTTGCTTTGGTTTATTCAGTTTCTCTCTATGTGCTGGGACAGTTGTCTCTGCCTATTTCAACAATTAAAAAATCTAATTATAAAACAAAATTGCTTAACGATTGGAGTAAATGAACAGTGGAAGCAGACAATAGTAAATAAGCTTAAACTCTAAATTAAATATATGCTATAAAGGCTCATTAAGGATGAAACACAGGGACAGAGCTGGGTGCATCTCTCCCAAAGATATGATTCCAGAGCTCTTAACAGAAATATGTTTGCCATGCAGTAACATTGCAGTTAAGCACTAAAAAAAAGGGCTGCTCTGATTTTTTGGTGGGATATTGGTTCATCGATCAGTTTCTCTAAAATGTGACAAGACAATTTGCACAAATATCATCTCTGTGCTCACATTTAAACAAAGGGAGAAAAAGCAAAGGAAGCCACTGCTGTTGAGGAGCATGTTCTTACAGGTGAGACAACCGAGACCAGGTGTGTAAATGATGTGCACGCACAAAAACCATGCCTTTTAACACACATGAACTGGCATTTATATGTGAATGCCTTTATACAAGGTATTCAATCCCCACAATGCTACAGTTGTAGTCCAAGCAATGATGATTTTAATCCACTAACATCATCCAGATAATTATACAAAAGCACAACTATTGAATGAATCTCATTGTGCTGAGAATCAATATTACAGAAAGAACTCATCGAGTTGAGAATTACTTCTCAACCTCCTTGTTTTCCAAATGTACAGTATGTTAACACTGTCAGCTGCTGTATCCTGATTTCAACCAGACTTGACACATCTGTCCTTGATGTTGGGACCTGCGGATGTTCTCACCAGTCTTACAAATCAATTCCAACTATCACTATCACTGCAGAAGAATACATAATACCAAATGCACCACTGGAGGCAATCTGTCATAACAATAAAATGATACATGGTGGTTCAACAGTTTCTCTACCCAATAAAAAAATAAAAACCGTTATCATGTTCAAATGTATTTCCCAGGGAGTGGAGGAGTTTAATAGCGGAAGGAATGTATTTTAGAGAAACAATAAAGGCTATTGGATGTGGAGATGGACTTTTTAAAATTGAAGATAAAGATTTGAATGCCAACATATTTTTTCTATGACACCAACATCATATCGCTCATAAAATCTGAAATAACTCTTTAAAAAGTTGCAGAGTCAAGCAAACGCCAAACTCTGGCCGTGTTGATGTTATGATGTAATCTTCCAGCGAAATACACACCAACACCGTCCTCGGGTTTTGCTACTGTTGTGTGGAAATGGCTTCAGGGAGCTTTTATAAATCAGGATCATTGCAGGTGTCCGAGGAACACAAACAACACACACCAATGCACATACACAAACACTGTAAATTTAAATCTTTAAGCATCTGCACTGTTACTTGAGCACCCACTTCAGGCTGCGCCCCCACAAAAACAAACACACACAAACTCACATTTTTATTGTTGGTCCCTCTCCAATATGGGGCTATAAGCAGTGGCCAGTTTTTATGTCTTTTAATTAGTACACTGTCACCATGGCAGCATCCAGCTGGCAAACAACCACCGCCTTATGCACACACACATAAACAATGGCAGAGGTAGAAAATAAAGAAGAGAAGGAGTGTGTTTCGCGAGGAGAATGTGCGACAGAAAGTCACATCGTGGGTGCTGCCCATAGGCCTTCATTATGATGGGTAAAATGTGTGTGTGTTAAGTAAGTGACTCGTGTGTACCTGAAATTTGGTGCAGATGCCCATTCCAGAGCCAGGCAGGCCAAGTCCACAGCAGCATACACCAACAGGAAGAAAATGGTCACAATACTGGCGATGGTGTTGAGCTTCCCTGAAAACAGCACCAGCTACACAGAAGGAACAACGCAGAGGAGGGAGAGAAGAGAAAGAGAGAGGATTAACATTCAGAGCAACCAGTCATTCCAAAGTGGGACAGAGGAGTGCATTTTAATGCCTTCCTCATATGACCTTTTCCGACACCAACCTACTTTTCATTCCCCAAAACGAATCTCTAAAATATGAAGTCAAGCGCGTGATTTGCATGTTCATGTGCTTTTTGAGTGAAAATCAGATGATAAAACATCTGATTTATAAGTAACGCAGTGTCATCTACCTTCTTATGGAAAATGGCAATACAAGCTCATGTATCAGTCTTAAACGCCTGTTCTGTATGTATGAAAGTGAAAGACCCCCTCTAGATATGCTTGAAGACACTCGTCTGTTATGGCTAATACTGAAATTTGTGTCCAAAATGTTTTTTCTAACATTTGCTGATTAAAAAATTCTTTAAAAAAACTCTTAAAATGGCATCTACTCTTTTTCCCCTCATTATAAAATAGATAAAATGATACCATAAACATGCTCACACATACACATGTAAAACTGAGATTTAAGTTGAAAAACAAACAAACTTTCCATCTTCAGCAGATAAATGTGAAAAAACAGCCTTCTAGTGTCAAACTCTGAACAATCACGCTCAAACATCAAATGGGGCTTTTCCGCTGGCACTTCTTGGCCATGCTGAGTCAAAGCTTACTTGCATTTCCATTATCAGTTTAAGCTTGTTAATTTGTGCCAAGCCACACCCAAGATGGACCTTCTCCCTAGTGGGACCAAAGCATGCCCTCCAAGTGAACGGGTGACGTGTTACGACCCCATCAAACCCATGATGACCCCCCTTCTCCCCCTCAAACAAGCGTGTGTTGTACTGCACTCATGTCTGTTCAGGAAGCCTGAGAGAGAGACATTTTTAAAAGTCTCTGTGTCCAGGTCTCAGTTCATCTGGAGTTTCTAATTGAAGCTCTTTAGTTCCTCTCCTGCATCCATATTCTGTTTTGTACTTTATTTTAATTTTAGTTTCATAATGTTTGCTTTAAGCTGTTTCGGGAGTCTTGTTTAGCTACTGCTGATTAAAACCCAACATTTCCTGATATTGCTGCCTGATGATAAAAGCTTTTATTTAACAAAATAACGGGGGACTTCTACTGCAATAATTTATAGGAAATGAAACATGTTTATCACCGAATTAGCAAAGCTTTGTTAGCGGTGATTCTTTGATAATACTGCAAGGAAGAAGAGCCGCTCCGTCGACCCCTACACAAGACAAGTGCATCATCAGCTTAAGACACACCTTCGAGCAGACAGCCTTGTTGCGATGGAATTGCAAATCCCTGCTGCACTGGGCTGACGTGACAAGTCAAACCAAGTCGAGCTAAGAGAGCACATGTATATGGCGGACCGCTTCAAAGAATTCAGACTCAACTCAAAAGAAACTGAAACAGTAGAATCAAAAAACACATTGTGACAGACGGCAATGCTGTTAACCTACAGGATCTGACGACAACGCTAAATAATCTTTGACGGTCTTTGATTGATCCCAAACGCAGCACTGAGTGCATTTATCAAACCTGATCGCTTTTTGTAAATAACTAGTTAAAAACAACTAAAACTCAATTCAAGATTCAATTCAGATATGTAATTTTCTTCATATCTCTTCTTCTATAGTTTTATATCCTGCAGCAACAACTTGAAAATGAAATGAGTAGCTGAAAGCATAAAGTGTTTCTCTTACTATATGGACAAATCCAAACATGGATGACTACATCAATTCAAGTCCACTATTTAAGGTCTTAGCTGGAAAAAAATGAGATGCCTGCTATCTGTGTGTTTTATACATTTCTCGTTTGTTCTTAATAAAAAAAAAAAGAGAGAGAAATAAAAAAATTTACATAAAATTTGCTATCATCTGAGTTTAGTAAATCAGGGTATTTTGCCAACTGTGAACCAGATCCAAAATAGAGCCGGTTATCAGATCTGAACCCTGGCCACTGAGAATAAATGGTAGAGACCCAGAATGGTCCCCTTTATGAAAAATTAAAAATGAATGCATTCAAAATAATTTGAAAAAAAGTTCTAATTAAAAATACACATTCTACACACAGTGGCTTTGAATAATCTGTTGTCAAGGTCAGAGCTTCCTCACATTTTTCGAGTCAAGGACCCCAAGATAATTGAGCATTTGTCCAGTTTGTTCCCAAGACACCTTTTTTCTGCTGTTAGATAGGACTATCTGTCTGCACTGTAGTTGGAAGGTGACAGCAAGGATAGATTTTTAGCAACATCTAGGGAGCAAGAATTAAAATGAATTTGTTCTCCGTCTTCCTGGGGACCAGTGTAGGACCTCAGGTGGTCCCCAGGCTCCACTTTTGGAGCCACTGATTGAGGCTAATGTTCAGTTTGAATTAAGATGCTATCAGCTGCGTGCGGTCAGCTACGTCAGCCGCAGCAGCTACCAGATAAAACAGCCAAGTCGAGCGACAATTAAAATTCTCACCGTGACGTGGAGAGAGAGTCGTGCATGTACTGACAGCTCATGAATGTATGAGATTCTCCCTTCCTCTCTGACTGAGGAGTAGTAGGTGACTTGTAACAGAGGAAGGAAATGATGACCCCATTAGAAGTACTGCTCACTGCCATGTTCTCTGACATCACTATGTGTGAACAGGGCTGTGTCTTACTCACTCCTTTTGTTCTTGGCTTTTACATCTGTGGTAACTCGCAGTAAGAGTTTCCACTGTTTCGTCTGCATTACATTTTGCTGTAATAACCACAATTATGCTTAGATTTATATTGTAAGAAGGAGCAGATATTTGTGTCAACAAAGCAGAATTTTATGTTTTAAAGATGCATTGTTTGAATTTTTTGCCCATTTGGGGGTAACGCAATAGGCCAGCACAACGCAGATGAACAGTCTTTATCACCTCATAAAGCTGCTTTGGATAACTTGTTAGCATACAGTTGCATATTTACATGCCGGGCAGACAGCTTGTTAAAATAGAAGTATTGGTTGGTGCAGCTTTAAAGCTCCATTCAAGCCAGAGCTTCTCCCTGTTGTTCGGTTAACATTCGTCTTTCAAACAGGATGTAATCCATTACCATGGCTACCAGATGTGATCATTTTTACTTTCGAAAAGCTTACTGTGTTTACAGACTGTTTTTACAGAAAGACATTTTTTGAATTTATTTAAAGATTGTTAAATGTGTGTGCAAAGATCGCCTGGTATGCACAGATGAAGTTACATTTGAGTGTGTGGTTTTGAGATAATTTTCATACTCAAGATCCACAAATGCATGCTGCGTTTAAGTAGTGGTTGAAAGCTGGGATATCTGGGGTTTCTGTGAATTTGTGTGTAATTTCAATGTGGGAAAGGTGTTTTTCTGAATAAACACCCCGCACTTAGAACATATAGACTGTATTTGCCAAGCCTCTGCACAGTAGCCTTTAAATGTAGATGATTCAAATATGCTACTGCTAGGTGGTGGGCTTGCTCTACTACTGGGAATACAGCCAGTCCAGGAAAAAAACGGATGTCATTGGTTGTTGCACACGTCCCGGTGGCTCATCCTTGAAAAGTGAGTTAGCGTTATGAGCTAAACAACCTGTTGTAAGCAGGAAAATATGTTCACTTTGCATTATGAAAACTATAAGCTCAATATTTCAGGTAACATAAGATAACGTTATCAACGTCTGGTAGTTGGGGCACTAGCTAATCATCTTACCGTTTTGTAATAACAAACTAACATTGACCTTAACTTAACTACCACAGTGTTTTCCTGGTCACTTTTATCAAATGTGTTATTGCAGTCAATACAGTTTTAAGGCTATGTGAGTATGCCCGTTAGCTGCCTATTCCTCAGCTATGGAAATTGTGTCATTTGAATTTATAACCAAGTTAATATAGTCTAGTTGTCTGGTGTCAGCTAACATCAGGTCAGCTTAACCATGTAGATGGTTATTAAGTAATCTCATAGTATCTCATATTGATATTCAAAAAAATTATCTTTTTAGCTTTCACAGCTTGAAATACTTCTATGTAATTGAAATGACAGCTGTGAATAGTTGTACGGTTCATCTGAAGTCGATTAATACAACTGTTTCTGATATGTGTTGGACATCTTATACTTTTTATAAAAAATGCACTTCATAAACACACAAAAACTAATGTTCAGGTTAATTTGACCTAAACTGTGGTAACGTTAATTCTTCATTCCTAAGCGTTTTAATCATTAATGAAAATTCTGAACACTAGCAGCTAATTGCCAACTAACGTTACAGGGTAAAGCTAAACTGATGTTAGCTGAACAGTAATAAAAACTATGCTTGTTATGAATCCCGATGACATAACTTATTAACATAACATATTGGTGACTTAGTTAAAATGACTCCAGCAATCAACTGTTTACAGTAGTTGAGCTAATGTTAATGTCGCTGTTAAGAGGTTGGTAACATGACGCCCAACATGACTTCACCTGCTTAGTTTTAGGTTGGAAATTAGACAGGCCAGAATGAAAGTCTGTCGAATATCCAACCTAAAACTAACTTCACCGTAGGAATGAACGGTGCACAAAACTAACAGACGTTGATAATGTTATCCGACATTACCTGAAATATTGAGCTTATAATTTTCATATTGCAAAGTGTTGCCGCTCACAACAGGCTTTTTAAGTAAGACACCTGTTGTATGCTGTTTGCCTGGACTGGCTGTTTTCTCATTAGTGGAACCACCTAGCAGCTGCTTATTCAAACCATATACAGTACATTTATAGACTACTGTATAGTGTCTGTACTTGGCAAATATATATTTTCTAATTGCAAGGTGACGAGCCATTCTACCTATTTAGAAAAAAACCTTTCCCACTTTGAAATTACACACAAATTCACAGAAAGCCCAGATATCCTAGTTTTCCACCAGTACTAAACGCAGCATGCATTTGTGGACCTGATCTGTGTGTAAAAGTGTGCACACACATTTAACAATCTGTGAATAAATACAGAGATTGTCACTCGTTTTTAGACATCTGTAAAAATGAAAATTATTACATCTGTTAGGTTAGAGTAAAAATCTCTGTGTAAAATATTTGGATTTATTAGGTTATGATGTGTGCATTTGTTTTTCATATGTGTTCAAACGGCTTGGTAATTGTGTGTGGAATGGAACATGCATTTGTGAGTACCCAAAATTACGCACAAATTGTTGTACACATTCGTAAATGCAATTTTTCATTTGTTGATCATTTGCAAATTAATCTCTCTCCATAAATGACTTGCTTTCTGGGAGACAGTGCTGGTGCCTCAACAGCTTCTTAAAGCGTCCTCTCAACACGCCTGCCGAGCTTGGAGGATGATGTATGACTTCCAGATTCTATTTTAGTCACACATCATTGTTCAATTTTAGACAACGGCTTATTTTTTTTTAGTTTGAGCACAAAATTAAATTATTTGTCAACAAGTATTTGATCAACATTGTCAGGAAATAACAAAAATCTCATTAAAGGAGACCTATTATGCTTTTTACTTCAGTGTGTTATATAAGTTCTTGTGCATGTAAAAGGTCAAAATGTACACCAACAGAAGCTCCTTTCTCCTACAGAAAACACTGCTCCTGAGACACCCTCATCAGGAGTCTCGCCTGTTATTCCGTGACTTCGTAGCGGCACATTAGATCACCATGTCAGGCATTTGCATAATTTATGGCTAGCGGCTAGTTTGGCACATCTGTTATCTGTTATTAGCGGTGCTGGCTCAGGCATGTGTGAGCTGACCAATCAGAGGAGACTAGGTATTTGACTTGAAACTAAACAACATAAAAGAATCAGGCAAGTAAACAAGTATAAATGTCCCACATCAGTTAAAAATTGAACACGATATTGGTGTACTTACTTTATTTTTATCCACATATGGTCAGCTGTGCCTTCCATAAGAATTGTAGCTGAACTATTCATCCAGTGTCTAAATTACAATCATTACTAACAACTGTGTATTGAACTGAGCACTGGCATAAACACTCCCAAGTTATAACAATGGAAAACTTCTCCACTGCCACTCTCCATCACCACAGCTTCTTACTTTGGTGGAGGAACACTAAGTGAGCATAGACATTAAACATTTTAGCAAAGACCATCATTAGATCTTCTGTACTGAATGAAATCTTCTCTGTGGATGTTCATTATCAAGTGTGCTTTCTTTATGTGTATGTGAGCTGCTGAGACTGATTGTGCAGAACAAAGAGGCAACCACAGCACTGTACCTGGGAGAGTATAGTCTTTCTCTCCAATTATCATGCCTTTTAAATTGGCCATTGAGAGACTATGCTGGAGTTGGAGTATATTTTCTTGAGCTCAAGGGCATTTCATTAGTATAAATGTAGGAAAGAAAGTAGAAACTGTGCAATCACTAACTTTGTGACCATGAAGTAGGAGTAAACTGAAGGGGAGAGAGAGGAGAGAAGGTAATGATGGGGAATTGAGATTAATGATGTCACATTATTGACAGGCGGTCAGAAATAGAGAGAGAATGATGAACTGAGGGAGCAATGAAGATGGAGAAGAGGGGAGAGAAAAAACGAGATGGATAAAAGAGGGGAAAGAAAGAAAGACAAGTGAAAAAAGACAAGGCGTGTTGAGCGAGCATCTCTGACCTCTGGCAGTCAAAGTCAGTGGGAGTCTCTCCAGCGCTCCCTTGGGTGCGGGCTCTACTAGAGCATTAATTAGCCATTAACTCACAGGCCAGCGTGGACAACTGCTGTCGTAGTGCACAAAGTATGTGTGTGTGAGATGTGCGTGACATGTGCACGAGCGTGCAACCACACACACTAAATCTCAATTTGAAAGACTGTTTTTACTGGAAAGCAGTGTGCATAAATTGCCATAAATTTGACTGAAATAAGTGGCCTCACACAGACACTTTTATCAAATAGGAATTATGTGGAAGCAGCTGAGTAATGCGTTGGGCTACAACAACAACAACAACCAACCGTTTCCAGAAATGTCTCCATGTTACAGGTAGCAATTGGACACTGCTTCCTCCTTTAGTGTGTGTTTGGGTTCAGATGCAGATACAGCAGCTCTTGTGAATCAACACAATTTTGAACGACACTTTTGCAGCTAACTGATTTTGGGTGATTATCGAAGCCATACATGACAGAATTTGTACAAAAGTTAGCTAACATCTTAGCTAATCATCATCTGAAAGGTCCCATAATATGCTAATTTTCAGGTTCATACTAAATATTTTGGGTATCACATAGAAAATGTTTACATCCTTTAATATTCGAAGACATTTTTTTTTTTCTGATACTGTCCATTCCTGCAGCACCTCTGTTCACCTTCTGTCTGATCGCTCCGTTTTAGCTCCTGTCTCTTTAAGGCCGCCCTCTCAAAAAGCCCAGTCTGCTCTGACTGGTCAGCTCTCACAGGCCTGAGCAGGCACCGCAGACGGTAGTCCTGCATCAGTCTATCCATCTCTTCTTCTTTTTGAAGGTCTACCTGGAAATGGTGGCTCCTTAAAGGGATAGTTCGGATTTTTTGACATGAAGTTGTATGACATCCTCACCATCAGTGTCGTGCATCAGCAGTGACTTTTCCCCCACTGCGTCCTGTGAGCCGAGGTCTGTCCCGCTGTTGTTGCTGAAGAAAGTAGTTACGGCTAGTTTGCGGGGTCACTAAGATAAAGCGTTTTTCTTCAAAAAACAATATCCGTTCAAAAGAGTAAAACATTTGCATCACAAAATCGTTTACGACAAAAAAGTCAGACCTCATGATCACCTGGCACTATTTCCCCTCCCTTCGTATCACTGCGCGCTTCCGCCTGTTGACACACCGCACCGCTCCGTCAGCTGTTTCACGGTGTTTACATGCTCGGATGGTAAATGTAAATATGTCTGACTACGAAACGAGTGATGAAGACATTCCTTTTACCACAGAGCCAAAGGGATATCTTTATGAACCCGAATACACAGACACCGAGCTTCGTCAAATGGAGTTAGAACGGGCAGAGAGAGAGGAGAGAGACAGAGAAGCGGTCCAAGTTGCTGACAATAATAATAACAGTCATCATATAAAAAGGCACCGTCTTTAGCTTGTAGATAGTTGTTCTTACCTGGGGTCGTGGCACAGCAGCGCTCTTCAAAACATGTTTCTTCCTCTTTCCTGGGCGTGTAGGAACATAATCGTCCTTGCTGAAGTGTGCACTACACACACGAAGCTTTTTCACCCTTGGCAGTCTTGCTTCAATGTTCAAGCCTATGGCAAGAAGCCAAAGTTGCCTAATAGCAATGTCCGTGACAGGAAAGCGGTGGAATATATACGGCGACTTGGTGTGATCTTTGTTGTTGCAACCCGGATAATCGCAAATCCGCACCATTTTTATATATCCTCTTGTCTAATAATCTCGCTAGTACTCACGTTAGCTCTCTTGCACATCCGAGCATGTAAACACCGTGAAACAGCTGACGGAGCGGTGCCGTGTGTCAACAGGCGGAAGCGCGCAGTGATACGAAGGGAGGGGAAATAGTGCCAGGTGATCGTGAGGTCTGACTTTTTTGTCGTAAACGATTTTGTGATGCAAATGTTTTACTCTTTTGAACGGATATTGTTTTTTGAAGCAAAACGCTTTATCTTCGTGACCCCGCAAACTAGCCGTAACTACTTTCTTCAGCAACAACAGCGGGACAGACCTCGGCTCACAGGACGTAGTGGGGGAAAAGTCACTGCTGATGCACGACACTGATGGTGAGGATGTCATATAACTTCATGTCAAAAAATCCAAACTATCCCTTTAACACACAAGCTCTCTCTGACAAAATATTTTTTCTAAAGAAAATTTTAGATTGAGGGTTTTAGATCTTATGGTGTTTATTTTTACTGTGAGCTCTGAATTTAAGATTAATGACAAGTGACTGAATAAAACTGACTGCATATGTGAAATTTGAATGTTGTCATGTGCAATGTCCATTTTTTGCATCAAATTCTTTTTAACCAGACTTACTTTTACCTCACCTATCCAAACTTCTCGTAACTTTTTGTTTTTCTTCTTCTCTCCTTGTTCTTGTAGCCCGCTTATTTTCCCTTTACTTAAAAGTCCAATAATAGAAAGCCTTGGCTTGTACCCTCCCCCTCCTCCTCCTCCTTCCCTTTCAATCCTGCGGTGTGTGAGTGTTCAAGGCGAGATTACAATCAGACTTTTGTCATCAGTGAATCATTCAAATGGCGGAGGAAGAGGCAGAGAGAGAGAGGACGAGGGAGTCAATGATCTCTGATGGCGACGGCAGCGCAGCTAACGATTTCCATCTAATTGCTCCTCCTCTACTCATGGAGAGAGGCAAGGGATGAAGAGAGGAGGACGAGAGGGACAGAGAGTGAGAGAAAGAGAGGGAGAGCACAAATAATGACAAGCCATTCAGCCTTTAACACTCACCTCTGATAATGATGGGATAGTCAGGCCTATTTGCTCTTAAGATCCTCCTCCTCCTCTTTGTCTCTCTATCCTCACCCTCCACCCCTTCTGCCAATATTTTCTTCTCAGTCTAAATTGACTTCTTTCCCCCACAAAGAAGACATAATAGAAGAGAAAAAACAGTACAGGAAGATTTCAGCTGTTCTAATACTACTGTATTCCTGGCCTCTGTCTAATCGGTCCCTGTCTGTTCTTGAAACAATTTTTGCACTCCTCCCACAAATTTCTCAGATGCCACTAATTTTGTCGGAAGCTTGGGGAAATGATGGCTCTCCTTCTCGTGCTCCAACTCTTTAAAGTCACTCTGACTGGTTGAGGGAAGCCCTGCATTTATGAGTTAGACTTACTCTGACCTACCCAGTTGGGGACTGCATCAACCATGGATCTATACATATATTAATATATATAAATCTATAAAAAACTGCCGTTTGCATTTTTGTATTATTATGTCAATAATGGAAATTGTTGAAGTGGCCCTCCTACAAGATGACAATACGAGCAGTGGCTGGTAATATCTGCCAAATGATGTATAGTTTGTGCTCGACTACTAACTACATTCAGCAGGACTCAGTAAAAAAGGACTAAATCGTCTTCACTTGGTCCCAAATGCAGCTGCTTGGCTTTCAGGTGGAACTTTTAGAAAAAAATCAATTTCAGCATCCCTACGCTGATGTCCCACTGCTTCCACAATTCATTTTAAAATTGTTTTAATTACTCATGAGGCATTAAATGTATTGGCTCCAAGCTATATTTCTGACTTACTAATTGTACAAGGGAGCTCACTGAAGTTGGCAGCAAAAGCTCCTCACACAGTCCCCAAGTCAGTAGCACCTTATAATAACCATCATTAATAAATGGTAACCTTATATAGTTAAACTTGAGTTAATAGCTATTTCACTGTTAACACTCACTGTTTTAAACCATTTATTAAGCAACTGTTTATTGTATGGTAGCAACTGATGTTTATAATACTTTGTAAATTGGCAAATAAATACTGTGTAGTTCAGTTATAAACATTATTTGGATGGCCATTAAAAAGTTGCAACTGATGTTTGTGAACCTTTAAGATTAATTCATGAATTAAAAATATGTATACATCAAATATACAATTTATTAATGATTGTTATTATAAAGCGCTGTACAAATAAAATGTATTATTATTATTATTATTATTATTATTATTATAAAGTGCTGTGCCTGAGTCTAAGGGTGAAAATACATATGCTGTTATTACACTGTGGAATAAAAAACGGCAACATTGCTAATTCCAGCTTTAGAAAGTATATTATTACTGCCTCTCATGTCCTTAGTGAGGGCACTTTGTAACTATTTTAAGAAAGTGTATTGATCTGATTTTTCCAATTACAATTAGAATAGTGATTAGGAGAAAATGTGTTATTTGGCAGGAAAAATCAACTGACTACAGACCCTGCAGCTAGTCAAAATATAGGCACCGCACAGCAGAGACACAGCGGAGACAATGTTGAGCATTGTGTACACAAAACATAAAACGAATCAAAACATAATTAAAATTAGGGATGTCCCGATCCCGATCCTGATTGCGGGATCAGGATCGGGGCCGATATGGGCATTTTTTCACTGATCGGGATCGGCAATTTTGAACGTGGACCCAAGCCCGATTATTTTTACGTCAGCTGTCGTCAACGGAGCACAATTTGTGGCAGAATGCAGTCGTGCTCGTAACGTTAGTCTGGAGAACCTGTGGATAAAATGTCTGCAGTGTGGAAATATTTCAAATTAGAAAGCGAAAGCAGTCCAACGGCAACACGTAACATCTGCAATACGACCGTTTCGCGAACTGGTAACAAAGGCGCTGCATTTAATACTACAAGTTTGATACGGCACATAAACAAAAACATGAGTTCACTCAAGCAATACAGGCAAAGGCACCGAAGCAACAAACACTCGTGGATACTTTCAAAAGGAAAGAGAAATATCCTCGAGACAGCGACATGGCCACAAATATTACAGAGAAGGTCATTGAATTCATCGCTCTGGATAACCAGCCCACCTCTGTGGTAGAGGATCAGGGTTTAGTTACTGACTTTGTTTACTTGTTGTTTTTGTTGAAAAAAAAACAAAAAACTAATGAAAACCAATGTTCCAATATGCAGAATAAGAAAGAGCCATATGAAAGTATTTACTTTGTTTCAACAAAATAAAAAAAGCTATTAATAACAGCTTGGATGCAGGTGATTTTTTTCTTAATGCAGCTGTATTATCAAAGAAAATATTAGTTAGGGCTAAGTATTGGATCTGGACTTATTAAATGACTCAGATCGGGATCAGGGGGGAAAAAAACCTGATCGGGACATCCCTAATTAAAATCTTTTTCCTTTTTTGAGAAAGCTAACGTGTGACAAACAGTATTATAGAAAAAGTACTGTTGTGCTGCAGCGATGCACTGGTCTAAAAGTCTTGTTCTCCAGATGTAAGAAAACATGTTTGTTTGGTACAGACCCCCGAACAATGTGTGATGCAAAAAAAATCATCCCCATTAATCATGAATCATATGGCAATATCTGTCCTAATGATCGCAATGTGATATTTTTAGCGCAAAATGATGCCCTATATCAGAGTTATTTTTTTTAAAAGTCATGCAGTTTTAGTTGCAGTGGGGGTTAGGGTTAAAATAGCGTTTTTCCCCTTTGTAAAATCTGTTTGTTGGAAAACAATTTAATTACTTTTTCTGGGAAACTCATTGAAAACTATTCAACCGAACAAACTTCAGCACTTTTTTGGAATTCAAGCATTATTTGTTCGACACAAATGCACAAATTATAGACAAGCAGAACAGGTTTGCCTGGACGCAGGCTGAGCAGTCACAGGACACAAAGACATCAAACTGCCAAAAGTGATCCAGTTTCTTCTCTGAATGTGTTTGAAGGAAGAATCTTTCTGACCTTTCTGCCAGAGGAAAGTTTCTATGACAAGACTACACAATCCAGACAATAGGAGCTCGGGTTGATTTTGTCCAACTACCTTGCCAACCTTGCCTCTATTACACTGAAATAAAAGTAGCTTGTTTGAAGCTCCTCTTCCTTCCTATTGTGCTTCATTGCTCGCGTAGCTCAGCAGGAATTTCTCCTTGATATATTGATTTCACTGAAATATTTAATACAAAGTCTACAGCTGCTGCTGTATCAGAATTCTTGACCCTTGAAGCTTTCTATTTTTAGGCCAACAAACACTTGAATTCAGTAAAACTTTTTGGTCTTTTAATCTAATAGAGCCGACGGGGGATTATTGGAATTTGGACAAAATGTAGACCTGAAGGGAGAAATGGAATGTAACTGTTGTGTCTGAAGAAGAAATTTGATTTCTACACCCAGTTTCTCCTCAGACAACACTTCACATTTTCTTTTACAACAAATTAGATCAAAATAAAAACTTCTACTAAAAAAATGTCATCCATCAGTGTTTTTGAGATATGATGCCTGAACTACAAGGCAGCTTTGTTGTGATTTTCCTTTGGGTGGCTACAGTCAGTAACTTTTGTAGTATCAACTTTCTTTGTTGACTACCGTCTCCACTAACCTGCACGAGAAACCAGGAGATGAGCACCGACACCCAGGGGTTACCACTGTGGGACGTCTTCTTAGCCGGAGATAGCACCTTACCTACCGGGATGAAAAGAGATCTTGGTGAATACAACAAACTCTTCAGATTTGGGAAGTGAAAATTACAGTTATCATTCTTTAGTAGCAGCTTTCATTTAAAAACCCACATCAGTGACACCCTTGATGCATGCACGGACAAAAAAGCTTTAATCACCGAAAGAATGAATGTCATGAATCACCATCCTGTGTTTGATGAGAAGATGTAAATAGATATGAGCCTGTTCAACTGTCAATACCTGCAAAACTTCACACGAGCACAGTTTTACTTGAGCCCTTCTATTGACACTTCCCTCACTGCTATCCTGATGATTTCTGACACTACTTTCCACAAGTCACCATGAAATATTAAAGTATTCACTTTTCATGCAACGTTTGCTGCCAGTAGACAATTTCTCAGTGACTCACACAAAATAGAATATAAAATAGGAAACAGAATATTGAAAGACTACAGAGCAGTGAAGGTCTGCACGGAAGAGTTTTTGTAAGGACTTTGGCTCGGCCCTGCAGGATTTATAACAATTAATGGACTGTGCTCCTTTTTCTCTTATAATTCATGTTGTTTTCTATGGCAACAGACACAGACCAAATTATGGACCATCAGTCCTCAGACTGGCTACAGTTTACAGAAAAGATCCGATTTGGACAGTGGACAGCAATCTCTAATGTTACTGACATTTTAAATGAAATACATGTAATTAAAAAAGAGAGAGCGAGAGAGAGGGAGGGAAAGTGAGTGGGTGGGCGAGACAGCGGTGGAGACAAATTGAGCTGACACGTAACTTTATTTAATACCTTATACGGCTGTATGGTTTGCTGGAAGACAAATCATTTACATACAGCCTCTCATTTCTTTGATCATCATGTCATGTATGAAACGTCATGTATGAAAAAAGATTTGTGACATGACATGACATTTGTGTAGAATGGTGTGGCAGCCCTGCACAGTTACACATTAAAGGCAGACCCCATAAACAGCGAACGCAAAAAGAAGTGAAAAAAGAAGGGTATCTTAAAAGGGGGTTAGACCAGGGGTGGTGAGGGGGGAGGTGACTGTTGGTGGAGCAGGAATCTGAGTTTAAGTCTAAATTTCACAGCTGATAAAGGACTCGAATTAAATCAGTGAGACTTTAAAGTCAAATCAATGCTGCTGAGAGGGGTAGATTGAGTGATGGAGAGGATGGAGAAAGGCAGGACAGAGGTGAAGGAGTTGGAGATTAGCGAGTTATTGAGAAAAAAGAAATGGAAGAAGTCTGTGCGTGTGTGTTAGTGTGTGTGTGTTGGAAAATTGACCCATCCATCACTTTGTTTGCATAGGACGGTGCAAGGTTAAGCTGCGAGCAGCATGCATGAAATGACAACATCAAGAACAACACATACACACACACTCTTGCACATACAGTGTGGTCATACTGACCATTTTATCCCCCCTACAAGACCATTACACGTTCATAGTTCCACAGTCATTGACTCTTAATGAAACAGATTAATCTAAGTTAACCCTTTGGCTGTTGTTGAACAGACGGAATCATCTGCTTCTGCTCCAGCTAATCACTACAGAGAGGAACTCGCACTTATACTGTCATTTACCTCCCCTGACACACACACACACGCACAGCCACACACAGGCAGAAACAGGCCAAATATATTTGCAGCTGATCGAACAAAGGAGCGCAGGATCGGATACGGAAGTTGCTCAGTCATTAATAACGACAAGGCAGCAGGCAGTATGGATTCACATAGAGAGACGGAAATCATACGAATGCTGCGTTCGCTTAATATGGAAAAAACTTGCTAACATGACAACTCAAGGGGCCCAATCTTAAACCTGGGGCAAGGGGCGCACTGAGCAGCGCAAGTGTCATTGTTTCTGAGCAATGCAGTCATTTTCGTGCTCAGGTCCCACATTGTTCAAGTAGTAAATGTACTTGAGCCCATCTGTGGTAAAATGAGGCGTGGTCAGGTGCACTGATGGCCATCTTGAGGCAGTAGAAAGTGACTGCACCATAGACCAACAAAAAACTGGTATGAAGTCATGGCACAGTATTTTCCCTGCTATTTTTCTAATATTCAAATAGTAAGATGCGCCTACATAGGCAGCTTTAAAATGCGAGTACACTCTGCTTTAACGATTAGAGATGCTGCTTTCAATCATTTAAAAGGTTTCCATATGCGCAGTAAATATTGCAGCAAATTTAAGCAGCAAAATCTATAGTTATAAACTTGACAGGACCGCGGAAACAGAATTAAACTTTTAGCTTCTGCAATAATATATTTTTTATACAGCTCTGATGGAGCTCAGGTTTAATCTAGAGGACAGCTGCTTTCCTCCGAACCATTTCACTGTGTGGACCTGAACTGTGTGTGTGAGACCTTTTGATGTGTAAAGAAGACAGAGGATTTATTAATGTAAGATCCTGACTGATTCCGTCAGAAGGTCTAAACAATCAATGAAGTTAAGCTACTGTGCCTTGGGCACAAATGCAGACGCCAGCTCTCTTAATTAAGAGACGCACCTATCCTCTCTGCTGCTTGGGCATAGCTGCAGGTAATGTAATTACTATGTTCCTCATTAAAGACGTATGTCACCCATCTGCATCCCATCCACTATTAATAAGATTTTTATGACCCAGCTCGCCTGATCACCGCATCACAATTACACACAGAGGGATGTGCAGCAGCGCTCCTCCTCCTCCAATCGATATCAGTGCATTTGGAGTTGTTGATGGGACAGGCGATTGAGAAATGGCAACGTCCAGCAGCCAAGTACCACTTACCTGACCCTCAGGGAAGATGAGTGCAGCTGTGAGATGACACTCACTTATGTTATGCCCAAAAACACACCTATGACTAATTAAGAGTCTAAATATAACCTCTTTATGTCTTGCATCTTACTTTGCACCCAGTTTAACTAGCAAAAGGGAGTTGAACACGCCTTAAATGCACCTGTGCCATGGACTGTAGACCATGCGCCATAGATCGATTAAATAGGGTCTGCATTGTTTTCGAGTTATGTTCCTTGTCGCTTGATTAGATTCTTAAAAAAAAACATACACAGAGTCCCATATATCTTTAAAGGTTCAGTATTCTTGAGATTAAACAGCTGGTACAACATGTCATCAAACCATGTCTAAAAGGCCAAAGTACTTCTGCTTGTTTTGAATGGCTTAACTTGACAATGGAGAAAACAGCCTCCTGGTGGTTCCACTGCACTGCCTTTTAGATCCCTTTCCAGACCTTGTTGCGTTTTGCATGTCTTATCTAAATATAATGCACAATACAATATAGATAAGGTCCTACATCTTCTGACAGTTTCTCTTCTTGGTTATACGAGTGAAAAAGAAGCTGAAAATAGTGAGGAATGAAAAAAATATCAGGGTCAATCATCAAGTCTTTAAAAAAGTGTTATGTTAGTGACATTTCACTTATGATTTAAATCATATCATGTGTTTTAAGACACATCTGTGACATCTCAACTCCTGCAAGAAAAGTGTATTGAGGAAAACTCAACATGCTTATTTGCCTTGGAAGCCAGAGGTATTACATGATGAGTTCAGATTTTTTTCAGGTCCATCTTAAAGTCACTACACTGGGAAATTTCTTTAATTTGAGAAAGATTTAAACTCAAGGTGTGATTGTTTACTTATTGCATTTACTGAAGCTAGAATGGGCAGCACTCCAACATTTTTTATATTCAAAGTTTTTAAGTACTGTCATTTACTAAGCCACTGGCTGAAAACAAACAAAAGTACAGAGTACTGAAGAGTTAAAGGTTTGTGACAAGATGTATTAATTAAGCTTGTTGGTTGATGATGAGGTATCAATATTTGGCCCCAACTGAGATGATATCAATCATTTGTTTCAAATAAAAAGTACCTGTTTGCGAAATGTGTAATATTTAGATGGGCTACATAGAGTTGTAGGTTGTGTTCACATTAGGTACGATTGTTTTGTACCGTGAGTATGATTGCCCCTCTTCCCCTCTCCCCCACCAGTCAACTTTCACATTAGTAATGTCCTTTCATACCCGAGTAAACTTGTGTGTGTACACCGTCTGATACAGTAGGTAGTGGTATGCACCTCTGCGATCCACCAGTATACACACAAAAGAAGAGGAAGAAGAAGCAAATACTTGCATCATAAACCCACGTCATAGTAGTCCACTTCCTTGTTTTGGTACAGTTGCTTTCACACCTGATACAAACAGTTCTCGAGTACAGATGAACCGTACTCGAGACCACCTTTTCAACAGTTCATTTGTGTTCACACTTATCAAATGAACTGGACTTTGGGGAGAGCTTTCGATGAAACATTAATTTAAACTTTCTATTATGTAATAAACATTCAAAATAGGCCAACTGCCTCTCTCCCCCAACAACAACTTGAGCAGCATTTTCAGAGATCATTCTTCCCGAGCAGGAAGTGGTTGTTACACCTACCAAACAAGTCGTCCCTGGCCAGGGCGTAGAGGATGCGTGAGGCTCCGATGAGGTTGCTCATGGCAGCGGAGAGAGTGGAGGAGTAAACCCCGATTGTGACAAAGGGATGCCAGATGTTGATGTCTCTTAGGAAACTATAATCCCTCTGAAGCAGGACTCTGTAAAGGTTTGGAGAATACAATTCAACAAATTACTTAAAGAGCCATGCATGGAAAATTGGTATTGGCTTTCACTACGGACTAATCACCTGTCAGCAGAGTCAAAGCTTAGTGTTATATTTGATTATATTCTATTACTCATTTATGACAACAAGATGGCACCACATGATTGGCAGACTGTTACAGCAGCTCTATACTGAACTGTCCTTTGGCTGGTGTGACTCACAAATGTCCCCGTTTGCAGGACTAATAAAGGAATTCCTGATTCTGATTCTGATTATGTTATTAATGAGACAGCCTCTTAATTTTACACTTAAAGTGCACCAGATTGATGCATTTAACTGTAAAATGTGCACAATTTTGTCCCTGGGGAGCACAGTACCACCATAGTCTCACAAAATCCAGTGGGACACACTGCAGATACATCTGCAGCAGAATGTACAATATGTTGGCAGATATGCACAAAGGAGTTGTGCAGCAGTAATTGCAACTGTAGTAGTATTTGACTTTAATTCGTCTTAATTCCAAGGTCAAGAATAACCTTTCATCCTTAACTTCTAAGCCAACACAGAGAGGAGGTCCATTCGATGAATCAAAACAGTTTCTGAGTCCACATGTCAACAACTGACTAAATTCCTTCTGCTGATGAAGATCATTTGAAACAGTCTTAAGCACCAGAAAAAGCTGGTACGTGATCTGTTATCTTGTACTTCCTGTAACTGTCAGTGGAGATAGATTGTTCAACTGTAAAATATTTTATACTCAAGACACTTCTTTACCAAAGAATGTATCTCCATGTGTATGAGTTTCGTGACTAAACTAGCACTAAACTCCGAGGCTGCTGGCAATATCATTCGTTTTACAGGTATTGGTCATAAATCAAAGTATTGATTGACTACAGTTAGAATTTTTGACCTGATGATGGCGTTAGATGTAAAGTAAGGATCAGCAGAGTTATTACAATGCATCCCGACAAGAATACAAATGGCTGCACCAAATTTCTTGCCAATCCATCCAATTGTCAAAATATTTGTACTCAAAAACACAAATGTCATCCTCATGATGATGTTTCAGGGCATCAAGAAAGTCTGAAGGATTCATCCTATAGGGACCATAAATATCTGTACTAACTACTACTAACTTGTGTGGCAAACCATGGAAAAGTTGTTGGGATATTTCGGACTGGACCACAATGGTGGACTGACCACCTAGAACACCGTACTAGTATTTTCATATTTAAGAATAGATATTGGTGTCTGTCTCATAAATCAAGTAGAGATAGAGCTCTCATCAGAGGCCAAAAGAGCAGCTTCCATTATATTTTGGACACTATTCATTTCTGGAGGGTATTTTAACTTTCAGGACCTGCTGTTTGCTCCTATAGGATGGCAACACTGATAAAGTGAATAAAGAATGGCAGAGAAACAGAAGCACAAATAAAGCCAAAACCTACATCTACTACTGCAACCTAGCATTGAAAATGTCTACACTACAGAGGAGACACTAATCGCCACTACAGCCATACACAGATAAACTCTAAATTCTATTACATTGATATCAGGACATCAAAATCAAGTGGTCTGAGGAGGTTGTGTGTCATTTCAAACTCATTTGTTCCGGGGGGCAAAACGTGTCCAATGAAAAAGAACAAGATTGAAGAGGAAGTGGTGATTACTCTGCCAGCGTGCCTAATGATGAGATCTTGGAATAAGGACTCACTCCAGCGGGGAGGTATGTGTACGTGTGTGTGCTCAGGAGATGCTGCACTAGACACGGAGGAAGAGAGATCAGAGAGTACGAAAAACCACAGCAGGGTCTGCGTGATTGCGACCTGCCCCCCACCTCTTTTCAATACAACACAGCAAGAGAGAGGAGAATTAGAGTGCAAAGTGTTTCTCTCTCTCTCCCTCTTTCTCTCTCTTGATCCATCTCAATCTCTCTTTGTTTCAATACACACCCAGCACACAATCCATCTATTCCCCTCCCTCATCACCTCCATCTCCCTCATCATGATGTTTTTAAAACCACTCAAGGGTTTTTTCTTTTTTTTTTAATAGTTTTCTGTCTCACTTCTCCCCCACTCATTTTATTTCTACTAGTGTCACTGGCCATTCTCTCTCTGTCTCCCTCTCTCTCCCTCTCTCCTTTCATTTCTCTCTTTGTCTTTATTTCTCTCGTAATTAAGAGTCTCGCCACGTTTTCTTTCAGGTCCAGTGATTTTAATACTTATTATCATGGCCCTGTTAAGTATTGTTCACTCCATCCAAAGATCTGAGAACACTATTATTTCACAAGGAGCCCGAGAGGCAGGCGGCGCGCACACACACGCGCTCGCGCACGCACACACACACACACACACACGTTTGCATTAACACAAATCAAATAAACAAAGGTTCTTGGAGAAGTTAACATCACCCTGGAAATTAGGAAATGCCAACTACTTTATTTATTTGGCATGTATGTGTGTGTGCACGTGTGTGGCTGTGTGTGTGTGTGTGTGTGTGTGTGTGTGTGTGTGCCCGGGTGTGTATGTGAGACGAGGGTGCTGCAGTAAAAAGTTTATGAACCATTGCTTTAATCAGACTCACTGACATATTCACAACACCAAAAAAACTGTTGAGTGGTCTAATACAGGGGCACACAGTCTCAGTATGTTTTGTTGCATAAAAAAGAGAATCGTCCAAAAAAAAAACACAAAAAAAAAGGTGCTAAGCATGATGAGGAATTAAAGTTGTGTGTGAGAGGTGAGTGATGATGTGGGTCAAAAATTATAGGCTGATTATTAATTTCTCTGACGTGCAGCAGAAGCTAAATAAATCTTGAAAAGCTTGACATTTCCAAACTGGCTCTCAAAAACAAAGCCGCTGTAAACGGGGTGACAGTGATGACAAATGGTGTGTGTATTAATGTGTGGGTGTGTGTGTATGTGTGTGTGTGTCTGAGAGAGAGAGACAGAGAGGGAGGTTGTTGTTCATGTGTTGGGTCATGATTGAATGATCAACTATATGTATACTGTGTTTTATCATTTCTTCCAATGCTGTGTATTCATTGCTAAGGGAATACTGTTATATGTGACTCTCTCTGCACGTTTGTGTGTGTGTGTGTGTGTGTGTGTGTGTGTGTGTGTGTGTGTGTGTGTGTGTGTGTGTGTGTGTGGCCTGGATAGTAATTATTGATCAGATCATCCAGCTGAAATGAGCTCTGCCATCCAAATAAAGAGGAGAACAAAAGCGTGAGGGAGCGAGTGACAGATTAAAGGAGCTCGTTTAGAGACGAGGAGGAAACAAAGCTAAAAGGACTAAAAGGAGCCCGCAGAGATTGTTTGGCCGATTGTTCTCGCTCCTCCCGGCCCACTCCATCCTTTAGCTCATTTGTTTACCACGTTTATTCATGCCCTCATTTGTGCATTCATGCGTATTCATCTTTTAATCCATCATTTCATGTGTTTGTGCTTCTGATAATTCACCAGCGCTTCGGTTGAACATTATGGATTAATTATCCTCGATGTTTTTAAATGGGAGGGAAAAAATTATGTGTGGACAAGGAGTGTGTGTGTGTGTGTCGAGGTGTACAGTATAACAACATAGGTGTAAGAATTTTCACCACAAATGTGGTCGTCTCAGCTCTCAGAGGGCGAGGTCAGTCCTCATCAGCACTAACATAACGATTGTGGATCATCTAGTTTAATGATCCTTAGAAAAAAGGCTCAAGTCGGATCATAGTTATTGAGATGGCCCCGAATTATGGCTAACATCACTGCTATGCTCAATACACCATTATGTGACCATTTGTGTCTCTGCGATATGGACCCGATGGCCTTGTTAGTCAATACTCTGACTCTCTCTACATTTCAAAGGTTATTCGCTCTTATGAGTCTCTCCATCAACATGACATGGACATCATTTATATATCACTGCATTTTTTTTTGTCCCATGTTCACAAACAGGGATGTGTGGATACAGAACTGATGTATTTTAGATTAATGCCAATTACAGCCAATTTTTCTGCTCTTATAATCAAAACAACTCAGATATTTACTAATTTAGCTGCCTCAGAATATGGATTTCACCTGGAGCTGCACTAATCAATATTAACAGTGAATTAAATTATTTTGTGTAATGTAAAAAGGGTCACTCGTACTGACAAACTGAGAATTACTGGCCAGTTTTGTACCTCTGTGGTGCTTTTCGCCCATTTTAGATCATTGTTTTGGATTCAAGCCCAATTCTACTCTCATTCGTCTGCAGCAAAAGTTAGTGACTGGCTGGTGAAGAAAGTCAGACATCTATAAGCTTAACGGTAAAAGGATAGTCAAATATTGGATTTTCATTTGTCAGGTGGATATAAAACGCGACACCAAATGAAAGCTAATGTTGCTTTGCATGTGCTTAGTGTGTAACTAGGCAACTGCTTGCTAACACATTCACCGTAACAACACAAAAAAGGGGATACCTTCGAAAAGTAGCCAGAAAAATAAAGAATGCAGATTTAAAGGTCCCATGAAATGATAGTCAGTGACATTAAGGGATCCATCTTTTGTGTAAAGTGAAAGGCTTTTATTAATGGAGAGAAAGGCAGTTGAATTTAATGGGACAGTGGAGATTGTTGAAACATTTGCAGTGACTTTATCCAAGTGGGCTTTTTTAGTTACACCTAGTACTTTAGTTACTACCTAGTTGTAGTTGTGGCAACTACTAAAAAATTTAATTCAGCCAAACTATGCTGAAAGTCTCGAAGCCTTTTGGTCTTGTTTTCAGGCACGCTGCTTCTGTCCTCTGTCATCTGCCTGTGTCAGAGTTTGACACACACAGCACAAGCACAGGGACTTATTGATAAACTCAGAAATCCTAACTCAAATGGCCACACAGGTTGTATAAAACTGGAAAGTGTGTGTTGTTTACAGGCCTTTATCTGTCATTACAGCATTTGTAATAATAAAATGCTAGTATCATTATACATTATATGTGTAAAATGCGTGAAGTGCCCCTTTATGGACCTTTTTAAAGGCCAACAGGAGATTAACATAAATCATATGTGAGTGTTGAATTAATAAAAAAAATTCTTGTGTCTTAAATGGAAAAATAAACTGACTATGTCCTCTTTGTAAAAGTGCAGCTTCATCTTAATCAAATTTGAATTGAAAGTGTCAGATATTTAAGTATTGAGGCAACGCCTGCAGTGAAAGACATGAAAAGATGACAATTTTATGGCCCAACTTTCCACCATGCCAGCGGGGAAAAA
Source organism: Pagrus major (assembly GCF_040436345.1). Lineage (NCBI taxonomy): Eukaryota > Metazoa > Chordata > Actinopteri > Spariformes > Sparidae > Pagrus > Pagrus major. The sequence goes on along the minus strand of NC_133216.1, from coordinate 28,717,143 downwards.
ACAAAGAACTCTTTCTTCAAGCAAAGCCAGTGTCAAAATCTTCAGAGCACACTTGAAAAAGTCTGAACAGTGACAGCCTGAACATGTGGACGTCATTTCACAAAAGACCCGTGTTACCTTTACAGAGTCTGTGTCTGGCCCGGTGTGCTTTGAATAAGTTCGGGCCTCTTAGAGACGACTGAATCGACTCCACAGCAACAAATGCACCGGCACAGAACTACAACCTTTTACTGCTGGGATTTAGTGTCGGTATTTAGCCCCACTTCACCTTGACCTTGGAGGTACTTGGTGTGTAGCCATGGTACACAAGGGGCCAGGAAAAGATAAAGACACATAAAGAAGTAGCAGAAGGAAAAGGAGGCCAACAGAAAGTAAAAGGGAGGCAGAGAGGGGTTGTAAGAGCCAGAGAGAGAGGGAGAGGGAGAGTTAAGTGCTCTCAGGGGAGCAGACTGTGGTTAAGGATTATTAAATGGGATCAATAACTAACAAGGCCTCTGTGAACGCATGCACGAACGCGCACACACACACACACACACACACTTCCTCCTTCTCTCTCCTCCCTCCCTTGTTTTCTACCCACCTTCCCTTCTCTCCCAACTCTTCGCATGTACTCTGCAGACTTTCTGAGCCCAGTCTCACCGTTCACATTTAAAAATGTTTATCACAGTATTTTCCAGATATTGTCATCTTGTTTAACGGCTGCTCTCAATTTCCCTGTATCCAATTTTCTTCCACTCTATTCAGTCATTCTTCGCACCAATTTCCAGACACTTTTTTGTATTACACCATCATTTACCCCCGATGCTTGTAACAGAGGGATAGACTGAAGCGGGATAGCAATATTGACAGACATTTTCTTTCCTGATATTTAGGGTCAAACAGCCCGTAAGAACATTGATCATTTCATTACAATCAAATCGTCTGCTGGGAAACCTTGGTGCCACTCCCTGATGGCAGTGGCTGCCCAAGCATGACACTGCACCCTGCCACATCAAAAACTGCTGAGGAATGTCTAGGAACATGACAAAGGACCTCAAGGCACCAACCTGGCCTCCAAATTCCCCAGATTCACATCAAGCATTGGCAGAACATCCATGAACAAGACTGATCCTAGAAGGCCCCACTGTGTATCAGACCTGGCTCAGACCCATTGAGGCATGACAACGGGACCTCTGGGGGTGTGTCCTGTGGTGTCAGCCACCGGGGCATTGGCAGCAGATCCTTTGAGTTCTTTAGGTTGCAAGGTGGGGCCTTGATGGATTGGACTTGTTAGGGCAGATCCCAAAGATCAATCGGATTGGGATCTCTGTAATTTGGAGGCCTTGAGCTCTTTGTCATAACCTTGACAATGACTATGACCATGACCTCAGGCCATTGCTGAGCAGTTTTTGTGGTGTGGCAGGGTTCAGTGTCCTCCTGGTGCTGCCATGGCCCTTGGGGATTGCCGTTCCCATGACGGGGTGTACCTGGTCCACAAAGGTATGCGGTGAGTGACTCCTGTCATCCACTTCCACATGTTGCCAGGACCCAATGTTTCCCAGCAGCACATCACATTGTAATGAGATGATTAATGTTATTCGCTGACAGGTTAAGTCTGCAGTGACATGCCAAACACAGGCATAAAGAGACTATTACATGGGAGCCTTAGTTTTTTAATCCAAATGAGATCAAACAATGTCAACAGTTCAACAGCATTAAAACAAATAGGCTTACTGATTGATGAATGTACCACAGCTCTATTTTTTTTTTAAATGGAAAAGTTTAATGGCATATTTAGCTAACATTGTGCATGAGAGTGCTTGCATAGTGTTTCATTGGTCTACTAAATTTACCTTGTGGTGAGATTCTTTTTGTCAATAAATGTTTCCCAGGTTGAAATTGAACTTTAAATCTTAATTTAATCATCATTTCACTGTGAAAGTCATCAAGGGTTCAAATTATAATAGCAAAAACTCTGATTGTCATTTATATTGGACTATGGATAGTTAACCCAAGAAACATTTTTAATTTCTCTGGAAAGACAGATGAAAGAAACCCTGAATGAGAGATTACTGAAGACCAGAAGTGACATAAAGACTTCTGCTCTTCGCTCATTAATGCTTGTGTAGAATTGGATCAAAATATTCAAGTAGCTCTTACTATATCTGACAGATGAGGTATTCATCAATTATAATAAAGTCCCTCATATCTTTCATGGACTGTACAAAGCGCCTGCCAGCCCATTTTAAATTGAAAAAAATCCTGACATCTAAACAACTGTCACTCTCCCTCTCTCTTCGCTCCTGCTGCTGCTCTCCATCCCTGCATCTCTCCCTTCAATCCCAGCAGCTTTTAATACAGACTGGACATGTTGTTAAAGACTTGGCCTGCACAGCCACCATTGTTACCCCCCCATCCTCAAAAACAAACAGAGGAGAGAGAGGGGGCGAAAGTGAGTGGAATCTCTGCAGTGGAGAGATACGGGGTGAATAACAAAAGGAGGCAACATGGCCGTGTGGATGGATGGATGAATGATAGACGGGGAGAGGAGGTAGAAAGGAGGAAGGGAAGCCAAGAATGCTGCTGTGGGGTGATAGTGCCAAGACAAAATAAAGGAGGGAGAGGGGAAAAGAGGGAGGAGAGGGAAAAGGAAGGAGTGAGGGTGAGGGGAGAAGGGATGCTGGACTTGTTGCCTTACAATGGCCAGAGTCTGGACAAGAAGGAGCAGAAAGCCTGAGGATGAGCAGAGGTGATGAATGACAAAGACCACAGAGTGTGTGGTCCCACATGAGGGTCCTGAATCTTTTCTGCCAGAGAATGAGCCACAAAGTTCATAGACTACATAAAAAACACGTTCATGTTTACTTTGCCTTTGCACCTCCAAACAAATGAAGTGACAGGAGAAGTGTGATAAACCTGAATCTGTTTCCTTGACTCTTTCCTGGACAAGGCTGAACCAAATGACGAGTTTGACATTTTTGGAAATACACGTATTTGCTTTCTTGCAGAGTTAAAGCAAATAAGTGAGGAGAGTCCGGGAAGTCACTCACATGATATAGCTCCTGCACGTATCTCATCATAAAACCCCAGCTTGTTTTTACACATAGGTTTTTGAAACTAAAGGGATATAACATGTTAAATTGTGAGCTGTAGAGCTGGTGGTAGGCCAGCTGTTACCACAGGTTTTACAGTACCTTCATTTTTAGCATACAGACATGAGAGTGAAATGATGGATTCTCTCATTTAACTCTCGGCAGAAAGCAAAAAAGCTTATTTCCCAAAATGTCAAACTATCCATTTAACCAGATGGGAGACATCGGCCTTGACTGGCACCACACAGGTCCCCTCTATAAAGATACAAGCCAAACATTCAATAATACTGCTCAACATGCTTTAGTTGATTGTGTACTCAAGCAGTGCATACTTCTGTAGCAAATTTGCCAGAAGACAATATGCTTTTGGGGTCTGGAGATTGTTTGTACATGTCTTTTACTGTGTTTGACTAAGCAGTCCACTAACTTAGCTAAAATTAGCTGCTCTGTTTCAACAACGTTAGGCTGAAAAAACGTACATGCAGGCTGAAATTCATCTGTGCTGTTCCGTCAGGAGATGCAGTGACTTAAACCAGCAGTGTGTAAGAAAGAGTATAAATAATACATGTAACTTGTTAAGCAATGAGCAGAGGAAAAGTCTGCTAGCTGCTCGACTAATTTATGCAATGTAAAATTCCATAGGCTTAAGTTAATAATGTTGACTAATAGTGTCTCCTTGACACTTGTTGAGCTGCATTTTTACCTTCTGTTAAATGTTGTCGTTGTTCAGCCATGTTTTCTGTGTGTTAGTGGAGGCAATTGAAAGTAAACTTTACTGCACTTAACTGGCTAAAATTATGTACAATTTCTTTATGTGCTGTTTATTTATTTTATTGCCAAAAGCAGAAAATAACAGGGTGGCAGCCTCTTCTGACTGATTGTGTTAAATTGGCAGGTGAAATCGACTCATATTGATCGCAGGCCCCCTGAATTGAATCAAATCGAAATCGTACCGACTTTGTGATATCAGCAAACATTGCATCTTTGTCCAAAGAATCAATATCATATCTTGATGACACTGGTGATTTATACCATGAACATTCACCTCTATAAACTACAAACTATGGCCAAGAATCTTTAATCCCTTTTCAGATTGGAAAGGAGGTAAAGGTTGTTGAGTCATTCAAAAAGCTTCAGAGTTCTAAGGAAGATCCAGCAGACAGAAAGGGACTAAAGCAGGACAGAAGATGCTGAATGAGTAAAAAGTGAATAAAAGTCTATGATTGAAAGGCAACCAGAGTGGGGTGCGGAAAAGGACAAAATATAGAAAAAGAAAACAGGAATTAAAATAGACAGTGTGTGGGTGACAAGACAAGAGACACAGCAGAAATATAGAACATATTTTTTGGAGGATGGAGTGACGAAAGAAAAGTGCTGTGATGAAAAATGGGGCTTTTCTGGAAAAGTGAGAGGAATTAGATGCAGTGTGTGCGTGAAGGGGGTGAGCAGAAGTGAGATGAGAGACAGAGGCACTTCGGGGGGTGCGGATTGCGCACACATTGACAAGGCTGCATGTCAGAGATAGCACAACAAAAGGAGGCCCAGCAGATTCAAATTAATATAATTATCAAGTCCGTTATTAATACAAAAGCTTCTATAGCGCGGGGTGGATTAGCCCACGGGTCACAGACGCACAGCGCTGTGGAAGCACATGTGTGCATGGTATAAGCACCCGCTCTCTCTCTCTCTCTCTCTCTCACACACACACACACACACACACACAAACACAGACACAAAATGTAGTCAATCAAGCCAAGACAAAACTCCCCCACACACACAAAACCAGTTAGCTAATATTCAAGCATGAAACCAGTAATAACAGAACAAAAAACTATAGAGCAACAGAATGAGTCTTCATGCTAACACTGTTAAGATTTAAGTTCCAAAGCCATACACACACACTATCAAAAGAGCTTGATAAAGTAGGGACAGGGCAATCTGTCATGGTTGGCTAGCTGGTCACATGAGGTTAATAGATTCCCCTTTATCTCACATCCTCTCGGCCTTCATCGCCATCATCAGCGGCCCTCTTACCATAGTGGCATATCATCAGCGATAATCTCAAAAACAGACAAAATATGGGGTCGCTCTATTAACAGTGACCTGGAAACCAGGCGTACGGCTTTCACATCCAAATGAACTTCATTTTCTTTGCAGCGCTAATAGCTGTGAAGCAGAAAATGCGCTCATACGGCTGTTAAAAAAAACACACACACACACACACATACACACTCAGTAGTGTCAGTGCATCTGCATAGTCAATCACACAGTCACAGGGATCCCGCTGTGAAGTGGGTGTAAAATCCAAATAGAAGTTGAATTATGTAGCTGGGATGCTTCTGAAAACATATTTAAATGTGTGCAAGAAGTGTGTATTTGTATTTCTAAAATGTTGTGAAATTCAGTGACTCACTAAAAAAAAAAAATCACCCAACAAAGCCATCAACCCATGATTCTCCAGGAATACTGTGAGCAGTGAGCAAAGCCACAGACAGGGTATAATGGAGGAGTAATAGCTGTTGAGGTATGTCATGTAATAAGTCATGTTAAGACTAAGTCTGAACTGGCTGATGCTTTTGGCCATGGGTTAAACAACCTCATACCTCGTTATAATGAGCACTCAGTGACATCCCCCCGTGTACCAGACTTACAGCATCAGTGTGACACACACACACACACACACACACACACACACACAGGTAGGCAGTTATAAAGAGGCACATATCGTGCGGTACAATTATTTTCAATGGCTTTTGCTTTGACATTCACTTTTAAAAATATGATCTTAACTACTTTGCCTTTTAAAGCTATGATGCAGAACTACAATTTGCAGCAGGTAGCAATTTAGAAGAACTTACGTAAAGGTTAGTTTGTCACTCTAAGTCTTCTGTGTTAAGGGAGCATAGCTGGTTGGTAAGAGAGCATGACTGCCACCCCTTGGACAAGACAAGCAACTACAACAGGCACTGAATTTTCCTTGAGCTTTTATTTAAGAACTATCAGTGGAAACTTCCTTTTAAAAAATTCAGCACATATAGGACCAGTTGTGATGAAACATGTAACCAAACAGCATTAGTACCATACTAAACACATGCTGTCACATTACTGCAGCCTTTTAATCTTCCAATTTATTGTAACTATTTAATGAAGAATTTACAAATAGTATTAACAGTTAATTAATGGTTTCGAACCCACTATAATTAAGTTGTAAGCAGATATAAATATATGTTTTATGTTTACGTAAAGATATTTCAGACTTATTTTCAAAAAATGATCAGTATCTGATGCATGTTGCACTAATAAGGAATGAACAGTATTTTCCATTTGCACATGGTAAATCGATGTCACTTGAATTCTTGTGCCATGCCAAACATTGACATTTTCTTTCAGGCATTTTAATATCATTTCAATTTATCTAATTTCCATTTGTTAACAACTCCTTCTGTGAAGCTGCAAGAATTAATTATTTTTCATGACTGTGAAATAATAAGCATTATCATTATTTCATAGTCATAATTATGTCCATTATGCTTATTATATCTAGTGAAGTATAAATGCTTTTCATTTCTCTGATTACAACTGAGACAACTCTAACCTCTAATGAAGGCCTTTAGATCAGGGAGAAATCTAGTAAGTACACCTTGGGTCCTATTAAGACGGTATAAAGCGCAGCGCGCCTGTGCGTTTAGGGCGTGTACGTAAGTCCACTTTGCTAGTTAAACAGCAGATAATCTGGGCGCAAAGTGCAGCACACGGCACAAAGAGGTGGTATTTAGACTGTGAATTAGTCTTGGTTGTGTTTTGGGTGGAAGATCAATCAAACCAATGCGAGTGTCGTCTCCCATTTCCTTTAAGAGCCAGGTGACCTAGGACCTGATACATATTAACCGGTGGCACCCGTATTCGCTGAGGGAAAGGGATGTGATCCTCAGCTAACTGGACCCTCTACCCCACCATTTCACAATCATCTGTCCATCAACAACTCTGTTTGACTGCATATGAAAAAATAAACTGATATTTAACTGAGGAGGAGGAGGAGGAGGAGGAGGAGGAGGAGGAGGAGGAGGAGGAGGAGCGCTGCTGCGCATCCCTCTGTGTGTGTGGATCTCAGTCCCTGGATCAGGCGGGATAGGTCATAAAAAGTATCATCCTGATCAAGTGGGATGAGAGGGTGAAATAATAGGGTCCTTAATGAGGTAAATATTAAAGACATTACCTGCATCGATCCTCCAGCAGCAGAAACAGTATGTGTATCTCTACATTAACACACGCATTTGCGCACAAGGAACAGCTGATAAACTTCATTGATTATTTAAAACTCCTGACTCGTTTCCTCTGGAGAGTTTATAACTACAGCTTTCAGTTTTGCTGATTAAATGTGCCATGATATTTGTTACAGTGACATGACTGTGTTAATGGAAATGTTTAAAATGACTGAAGCAGAGTGTATGAACGGTGTGAATCCGCTTGTGTAGGTGCATCTAATGCGTCCTTTAAATAGCAGGAAACAGACTGTTTTTGTTGGTCTATGGCGTCGTCGCTTTCTGCTGCATCAAGATAGCAATCCACCATCAGTGCGCCTGACCACACCTCACTTTAAGACCAACACACCCAGGGGTGCACAGCTGGGTGCAGGTACATTTGCTTTTTACACAAAGTGGGAGCTGGGCGTGAAAATGACAACTGCGTCAATCTGAAACTAGCAATGACACTTGCACTGCACTGTGTGACGCTTTGCACCGAGCGTAAGATAGAGCCTGTTGAGGTAAACACAGTACAACTACTGTGAATGACTTGTACATATGTATAAAAATTAATAACTTGAACATTGTAAACACAACACAACACAAACAAATTGTAAGTTTGTGATCGTGTGTGAATCACATATATTCAAATATGATTACAGCTATGTTTGACTGTGTTGACAGTCATTCATTATCTGTTTATAGACCGGTCTGAATGCTTGATAGGAGGTTGTGGCAAAGGGTGGGGACACGTCCAGGGGGCCTGGGTTTCTGTCATCTGCCCAGAGAGAGGTGGAGGCTTAGTTAGAAACAAGTGCCTGAGAAGTATTTTTGAATGCATTTATAAAATGCTTGTTTTCTTTTGTATGTAGCCTATTTTTGGAGAAACAAGCGCTTTTTGAGAATGTTAAGTATGGAAATTGTTTTTCTGACTCTGCTTGGTCAGGATTGCTACTAGGACTATTTAGCCTTTAAATCTTTTAAGTGTACTTCTTGTAGGGTCACTTTGGACAAAAGCCACAGCTAAATGATTTTAATGTTATATAATTTTTTTATTTTTTTATTTAAACAGGAACGTAGGAAACTATAAGACACTGTAATGATGGTACTTAAAGTGACAACAGACAGTTTTCCCCCCTTAGCGCGAGTTTTATTCAATAATTTAGTCTTTAATAGAAATGGATCGACAGTTAACCTTCCTTTTCCTGGGTGACTGTGTGCCAAGCGGCAGACAAAATTGTAAAGTGAGGTTTATAGAAAACCAATTGAAACGCTGATGGTGTCGATAATCTATAACACACATGGGCAAAATCTGGCCCGCGAAGACTTCAAAAAATAAAACCATCTCTAAAAAGTCAATAAGAGGCAGCACGTAAATGAATCTCAAGGCGAACGACTACAGTGAGTCTGCATTGCCATTTAGCTTGATTCCAACTGTCTACATTTCTACTGGACAATAGGCCTGAAGTTGACTCAGGTTACAGATTACCACTAGCTGGTAAACACCTGTCCTCTGTAGTGAGCGTCTCAACTGTTACCAATGGGCTAACTTACATGGGCAGGCATTGCTTTTCATGTTGTCAGTCACAAATATCTAACAGTAATTCATTCTCATAGGCTAGTTACAGTTTTAAGATAGACAATAAGTTAATGTGGTCTTTACATGAAGTATAATGCCACGTTTGTTCATGAATAGTTCTTATTTGCCTGATCTTTTCTTCATTCAGTGCTGCACGTCTGTTCTGCATTTGGTACTGAGAAGTAGTTTAACATAATTCAGCACTATGTGTTTAAGGTTTCGACTCAATTGCCCAATATGTGGCCCTTCGCTTACATTTTGTAAGTCAGTATAGCTTTCTAGAAAAGTGTTGCCCACCCCTGATCTATAGCCATTACATTGTGCAATCAACATTCACTTCATAATGATAGGTTGAGGCAGAAAACTTGTCTATTGCGGGTTTAAAGAAGTTATGAAAAATGGTGAATTTATTCTGTTGGGACGTGTGTGTGTGTGTGTGTGTGTGTCTGCTTGCATGATGGTGTCAGTCAGTGGCCCACATGGGTCACCCCTGTCAGGGAAAAGTCAGACACAACCCTGCAAAGATTTACTTGCATACTAATGAACACTTTAAATATCCTTACACAACTACATTATAGTGTGTTGTAAACAATATAAACACTACATAAGGGTTGTTACAGTTAAAGGTTAGAAAACATATTTCTACCTACCCAGTCCCACAGTGACATCCAATAATAATGAGATACCGCCATCATTACAGTTTCCCTCGAGTCTCGTCTCAGATGCGACGGCCTCCCTGATATGTAGTATGGTGGCGCCATAATATGACGAATGACTTTAATTGAAGCGGTCATATTTTAATCCATGATAATTTGCTTAGCCTGTCCGTGTGTGTGCTTTAATGACAAGAAACCTGCTGCCCGCCGGCCAGACACATGCTTGTGTGTCATTGTGTGTGTTATTTGGTTTTGGCATGAGACAAATGTAAGATAATTTTTCACCCTCATGGTTTTAGTTTCTCTTCATGCTGAGCGCCTATGTTTTTATAAATCAGTCAACGCATAGTGATTCTGTTTGTATACAGATATCTCAGGGTGTTTTCCACAAAATGCTTTCTTTGAATTGGTATGTGCTCTTGTACTTATAATGTATGAGCAGAATCCCCCTCATTCCTCAAACAATTTGCACTTGGTAAATGGATGTTACTTATTCCTGCTCTATGATAAATATTAGTCTTTTTTTAATTTCCTTACAGAAAAATCAATAAAGTTTTATGATGCACTTTTGGTATTGTTGGTAATATTTTTTCGAGGAGTGAGCCGACTTAATGTAGCAGAAACGACGGTGAATGAAAATGTTTTTCTACGAGCAGAAGATGAAATATCCTGCGGCACACAGCTTACAAGCAGGTAATGCTCAGAAGCTCCTACATCCTCCATTAGAAGATGAAAGGTGGATATTAAAATAAATTATTCACCAGCGGGACCTGACACTGTCACTACTGGCCCACTTGTCATCTCCGGATAGTGGCTGCTGGCCAGTCAATGGGGGCATTCTTATGAGTTAAGTGTCAACTTTTGTCTTGTGACTTTTTCCTCTCTGCACAATCAGCCCCATTGTGTCTGTGAATCTGGGGAAGTGAAAGCAGTAAATTCCAACCATTGAGCTTTTATTACATGCTGAGATTCATTTACGCAACATAGGAAATTCTGCATAAACCACTATGTATAAGCAAGATGAGAAAAACACTCAGACATATGAGACAATCTACTCAATAAAGTAACTTGGTAAAGTTTAAGTGACTATCTTTTCTTCCGAGGTCACAAAGTCAGACATCTGGCCTACATGAGGATAAACAGAAACAAGTGCACAATTAGGAAATACCCTGTAAGAGACAATTTTCCTTTCTGAGAAATTATTATTCATTTTCTCCAGCAAGATAACGCTCATATCAGTTGGATTCTGGTAAGCCTCAATAAACCACATGACTCCAAGCTAAGTGAAGATAAGGCAGATAGTGACAATAAAACAGGATTTTACACGCCATGTTTAACTCTTCTGTGTCTCATAATAAGCAGCTGCCAGCTCTGAGGAACTTGGTGTTTCACTTTCTACCACATACCTCTCTTCCTTTATACCATTCTGTCTATTGATATGAATCTTTAACCTTTCCTGTCTACAGTAAGTCATATGACCAGATTTCCACATAATGCAGTGTTACATAATCTATCTCCATCTCTCTCTCACACACACACACACACACACACACACACACACACACACACACACACACACACACACAGTATGCACACGGTGTGATATGTTGTTGCTGCTTTCAGTAAGAATGGTGCTGAACAAAACAAATCTCCACTGATAAAGTTGAAGGAGAGCTTCATCTAATTGGAACAGCACAGGCCTGGGCATGCAGTCCACACAAGTGTGTCATGTGTCCAGATAGTGTCTAGATCCAGCCACAGTTCACAGCCAGCAACACAATGTGAATCAAATGTCTCGTGTGACCACTAGTGGGCAAAGTCCACTAACCTGCTTCCATTTGATTTTATCAGTGGGGAAACTGCTGCCAAACATAAAAGAAAACACAAAAACACACACACACACACACACACACACATACACACACACACACACACACTTCCTCTCAGGCATACTGCTAGAGAGGGAACTGCAGTGGTTCTGTGATACCTCGGTTCAATGATCCAACTCTGAGTAGTCTGACAGAACCAAATACATTGGGGGTGCATTTAGTCAAGACTACATACTGTATATATTGTCTGAACCCTGTACACCCACAGCCCTGGCAGGTGACCTGGAGTACATCCCCACCCATCATGTAGACCTACATGGGCCTATGTGTTGATTTGAGTTGATTTTAAACTGGAAAGTTATTTAACTTTTAATTAAACAAGAGTTTGGTTTGGTCAAGTCTGCATTTGTTCCACTACCACCATGGATTGGTAGCAGCTGGAGGCTTTCTAACATTTATCCATGACTTTTAGCTAACCTTTGCAACAGTGTAATACTTTTAGCTCACTATTTCAACCATTTATCCATTACATTAACTATTTCAACTGTTTATCCATTACTTGTAGCTATATAGCTCATATATTATTATTTATTTCATATATATTTCTACATTTAGCTTACTATTTAGCTATTTAAACTAGCCTTGTTATTCAGTAGCCTACTTTAGCTAACCATTTCAACTGTTTATCCATCAATTGCTATCTGCTCTAACAATTTCTCCATTACTTATAGTTAACTATTTTAACCATTTTCTTTTAGCCATCTATTTCAGCCAAACATTTCAACAGGTGAATATGATTAGCTTACGTTTTAACCATTAATCTTTGACATTTAGAAATTCCAACTTTTTTATCTGTTAGTTTTAGCTATCTATTGTTCAGCTGTGTATCTGTCGATTTAGTTATCTGTCGACATCTCTGCTTATTTGCTAGTTTTCACAGTTTTGTTAAATGCAACACATAGTGTTCAGGTGTTACAAGTGACTCAATATATGGAAATGTTTTTCTGATCTAAACATATTTTCTATTTTTTTCAAATTAGCTGAGTTGTTCTGCAATATTTCCATATACCCACTGGCCACTGCCGAAGTAGCCTACATTCTGAGGTAGACATACTTGGCCTACTAGTTGGGAACCGCTGCTGTACGTGTTCACGTGTCCCAGATTTGGCCTGAGTGCCCAGATTTCACTGCATCCACAAATGTGTTTAGAGCTGTGCATTTCTGACTGAGACACATTTTAATTCCAAGTGTGAACAATGCCCCCATCTCTCTCTCTCTCCCTCACACACACACACACACACACACACACACACACACACACACACACACACACACACACACACACACACACACACACACACACACACACACACACACACACACACACACACACACACACACACAGGTCATGTGAGGGATCTTTGTGGCCTCTTTGCTGGGTCATGTGAGCAGGGGCTCAGTGCTGACTTGGTCCCAATTTAAAATATTGGCACTGCCCCTTCCATCATTGATGACCAAATAACTATATATCTGATATTTTTAACAAGGACAACTACGTTAAATATCTACAATAGATGAAAATGTATTTAAGCATACACTAACCTAAAGTACAAGTAATATGTGTGATTCTAGATAGAGTACTGCAGAGGTGGAGCAAGTGTGTTAAGAAACTGTCTCTTATCAGTGAGTGTGTGTGGACGCAGAGAGGATGGTGCAGCAGGGTAAATGATGGCAGTATTGATCTCCAATGCTCTTTTATAGCCCCGTCATGTCAGTTTAGCACCTTGGCAACACTGGCTTTAGAGCTACATCAATACTGAACTCTGGCACTCAGCAGATAGAGAGACAGATTGAGAGGGGGAGAGGGACAACAAGAAAAGAAAAAGAAGTAAACACCTAGTGCAACACCAAGGTTAAGACTTTTCCACACTAACTTTAAGAGTGAAGTGAAGAGCGGACACAGACGCCAGAAATACCCGTGTGTCCATGATGGATTGTTAGCTGCCTGCTAACACTTCATTACATATTTCACCACATTGGTATCTTAAGTGTTAAACAGGCTTGTGGATTACACCATTTCTCTGGACATCTTGATATGATCTGACATGTTTTTTTGCCAAGACTTGTTGTAAAACCGAGCTGAGTACATTTAGCATCCTCTGTGAAGGAGAAACCAAAAACTTTTCAAGCCCATGGGTAGCAAATATTTGTTATTCAAAACGTATTTTTATTTATTTAAAATTACACAGCGTTCAATGTCAAGTAGCAGTTGTCTTCTAACACAACAACTCAAAACCAGGAAACTTGCTTCATGCTGCTAACGTGTAGCAGGTGTAGTAAATGAACATGAATAATGTTTTATGTTATAATATCACCCAGAAAGAGACTGTGGGCGGTTATGGAAGACCATGGACAGCTAGATCACTAAATATACCTTATGCTACAGTGTAAGCGTGTTGTAATGGACCTACTGATAGATGTACTAAAGGCAGGGATGATTGTTCCGTCTGTCGTTTCATCACTTATCTCCACAAAAACTGTTCAAAGGGGCGAGTCATGCTGTCATGTAAAATTGCAAGGAAGAATTTCTAAATCCTTCAAGACAGAATTCCCATCCAAATATCAGAGCACAGTGCCCTAGATGTTTTTAAGACCCTGTTTCATGGCATCACACCTAATGAGCTATAATTGTGTCTCAATCCTGGCAGCACAACGGTAAACAAAATTTACAAATGCACAAATATTTTGATGGGAAACAATTACGTATTCAGTGCTTAGACAAATTATTTGTGTAAGTACAAAATTATAACCTCCCACTCAGTTTTACTCAGTTGCCCTTTCCCAAATTCCCTGCTCTGTCTGCTCTTAATTCTGTCTGTACACTTGCTTCACCTGACGGAGTGTTAAAATGTGCATGAATCTCACCCAGTCAGAGCATTAGAGTAGCTCACTTTAATTGACTGTTTTGTTTTTAATCTGATCTCTAGTAGCTTTATCAGAAACTAGGGAATTAATGGACATTTAGCTTTATGAATAATATTTGCAAGCGTCAAACATTGTTGAATATAGACTGATCAGGCCAGCTTTCAGTGTGCTCGCATGGGCATTTTTTGCTGCAACTGCTCTAACATTTAAAAGTGCTAGTATTTGCATTAGGACTGCATTATGCAGTAAAAAAAACTGACTCACTAAAGTGTTGTCAAAAAATGGGCTTGAATGGAGTCACATTGGTCATTCTTGCACAAAGTCACAAAGTATTGTGTCTCCATTATTTTGTCCACTTTCTTTCAAGCATGCTGCAGTTGTTCAAATTGATTATCTGACACCTGGTGTTGGATAACATTCACTCGGAATAGATGGTTTTGAAATTGGCCTCCTCTGATGCTCCAGTTCTGTTTGGTGAAGCAGAAAATGAACCCTGTCTGCATTATCTGATAGCCGCTGAGTATTGGATTTCATCTGCTATATCTATTACTACAGCACCACACTTGTACTCTTATCAACCCAAAGGTTTAATTACCTTGTTGGGTCTGTGTGGATTAATGTTCAATTATGGGTCGTTTCACTGCTTTTTGTTTGCTTGTAGATGTAAATGATATAACTGAATGTGTTTTATACTGAAATACTATAAACCCAAGACAATTATATGAAAATGGGAAGATGAAAAGTCAAAAGCATAAATTAATGCTTTTCAGATACTGCCTGGAGTTTAATTTTGTTGAACTGTATAAGTCTAAGTCTAAGTCTAAGTGTGAACGTTTGGATTGGGCTCTACATTCATTTCCTGAAGACTTACCCTGACCACAACCATAACCACTACTTGCCTAACCCTAACCTTAACCCAAGTCTTCACACTTAAACGTTTACGGTGTTATGGAACTTCTCCCTGTGATTCAAACCAATGAGACAAACTGAAATGTCGCAGTATCCCATTCCTATTCATATCATTTAAGCCTCTTGCATCTTCTCAAACATTTACCAGATGACATCAACTAAGCCAGTGAGGGTTCAGGGCTTAAGGCCTTAGGGGGACATTGAAGTAATGCCTTAAGGCCTGGACACACCAAACTAACATAAATGAAGTAACTGCATCAAAGTCCAACTGTTGTGTCAACGAAACTCTGCCAATATACAATCTGTTGTTATGATTCAGCAGTATTTTTTTTTACACCTCTCTCGCTTATACACCGATCAGCCACAACATTATGACCACCTGCCTAATGTTGTGAAGGTTCCCCTTGTGCAGCCAAAACAGTTCTGACCTGTCAAGACATGGACTTCAGACCTCTGAGGGCATCCTGTGGTGTCTGGCACCAGGGCGTTTTATAGTGGATCCTCTGGGTCCTGTATGTTGGGGGTTGAGGCCTCCATGGATCAGACCTGTTCCAGCATGTCTTACAGATGCTCGATCAGATTGGGATCTGGGGAATTTGGAGGCCCGGTCAACACCTTGGGCCCTTTATTGTGTTCCTCGAGCTGCTCCTGAGCAGTGTTTGCGGTGTGTCAGGGCACATTGTCCTGCTGGGGGGCCACTGCCATCTGGTAGTGTTGTTGTGATGAGGGGGTGTACTTGGTCCACAACAGTGTTTGGATGGGTGATGCGTGTCAAGTAGCATTCACATGAATGCCAGCACCCAAGGTTTCCCAGCAGAACATCACATTGTGATGAGATGATCAATGTTATTCACGTCACCTGTCAGTGGTTTTAATGTTGTGACTGGTCGGTGTATAGCTGCTTCTAATCAAGAATATGTCTGATAAAAAGTTGCAAATGGCACTGGTGAAGAGACGGAGGAGAAAAATACTACATACCATTAAGATACTACAGCGACAGGCTTAAGGGGCTTTCCCTTTGTTTTTTTTCGTTTCTCTTTTCATGCACTGATCCACTTATCTGAACAGTCAATCAGAGTGATTCCTCTCACTGATGAGCATCTACATGCTGAATCAGACAAAAAGCCACTAACAAGGGCTGTCCAGTGCCAATGGTGCGAGTCAAACCGCAGCAACTAGAGCTAGCAACGCTCACTGACTGCCCTGACAATGCCCAAAGTACCAAAGACGGCAGTTCCTCCAATGGCCACTTGAGGCCGGCTCCAAAGGTGACTTTACGGCAGAAATAAACATGTTTACAGCATGGTGCAAAAAATGGTTTGGTCCCTATACCTAATTTACCCCATCATGACAATTGTATGGGGGGGTGCATTTTTATATAACTCACTTGTTTAAATAATTTTTAAGGCTTAAACTTAAGCATAATTGGGGGGATGGCAGCTTTGAGTGACGGGTAGCCCCAAGCTGTCTGCTCGGCTTCACCTCAGCTAATTGCAGGCACTCAGCCGCATCTATGGTGATGATGCCTTTTGGAGGATTTTAATTCAGATATCTGACACATAATATGACTTTCTGTACGGGTAATTGAACTAAAAGATGGGTGTGGAGAGACAGAGACCGGTGTTTTGGATTAACGAGCTACTCTGTTAAGGAGTGTTAACTTGTAGATAGCAGCTGGAGCCAGCAAGCTCTGGAGGAAACAGCCGGAGCCTGGAGCTTCTAGAGGAAAACACCAGGAGTCAAGGAGAGTATAGAGGTTTTGAAACTTTTGGGATTAAAAACTGGATTTATCTTCACTCTCGTTTGCCATAACCAGCCACGGAGGTGCCGAAATCCACTGCATGAAGCTACATTACAAGAAAATGTAAGGCTACTTTACTTAGCGTGTGTGTGTGTGTGTGTGTGTGTGTGTGTGTGTGTGTGTGTGTGTGTGTGTGTGTGTGTGTGTGTGTGTGTGTGTGTGTGTGTGACTGACCGGTCACAGGAGCAGGCCACCAGTACGCAGAGCAGATTGTAGATGATGAAGGTGAAGATGACAGCTGTGATGGTGCCACGTGGGATGGAGTAGCTAGGATTTTTAAGTTCCCCTGATAAATAAAGCAGTTTACATGTGTTCATTTGTAGCTCACAGATCATATCAGTCAATATCAGGTCACAGAAACAAACACACACCCACTCACAACCTGCCCTCACCTACCTGACATGTTAGAACCAGCCATGATGCCGGTGCAGCCATTAAACATGACAGCGAAAACAGTGGCAAATGTCATCATATATCCTGTTGTGTAATCCACAGTGTAGTCGGCTGCGGGAAGAGATAACAGATAAGTTACTGTTGTTGTGCTTTTATCAGCATCATCAGTCTTCTAACGGAAAGTTCCATTTGGTTCGTTGGCCGACACTCAACTGTACCTGCTCGGAGCCAAACTTCATCTTCTTTTACGGCATTTGGAAAAAAGCATTCTCTACACGTATTTCCTGTTGTTTACAGAGTGGCATCTACTTCATCACAGGATGGTGGATTTATTTCTTCAAAATACTCATACTACTCTCTCAATCAAATCTTTATGATTGTATGGGTATGGTTGGAAATACATGCAATATCTTACCAAATCAATCCAATCCATCCCAATCCAACGTGGATCATGACTGACACTTTAAATTCAGCAAGCACTCTCTTGTTAACAATAACAACAATAATAATAATAATAATAATAATAATAATAATACCAATTTTACCTGGGGGGTTCCAACAAGAACTTAACTAAAAAAAATTCATTAAGATAAACAAAGAAAATAATCAAAAAGCTAATATTAACAACAGTTTTTGTAATGTACTCAATACAGCAGTTTGATGCAACAAAACCATTTAGGTTGTTAGACACATTCAGAAACCATCCATGGAGGTTTTAAACACATTTACCCTTTTCTCTTTAAACTAATGTAAACATGTAAAATTATAATTTGACATGTCTCTGTGTGCGTTTGTGCTCCATTTAGTCAGATCTTGGGATTATTGAAAGCTTTAAAGTGTAATAGTTCTCACGTGTGCCTGAGTACATGCCCGAGTTACGGCAATTATCTTAGTAATCATATGCTTGGATATAATCCCTGCACACAGAGTGGGCTGCTTGGTTAGTTCTCCCTGGATGTCAAGAATCGGAGAGCATGTACACCTAATTACAGATCAATACAAACATCCACTCTCTGCCAACAGTGTAGGAAATGATTATGTATGGTCAGAAACGGGGACACAACGGTGATGACAGCAAAAAGTTCACGCCACCACTGCAGAGGCTCTGCAATGCTGATTTCAGCTGTGTTAATTGGTGGGAAGCCAGTGAGGGATCATGTCCTTAGCGCTGCAGTAGTGAGTCCTACAGGTTGATGTAGCATTCACATAAATGAAGTTGGGACCTAGTAGGATAGAGTGAAATGCTCCATCTTTCTTAAAAGGAATAGTAGAAATAGAAAAATTTGGTAAATACGCTTATTTGCGTTCTCGTCAAAATGAGAAGATCGATACCACCCGAGTCTGTACAGTGAATGTGAAGGTACTTTGAGCAGCTTAGCTTACCTTAGCTTATCTTAGCGCAAAGAGCCCCTCTGAAGTTCACTAATTAAAATGTTAAATCTTGTTTAAATCCATACAAGAACCAAAGTGTAAAAACAGGCAGCAGTGGAAGATGAAAATAAAAGTTCTGCATTTGGATTTACTGAAATACTGTATATGTACAGTAGATGTACAATAAACTTTGTCACTGAGGCCATACTTCCAATACGCAACTATTTAAAGTGAAAATTCCAAACCTACATTTTTCACACATTGAATCAAGTGACAAATCTCTCATTAATAACTGTATTACAATCATTTTTTAGGCCTGTTGCAATTCAATAAATGAACAGAATTGAGCGACTGCATTGTGCAACCCTGTTAAAAGCTGTAAATACAATGCTTGTTAAAACCCTCTGAGAAAAAATATCCCAAAGTGCTGGTTTTAACCATTATGTAGTGGTTAAACTGGTCAATGTAACCTTCTACTATTGACCCCTTACCTGCATACACATTTAAACAGGAACTTTGCCATTTTTCAAAGAGCTTTGTGTCACTACAACTTTAGTGGTGTATGCAAATGAACAATGTTAAACTTCTGTCCATTGTGCCTGCACCCAAAGCCTCCCACTCTTTTGCCAGCCAGAATGCATCATCTGGCAAACTTTAGGGCTTTTTTTTTAAAAATCAACTTCAGATTGTTGTTCCGCATTTTTGTATGCCCACATCCACGGACACAAATAGAGTAGTCGGATCGTGATAGAGTGCCATTGCTCTCCCTCTCTCGTACTGAGGGAGCGGTGTCTCACTAAACTCTGATCAAACTGTCTAAACTCGACAATGCTGATAAACTATAAACCAAGATTCTGTTGCTACACTGCCTATTTCTCACCTAAACTGTTTTCAGAAACATTTGAACAAAGTGGTAAGATGCAATGGAGAAATATTGTGGACATGAACTGTAAAACAAGGTAGTTCTGATCAAATAGCCACAATCCTGTTCATAGTCCATTTCTCTTAAATGTTTACAGAGACATATTTTAGTGAACTGTTGTTCGATATGGCCGCTTTACTGTTTCCCATTTCAAAACTGACTCCAAGCCAAAACCAAGCGCCGCCCAACTCGCATAACGTCACCCATCAGCCCAGTTTTATGCAGTCAGAAAATTACTTCTTTAAGTTTGTCAAATCTTCCAGTCTGCCATTGTCCTGATGTCAACGTAAGTTTGAATTACAGCCTTTAAACTAAAGACACAAATTTCAAGGAATTTCCTAAATTGAACATTGGGCTCGTTAACAATCAATAGCTTGATCATCATTAAAATACACAAATAGCATTTTTAAACTGCTAGCATGGCTCATAATTGCCACTAAATCCATGTAAATTAGATATTTGAACAATTAATTCAATAATTTAAATTATGATTAAATGATGTGTTTCGACTCCTTTGTCACTTTTCAGCTAAATTAATGTAGAACAACTGATGCAACCCAGAAGTACAACCAAACCACAGAACAATTTCAGGCAGTTCACATCCCTCTTCTCTCGTCTTCTATAATGTTGATTAACATAGTTTAAATCTATTCAATTATTAACACTAACTAACCGATTATTCATTGACATTCCTTTTTAAAAATTAAACACATCACAGATCAAATGAGGATCTTCAAACATGCTGACAGAGCTATTTTTCTCCCAGCCTCATCCACCTTACCCCACAGGTTCCCGAGCAGCGTTTCCAACTTGAAGCCAGTGAAGTTAGCTGTGGTGGGAAACACGGGGCCCGTTCCATTGGCTATCAGGTTTGCAGTACTGGGCAGGACAACAGTACGAGGGTGTACAGCAAAGAAGCTGACGAAGACGGTGCCCAGGACAAACATGACCACCAGGAAAATGAGGAAGCTGGCCTTGGCATAGATGTGGGCTCCCACCAGGCACACCAGCAGGCACAGCAGGAGGACAGCTGTGGCGTAGAGCAGAGACCACCAGTAGCCTGATGGCAGGACCTGGTAGGGAGAAGTGGCCACAGTTCCATCTAGAGAAAGTAAAAGGTGTGGAGGCAGGAGGTGAGGAGGGAAAAGGTACTGCTTGTAAATGATTGACAGGAAGTATTTAAGAGTACAACATTACAGCACAGAATGAAAATTTGAATTGGTGAATTTAAAGGTGCAGCATGTGATTCTTGGAAAAGATAAATGAGTCTCATTTTCTGTGTCGTCAAATCAACCGCCATATAACAGGGAGAGTAAGTGATTGTTATTGTTGTGTCATTTTTACAAAGCACTGCCTGACACTTAAAAATATCACACTAGATGCCAACACTGTTTTGTTTCACATCATGCCTCTTTTAAATGCGGATTGCGAGCATGCTTTCTTAAATCACACTGTGGCCGCATAATGCGGCCAGGGATAGTATTTATCGACCTGGAAATTGAACTCAACAATCAACAATTTTTGCCCAGAATCACTTGCTGTACCCTTTAAAAACAGCTTTATTTCAGGAATAATACAATAATGTCTGAGCTTTTCGGATCGTCTCAGTATTACTTCTTAACTCTGCTGATATTTTAAAAGTATAGCAGGTACATATAGTGGATTGATGGATGAAACATGTTGTATGAAATGTGTATTATAATGTGTGTAATATGTTGTAAGCTAAATCTACTGTATATAAAATCATCTTTCTAAACTAATACAATCATTTCCAAGTTTGAACTCACCTTCTGGCACTCCAAAGGTGGCCACAATGGCTTCCACCAGACCCAGCACATAGAGAGCGCTGCCACACACGTTGGCTAGGAAGAACATGATGCCGATGCTGCCACCAAACTCTGGCCCCAACGCTCGACTTATCATGTCTGAGCGAAGTTAAGGCAAAGTGAACTTGGTGGTTGGATACACTGTGAAAAAGGTGAGTTTTTAAAAATTCTTATAGAACCCATTTCTGTCGAAGAGGTTGACATGAGTGAAGTGGGGAGATGGTCTTGGCTATGGTATGTTTTGTCTACAGAAGGAGAGAGGGAAACAAATCACAACTTTTAGATTTTAGTTTGCCTTTCTCCTGATCTAAGGCTAGCTCTTTCCCCTGTTTCTAGTCACTGCGGTAAGCGAACTGCCTCCAGGCTGTAGTTTCATATTCAACAGACAGATATAACAGAGGTATCAATCTTCGTGAATAAGCAAATTTGGAAAATGTCAAACAATTTAACTGAGATTAAGAGATTAATTTAGAGCTAATGACTGCATTTTTTATGATTATAGTCAGAGGTGGGTAAAGGATATGATAAGATCAACTAACAATAATTTTCATTAGTGATTAATCTACTCAATATTTTCATAATTGATCAATTAATGGTTTAGTCTATAAAATGTCAAAAAATGTGAAAATGCTCATCAGAATTCCACAGAGCCAAGTGTCGTCTTCAGATTGCTTCTTTTGTCCAACCAACAGTCCAAAACCCAAAGGTGCTTCATATAGTGTCATAAATGACAAAGAAAAGCAGCAAATCTTCACATTTAAGAAGAACCAGACTGAAAAATGACTGAAATTATTATTATCAATATATCCTGTGATTCATTTTCTTTCGATCAACTAATTGATTAATTGACTAGTTGTTGCAGTTCTAGATATAATAATGGTTGGAAAATTTAAACACAGTCAAAACAGTCCTGTCAAGCACTATAATAGTGTGTGTAAATGTAGAAACATAGATTACTCTATACAACTTTACTTCCACAATCAAAATACTGTGACATACTATGTGTTGGGGGACAGTGTTAATTACTGCAGATGATCCATGTTTAAAGTGTTATTTCTCTACAAATCATCAACAGGAAGTGACAACTTCAACAACTAAATGTTAAGGAGACAATGCCGTTTAATGTACAGTCTGTGTGTCTAAACTGTACATGTTAATGTGTTTCAATGATGGAAACGGCCTGTCCTGACTGATAAACAGCACTGTGTGGGCTCAATGACCAGACTCCTGGCAGCAAAACATACTGGCCCCTATCGAAAGTAGCAAACAATGTCCTATAGTGCAGTTAACAAACATATCAGTCCGCCAGTCAGTGACAAACACTGCCACATACAATGCGACATACTTCGGTAACACAGTGCTAGAATGAGGGCACTTTCTCTTTGTTGAGCCTATCAAGGAATTCTACAAGTGTGTGCTCTTGGTATCTTGACGATGTTCCTGATACTGACTGTCATGTGCAAATGTCATGTGATGGTGCGTATGTCAAGAGGATACAATAGGCTCCCCCGGCATCCAGGGCTCCATTGGTGGAGATGGCACAGACTGACAAAACAGTCATGGAGATGATGAAGTAGGCCACCAGAAACATGGCGATGGCTTGGTACAGTCCAGACTGTCCCACCACGAAGCCTGGTCAGGGAAAATACAAACACAGTGAGACAAACACGGAGCAGCTGGTCGAAAGCAGAACTTCAGCATTAGCTGTAACGTCAGTGTGGCTGAGGAGGGAAGTTATTCTTTCCAAGGACGAGCACTGACGATGTGAGCGTTCAGTGTGGCATGAGAACTACAAAGAGGAAGAACTGTGCTTCCAGTTTATGATGAATAATATATTCCTAATGTTGTCAGAATGTCAGATATCAAAATGAAAGTGACCGTTGCACAAAATGACTCAACACAACAGTCACTCTGAAAGTGAAACTGGGATCACATGTTGAAGGTGACCCCAGTTTCCTCTCTGTGCTTTTTCTGTACTGCTGACATCTGGAATCAGGGTTTGTATAAGGTAGCTGATTTTTTTTTCTTTCGTTTTTTCCCTTTCCTTCAGTGTGTTATATAGGTTTTTGTGTATGTAAAACATCTTGACAAGGGGAGCTCCATTCAAAAAATGCTCCTGAAGTGCCTGAAATGCCTCAGTAGTCCCGCCTTTAATACTGTGACTTCTTGACATCACACTTCGTCACCATGCCACACATTTACATTATTTATGCTTAGCAGCTAGTTTGGCACGTAAATAATGTGCTAAACACATCTTCAGAGCTGATCGGAGACAGACTGTTAGCGGTGTTGGCTCAGGCAGGCATGAGCTGACCAATCAGAACAGAAGGGAAGGGGGCCTTAAAGAGACAGAAGCTAAAACAGAGCATTTCAGACAGAGAGTGAACACAGAGCCGCAGCACTGGACAATACAAGAAAAGAAATGGGTTTTCTTGAGCATTAAAGCATGTAAATCTATTCTAGTAGTAATATAAAATGGAACCTGAAAATGTCTCCTTCAAGAGAGATCCAAAATCCATCAGGAGTGACCAGCAAAGGCAGATCACATATTTTGGAAATGTATGATGACAGGTTAATAAGATACACTGTCTGTTCCTGTTACTACCTACCTACTGCTACGTGAAAACATTAATGAAATGGTGGATTCAGTATATATACAATCAAATGTTGTTGAGTCCTTCCACTGAATCACTCAAATTGACTACATATACATAATCTTCTGATGGTGTGGTCACTTTGGGTC
This sequence comes from Pagrus major, assembly GCF_040436345.1. Classification (NCBI taxonomy): domain Eukaryota; kingdom Metazoa; phylum Chordata; class Actinopteri; order Spariformes; family Sparidae; genus Pagrus; species Pagrus major. Next base: position 28,692,874 of record NC_133216.1, on the reverse strand, counting down.
TGCCTGATCATTCTTTGGATACAAATCATCCGGTTTCTGTAAAACGTTTAAGAGTTCCATGCCGCATCGCCTTAGAAAACCTTTCGTCTAGTCATGATTTGAGACTGAGAAAGGCACATATCACAGATGTATCCTTTAATCATTTGTATATCCCCCTTTATAATTCACTAATTACATTTGGATGAATAATATTCCTAAAAGCATCTAAAATGAATGCATTTCAATGCAGCATTCTTGAAGTTAATTCTCCCTTTGTGATGTTTATAATATTACAATGTTCAGCAGAGATGATTTACGTTTGTGGTCACTTTGGAGGCTGCACTGTAGTGTCTGGTGCCTCTGTCAATACCTCGGCAGCAAGCTCAGGTACCAGTTTAATTAATAAACTGGTTACTGAGTGTTTACTGCTAGTGTGGACATAACTGCAGGGCAAATATAAGCTCTCCTTTTGCATGCTACAGTATACTGAATCATGCAAACACTGGGCACAATGCATGATAATTTGTCTAGAATCACTCCATAATTCATTCAGTATAAGATATACTCAGTGGTTTCCTCTATAGTGAGTTGCACAACAGTACTTCACATCTGTAAAATGTGATTGTTTGCATTGTGGGATTGTTAGCAGAAAGTATTGAAGTGGTACATGCTATGCTAATTGTAGTTCTTATTTAAAAGCACTCAGGAGTCAGGGCAATCTGCACTATAAAAAAAATCACCTTGACTTTGTTAAAAGTTGCTTTAAGTTTCTTTTAACATAGCTTTTAAGTCCTGCTTCTTACTGAGATTGTTTAACTAATTAGTCAAAGTTAAGGACAATTCTTCAAACGATTTCTTATATGTTTTATACATACTTTTATACATGGTGACATCATCTATAGACATGCCTCTGTCTCCACTCTAAAACCACTGGACTCAGTTTATCACTCCACACTCAGATTCATTACTGGTGACAGCTACTCCACCTATCATTGCACTTTATATGAAAAGTTGGATGGGCACCTTTATCCACGAGACGAGACATGCACTGGTTCACTTTCATCTATAAAGTCTTGAAAGGCAACACGCCATCATACATCAGCACTTTATTAAATTGGACTCATAGTAACTTTTCAACACATTCAAGTGATTACTTAATGCTCAACGTTCCCCGGATTAACACTGAATTTGGTAAAAATGCTTTCAGTTACTCTGCTGCATCGTCCTGGAATACTTTACAACAGACACTCAAACTCAACACAATCGTTTCCATGGACCAATTTACAAATATGATTTCCAGCTACTCTGCTTTTGAATGTAACTGTTTTTAACAATGTTTGTTTTTGTTGTTGTTTGTCTCATTGTTCCCCTGTGCTCTTGACATCATTGTAAATGAGGGCTTGCACTCAATTATCCCCTCGAGATTTAAATAAAGGTTAAATAAAATAAAAAATAAATAAATACTTGCTCAATCAAGAACTCTGCCACAGCTTGACAGGATTTCACACTTATCAATCTCACCATTGCTCAAAAAAACTCAATACCCCATAGGGCTCTATGTTTGGCTAGGTGCAAAGCGGAACGCAGTGTCATTGCTAGTTTCAGACTGACGCAGTTGTCCTTTACACACCCAGCGCCCACGTTGTGTAAATAGCTAATGTACCTGCGCCCACCTGTGCGCCCCTTAAAGTGAGGTGTGGTCAGGCGCACTGATGGTGGATTGCTATCTTGAGGCAGCAGAAAGTGACACCAACAAAAAAGCTGGTCTAAAGTCAAAGAGCAGTCTGTTTACTGCACTACACAGGCGGGTTCACACCGTTCATACACTCTGATTTTATGATTTGAGAGGCTGCTTCAGTTATTTTAAACATTTTCATGAACACATTCATGTCACTGTAACAAATATCATGGCACATTTAATCAGCAAAACTGAAAGCTGTAGTTATAAACTCTCCAGAGGAAACGAGTCAGGAGTTTTAAATAATCAATTTAGTTTCTTTCTTCAGCTGTTCCTTGTGCACAAATGCGTGTGTTAATGTAGAGATACACATACTGTTTCTGCTGCTGGAGGATCGATGCAGGTAATGTCATCAATATTTTCCTCATTTGGAAATTATTTCACCCTCTCATCCCACCGTTATTGATCAGGATGATGACCCATCCTGCCTGATCCACAGACTGAGATCCACACAAACAGAGGGACGTGTAGCAGAGCTCCTCCTCCTCCTCAGTTAAATAACAGTTTATTTTTTCGTATGCAGTCAAACAGAGCTGTTGATGAGGCAGAGGGTCCAGCAGCCGAGGATCACATCCCTTTCCTTCAGCATAGACCAGTGCCACTGGTTAATATGTGTCAGCTCCTGATGCACCTGGCTCTTAAAGGGAATGGGAGACACTCGGATTGGTTTGATTTATTTTCCGCCCAAAACACATCCACGACTAATTCAGAGTGTTAATACCACCTCTTTGCGCCGTGCGCCGCACTTTGCGCCCAGATTATCCGCCGTTTCACTAGCAAATTGGACTTGTACACGTCCTAAACACACTTGCGCACTGCGCTTTAGACCGTCTTAATAGAGCCCATAATGTGCAAAACGAGGTCAGATGCTAGCAATGGTTGATTAAAATAACTAAAATCTTGCATCTTCATAATCAAAGTCATGTGTATCTAATCAAAGTGTGGGAAAAGATGTCAGTGCCATTTTACAGCATGTTAGACACATTTTACGCATTTTCACCACTTTCAACTACTGTGACCTGATTGTAGCTGTTTATATACGATCAGTAAATGTGACTAACAGCATAATGCTTCCATTTTCATGGTCTGCTTTTATCTACAGCATTGCTCTGGGTGTCGCATGATCACAAAGCATCAGAACCAAAATCTCATGGAAAAGGCAAGAATGCAGCAGTGGACACAGCATTCAGTTTGATTTACTGGGATATGTTAGACCGTGTTTTACTTCAAAGATAAACCGTCCAACAACACATCTGTCTCTTCATCTTCACGTATGTGGAGGCTCTCGCAGCTGAGGATTCTGCAATAGTTTCACATCCACAATTAAACGACTGTGAGTTCCTGTGTAGAGCCTTAGTTTAAAAGTACAACACAGACAGCTACTGTGTGTGTCCATGTGAGTGTGTGCATGTGCGTGTGCGTGTGTGTGTTCACAATGCGTGTCCACTGCACAGCAGCTGACATCTCATGAGACTGGGGTGGCAGGGGAGGGGGTAAAATGAGAGAGAGTTAGAAAACAACTAAGAGGTAGAGCAGGGGAAAAAACAGACAAGCAGAAGACCGTAATAACCAGAACAGACAGAGCAAAGTTAGAAGAGGAGATTATCTACGTTGTCAGTTGCTTCTTTTTTATGTTTTGACAGCAGAAATGTTAAACTGTGGATTGCATGACATACGATTACTAGCTTCACACATTTTTTCACAGGAAATTGGAAGTTACACCCTCTTTACAAACTTCATAATTCAGCTAGTTTTACACTTAAACCTAGACAGATTTCCTTGAAATAAAAAACAGAAATCCTTCTTTAATATGAACTTGACCTAGTGTTGCCACAGCAATAAGACTCTGAAGCAGACCTGTAGAAACCAGTGAGTTACACTTTCCTACCAATAATAACACTTTGAGGAAAATGTGAGAACGAATCTATTCTGTGAGTCTGAAATATCAAAAGCCTGAGCATCTGAAGCTCATCACTCCATGCCAGAGTGCATCTCACTGAACTGCTCAAATTATTATTTAAACCTCAAGAAATAGATCCGAGATTAGGTTATACGTAGCATTCAAAACTAAAGAAAGTCCAGTCAAACATTGTATTCTTACCAAATAAATGTAAACAAGGAGAGATCGTTCTCCTGCTCATTGGGGGAATTCATCAGCCTTGCAGGTTACGTGCAAAACTGTGTTAGATGCTTAGCTACATTTAATGCTAAATGTAATTACATTACAAATAGATAAACTCACTTTGCATATAACTGGTGATTGCAAATCACACATCTCAAACTACAGCAGCACCAGAGGGCCAACAGAGGACTGAAGCAGAAATAGGAACCTGATTTTGAGTGCAGGTGTGTGTGACACCTGAAGTCACTGCCTGTGAGCCAAAGAGTCGAAAACTAATTCTCCAAACTTTTAAATGGATTTATCATATCAGTTTGAATGTCATTAAGCACAACTTTAATTCAATAAAAAATCTACTTGTTGAGCTGGTCTGCATGCTCACAAGTGGACCTCAAATGTTATTCAGACAAAAGAGGATTTCTTATTGAGTTGATATTAATGAAACAACTATTTGATGACTTGCTTGCATACCGAATTCACCAGTGACTCCTATTAAAAAAAACCCAACGTAATATTACACATTATGAACCTTCAGTGATTAGCTGTGCATTAACATCTCAGAATTTTGAATGGGGTTTGGCGTACCTCTCTTATTAAGACGTCAGAAAACAGTGTGCAGTGATTTATGTGGACGTCTGTTACCATCGGCACTCACCTATTCTGAGAAACACCACCACGCTGAACATTGACAGCAAGGTGGGGATGACCACACCGAAGAAGATGGAGAGTTTCTTCGGTTGCCGCTGATGTGCGGACCTCTGCCTGGGGCTGCCCGGGTGCTGCTCCGGGGCCTGCCCGGCCGGAGGTGACCGCTGCTCGGATTCATTGACGCTGGTGGAGAGGCGGTAGTGGAGAAGAGGAGTCCGCTCTGTCATAGTGAAACTTGCCTCCGCACAAGCTTCACAACTTCACAGAGTGGTCTGAATAATTGCAAACTCCGGCTTGCTCCTTCAATGTAATAATAATAAATGTTTCCAGAGGTTTTATCAGAGGATAGTGACGCCTCCTGACTGTTCCGACTGCCTGCCTAGCTACATAGCAGAATAGGTAAGTGCTTTCGTCATCAATCACAGCACTTCAAACCAGCGTATTAAACCTGCACATCAGAATGCGAAGTCCGCAGACATGATATTAAAAAGCAGTCACAAACCCCCACAAGCAGCCCATGTCCTGCCACAGTAGCTCTGGATAATTCCTCAGTAAAACTACTGAATAGAGGAATATCATGTGATGTGCGAACGTTAATCCCCCTCAACCACAACTACAACTTCTGATCAATCTTTCAAAATAAAAGCTTTGACGAGCTAGCGCGACGCCTGTGACACATGCCAGAGACAAAACAGACACGAATGAGACATTTCAACAGGAATACGCATTGAACGCAAAATTCAGTCGTTCTTTTTGCCATAATATGCGTATCCTGCTATAACGTATGAATCATGATCGATAGAAACGTGCCATAAAAGTAAATGAATGGTGGCGTCACTCAAACAACTATCAAACTACAAACACAGTACTGAGATCTGTTTCCTGGTGTCAGGTGAGTCAGGATCATTTACCAAGAGCCAGTGCTTCTAAACTACGGGGGAAACATGTATTTGTATTGTTGTTTGAAAGATAAATCATGCCGTTTCCGGTTGTGTCCTACCTGTCTATGTCTAACTTCACAAAGCTTTAAACGCTGGATCTTCCTGTGTTTTCCATCTTCCAGCCTGTTGCTTTCGGTCACATGATCAGGTTGGCTGGGCCAATCAGAGTACTGCATTCTTCCGGCCACCTGCAGACACAACTGTCTGAACTGTATTTGGAACAAAAATGTAAGACTAAATCAAACCTGTTTTATTCTCTTCTTTCACTTCTGTATTTTCAAATAATGATGCAAAAAACTGTTCACCATTGAGGGTTTTATTTTGAAAATTATGACCGGTTTAACACTTATGATTAAAGTGATCTGTAGGGTAGTTCAGCAGTGTCATGGCTGGTCCATTACAGTCCCAAACAGCTTAAAGTCCTGTCCAGCAAATAAATAACACATTAACACACATAACAGAGTCTGACTAGCGGAGAACCTCTTTTCTGGACACTACAGTGATTTAGCAAGAATTACATACTGTTGAAGAAATACAGCAGCATTAATACTTATATATTATATAAAAAAATAAGTGCATTCATATCTACAATATCTATAAAAGTATAATGCATATAAGTGCAATAACCTATGTGCACATACAGACATAAATACATACATTAACACATCTTTGGATTTCAAACAGATATTTCCTAAGATCTCAAAGAAGATATGATCAACTTAAAAATATACTGACTGACTTTGTTGCAGCACACAACAGTTTCCTTTGTTGGAAATGTAAATAGTGTCATTATCAAAGTTTTCTTGTCGGCCTGGGCTTTAAAATGTACAGAGTTACATTTGCCAGTCTTCCACAGTGTGACACAGAGAAGAGACGAGATTCATGTTTTCCTAGTTACATGAGGGTAAATGACTGAACCCAACACAGAGCACCTCTGATCCAGCGCCCACAGAGGGCGCCACAGTTACAATTTTGATTACACATTGCAAGACGGGACCAACAAAGTGCACTGCCACACTATGCTCATTTCAGCACTGGTATAAGGAGTGTGGTTTACAAAGTGGTGATCATAACACAATTACATTTACTTGCATGGAAACAAATAAATGCAGGGGGGCGTTAACACAACAGCATTCCAGTAAGATTATTATTATTATTATTATTATTATTATTATTATTATTAACCTCAAAGATCCTAAACTCATATCTGTGAACTTTTCTTTCAGTCGGTTGGTCAATATTTCTTTACAAAGACAATTGCTGACTTCATTAATCCCTTTCTCATGTGATTATACTGTTTATTCTGGATCACTTACCGACTGAGCTAATGGGCGCGCCACAGTACTACTAGTACTACTACTTTAATGCCAAAAATAACAACTGTCATGGTGAACTGTCATATCTCTTTGTTTAACCACGGTATTGGCATGGCTGTAAGGATGGCCATGTGGGTCTGTCGGTCGAAAGATGGTTAATACAATAAACATCATACTTACTGAACATGAGCATGCTGGCAGACTGACATTAACATCTTGCTCAAAGCAACACTGAGCAGCACAGTCTCACAAAGCTACCAGTATTACTGTAGACCTTTAGCCTTGTTGGACGGTTCAATATTCTTTAGCTCTAAGGCAGTTATGTTTGAGCAGAGGAAACTGATCTTTTAAGTTGGTGAAGCTGCTTAAGAAGACACTAACACACTGAAAAAAACTCCTCAGAGACTTTAATGAGAATTAACTCAAAGCTATTGCTACCTCCTTTGGCCTTGAAAACCTTCACTGATTGTTGGCTTCATCCATCTTCGTTTCCAGATGACAAGAAGCCACAGATCATTTCGTCCATCATCCTGTTCTATCTGCAGATCCTCCTCCATTCCTTTCTTCTTGAACCTTCATCAGTGTGAAGTACACTGTCAGTCCACTATGTGCTGTTCCTCTCCTGATATCCTGTTGCATCTTGGATCAGAGAACACAGCTCAGCAGCAGCAGCGGAGCTACTTTTCAATTTTTTAGCCAGAAGCTCCTTGAGCATTTAGGTTGTCCCACGCTCCACGTTGCACATACTGTCTTGGAGGTCACTAGCGAGGTGCTCCAGTTTTCCCTTGAGTAACCGTCTGTACTCTTTCACCACTTTGTTCAGGCTGGTTTGGCTGTCGTTCTGGACTGCAGGATGAGATGGTGTCCCTGTGTCATCCTGAAAGGTAAGTAGAATCAATTTAATATAAACTAGGGGGTTTGACAGGGTTTGACAAACTATTTTTCCAGAACCGATACGTACTAATAGCATGTCTATGTTGTTAGTTTACTTTCTTTCTTTGCAACATTTGTTCCCATTATCGGACACAAAATGTGCTGAAGGCTCAGAGGTGTCTAATTTGGCTTATGCTTAAAGTGACTACAGGGAACTTTCAGTTTTTGTTGATTCTAGCGGCCCCTTTTGACAAAAGTGGTATGACACCAGCGCCGCTGTTGGAAAGATCTGTGCTAGCGCTTGCAGGCGGCACGTGCATTTGTTTTGGAAGCGAGTGACAGAGAAAGGATGGATCACGATGAAGTAAGGATTTATATGTGATTTAATATGTGATATCTGTGGTTGGACCCGAACACAAGCATTGATAATAACTATACAAAAATAGCAGTCTTTTCGCTGATAGTCTCGTTTGCTGTTACAGGTCGTTTATAATCATCAGAGGAATCACAAGACTGTTTCATAAACATTTAAAAGTTCCTGGTAGTCACTTTAATGAGTATAATTGCAGTAACAATAAGTACAAAGCAGGAGATGAATTGCCAAATTCTTGATGATTTCTAGCAAGAAATGTGTTTACGTGAATATGACAAATGTCTCATTGTTTATCCAAAATGCATTCCCTTCTCTTTTATTTTCTAATTATCATTATTTGTTTACTTTACGTTTACCATATACTGCAAAGTTGAGTATAATTCTACAGTTTTTTCATGGATCATTTATTGTATGTAATGCATAATATGTTTGGTGATGTAAAATATTCATGTTCACGTGCATCACCTGTATCTGAAGCCGTTCGATGATAGCCAGATAATTTTTGATGTGCTGACCCAGGTTCTTCAACATGTCAGTTTGACATTTCACTGTGGTCTGACCACTCGCCCCCAGCACTCCGTCTCGAAACATCTTGAGGGCCCCAATCACCTCCGCACGCTTCTGCTGAAGCTGTACAAATGCACACACAAACTGTCACAATGTTGCTGTGAAATGAAATGGACCTGTTAAACAGCTAAAACAAAGCATTTCAGCACATATAGAAATGATTAGTGTTGTGTGGCAGGTCAGTTCAGCCATGTCTCTGTGAGGCTGTACTTGAGCTAAATGTTAACACGCTCGCAATGAAGTACAGCTGAGGCTAATGAGATTGTCATTCGTAAACTTTTGACTGGATGATGGCGCTAGATGAAAAGTCAGGGGATGAAAGATATTCCAATTCATCCTCCATGGACCATGAAAATGTGTACCAAATTTCACAGAAATCCATCCATTAATTATCATGATATTTCAATAAAGGACTCAAAAGGTAACCTAAGGGTGCTGAGGAAAAGTCAGAGGATTACCAAGGTGGTGGGGCTTTTCGTCCGTACCAGTTTGTGTCAATGTATATAGATGTTGACATACATTATATAATAATATAACTGAAACTTCGGCCCGCTCAGTCTTCCTCCTGGGTCCCCACTCTTCACATATTTGTTATAATTTACTTGTATCAGATATTCTGTCAATGAAACTTGTAAACTTTTATTGACAACTTTCATTAAAAAAAAATTTTCTTCTCAATATGCCAAGTTTTTCTTCACTCGAATGGAGGGTCTAAGGACAGAGGATGTCGTTCACTGTACAGATTGTAAAGCCCACTGAGGCAATGTGATTGTGATTGTGGGCTTTATAAGTAAAACTAATTTGAAATTGATTTGAAAACTTAAAAAAAAAAATTGTAGGTGGCACTAGAGGACAAGTCAGACGATCACCAAAGTCATATCCTGGAGGGACACTGAAAAATCTGTTTTATATTTCATGACAATTCATCTACTAGTTGTGGAAATATTTCTCTCTGAACCTCAAATGTAACCCCCCCTGAGGCGTCGGAGGTGAAGTCAGGGAATCACAATAATTATCAGGATTTATCCTTTGCGAACTTTACATGTCTGTACAACATTTCACAGCAGTTCATCTGATAGTTGGCGAGATATTTCCATCCGGACCTAAGTGAGGACCGGTCAACCAACTGACTGACAATAGAGCCATGGTGCTATCATTGCTTAAAAACGTGAGCCACATTGCAAATTAAAAAATGGTTTCAATTTATTATTATTATTATTATGAATAATAATAATAATAATAACTTTTTTAAACACACACAATTACAAAGTGCTTTACATAAACAATAAAGTGCATGAGTCAAAACCCAGTAATTCTGTCATGTATGCAGGCGTCAGACCATGCAGAGTCTTTTATGTGATTAATACCAATTTGAAATTGATTCTGTGTTTTACTGGAAGCCAATGAAGGGAGGCAAGAGCCGGGGTGATAAGTATTAATGATTCGTTCTAACTCTTACAGTGAACGTGTTTGAGTGTCCTCTACATCAACATCTGCCTGTTTACATTCTGTTCCAGTGATGTGAATCTTGGATGTTGTCCATTTCTACTATATTTCATTCAGTGTGTAGTGTTATGGTTTCCCAAACTTGAGCTGGCAAAGGCATAAATTCCAGTGAAATCCTTTCATCGAGTAGTGTTTTGCTTCCCTGTCAGCATAAAGTGGGATTGGCTCCAGCCACCCATGATCCTGCAGGTGATTATCAGGTAATAGATGAATGGGACAAAAATGTTTGTGGAGTGTAAACGAAAGAGCTTGATATTTAATATGATCTGGCATGTACCTGTTGGCACAAGGATGCTGGTCTTTGTAACCTTACCTGTTGGTATATTTTTATGGATTTTTAGCCAAGTCCCCAGATGATTAATCATAATGACTTTGGTGATCCACCATGGTGATTGTGGTTTTAAGTGTCTACTGGATAAATTGTGATGAAATTTGGTTCAGACATTCACGTTCTCCTCAGGATGAATTGTAATCATTTTTGTGTTGCCCTTACCTTTCAACTTGTGCTATCATCATTAGTCATATTTTGTTTTATGAATCAAAACTAATGACATTCATTCTCAACTCAAATGGTGAACATTGTAAATACGTGCAATCAGCATTTTAGCATTGTCATTGAAGGCATGTTAGCGTGCTAAAATTAGCATTAAGCTCAAAGAACTGCTGTGTCTTATGCCTTCAAAGTCTTCAGATCGCTGTTTTGTTCAGACTATACAACTTTCTGTCTTGTAATCCCAAATCTTGCAGTCATTGTGGTTTGTACACTTCATGATCAGCGACAAGGTGTCGCACATTATGAGCTCACACACGAGATGAGACATGGGAATGCCACAGTTCAAACAGTCTCATGTATTCAAAAATGATATGTGAGCGGATGGATGACCGCCAACAAGGATTATTTTTCCACTGAAAACATGCCTCCTCGACTGAATTAAGTTTAAGTAAATGGTATGGGAATCGCCTCCTAAACTACATCAGTTTAAAATTTCCACACACTTCATGCCACATGACTACAAATGCACTGTCACAACAACTGCAAGTTGGCAAGCAAAGTGTTTGCAGATGTTGCCAAAACTTTCATTTCCATTGATTTATTATTTTTGGCTCAGCATAGTTCATAATTAAATTAACGCTTCGAGCATGATTCCATGTTTGTGTTGTTCTTTCACACGCATTTTGATAACGAGATTGTTGATTGATCCTAAGCACCTTTCTACTTGCAATTCTTCCATCATTACCAAAAGAATACTTTTAATAGAAGATAAGAAGTGACATGTTTTACTTTCCTAAATTACATGTTGTAAGTAAAATAGTAAAATATCATCCAAAGCAGCATATTGTTACACTATAAAACGACTTAATAAAAAAGCCCACCCTCTTAATGCACAGTTTTCTGTATTCATTGATAAGCAGTGGACCAGGAAGAAGAGGAAAGGCAAAAACCCTCACACGTATTGTCATTTTATGCATTTTGGCGCTGTTTATTTGTGTGACGGAAGGTGTGTGTACATGCTTTAGTCAGGTATGGTATTACTCACAGTTTTATTTGCCCATTCTGCTTCACTCAGCCCAACCCATGGTAGCTGTATAGGAGAGGACAGTGTATCCGAACACACGCAACCTGCCTGAGTACACAAGCAAAGTTTTGTCACACGCATGCATGCACAGCAAGTCAATAAGGGAAAAAAAAGTTTTTTTTAAGGTAAAGATTGTTTTAATACTGACTTTATACTAATTGATATTAATGAATCAATGCAATTTCTCACCATGCCTTCCTCCGGCTCCTCAATCATGTTTTCCATACTTTTCCTGGCTTGAGAGTTACACCAAAAGTCAATGGGTGCTGCCTGGACTTCAGGTAGATGGGAGGAAATCACTCCTATCAGCAGCAGCAGGAGCCCTGGAGGAGCACACAGCGGAGATGACTGACGAGCTGCCATCTATCTCCCTTCTGCTGCAATAGCTGCAGCAGAGAGGAGTTTATATCCCCCTCCACTCAATGGAGTTTGCAACTTTCCATTTCACCTGTTACTTCTTCCAAAGTAGTCCTATTATTCTTGCCAAAATCCCACCCACGTGTTTTGCCCTGACAAGTACCTCCTCTGCCCACTTTAACTGTGAGTTGTACAGGCACCCTTGGTTATGCAAGTTGGAACTGAATGAATGAAACGTTTCACGTCATAGATCAAGTGTCAGCGTTTAGCATTTTTTGGGTATGAGAAGTTTACATTTGGGGCAGTATGAAGAGTGTGAGCCTCCTACTGAGTGAGTCTTAAACAAAATAACAGCCTTAGTCTCAGTATAAACATAATCAACTGTATGTAACATCTTGTTTGACATCAAGTGACATATTTACACCAATGTAAACATGCATAAACCACAGTGACACCAGATCTACCACTTTGTAAATAGGAGTTGTAATACAGGACATGAGTCCAAGCAGTTGACTTACTGCTATAAGCCATAACCCGTCCCTGGGTGCATGGTGTCCCTCAGCTGTGGTCTGTCAACCTGCATCCTTCTTCCATTCCACTTCATAAAAATGAGCTCAGAACACACTCAAAAAACATTCGGTATCCACTAGAAATGGCATTTTCCGTACATCAGTCTCAGGTGAACTGAGTCACAGGTCCCAGGTCTGGTGAGAACGTTATTGAGCTGCTAAGTACGACAGCGGATTAATAAGCTGGTGTGGCAAGAGAGACGTGCGTTCGCAAGAAACTGACTTTTTGAGCTTGCAGGCTTTATATTTGATTTAGCCCAAAGTTAATGTTTGACTGAATCTTCAACGCAAACAAGACAAGAGAGGCACCATGTAGACCCAGACAGTACTAACCCAGTTAGAACATGATGATACAGACATGCACGACTCACTGTCATAATATTTTTGTTGAGTTAGTGTAGTATATATCTGTTGGATATCATATATTTGGACATATTGGACATATTTGTATGTTGGTTCAAATCATGCGCTGTGCAAGATGGGCTGTGCAATGACAAAATCGCTAATATGACATTCTACTACCACATTACTATTACTACGACTGTGACAAATAATATTACAAATAATAATAATCATGGATACATAAAGAAGAGGGGTCTGTGTATATTCCAGCACTTGGCAAGACAGAAGTGTAGAACAACACACTGATGCTATCAGCTCCTCTTCAAACAGTGTTTGTTCCTCACCACAGGAAACAAGTTTGATTTGGCAATTCAACAGTTAGTTATAACTAACATCAGCAGAACCTGTGGTGAATGACCTGGTCAACCAGGAAAGTTATTAAAAGCCAAGGCAATTTCATATGTACAGCCCCAAATCACACGTCTTTATTGTCTGTTACAAAGCACAACACCTTCTAGCTCCATGATCTGGATCCAGAAAAACCCTATGCACTGAGAAAAATAAAACAAAAAAACAAAAAAAAAAACTGGAGGACAGACCAACATGTAGCTAGAAGTGACAGTAAGAAAAGTACACTATGGAGGAAAAGGGTAAATACAGCTTTAATGTTATATATTGAAAACTGCACTACTTGTACATTTGGCCTCTAGGGGCAGCAGAACAAATTGAAAACATAAAATTGACATTTTATCACCTTGCCTGTTTGATGAACAATTAGTTAATTTTACACATCTGACACTGAGCAACATAGTTAATCATTCATTGGGAGCTGTGTATCTGTCTGGGTGTGGTCTTATGTAACAAGGTTGTAATTACTGCTGAGTACTCATGCACGATGGTATCTTAAGTAAAAAATACTGATTAGTGCAGCTTTAAGACTGGATTCATTCATTAATATTTTAAAGTTGAACTTTGCCTACTGCCTACACATCTTTAGAGTGCAATGATTCGTTTTGTTTATGTTAATATCAAAGGAGAATGAAACCAGCTCTGAGATGACGGGCCAAGACAAACTTCCACGGTATCCTGTTGCGAAATGCTGTGAAGACATACTTCCTGGGAATTCTAATGACGAGGAACCAGGATTGTGCCAGACTGAAATCACATTGTGCAAGACTGAGCCACACTTGTACTTTTTCCAATAAGCTGTCGGCTTTGAATGTTGCTTTGATAGCTAATACCCAGACAGATGCATTTTTCTTTTTCAGTCATTCATAGTAGGCTATTAACCAGCCTACGCTGTCAACACTGACCTCAGATGTGTTATGTCATTTTGTCTATACACTGCTGTCACAGAGGTTTTGTCTAAGTAGTTTGGCTCGTGTACGTGGCATTAATGAGCTCTTTGTTAACATTTAGATGTGCATGTGTGTGTGCACAGGGGCTCCATACTGCACATTATCTTGCGGCTGTGCGTCTCTACGGGAAGAGCCATCACCATGGTAACACCAAGCACTGAGTACCTCTTAAAAGGCTGGGTTCCTCTCTCTTTACCACTCTCTCTTTTATCTGCCATCGGGCCATTCTACCTCTATCCCCCACAGCAGTCAGCTGCGTGGCAGAGAGAATGGCACAACTGGAGAATCTCTTGATATTTGATCAGCAGCGCTCTTTATATCCCGCCGTCTGCCCAATTTGGTGTGTCAGAGAAGAGTAAACTTTGTCATTTTTGCTCCACCAACAAGAACATCTTTTTGATTTTCTAGCAAAAAAGCTACTGCTTCTTCTTTTGTTGGTGAATAGATTGTTGATGCTGCTTTATGCTGACCGAGACCTGGCTTCCTCAGAATGTTTTTGGCGATGGCAATTTTAAGGACACGTATGGACAGATTTCCTTCACTGACTTAGACAGGAACAGAAAAGGAAGCAATGGCATTTAAAGAATTTATTTGATTGTCAGCAATGTCAGGAAGGACTTTTTATCCTCGGAGAAAGCAGAAGCATGTTGAAACAGGAAAGTCAAGCAGAGAGCAAGACGAGGAAAAAGATTGTGTGCCGCAGCTCTCTCACTGCCCAGCTTGCGACCAGGAGTATGGCATAGTCCTGATCCTGCCGTGCTCTCACACCATGTGTAGTCACTGCATTGCAGCTGGAGAGAGAACAAGTTCAGGTCAGCCACATCACCGTGGTGCTGGTCTACCTGTCTGCTCTGTGCCGTGCCCAGGCTGTCGACATCCTGTAGAGCTGCCATGCTGGAACTGGTCATCTGCCACCTCCTGTCTCCCAAAACATCCTACCCTGGGTCCAACATGTATCAGCAGGGAGACAGGCAGCAAGGAGGGAGCATCTGAGGATCACCTCCAACATGTGCAGGTGAGAGATCCAATCTAAGGAGAGCGAGAAGTGGAAAGATTCAAGTGTGACTGAAAGATTCAAGCTTTAAATTTCAAGATTTAGTTTTTTTTTTAAATAAATAAAATCAATAATTTTGTTTAAAAGTAAGAACTAGATCATGAAATATAATAAATACATTGGGAGATGATAGATGTATCTAATAAAGGTATTACAAGGCTAGTAAGTGTCAAAAGAAATGTACATATGTGACAATTGCAAGGCAAACGTATACATACTTTAGGGGAAATAAATTCATGAAAAAGATAACTGCTTTGTTGTTTTGTATGTGTTTGTTGTTTTTGACTGTAATAAATATCAACAAGCAACAGTAATAACAACAATTATCTCAGTACAGTGTGTTGTGCTCCTAGGTGCCTGTTTGGTACCTTCGGACTAAGCCAAGCTAACGTTTTCCCCTGTTTTCAGTCTTTATGCTAAGCTAAGCTCATCGCCACTGGACTGTAGCCTCATACTTCATGGACAGATATGAGAGTGAACTGAAGCAAATAATGTCTATCCCAAAATGTCTGGATCATCATCACCACTGCAACCAAAATAAATTCTCTTTGTACACAAATTTGTCTGAAGTCCCCATAATTTTAATGTATATGATATGACTGATTATTAATTATTATCATTATCTAATTATTATGCAAATAAAAATGAAGATACATTTATGATCAATTTAATTTTAATGTCATTCTATATAAATTCCATCCCATACTGTGACTATATTTAGGGGGACACATACTGCCGGGATGTAGGTGACGTGACAGCACAGATCTGTTTACATGGTGAGTATGGTTATGTATTGATAGGCCCAGCCAGTTTCTAGAAATACATATATATATATGTACATGTATGATATTGTAAACCTATGAGCCTACAGAATTGTGTACACTTTCCCTAATAGACTCAGGCTCCATTGCTGCCAGTTCCTCAAAAGCCCCAGCGGATGGCATTGTAGACCTGCAAGAGGAGGAGATGGAGAAGTCCGTCTTCGGTCAGAAGTTCTATTTGATGGTTTAAATGCATGAATAAAATCATTTAATATAGGTTTATGAGTAAAACATGACTGATATTTTTGTTTATAATTAAAAAAGCCAAGAAATACACTCTTTTTTACATCCTCTGTTCATTTCTGTTCTGTCTTAGGACTACGTTTTGTTCTGGACCCTTCAACTGTTCCGCCATCCCTCCATCTTTCCAACTCCTCCCTCACCATCACCTACGAAGGAGAGAGTCCTCCTGTCCCACCTCCAGACAACAAGCTCAGGAGATCGTTAACCTCTGACCCTGGGGTTACGCTGGCCCTCCCTGAGGTCTGTGCTGATGTTGTCATTGCACGAGGACAGTATTACTGGGAGGTGGATGTCTGCAACAGCTCTGTCTACAAGATCGGTAAGAACTCTCTTGAGTTTGTTTAGGTTTGGGTTGGTTCCATGCCAGCAAGCGTATTGCTTCCAGAAACCCTCAGCGTTAGTCAGCAAGACTGTACTTGTTCGAGCCCACACTCAAATTTAAATGCACACATCACCAGACACAACGGTCACAGTGCCACCAAGTGGTTAGACCATTGACAGACCATTGATGATTGGTTAAGTAGCACTGACAAAGTGATTTGCATAGTGTTTGTTACTATTACTGAAACAAGTTGTCCTAATATCTGCAACTAATGTTTAACTTTGATTCTTTAACTTAGGCATTACTAGAGACATGTTTTTATTTGTGCTGGACATGCAGAATCAGCACTCTAATGCTTTGAAAAGGAATTGTTAAGAACTAAAAGCCATCTTTGATCAATATAATACTATAAAGAACCCGGATGCCTGTACATTCCCTATAAAGGTTCAAAAATCATAGCACTGATTTTCTCATTTGTGAATCTTCACCCAAATCACATTTAAAAATGATATTGAGCATCAACAGATTGACATAAAAATGTTGATATTAACTGATTTTAATAAATGAAGTACTGATGTTGTGCCTGTCCATATTGGCATTGCCATATGCCTTTCTGTGTTCTGTCGCACAAAATTATAATCAACGTCACCAGCTGCCTCTGACACGTCTATGTTTCAGAGCTGCTGTCATCAAAACCCTCTAACAGTAAGCTAACACAAAGAAAGTTCTTTTGACTGTTAGTTCCTATAATCAGTAAGGAAAAGACAACACTTGCAGCTATGACCTGCAAATAGTGAAAAAGAAATGCAAGTCTTTCATACCTTGGGTCTCTAATCACAGTTTCAACATTTTGGAGCAAAACAAAACAATGTCAAACTAATGTCAGTATGCTAACATGCTCACAATAACAACGTCACGCGATGATTATTAGTATGTTTACCCTTAGTCTAAGGTGTTAGCATGCTGCCATCTGGTAATTAGAACAAAACAAAAAGAACAGCTGGAGGGAATGTCATCAGTTGTGCAGATATTTGGACAAATTACAATTTTGACCTCTATGGTGTTAAAGGGATCACCAAAGTGATTACAGTTCATCCAGAGGATGAAGAATGTAATGGTATGCCACAGCTGAGATATTTCAGTCTAAAGCATAGTGGTCAACCAACCAACCGACAGATGTTTCTATCCCTAGAGCTATGCTGCATGCATGGCTAAAAACAATAATCTGCCTGTGATCAACTTGTTGGCTTAATAGAAGGTTCCCAGAAGATCCCACTGATACCGTGACCAAGATACCACATCCCCAATTTTTCCCAATGGCTGTTCCATTGGTGTGTGAGAAGATTTCAAATGGAAACGCTGTGCTGCTACTGATCGGCACCTTGCATAGCAGCTCTGCCATCAGTGTTTGAAATATGTGGACAGAAAAAGTTGTTTTGTAAAGAATGCAAATACATAGATGTGCGCGGTGAATATGAAACACCACTTTTCTGTCTCTTTCAGGTGTGAGATCGTTGGATGGTCCAGACGGTTGGTGGCTTGGTAGGCATGGCCTGGCCTTTTTTGCAGTGTATGATGGGAGCCAGGAGCCGCTCTGGAGTGTCCCGCCACAGATCAAAACCCTCGGGGTCTTCCTTAATATTGGTGGGGGCACACTGAGCTTCCACAACCCTCTGACCCAGGAGCATCTCGCCACGCTGCCTACCTGCTTCGAAGCTGCTGGAGTCCTCCCAGCCCTGGGCCTGGGCCAGGGCCAACTGAGGCTGCGCTGTGGCCTTCCCCCTCCTCCCCATGTGTTCCTTAGTAAGGACTCGGCCTACAGGGTCTCTTGTGACAGTGGTGGAGGTGGGTGGCGCAGGGAGATTACCTTCCAGTCGGTGAGGAAAGTGATACAGAAGTTTGAGGAGCTGGCTGTGTCAGACTCAGACTCAGGCCTGGTGTCCAGTTTTGGATCATCCTGCTCCACCTTGGCTTCCCTTCCAGATCTGGGAATTCCTGGGATGGTTCCCTCTGGGCAAGCAGGACAGGAAACTGGGGCTGAATAAGAAGAGCTACTGAAACACACCTAATGCTCCTCAGAGTGGTTTGATCTTTGGCTGTCATTTGAAAGGCTAATTTTTCATCTTGGAGCACTTTTGGCTGCCACTTTCCACTCTCTGTGTGACCCTGGACCTGCAATTGACTCTCTCCACAGGACGCAGCCCTTTCTCTCAACCAAACAACCCCCGCTGGTTTGGGATCGGACCAGAAAGAGTCCTCTGTAATGTGAAGTGTGAGGAAAGGGTGGGCTTTCAACAGCAGGGCGGCTTGATTTGTCTCTGTGAAACGGTTGTCAGACAGTAGGGGTCCTACAGTAGTAGTGCACATGTTCCTGTATGTGTGTATGTGGGCATGAGCACTACCCCGAGTATGTGCGTTTGCACAGCCGCATTTCGTTGAGCGTGTGAGCAAGAGGGAACAATGTACAAGCGACAGGGGGTGAGAGTACGAGGTGTGAGTACAGTCACACCAGCCGTGTTGACTCAGAGCAGTAAGGACAGGTGGTAACATACGGTTATCCCGCGGCCTGCCTTCGATAGGACAGTAGGGCTGCCCTTTTCTGACCCTTTGAAAACCACAGGACTCCCAAAGACTTCAAAGGGGGCGACAGAGACCGGGAGAACAGAGAGGGAGAAAGAGAAAACAGCATGCATGAATTAAAGACAGCAGGTGATGACCTGGTAAAAAAAGAAATGAGCTGAGAGAGGGATTCCCATCAGCTTTCATGCCAAGAAGCTCTGAATAGATCAACTGGCTCAGGTCACACCATCAGAGAACTTGTTTTAAGGTAGTATTGAGTTGCAGAACCACTACTTTACATTTAAAATTATGAGATTACAGTCAAGTGATAGAGACACAATAGTGGTCTTTGAACATACACAGAGGTGCAATTTTATTGGTCAGAGGTTGAACACAAATGTAAGTTTTATTACCTCTGTTTGCTTAGTGTTTTCTCTACAACTAGGACCTTCGCTTGTGTTTCTTTTTTATTGGCTCCAAACCCCTGGTTTTGTATGTTAGGCCCAGATTCAATCTGAGCGATTTTGGCAAAAGAAAACTTTTCCTCATTTTTTCCTCAATCCCCATGGCTCCAAGCCCCATTTGAAGAACCACTGGTGCCGAGGACTATTTATACTTGGCATGTCTGATGTTCTTGCCATATTCTCCCTGTGACCACTGGACTTATGATTAAGTAATGCAGGCCCTATTGAAGAATTCCCTGCTGTCCCACCTTCTTTCCTGTCTGTTTTTCAATGACTGTATTTTCCTGTTGGGAGGTGTAATCTTCAAGTATTTAGTCAGACCACCCAAACTGAAAATGCTATTGTGAGAACTAAAAAACATCCTTGCAATTAAAACAAGCATCAATCAGTAGTTGCACTGCAGGGGCACTTTAGAGGACGAGTAGCAGTGGAGCTGGTCCAATTTTCCATTGAGCATCATTCATTTCATGTATGCATGAAATCAGTTAAGCAGCAGGTCAGACTCGGTAATAGGCGATGAGTCAAAGAGAGCTTGTTAGACTGTCGCCTCTCAGACCACTCATCAGGATGACTGTGTGTTGATGTTTAACGGTCGGGGTATTTACCGCGCGGGTAAAAAATGCGTGTGCCGTGACCGCTCTTGGCACAGCTCTCTCTGCAGATCTATTACGAACAAAGTGTGTGGAAGCAATTTGACTCTTGTAAACAGAAATGAGAGAGGCGTGATGCAGATTTCAAAGGGCCGGGAGGAGAGAGAGGGGGAGTTTGCCAGGAAGGATGGATAAGACTTGAAATGCGTTGTGCCATGTGTGAGTATTTGGCAGTGTCTACTGTATGTAGTCTGGCTTTCTGTGCATGAATTGTATAGCAAGGTGCAGTGGTGGAATGTAACTAAGTACATTTACTCAAGTACTATACTTTAGTAAAACTATTTGCATGTTATTCATCTTAAAGATATTTATTCATATATTGCCCTGCACCATATTTTTATTGCCCTGCTTTAAGGTCAGGTGTGTAGGATTTAGGAGACTGTATAGGCAGAAACTGAATGTAATATTCAAAATTACGTTTTAATTAGTGTCTAATCGCCTGAAACTAAGAATCGTGTTTTTGTGACCTTAAAACTGAGCCTTTTATAACTACAGAGGGAGTGGGTCCTCTTTCGAAGAGTTCACCATGTCACACCCCCATGATTCTACAGTAGCTCAGAAGGGACAAACCAAACACTGACTGTAAAGAGGGACTTTCATGTATTTAGTGGCTTCCATAGGGGAGGGTGAGATGAGGGGTTATCCGTCGGTTGCAACCTCATAGCAAAGTGCCACTAAGGCTGGATTCACATCAAATCGTGCAGTGCGGCGATAATGCAGGTTTTCCCATTCATTTTAATGAAGGTAGTCCGTTTTGGCTGCGGTGGTGCTGGCTGCAGGGAGCCCTGGAAGGAAATGCAACCGGCTTAAAAAACGACACAGACACTGAAACTTTTGGAGAAAGGCAGCCCGACGTCATGTGCGGTGGCTAATCACATAAGCTGGTGATCAGACTCATAGCATGAATGGGTGAAACCACAGTGGATTGTAACATAGTGTGTCGTGTATTCACTCAGTTTGACATTGTGCACCAGTTTAAAACACTTCTGTGGATGCCGACGATCACTGTAGGACCGACATGCTTTACCTACTGTGGCAGAGGCATGAAGGCAGATCAAAGGAAGAGTAGAACGGGTCAGTAGCGGGGCATGTTATTTCTCATGGCTAAATGCTAAAGAGGGAACACAACGAACATTTCTCTGTGTAGCATGAAATTTCACTTGTGATCACTCGGTTTGGTTTTGTGCCCCAATTTAAAACACACCGTAATGATCTTCCTCATCCTGGTTGTTTACTGTTATTTTTAATCTGTCGATGAGGACAAACGATCACTAATAGGACCAGCATGCTAGTAGCATAACAACATAGCAGCTTCAACTTTCTGCAAACTGATCAGTGGGGGTTCCCAGCACCTCACACACACGGACCATGGAGTGACACTCCCACATTTCTCCGCACCACCTGATTTCATCTGAATGTACCCTAAATCCTACACACTGGACCTTTAATCCACCTTATTCTATTTTAGCATGTTTTTATCTTTACATGTTAATCTTGTGTGTCTACAGGCTATTGAATGTATGTGAACTTATTTTAAAGTGGTGTAAATTGTTGGATTGTAAAAAGAAAGCAGTGTACACGCCATTGGACGTTTGTTTATTTCATGTTGTGTCTTAATGCCTTTTTATGTCTTATGTAAAGTACTTTTAATTGTTGAAAGGTCTTACAAATAATCTGGCATTTCCTGTTTTCTTCTACCTCACACTACAGTACAAAGGGAAGTATTGTACTTTTTAGTGCTCTACATTTTTTTTACAGTTATGGTTACTCGTCACTTTGCAGATTCATATACACAATGGTGAAATGTAACTAAGTACATATACTTAAGTACTGTATTTTTATTTATCATTTTATTTCACTATATTTATGTTCTACTTATAGATTACCTACAGAAATGATGAGGATCTTACCAAGTGTACTGCACACTAACAGTAAGGTAGTTGAGATTAGCCCACCTTGGTCAAGGACAACAGTTAAATGCTGCTTACACTTTAATGCATCAGTAGTAACTCTCCAATGATATAACATACAATAATAAAACACTGGCAGGAGCCACTCTACTTAATAATTAGTACCTCTTTTCATACTTTAAAAACATTTGGCTGATAATGGCTTCTACTAAGGTGGGGTTATGTAATGGAGTATTGCTACTTTTACTGGAGTAAAGGATCTGAAGTCTTCTTCTACCACTGATTGAACTATCCACAATATACACTGACAATAATAGCCTAAATAAGTAGTTAGTTATATAAGGCCTATTATAACACTGGTATGGAACCATTTTATTGCGAGTAAACGCATACTTACTTTTATTTAGTTTTAGAAGAATTAAATGCAGGATTTTTAGTCGTAACACAGTAGTTTTATACTTTCTATACTTCTCTTTAATAGATCTGAATCTGAATTTTGCTATTGAATATGTTGACCTCTTCTCCATCTTTTTCTATTTATTGGAAGCAAATGATGGAGGCCTCAGCCTTGCAGCAGAGATCTTCTCCCCGAGGTGTCAAAATAAACCAAACACCCCGGCAACAACCATGCCCAGAACATTTGGAGATGACTTCTGCCCGCTAATTGCCTCCAGTAATTACTGTCACACACTCTCCATCATGGATCCCAACTTCGGAAATAGTGATGGCGAGAAGATTCTCTCTGAAGTTTCGACTGTGTCTGCAAATTGATTCCGTTTGTATGAATAAACATCAACGCTGCAAGACTTCTGCCATTTGCATAGTGAGTGAGGAAAAAGGCCCATTCGCCCTTTTTCCGTTGGCGGCAGGAGCGCAAAATTAGCTTTACAACTGAGCGGGGCAGCCTCTTATTACCATCATTATCGACATCAGCATAACAGTGGCTGTTAAAGCATCGTGCGAGTCCTGTTCTGTGTCTCTGTCAGCTTTTACCACTCGCTCTGAGGTAGGCTACATCCTGCGTTTTACCGATGCGCGGCGATACAGTTGGATGCAGCTCCTGTGGTGGTTCACTTCTCTGGATCTGATTGTTTTTTGGCGTCGAAGTTCTTTAACAACATCTCTGAATGAGTGACCACCTTCAGATGTCTGTCTATGATAGAATAACGTGACGTGCGCACATAAGTTAGGAATGCTCAATGTCAGTGTGTGTGTGCGTGTGTGTGTGTGTGTGTATCATTGTTTATCTAAACATTAGTCAGAATTAATTGGGTTCATTTCCAGTAACAGGGTTGGTTTCCAATGGCCAAATAAGTCCTTAAATGCTCTTAGAAAGTGAGTCTTATGTGTGCTTGAACTGTTTTTTCTTTTTCATTTTTTTTAGCAAATCATACTATTTATGCCGCTTTGTCATGCTTGTTACTGTAGCAAGCTCCCATGTGATGAGGAACAGGTGGTGTGTGTGTGTGTGTGTGTGTGTGTGTGTGTGTGTGTGTGCGTGAGAGAGAGAGAGCGACACACACATCTGCCAGGCTATCATAGCTCACTGGCTGAATATTCACACCTCCCAGTCCGACCAGCAAACAGGAAGCGAGTCCCCTGTGTGCGTGTGTGTGTGTGTGTGTGTGTGTGTGTGCGCTGTGTAGTCAGATAGACAGAGAGAGACTGAAAGAGGGGGGAGGCGGCGTCTGACAAACAAGAGCAAATACACAGCGCGGTGATGGAGAGTGGAGTCTCCATGTGTGTATCCATCCAGCCATTACGCCATTATGGATGATTTGCAGCTTGACCACAACACACACACACACACACACACACACACACACACACACACACACAAACATCACACACACCAGAGCAAATTTCGATAATGTCCTTTTAATTATGTTACATTTGGGTCTTTGTAAATCTGTTGCTGCATGTTTCTTTCATGCATGCCAGCAGTGTTTCATATCTATCATTGCGTTCTCCCCGGAGAGTTTCCTGGACTGAGAAGCGATATTATTAAAAAAAAGAAAAAAAAGGAGGGGGGGAAAAAAACATTGCGTCTGCTTCTAATTGAGTCCTGGTCGGCTTCGTACTTTTTGCTCAGAGTCTTTGTCCACGCTCAATCGATATTTTGGGGTGGGCTGTGTTGTTTCTGGCTTATTAAAGATGACTTCAGGATTTATTCTCACTCATTTTTTATCCTCCAACTTCTCCAGGCATAACAGTAACAGCGAGATTCATAAGGATTTCGATCCATTCATCTGTGGCTTGATGTGCGCACACTGTGCCACATTCCATCGTTTGCTTTTTTTTGTAACTCAAAAGTCCTTAGGAAATCTGGCAATAAAATGTTGTTTGCATATGTGTAAGGGTAAATTATTATGACCTCACTACTTACATCCCCCACCCCAAAATCATTAAGGAATAATCTTGAATTCGGCATGGATATACACCTTAAATAATTGCATATTGGCATTGATTCCAGTCAGATTTCACCAGAAACAGCAGCATTCTTGGAACTCAGTGGATTCCTTAACTGAAAGGTATGGGTTGCGATTGCACTACGACCTTGTGTGCGGGTATCATAGACTATTTAAATGCACTGTCTTACAATGAAATCGGGTTCTGGAGCCCTCCCAGAGTTTCTTAACATGCGCTGGACGCCTCCAATACACAAAAAAACGCTGCCGTCATTATCCCCAGAGTGGTTATAGGTGGACTGGGTTTTTGTTAGCTCCAATAGACAATTTACCATCCAGTCTGCTTAATGAATCACCGTGTGCAGCGCAGAAGAATAGTGTCGTTTATCACCCTATGATGAAGTGTAAACAGGCCATCATCGACTCCCATTGCTGCTGGAGGTGGGTGTGAGGGTGGGGGTGGGGGAGGGCTGCGCGTCAATCTCCACACCCGGATGGAAGTGGCTCCCACAGGCCCACATAATGTGACACATGCATTAAAATAACACCTTGCGCTCGCACCTTGGCCTGGACTTTTGCCACAAAGCCGATTCCTTTAGGCACTTTTTTGTTGTTGCTTCTTTTAGTATAAAGACACAGCTCAGAGTCTCTTGTGTGTGATTAGAAGCCAGTATGTGGACTAAGTAGGCCATTGAGAAATTTCAATGAAAGAAAATGAAGCACAGAAGTGTTTCCATGCCTTAGTGGTTGACAAAGTGGAGTCTGACTTTATAGACTTGGGAACAAATGGGAACAAACAAGCAACAAGAGTTTTCTGCACAAGGCTTTGTAACAAACCATAGACCGTGACCGTAATAATTCTATATTATTTTATGAAAAATCCCCAGTCAATCACTTCTTTATTCCAAACATCTCAGCCATATAATAAGCCTGACCTTTGCTGAACTCTCTGAAATAAATTGGCCTGCCCATGAGCACCACTACAGTAATGTAAACTTGAACTGCAGAGCGTTTGTTCTGGCCCCTAAGGGACTGCTATGAGGGGCTGGATGGTTGCTCAACTGCTGTTTTGTTAGATGGGAACAGTTCCCAGATCTAAATAGGCCCTAATAAATTTCACTTGTTGCTGTTGTGAAGCTCCACATTGGCCACGGTGAGTCTTATAAGACTCCAGATTAACAGTTTTGGCACCTGTATCCATAGAAATGTAACTATGTCCTAATAAATGGGATTTTAAGTGGACACGTCCAGGTAGGCTTTGAAAGAAGCCAAAAGAAACAGTTCGGGGTCTAAAAGAGGACAGAGGCTTGCAGAGGGCCAGGACAAATTGAAACGGGTTGCATTGAGGTATTCCAACTATTTTCATTTGTTTCTGTTAAGTCACTTAGGTCTCTGCTCCAAACCCACTTGAAAAAATAGACGGTGCAGCCAGCCACACACACACTTACACATTCCTTACTGTACATGATGTGGAGATTCACACTCAGTGTAGTTTCACCTCATGGGTGTAGACTGACTTGAGTGTGGCACTCAGCATGGTGAGCAGATTCTTGGTAGGTTGTATCACTGCTACAGTGTGGAAAAATAGAGCATGAAGACCTTAAAACTACGTGGAAGCCATGTGACAAACAAAACAAGAAAAAAAAATAAGCATAGGAGCATTACCAAAATCATAATAATCATATATCATTTTGTTTGCCTCTAAAAGAACTTAAATCATCAAATAAACTCAATAAGACAAGTAGGCAAAACAAGGAATTAGCACAGCTGAGGAGATACCAAAACAATGTAATCACTAATATGGCAAAAGAGAAAATACTATAGGCAGCCATATTTTTTTGGATAAAATAACATTTGCAAACTAATCATTGAGAGGACCTTCCTCCAGTCTCTCTCTTTCATTCATATTATGGTCCTTTGTCCAGCTTCCCTCTGAAGCACCTTTCTAAAACAGTTTTATAGAAGTTTTGGTTCAAAAAGAATCAGACACAAGCTATTTCCATATCTTAAGCTCTTCGTGAATTGATGGGGGCGTCAATTTCCCTTTCCATCACTCACCCCAGCCCCCACCCATCAACCCATCCCACCCATCATCTCACCCCCCTCCTCCTCCCCGGCCGGTGGCTGCTTGGAGCTGTCAGGGAAGCAGGCTATAAAACAGAAAGGGACGGGACTCAGAGTGAGGCTGCTGGTACTGAGGAAACACGCACGGTAAACCTCTGCCTGACTCGAAACTTGGATGACTTAAACCACAAGGCTTTGAGACAACGGACACTCGGATGTAGGAGGAATCTTGCATTTTTGTAAGGGTGTGAAAGTCGGTCGCTTTAAGTCGACAGAGGGGCTCATAAAGTTGGCGACATCGGGAGTTTGCAGGGATCATTTTGCGGACAGACGAGAGGGAGGATTGGGATGCTGGTCCTCCGCGCGCTCCGTTCCTTGCTGTGCGTCGTGAGCTGCGCGTGGCTGCACGCCGGAGCGGCCTCGCGGCTCAAGTCTCCCGCTCTGCCCATCCAGTCAGAGAGGGAGCCGCTGCCCTCCAAAGGCCTGTCAGGTAAGAAAACCAACACATTATTCACACCTTTATTTCATGTTTACTACTTGTTTCCTACAGTTCCAAACCTTCTGTGTTGCGTGGCTGTGTACAGTAGTGTTGGTACAGTCACACAGTAGCAAAACTCCGTTTCAAAATCTGTCATTTTAAATGTGACCACCTCCGGGCATGTTGTTTCCACATGACTTTAAAGTGGCCATACAGTTTGGGATAAATTAAGAGGAGCCTGTCGTCAATACGGCTTACATTAAATATAACAAGCAGTATCCATTTTATTGACAATTTTCAAAACTAGTTACCCCTTCTGTTCACAAGGGGGGCCGCACATAGCACCAAGTAACGTCAAGCTAGCAAACAAATTAAAATTCGTGCTGTTACTTGGTATTACAACTATGCCGAATTGTACAGTGCACATTATTATTATTAGGGCCACCAGCTGAAGTGTAGGTACGACCTATATCATTACGTCTATATCACTGGAACAGACAAGAAACCTGTAAATTGCCAGATTTTTCCACGACTTTGGGGTTGTTGTGCTGCATGCCAAATCAGTTCAGCCCAGTAAATCTCCCAATAGCCCCGACTAGCTAAAGTTTTAAAAATATGAACTCATAACATTTAAAGTTGAGTTAGCCTAAAAGAACTGCCCTCTTCTCAACTTCTCCCTCTGCAATGGCATGCATTCCCAATTTTCGTGAATTTCCATATTCCCCCTGAAATGGCTCCTCACTCCCTGGGCTGCTTCAAGTGTAAACCAGCGGCAAACATCTGAGTCATAACCGCAGTGGATGCCATTTGATTCATGTGTGAAAGCCCCCGCGTACAAAGCTCACTGCGGTTTTTACAAGGTAACTACTCTGGAGTCCAAAACTGTGGGAACTCCACGTTAACCGCAGCCTGCCTTAACGTGTAATTCTACTGTTGGAAACTGTAATCAATAGACTTTCCATTACAAGCATTGGCTCCTCTGAGATGATTTATTTCAGCAGAGACAGAAGTGGCAGGCTCACAGTTTGGCTCCCTTTAACTGGACCGGACTGCTTAAAGTGCGGAGTAAGTCACTTTAATGAAAGAATAATGTGAACCAGGCTGGTAACAGCGAACAAGGCAAAGGCATCAGCCTGAGTGAAGCTGGCGAGGGGTGACATCACGTTTGGTGTGTGTGTGTGTGTGTGCGCGCGCGCGTGAGAGAGAGAGAGAGAGAGAGAGAGAGAGAGCAGTCACCACACACACACTGCTGAGAGGCAGGCATTTATCCCCACCAAAAATCCCTGTAATATTCCTGTAGTAACACACCGTGACTAACACTCAATTATGATTCTGGCAAAGTAATAATAACGCAGAGGGCTATTTTTTATCTCCTGTAACATCAATATACAGTGCAATCCCTATATATTAGAACAGTGATCTGTTTTGTATTGTTAAGGCTCTGCTCCAGCATGCTGGGTATTCAAGTGAAACAATAACTTTAAAGTGCTGTCTTTCAGCTTGAGAGTGTTTGAGGGTGTAAGAAACTAAAGTATTTTTATATTTGAAGGTACTTTAGAGAAAAGGGCTTCATTTCAATTCTGATATGCTAGAGTACAGAACAAAATAACAAAACTGTCCTACTTTGTATGATTTCCACTGTAATAATCCTAACTATACACACAGTTTATAGTAAACTGGATGCACTTACCTCCTATTGCTTATTTTGCTTTAAGGCTGGGCATTATGGCCATAAAATAATTTTGTAATATTTTAAGGCTATACCAAAATACATGATTTATATCTTGATATTATGAAATCTCCCCTAAAGCACTTTATAAATGCTAGGATTGGGTGACAAAATCAAATATTACAATATTCGGACCAAATACCTCAATATCAATCTTTCAATCAATCTATCTATCAAACTGTTTTTGTGGGAAATTGAATGTCTCCCATGACTGCTCATGAACCAGTTGAGACGAGATGAGATGAGATAAGGTTGAGTCCCAAAACTCATGAGGCATTCAGGGAGTTTCGGTCACCTTGAACATGCCTGGGCAGTGAGCTGTACAAGATTTATTTGTAATGTTTGTTAAATCCGAAAATGGGTGCAATGACTGAGTCTGCATCATTCCTCATTCAGTATGTCTGACATTTAATAAAATCCTTGCAGTTGCACTTTCACTAAATATCAAGAACTTTATGTCAGCTAATGTCTTCAAATTCCTCAACTACATTCTTACGTGCTCCCCATAATTAAACATACTACAAGGTGTTTTTAACTGGTTTTAGAACATATCAATTTATAACTGATCCCTCTTTATAACCCACATAAGCCAACAAGACCATCAGAAAGACACTTGGCTATGTCTGTGCAGTTCATATGGTTATTCTTACTGCAATGTCAGTTTTTTATGTCAAAGTAATGAGGGTGAACTGAGGATTCTTAGGAGAAGCTGCCCAACAAAAATGTGGGAAAACTTCGTATCTCACAATGTTAAAGTGCGTGAGAAAAGAATTCTGGATCCATTCCTTTGTCCTGATCCACACCTATAGATGATGGGGTCTATTCTGGGCTGAGACCCATCCTCCATCAACGCTTTGTGGAAATCTGTTCAGTTATTTTTGTGTAATCCTGCCGACAGATCATCCAGCCAAAACATAATCTCCTTGGTGAAAGGTAAAAATAGGTTGCATCACTTTCAGAACAAAGACAGATCAAGACAGATCTTGGTGACACGTGGCGATGTTTGCTCATACCGCTTTTGTCTGAAGGGTCTACCGGAGTCAACAAAATAATAATTTTAACTTTAACTCAAGCAATATTTTTAATTATCCCATAATTTCTCAGAGTTTCTTATTGAGACTGCATCTGGTTTGAAAAAAGCCAAAGAATTGTGATGCTAACTACCTGATGTTTGACCCTGATGACAGCCATGTATAATCAGCAGTGTTTGTGTTCCAGGATGCTCATTCGGAGGCCGGTTCTATTCTCTGGAGGACACATGGCACCCAGATCTGGGCGAGCCCTTCGGTGTCATGCACTGTGTCCAGTGCCACTGCGAACCTGTAAGATTTCTCACGTTTCAGCTTTTCAGTATCTGAACTTGCTCTAACTCCAGATGAATTTTTAATCAGCCTCAGAAAGGCAAAAATTCTTTACTGTGTGTTTTCCGATGAGATTTGGTGAGCGACTGACGTGTCTGTTTCTCTGGTTTGCCTTTGGCAGCAAAAGAGCCGTCGTGGCAAGGTGTTTGGGAAAGTCAACTGTAAGAATATCAAACAGGACTGCCCAGACCTGGACTGTGATGATCCCATCCTGCTCCCAGGACACTGCTGTAAAACCTGCCCCAAAGGTAATCATCTGCTGACCCCATCTCACCCCCTGCTGCTCAAAGCTTTTCAGATCTGAAGTTGTCCCTTTTTTTCTTGTGATTCAAATTCTAGCTGTCCTAAATGGATGGAATAGTCAGCTGAGAAAACAAGGCAGCAGAGCTAAAATTGCTGCAAAAATGATTTGCTCTCAATGGCTTCCCTTCCATAGTTTTTTTGTTTATTCTTTGTTTGATTCATATCTCTGTTTTTCTTCCTCTCCTCCCTCATCATCTCCGTCTTTCCCCTGTTTCCACTCCCAGTTCCTTTGCTCCGGCCCCCGTGGGTCAACTAGTTAGTCTTCACTGCAGCTGTTAGATCCAATGAGCAGGTCAATTGATTTTCCATTCAGCTGCATCAAATGGACATTTTCTCTAACCAGCCTCAACTGAAAGTACCACCCAGCAATTTAGCCTCGTTCACACATTGCCACTTCTCTACACATTGCTGGGCACACAGTTCCACCTTATTAGAGAATTAGAGCTCCCCTCTGCATGCTCTCTCACACACACACACACACACACAGGGTGGGTCTTCATGCTGCACTGTTATTGAGCAGTGTTGGGTGTTTTTCTACGCTGTGTGTCTGGTAATGGAATGGAAAGTAAAGGTAAAGCACTGTGTGGATAGTGTGCATGTGTGTGTGTGTGTGTGTGTGTGTGTGTGTGTGTTGTGGTCAAGTTTTAAGGAAAAGGTTGAGTGTGTTTGTCTTAGCTTTGGCACCAGAGGCAGCTAGTATGTTTGTATAAGTGATGGAAAATGGTGTGTTTGTGTATGTGTGTGTGTGTGTGTTTGTAATGTGGTGCACCTGAGGATACAGTATAAGTGAGGAGAGCTGAGAGTGACACTACCCAGAAGCCTTTGAGTGTGCCCAGTGGAGCAGAGGAGGGAGGGAGTGAGAGAAGAATGATGAGTTTTTTAGATGTGTGTGTGTGTGTGTGTGTGTGTGTGTGTGTGTGTGAGAAGCAGACACCAAGAAAGAAAAAGCAGACAGTCCAGCCGATCTCCTCGGAAAACTGCCCTGGAGAAATAGAGTTTAGGTGACTAAGAGCCAGTTTGTGGTTTTCTTTCTCAAGATCATGTCAGCAGGGCTGTATTTGGCTGAACAAGCAAGCTGCATGTGTCACTGTGCGTGTGTGTGTGACGCAGTGAGGTCTCCTCATTACATCAAGATGCACAGCAGTTTGTGAAACAGCGGGTCATTGTTGAGATCGCACGCCAGTGTCGCTTCCAATTCTCCTAAGCTCTTCAACAGCAAGAGACTACCTTGGTTAGTTACCCCTAGCCATGAGAGGGAGAGCAAGTGAGGAAGACAGAGCATTAGATTGAAAGTGTTCACTGATGTCCTCCAAATTGTTACCTTTTTCTCATCTTTGCGCTTTCTTCTGTAATTTCAACATGTCTTGCACAACCTGGATTTGTCACAGTTTCTCTCTGGTTGCTTATATGTCACACTCTTCCTCCGTACTCAAGAAAAATAATCAAATGAAAAAAGGTAGGGCAGCCAACGGTTTAGTCGCATCTGTGCACCAGACTTTAAGGAACGATGTAGCAGAATGTGTTTTGAAATGCTTGGGTTCACTTGGTGTATCTTGCCAGATAATGAAAGGCAGACACTAAAAGTCTGTTTTATTAGAAACCAGAATACTGCTACTGCTAATAGTCTTCCTTGAGCTGGAACTAACGATTATTTTTATTTTCATTACCAATTAATCTGCCAGTTATTTGAACAATTAATCGTTTAGTCAGAAGCTGCAATTTTTTGATATAAAAGTAAAATGTGGGTCACAACAGCATTATATTGAAGTACCATAGTGCTGCAGAGGTGCTACAACTCTTGTTCTCCAGATGTAAGAAAAACATGTTTGTTTAATACAGACCCCAACAAATATTACTGTCATGAAGGCTAACATTAGCTATGTATACTGACAAACTGTGTACATATAACACTATAACA
Organism: Pagrus major; assembly: GCF_040436345.1. Classification (NCBI taxonomy): domain Eukaryota; kingdom Metazoa; phylum Chordata; class Actinopteri; order Spariformes; family Sparidae; genus Pagrus; species Pagrus major. Next base: position 28,660,327 of record NC_133216.1, on the reverse strand, counting down.
TAACTCTATACATTTCTTCGGTAAATCTAACTATACTATTTATAGTACTTTTCAGCATGTGTAATTATAAGCCATCCTACAGGTGGTCATGAAGTATCAAGTTCTGTAGTAGTAGTACAAGTAACTGTTTGTCCTTCTACAGGTGTGGATGACAAGAAACAGACAGACTCTGTGCTGGACAGTTTTGAATATTTCCACGAGAAGGGCAAAGAGAAAGAGGATGACCTCCACAAATCTTACAATGACCGATCCTACCTGAGCTCTGAGGAAGTGGGCCCCGGGGAGAGCCGTACTGGTGAGTAGGAGCACCCATAGACAGATGGACCGACCACCAACATGCTTAAAACAAATTTGACTGATATTTGTTAGGCCAGCACACACAGCTATACATAACTAATAAAACTTCAAACATATAATTATACCTGCCTCAGAGAGCACATTAATGCAGGGCTCACATTCATGATCACTCACATATACAGTGAAATACACACACACAAATCAAAGGATAATAAAAGCACTGTAAACAGGAATACTTGACACATGTTATTAAGTACCTATCTGACACTCTCCTGCAGACTTTGTGGCAGTGATGACAGGAGTGACAGACTCATGGCTGCCCAGCTCCAATGGTGTTGCCAGAGCTCGCTTCTCTCTGACCAGAACCAGTCTGGCCTTCTCCATCACATACCTGAGGTAAAACACACAGAGGGTGACAGCTAAAACAGCTACTCCCTTGAATAATTTGTAGCTCTAGTAAGCTTTTTCTGATCACTGCTCACCTTCCCTCCTTTGCAGCTGTTCTCATGTATATGTAACAAACGCTTAAGTGTTTACAGTGTCAAATATAAAATACATTAATATCTGTCTGCTCTTTCAACCTTTTTGTTGTGCCATCAGCATTAAGAAACAAACAGAAAAAAATTAGTTATGTAAATGAAAATACAGAGAGTAATCCTTATACATGAAATATCTTACTTTTCAGAATGAGCCGCCCCAGTAAAATAATCTTCCTGGATTCAGATGGGACCACTGCTTTTGAGTACAGAGTCCCCGCGGGACAGTCAGACATGGTAAGACATCCCATAAATAGAAAATCATCTCCTCTTCCTTCCGTTAGTGTTGTTTTCATTATGTGAACATATGTGTCTGTGTGTTTCCTGAGAGAGGGAGTAATTAAGCACTGATATGAATGGTCTCCCATAACTCATTCTGCTGTAATAAACAATAAACACACACACAGACACACACATACATACACAGTGACACTTCCTTTTTGCTTCATTGGCTCTTTGTAAACATGACAAACTCAGTCTGATTGCAGTAAACATCAACACACACTCAAAAACATCAGGTAGAAAATTCCACCATCAGGTCAGAGGTGTACAAGATATGATCCTGATTAATCAGTAAACTGATATGTACCTGTACATGCATGTCCACATACTCCCGAAGGTCTGGCTTGATCACTTCACATCATTTCTTGCCAAGATACACACATCTCCTCGTTCCATTTCAGAGCCGAACACTCGAACACTGTGTTCAGCGAGGCAGGAGCCCCCTAAATACAGGTCACAGAAATTGGCCTGTTATTATTTTTAGACAAATGTCAGTGTCAAGCACCAGAGGACCTTAGAGAAAACACACCAGTGCAAGAAAGGAAGGAGGGGGGAGTTTGCTGGACCAAAACTTTTGGAAAGAGAATTTTTCACATGTTACATCACTGCTTAGTAGGGAGACAGAGAGCATCACTAATTAAAATGGAGATTACCCCTGAACTGAAAGTTATGAGATGTCGGCACACTGCCACATTTCTTCCCTCCAGTCTCAGGGAGAAGTAGTGGTTTTATGTTGAAGGTTTGCAGCCTGGGAATGAGAGTGCAATCACACAGTTTAATGTATTTAGCAGATGTACATGTGTTATCTGTGTGTGTGTGTGTGTGTGTATATATATATATATATATATATATATATATATATATATATATATATATATATATATATATATATATATACATATATATATATATATATATGTATGTATATATGAAAACTTTTAGATCATCGATCGAGTATGGTTTGATATCCAGGTACAGTTGCATCCTGACTGCATCGATACCGTAGCTTACCTGCATGTGTGTGTGTGTCTGTGTAGATCTGTGGAGTATGGAAGAACCTGGCGAAGCCCCTCATGCGACAGCTGCAGTCTGAGCAGATGCGCATCAGTATGACAACATCGACGAGCAGACAAGAGGAAGTGGAGGGGAAGATCATCAAACACAGGGCCCTGTTTGCTGGTAAGTGTGGGATATTACAGCATTCTGATCATTCATTATTATATTTTGTTATTTTCCTTTAGACATGTGTATTCCTTTGTTTTTGTGTTATAGTACACAATAAACTTAATATTTACAAAGAAATGGAATTGTATACGTTCTCGTGTAATCTTAAAAAGCCCTGCCTGGATTAATGGAACTACAAAGTATGGGCTTTGTTTACAGAAAAGCATTTGTGTAGAAGTTCTGTAAGAGAATGCAGACACTCAATATGGTATTGTGCATGTGTCTCGTGTACAGAGACATTCAGTTCAACACTGACATCGGAGGAGGAGAATTTAGGCATGGGAGGCATCGCCATGTTGACGCTGAGTGACACGGAGAACAACCTCCACTTCATCCTCATTCTTCAAGGCCTCATCAAACACAAAGACAAAGGTGAGAAGCAAGAAAAAGAAGGAGGAGAGGCTCAGCACTGAGATGTAGAAGTATTTTAAAACTACAAACGGAGTTTGCTTGCCATCTCCCTCATAACTTCCTTGATAACTAATTTCCTCTCTAAAACCTCAGGTTAAACCAAACCACTGGAGAAAGAATCCTTTTTCAGGATCTCTGTTTCCATTTCATTTTCTGCAAATTTCATCTTAATGCTTCAGGGTTCCTAAACAGTGGGACCACTGTTGAAGGCCTGAGATTTATGACAGACATTGATGAGAAAACTCTCCCTCCTTCTCCTCAGAGCCCGTTGTGGTTCCCATCCGAGTCCAGCTTGTGTACCGGCAGCACGTCCTGAGAGAGATCCGAGCTAATGTCACATCTCACGTGAGTAATAACACACAATAAATGTGGTCTGCGGTTTAGAGTTGGATTTTAAAGGCTGATGCCAAACATTTGATAGCCAACATTTTGTACCAAATTTTTTTTATTATTTTGAAAATTCTTTACCCTTTATATTAACATATTTAGTTTTTTCCACAAAAATATTCAACAAGAAATTAGTGGGACATTTTAGGGAAAAGTGTTATCTGGGAAAGTAGGTAAATTAAGCGTTGACTGGAGGAGCAGCAGCAGTGTTAGGAACATATGACACAGCCACACACTCACACTCCTGGTCCCCAACCCCACCCCTCCTCTCGGAGACGGATGTGGTTTGGTCACCACATCCTAACGCTGTTGTTGCCGCCACTCTGATCACAGCTAACTACTCTGAGACATGACAAGAAAAATGGATGGAGAAGAAGAGTTAGGGGAAAACAAGAGCAGAGAGAAAGTCTGCAAGAGGACCTCTCGTAGGAGACAGATGTGAGCGAGGGATGAGAGACACAAAGGAAAGAGGGGAGGGTAGAGAGGATGGAGCGCGTACACACTCCTCACACATGTCAGTGGTTAGTGGTCTGTGGGCTGAGATGGATGGAGGGAGGAAGAGGAGTGATGAAAGGCGGGTCTGGTTTGAATTCTGCCAGGAGTTGCGTGAAGGGTCCAATGCGCCTCTCTGTGCCGAGTGGTGAGAGAGACCATTCGTGAAAAATATGTGAAATGTTTGAGCTCAGCAACTGCCACATGACCCCTCAGAGTGTCCTTGGGCTGGATACTGAAACCCAAACCTCTGACTCATTTCAAATTTAGCTGAGCAACAGACCAAAAAACAGACAATGATTTTTAGCTTTTATTCATTTCTAAACACACACAAGCAAACACATCTGATTTTTAAATGTGTGCGGAGTAATTTTTTATTGGACCAGTAATCCTGACAATGTTATTGCTCTGCTTGATTTACACAACACCCCAATATATCCCTTTGCACCCTACTTCCCTCTCATTATTCTATCCATTCAATCTCCCGAACATAAACCACCTTCCCTCGGTCCAGCCTCTTTTCTTTTCCCACTCTGTTTTGGCTCCTCACTGTGTGGATTTATGGTACATGTATATTTATATTGAACTGAGGCCCTGGGGTCATAAAAGTAACATTTCTTCAACACGCTCATACATCTGTCCTATTAATCCCACATTTCTCAACGTCCTGAACGACTCCCCCTGCTTTCTTGGAGTCCACGCTGCCTGTTTGACATTAAACTTCGATCAATATGAAACGTGTTAAGGCAATGCAAGCCATATTTTTTGCCCAGGGTGTAAGTATGCACTTCTGAGTCGGCTGATTTAAAATCATGTGTTTTTAGGTAACATAACGGTTTTGGTCCTTAATGACTCCTGACTTTGTGGTGCCTTTGTGATTACTGAATTGATCTTATCTTGGGATCTGTTTTGCTTTCTGTACTCATTTCATCTTTGTTTAGTGTAAACTGGAGGGATAAGTTAATTTTAGTTGGAAACATGTCACCAGTCTGTCTGTCGTCTAAAGAAGTTGGGGTTTGGTTGCTTTGGTAGCCTGTCAGTGTTGTTTTTATCATCATGTAAACAAGATCTTTATGGCATAACATGGCCTTTTCATTTACAATGGAATTTTATATTTATCCACTTATTGACCAAACTATTGAATCCGTGCAGGATCCAGACTTTGCTGAGGTGCTGACAGACCTGAACAGCCGCGAACTGTTTTGGTTATCCCGTGGTCAGCTGGAGATCGCCGTGGCGACTGAGGATCAGGATCCCCAGCAAATCTCTGGCTTCATCACCGGCAGGAAATCTTGTGACAGTAAGTATCCCCCCGACAGTCAAACACCTTTACACAGATGAGATGAAAACATCTTTTCTTCATGTCTCTCCTCACATTATCCCAGTGAGGTGAAACACTGCAGAGGCAACAAACACTGAGGTTGCTAAGAATGTGTTTTTTGTTGTCGCTGGTTTGTGCTCGTCCATCTGTGGCTGTTTTTGTCATTCTCCTCTATAAATACTTGTTCTCTTTCTTTTTGCTTCCATCCTTTCAAGTCTTATCGCTGGGGGAAAACCATGTTTATTGGCCTTGGTGGCCCACCAAGACTGTGTATGCATGTCTGCCTGTGTGTGTTTGTGAGAGACACAAAGAAAGAGTTTTAAGGAATGTTGTGGACTGCCCTGAAACCGTTAAAGCATGCACACATGGTCTTTTCATGGGACACATGCATGGTCATCGAACACCATGGTGTCAGGCACTTTAAGACACTTTGAAAGACACTTATATGTGCACAGAAACAGACACAAATATACATAATGATGTTCTTACACACCAACACACAGTGGTTCTGCCAAGGTCACAGTCTGCTGGACCTGACTCTCCATGCTGGTGTTCCAGCACTGTGATTAACAGCTTGACGTTATGTGTGAAGAATTCAAACCCAACACGCTCCTTTCCCTCTCTCTCTCTCCTTTCTCCCCCTTCTCTCTCCTGCTCTCCTCTCGTTCTGTCAGTCTCTCCCTTCACTCCTCAACCTTGTCCCATCTTTGCCGTCATTCTTCCTCTCTGGTTTTTTTTCCGCCTCCATGTCATTTTCAAATGTCTCTTCACTTTTCTCATCCATCTCTGTTACTCATTCCCTCCTGTCCTTTCTCAGCTCAATCTTTCTAAGCCTGCTGCATTCAACAAGGGTTACCTCATTCTAAGGCTTAACCTTGGGTGGATTTGTGTGTGTGTGTGTGTGTGTGTGAGTGTGCGTGTGTGTGAGTGTGTGCCAGACAGTGCAGCAACATGTATGTTTTTGGCCCCTGGTCAAGTGGACAATTACACGACACACACTCCTGATTAGTGGTTCAATTGAATCTGTCCCCTAAATGACTCTCTTGGGAAAGGGATGACATTATGGGTATGTGGCTTCTATGTGTGTGTGGTTACAGCACGTGAAGGAATGTAATGTAGCCCCCTTCCTCAGCCAACCAGCAAATTTTAACATGACAGAAATCATTGCCTCATCTTGCATGCTGTCAGGCTCTACTATGGTTAAGGGAGGGAAGCTCAGAGGGGAGAAGTGATGGCTTTAGATAAGTCATCTGAGCAGGAATGTGCTCTAAAGTGGATTTTTGATATGAATTTGTCTTTGTCTGGCACAGCTATTCAAAGCGTGATGTCCAGTGGTGATGCACTGACCCCAGGGAAGACAGGAGGTGTGGGATCTGCTGTCTTCTACCTCCATGATAATGGCACACTGGACTACCAGGTAAGGCAGAGATAGTTGTTTGACTTTTTTATGATACATGTCACAGTTACAGCGTTACACAGTTAAGCCAAAAAAACATTTTGTTCTCATATCTCGTTTATATGGTTGATTGTCGTTAAACACTATAAGTGGCACTTTTACGGAGGTAAAAAAAAAATGGGATTAAAGTCACTAAAGATAATAAACCAGACCAGAACACCTCTGTATCAGTACACTTTTCCCTTTTCATTGGCATCAAATCAAGCTGATCTCCGATCAAACAAAACCTCAGTACAAACAACTAACCTTTAATTAAAGATCCCTTCCAGACATGTTTAAAGACATATTTAAAAAAAGAGTAATTCATCTGATATGACTTTTCCACAAAGAAGTTGTATTACAGTAATTATGAGTGAGCAAATGTTGCAATTAACACAAAGATGTAAGTGCTGGACACAATATGTCTCCTTCACTGAAAAGTTTTCACATCACACTTCTCTAAGTTGCGTACTGCACCGCAATTGGCTTCCAAATAGGGCTGCAATAAACAACTTTTGTCATTATTGATTAATCTACCGATTATTTTCACAATTAATCTTTTTGTCTATTAAATGTCATAAAATTGTGAAAAAAAAGTATTCACAATTTCATAGAGCATAAAGTGACATCTTGAAATTTCTTCTTTCATCCAGCCAACAGTCCTTAACCCAAAGACTTTTTATTGGCTTTCATAAATGACAAAGAAAGGCCGCAAATTCCTTCCATTCAGGAAGCTGGAACCAGCAAATGTTTGACGTCTTTCTTGAAAAATGACTAAAACGGTGAATAAATCATGAAAATAGTTAGGATTTATTTTTCTTGGAATTGATTAGTCAACTAGTATTTGCAGCTCTTCTTCCAAAGAAGCTATAATGTCATTAAATCATGCGTGCATGTTCTCCTGTCAGTCTCCTGAGGTGACCACAGAGAAACTTTCCCCCTTCATAAGATGAACGTGCAAAAAGCCTTCTAGTCTCAAACTTTGCACATACGTCATTCTGCACAGTGAAGCTCGAACATCCCGGTGAAATAACAATGCAGGTGGACTTTAACCTTTATCCCATGTGCCTTCTTTCAGGTTCAGGTCGCAGGTCTCACCAGTGACTTCCTTGGTCTCACTATTGAGTTGAAGCCTCGACGGCGAAACAAGCGCTCCGTCCTGTATGACCTGACGCCGGAGTACAACAAAGCCACAGGCCAGGCGCAGGGCAGCTGGAGTCGCCTGGAGGCTCGACACATCCACATGCTGCTGCAGAACGAGCTGTTCATCAATGTGGCGACGGCACACAACCAAGAGGGGGAGCTGAGGGGGCAGATTAAAGCCCTGCTTTACAACGGCCTGGAGGCACCCAGATATGGTATGGTCAAATGAAAGCAGGGGAGGGGAGGTGAAGGGTAGGGGTGGCAGTGACGGGAGGGAGGTGATAGAAATCATAATACACGTGAAAATATCTAGAATTGCTTTCTAAATGTACTGTATACTGTTTACAAGCCCAGGATGCACACTTCATTCACCCATTTTCCCTTCTTTTAGAATTGCCAGTTCCTCTAGCTGGCCACTTTGTGTCTCCACCAGTAAGAACTGGTGCCTCCGGCCATGCCTGGGTGTCAGTCAACAAACAGTGTCACCTGCATTACGAGATCGTTGTCGCGGGACTCAGCAAGGCCGACGACCTCACTGTGAACGCCCACCTCCACGGACTGGCTGAGATTGGAGAAATAGACGATAGCAGCACCACTCACAAGAGGCTGCTGACCGGCTTCTACGGCTCTCAGGTACATCAGTGTAAACACACACGTACAAATTCAAGCAAAACACAAACACACACACTCATACAACACACTCTTTCCTCTCCTGCAGGCTCAGGGAGTGTTAAAAGACATCAGTGTTGAATTACTGCAACACCTGGACCAAGGAACAGCCTTCATCCAGGTCAGCACCAAGACGAACCCCAGAGGAGAAATACGAGGACGGGTATGTAGAGAAATGCAACAACTTTACATTCATTTGAGACTCAGATTGTTTTAAGTACACTATTCAATTTGAAGCAGTTTCCTGAGAGTTTTCTAAAACAGTTTCATTAGTCTCAGGAGACAATGTTTATTTATTTTCTGTGTTAAAATTATTAAATGAAGTTGAATTTTGTAAGAAAATGATGAATATTAGCAGCTTAAATATAGAAAATTAGGAATGGAATGTAAAACCCATATCTACATTCACCCCACCACCTTTGGATAAGCATGACATAACCATTTTACAGCCAAAGCACAATGGTCCTATCCACATAGCTGTTTTTTTATTACAAGACAACCATTACACAATAAAATACTGACAGCACAAGCTAGTCCGTCAGTATGAAAAGGCAAGGATTGAATCAGTTTGAGCTCAAACTTCGCCTTCTGAAAACTGAATTATTATAAAGCAAAGACAGTTTTGAGGGCATAAACCATATTAGATATTTCCAACCTTGAATTGAATGTTACACTGAAAAACATCTTTGAAAAATCCCTCTGCTGTTTTTTGCTCGATGTTGGCTCCAGTCAGAAAATGCCTCTAAGAAATAAGGACCATGTCACAAAAATCACTTTGTAGCCCCCAACCTAACATGCATGCAATATTTGTTATATTTGTTATAAGTTAGCTTTTGCAACATTCGTGTAAGTAAGATAAACTAATAACATTGAAAAAAGAATAGACAAAGAAGTATAAGTGATTAGATAATAGGAAAGAAGTAGAGGAGTGTGTAGTAGAGCCCTTGGGGCCTCCTTTCAGTATCTGAGTGGTCATGTGTCTGTGTGATTGCTCACTTAGCGCTCAGCAGCCCACACAAACACACACTTTCACAGGCAGGTGCTGTCTGCCTGGAGTGACTGTGTTAAAAAGTAAAAGTTTTATTGCGGTTCAGAAAGACCACAGTGGCCCACAAACCTATTTTCGGCCTTGCAGGTGTAGATGTTGATAGTGCCTTTAGGCTGCCAGGTACTAACAGAGAAAGTGATGACACACACACACACACACACACACACACACACACACACAAAACAACAGGTTTCAGCTGTTTTAATAGCAAACAGGTCCAACACATAAACAGCCATCTGCTTCGGAGCACAGAAACGCTCCATTAAGGAACAATTAACAAGTTAGCTTGAGTCAGGTTTGGCCAACAGTTCTCTAATGTCCTAACCACCCTTTTCTCTTTTTTCTCTTTTTCTTTTCTCTTTCATTTTCCTCTCTTTCATCTCAACACATTTCACCCAACCCTTCATCTACCTCCTCCTCCATCTATCCCTTCTTTTCGTTTCCCACACATTTCCTCTCTCCAGGTCCATGTGCCAAACAACTGTGAATTTGGGACCAGGGATGGCGTGGAGGAGGCTGAGTTTGATGACCTCTTTGTGAAGGACCCTGAGGAGCTGAAGAATGACCCCCATACCTGCTTCTTTGAGAACCAGCACCACGCTCATGGCTCCCGCTGGACCCCCAACTATGACAAATGTTTCTCCTGCAGCTGCCAGGTAGAGACTAGAAACACAGAGGCAGTAATTAAATGTGTTTGTTAAAGAGCTCTTTGAAGGTTTCATCAACAGGGGGGCATTTTTTGGCACTGAAATATGAAAGCTGGGAAGTAAATATGTCATGTAAGTGCATGTAAGGATGTGATAAATAATTCTTACTCCTTGTCATCTCTCTGGTTGCTTTCTGTAGAAGCGAACTGTGATCTGCGACCCAGTCATCTGTCCGGTGTTGACCTGCTCGAGAACTATTCAGCCTGAGGACAAGTGCTGCCCGATCTGTGATGGTGAGATGAAAATATTTTGTTTCTTGTACATGAGAATAATGAATGTTTTGGTGTTTTTGTCTTTGTGGTTATGGTGCTTTGAGACCCTGTTTGTGTGCAGATTTTTATTATTTTGAGTGCATTCCTAAAGTGCTCCCCAGAACAATCATAAAGTTGGAAACTAATTCTGTTTTTATGTCTCCATTTCCTTTTTCCTGCTCAGAGAGGAAGGAGCCCAAGGACATGAAAGCTCCAGAGAGGGTGGATGAACATCTTGAAGGTAGGCACTACTTCTCCTGTCTCTCACTGAGCTTTGCTCTTCTTCGCTTTGTTTTTTCCTTTTCTGATTTTTCTTTGAAGGCTTTTTCTTTTGTACTGTGTCTTTTCTTGCTACATACTGTTGCTTCAACTGAATTTCCATTTTTCAGACATTTTCTTGCTGACTGTCCTCAGTAACCCTGTTTCTTCTGTTTCCTTTCTCTTAGGTTGCTACTTTGAAGGAGACCAGAAGATGCATGCCCCAGGAACCACGTGGCATCCCTTTGTACCTCCCTTTGGCTACATTAAATGTGCTGTCTGCACTTGCAAGGTAAAACAAACATGTATAAACCCACTCACATCTGGCTGGGTTTACTTTCCCAAAAGCTCTTAATGGATCATTTATCTCCTATTGGACTCTAAAGAAACTGAGGCATGAATACATTTCTCATCAGTTCAACCTTGGGGAAAATTCAGACTATTAAGCTATTTATGTGGAAAAAAGTAATAAGTCAGCTGCATTTTGTGCTAGAAAAGAAGTAACTGCTGCTAACCTGCTGCTGATGCTACATTATATCCACAGGGATCTTCAGGGGAGGTTCACTGCGAGAAAGTGACGTGTCCGGTGTTGACCTGCAGTCATCCTGTCAGACGCAATCCCTCCGACTGCTGTAAGGAGTGTCCAGAGGAGGAGAAGACTCCTGCAGGCCTGGAGCACAGTGACATGATGCAGGCAGATGGCCCGAGGCACTGCAAGTTTGGCAAGAACTATTACCAGAACAGTGACAACTGGCATCCCTGGGTACCGCTGGTCGGGGAGATGAAGTGCATCAATTGCTGGTGTGATGTAAGTAATGTGGCAGCCAATATTTGATTATGAAATTGACTCAAAGATAGCTCATTAGAGCTCATTAAAAATTGTTTGAAATAGCCTTGGTTACTACTCTCTCAGACTCAGTCGGGTTCAAACAGGAAAAATGCAACCTGAGCTGCACACTAGCTTGTAAACATAGTGGAGCACTCAGCAGCTGAGGAGCTTTTTCTTCAGGAATTGGTGAACAGCTGGCCTGTTTGAACAGTTTCTGATTTAGTATGCAGACTCTAACAAAACCATAGTCTGTGCTTCCTCACATCCTAACATTCCTGTCATGATGGAATTAGCGCTGTGATCTGGCACTACTATGCATGAGATGAGTATCCCTCGCCATCTCACACTGTGGTGTACATTCCCGTTGTACCTCCTTCTTGCCTCTTTCACCTGTGCCTCTACATTTTTTGCGTCTTTTCACCAACCCTCCATCTTCCTCTCTTACTCTCCACAGCATGGTGTGACTAAGTGTCAGAGGAAGCAGTGTCCAATACTGACCTGCACCAACATCACCCGCATAGAGGGTGCGTGCTGTCCTGAATGTCTTGGTGAGCAACGGACACAAACACACACACACACACACACACACACACACACACACACACACACACACACACACACACACAAAACTCCACTTGGGGCTAGACTGATACATCTGAACATTTTACAAGGCAGCATATTTTTCCTCTGAGATGGTGGTGGATGTCTTTGCCAGGCCAGTAATGTGTAAAATATGCAGTGAAATATCATTAATTTATTGTCATTTGAAGCTTTGATTTAAAGCTATTAAATATAGGCACAATGTTCAAGTGTCAAACCTCAAGCTTTTTCATTCTAACGTAGTACAATAATCCTGCTGCTGTGGTCCTAAATAGATGTTTATGTTCACAGATTCCAAAGAGGAAGACGACCTAAAGGCTCCAGACAAAAGGCGAACCTTGAGACACTGATCTGCGTGGAGCCACACAAATAACACCAAACTCTCCTCTACCCGCTGAACCCACCCTGTCCCTGATGGACCCAAACCCAGAGCTGCACACTGGGTCTCCCCACTCCCCCCTCACCTCACACCCACCCTGTTATCAGCTTCAGGATTGTAATGAACAGTGAAGAGCAGAGACGGAGAAATACTAAAACAGATTTTTTTTCCAAAGACTCATTAAGTGAAGGGATAAAGCTATGAAGAGGACCAACCAGACTTTACAAACCTGCTGCATTCTGCTTCTTGCCTTCCATTTTCTCCTGGAAAGGTCTTTTTGCTATTTTTGTTAAAGAGAAAATGTGTAGATGTACATATATGTAACACAGCCGTTCAATGGGATAATTTTTCTGTTGGTCCAGTGTTGTTTTGAGAGGCAGAACAAAACTGGACCGACAGATTGTGCAGGTTGTGTTTCATTGACAGGGCTTCTCTTTGAAGTGCAGCCATAGCTACTGCAGCTCTCGCCGCTCTCACTGGATAGAGAGGAAAGTGTTGTTTAAATCTGTGTGAATGTGTATGTGTGCGAATGTGTGTGTGTTTTTTTACCAGTGAAGTACAACTAATTAGCAATACAGAATCACAGTTAACTTCCTGGGTGGCAAGGCAGCATTGAAAACTGTACAAAAGCTGGAAAAAAGTGTTGTTTTTCCACCTATTCAGCCAGTCTGCAATGCTTAATGGCTGTAAGATGATATTTCCACCTAGTTTTAGTCATGTAGGCATCAGGATCAGCGCTGTCATTGGTAGAGAGGCTGGTTGTTATTTCTTAAACAAACATGAGCTTTGCCTCCACCTCTGTTGATCTCATGACTTCTCTGCTTTGGTTGTTCCTATTTCTGTTTCAAATTAAGTAATATTTTATGAAGTTTTTTTTATCATTGTTATGAAGCTGGTTTGTATTTTGTATTTATTGAATGGTGTGGATCAAAATAAAAAAAGATGTTGGTAAAGCGAGGGGATGCCTGTGGTTTTGTTTTGGATGCCGACACTAACCAGCTGTTTTCATCTCCGCTTCTTGTTTTTTTTTTACTTTTCCACTTTCTTTGTCTCTCTATTTCTTTTTGTTTCACACATGGAGCTGTGATTACAGAACGATGACAAGCCAGATTGACCCGACTTAATTCTTTGCTTTTGGTTTCTCTTTCTCCTTTGTTTTGTCTCTGCCTCTTCACACTCAGTGATTCCCTTCACCATCTTCTGCACTGTTTCTTTCTTCCTTGTTATATCCTCTGCCTCCAATCTCTTCATTTCCTCTGTCTGTTTACACCATTTATCCTTTCCTTGCGTTTCTTTTTCCTTTCCTTTCTTTTCCTTTCCCTTTCTTCCTTCCCTTATTTTCCTCTCCTTCCCTTTCCCCTCTTACCACATGTGCTCAGCGATGATTTGTCCCTGACATACCTCCTCATGTACACACACACACACACGCAGAGTGGAGATAGACTGAAACATAAACACATATTCACAGATGTACACATGTACAAACTCCTGAATCAGGAACACACACATTGCCAAAGGGCAATTCTTTCCAATACACCCATACAGAGACACACACATCTGCTACTGCACTCTGCTGGCCAAAACACAGCATTACACCTAAAGACCAGCTGCCTGACAGCACCTGTTGACCTCCCAGAGGCACAGAGAACTGTGTGTGTGTTTGTGTACACATGAAAGGCATGTTGGAAAGTCATTATCAATCCAGCAGGGAGGTGTGTGTGCGTGTGTGTGTGTGTGTGTGTGTGTGTGTGTGTGTAGTACTGGAGGTCAAAGGTTAAGCATTTTGAGCTACGGTCCATTGCAGCCTGTGAATGAGCATGATACATGTACCAGCCTGTGTGTGTGTGTGTGTGTGTGTGTAGGTTACTTGAATAGTATCAAACATTTGACACATGCAAACAATCTGGATGAAAGTTTCTGTGTGTTGTAGGAAATTGTTTTTGTTAGCCAACATATCTTCATATATCCTGATACACCTCCTCAGATCTCTGTTCAGTCTGTTACTGATGTGAAACATCTGAGCACAACTTTGATGAGTCATTCATTAAATCATTTATTACTGTGATTAACTTTAAATCAGAGATATATGCAATGTAATGAACTGGACTCTGATCCCATATCTTCTGGTCAGGGAAAAACAGCACACTGTAATATTTAACACGGGTGTCATACTGTCTTCAATTTCTTTAATTCTCATTTGATGTTTAGCTCTCTGTTCTTTGTCCAAGTATTTTATTAGTTCATTATTTATAGATCTTTTTGATTGCAGCAGGCTATGAGATAGTCGCTTAATAATAATTTTTGGATGCAAAGCTCCTCACAGATCCCTCAAGACAGTGACATGGAGGAGGAGGAGTCACTGTGACCCACCAAAAAATAGTCCATCAAGTATTTGTAGGCACAACTCTGCATTAAAAAAAATATGGAGACAAAAAGTTTGCGACAAAACTTTATGTTCAAAATTTGGAGTCTCAAATACAGTTAAAGTAACCTTGTACCTGTGGGATGGAACCACAGATATGATTTCATATAAAGTAAGCTGTTCAGAGGGGCTGACTGGGGAGGTTTTAAGTTAAAGGTGTTGATGATAACAGATGCAAGGCTAGATCTTGTGTAGTTCAGTGAAATAATGACTCAATTCATCAGAGGGAAAACTTATGCAAATGAATTCAGAAAAACAAAGTAATAATAATGCAGATGGTGAGAGCAATCCTGCAGAGGTGAGAGGAAGATGGTTAAGAGAAAAGATAGAAGTTCATTTGAAGGGAAAATGTTGGTTTAGCAGACGAGGGAATAATGTAATGAGACGAGAGGGAGGAGAGGAGGCTGGTCTGTCGTGTTAGTGTGACTGGGGTTATTTATTCTTTATTTATGTTTCACACTGCAGCGAGAAACAGGGGGAATAAACTCTCTCTCTTTCTCTCTATGTGTGTGTGTGTGTGTGTGTGTGTGTGAAGGAGAAGAGCAAGCGAGGTGAATGAATTCAGCAACTTCTGCAAGTCTTGCTGCCATTTTTTTCATTTTCTATAAACCAAAGCACCAACAATAGCACGTTAGCAAAATCAAAACTCAGCACGTTTTGAAATACACTGAGAGGACATCACAACAACAACACACTGTCAGCACAGACACATCTGTTATGTATTGACAGTAGAGGTGTAGTGTGAAAACAGGTGTTTCAGTCATCAGGCCTCATCTGTCACACACACACACACACACACACACACACACACACACACACACACACACACACACACACACACACACACACACACATACTGTTTATACCTCTTACATTTAAAAGCCTCAGTGAGTGTTTTGCATTTCTGTGTTTCTATGGTTCTTTTTTTTTTCTTTTCAAGTTCTATTCAACACAATCTGGTGATCAGCAGCTGTGGAAGAAGCACTCAGATAATTTACCTAACGTTACTTTACTAATGTTTTTGTTGATTATGGCGGCCCCTGTGGACAAAAACGTAGACTTTGTTGTGATACCGTACCACCAGTGCAGAGCAGCTTCTCTCTTAAGACTGTAAGCCTCCTCAATTCATTCTTAACACTTCTTAGCATGTAGGATGATTACAGTAACTATACAGAGATAGCCAGTCTTCTCGCTGATGGTCCTGTTTGCTTTGTAGGTCATATAGAGGCATCAGTGTCATCTGTTTTATACATGTCCTGCATTCAGAATTCTACTTCAGTGAAAGAACAAAAGTATCAGCATCAAAAGCCAAATATATAACACTTATTACGCAGAACTGTCCATTTCAAACAAACACATACTATATACATACTGTATTACTGGATTATAATCACTGATAGATTACTAAAATTGGAGCGATTTCAATGACTTTATATAGAGCTGTGGATCTGGGTTACTGCTTTGTAATAACCATCATTAATAAAGGGTTAATCTATACCTAATTAAACTTTAGTTAATAGTTATTTCACCTTGAACAAACAATGAAATGCTTTATAAACCATTTATTAAGCTGATATAAAGGTTTATAAACATCAGTTGCAACTTTATAATGGCCATCAAGATGAAGGACACAGTATTTTTTAACCATTAACAAAGTATTATAAACATCAGTTGAGACTTAACAATAAATAGTTTATATAAAGCATTTCATTGTTTGTCAAGAGTGAATAAATTAACCATTTATTAATGATGGATAAAATAAAGTGTTATCTAATCTGGATGTGTAAAGTAACTAGTAACTAAATTTCAAATGTAGTGGGGTATTTTCATTCTGAAGTAGAGTAGAAGTATAAAGGGACATGAAATAGAATTACTAAAGTAAAGTACAAGTAGCTCAAATTTCTACTTAATTACAGGATCAGGAATATAATCCACTCTACTGCTTTGGTGAATATTATAATATTTTTTGACTTCTCATATTCTACTTTGATTGACATCACAGTCTGTGTGAAGGGATTCCTTTAAACACACCAGAGAAGGAGAGGGGGAAGGCTCATCAATATTTTACCACTGCTGCCCTCTGCTGTGAACGACTGAACCGACATCTTAAATCACAGCATTAAAATGAGGATTTACAGTGTTTAACCGACCATATATACACATGAGCCCTGTATAGCACCATAAAACGCTTCTTTAGGCCTGTACTATTGCTGCTGCAGCTGCATTTATGGCGCCATAAAGAACTTTCTCTCTACGGTTCTGAGATGGCTCAAGCTGCACCTCAGCCAATGAATTTTCATACAGTTTACTCGCTCCACTGGTGCAGTTGCAAGGGTAAATACCTTGCTTAATGGCACTGTGGTAGCAGCTGCTGAAAGGAAAAAAACAAAAATCTTGTAGTGCCTGACATGCTGTCTAGGCTTCAGGCAAACACAGATAAACACAGACAGGTGTGCGTGCACAAACCAGTTTTGTCACATCAAATGATTTTGACTGTTATTTTCTTGGAAAACTTTCTGTTTAGCCTGCGCCTGCAGCAGTGATTCACCTTCTGGGGTTAAGCATGAAAGTGTTTATACCAACAGCAGCCAAGTTCAAACTTCTATTCATGAAGAGGACACTTCCACACTTCCCTCATCTTCTCCACTCTGTGTCGGCAGATCTTCTCTGATATTTGGAATTTTACAAGGTTATGTCTCTTTACTATATTGTATCAATACCATATTGATGGAAAGTTTCTTGAAAATGACTTTGGAAAACAAGGACTGGCAGAAAGTAAAGGTTTATGTGTTTAGCACCTGCAACAAAACACAAGACAATACAAAAAGACAAATAAATAGATTGAAACGAGTACATACATCATTAGAAGTTGAAAATAAGCTGAAAATGGAGGAAATTGATAAAAGAAAACAGGGGAATAAACTCACAGTGCAACAACAGATATGAATTCATTTTTATAGGAGAATAATGATTAAAGGGAACGGAGCAGTGCTCAAGTTTTCTGGGAGTGTGTTTCAGATCTGAGAGGTCAGAAACCAGCGCTTTGTAAAGCAATAGCAGTATTTTAAAATCAAGTATTTGGCACAGAGGAAGCCACTGCAAAGATCCACAAACTGGAACATGGTGGTCAACCATTTAAGACACGCCAGCGCTGTGATGTGTGGTCGAAATCCTGACCGGAATACTTCAAAACCATTTTTTTAGGGTCAGGAATGTGTTCTGCTGTATCATTTTATACCAGGTGTTTTTAACAACTGTTTTAAAGTCTTCCAACCTCTAAGAAAAAATATAAGACAATTAAATTAAATTCCATGATAACTCTTTGCACAGGAAACTTTGCACTTTATCAGCTCCACGTGGCAGAAAGAGGTAATGCTTGAACGACCCAGAAATCGTGTACACAACATCAGTAAACTGCACTTTCCAAAATTCGGTTTCTCATAGGTTCCTAATTCTCTCTCACCTCACAGGTTTGCAGTTTAAAAGGTGCTAATTGTAAGGAAAGTTGGGAATGAGACTCAAAAATCAACCGTTCTTACAAATAGCACCTCACTGAACTGTTTTCCAAGCAGCCCTCTTATTCCAAAGTTTAGACCCATAGCAATGGACTGGAGTGTTGGGGGATAATTGGTTGCTTGATTCACCTTTCAGGTGTCACTGAGTGAGATTTATGCGCCACACGTCCTGCGATGTTGTCCTCGGTTACATCAGCCAGCCTGTCAGACGTACCTGTTAAGATTTCTTCATCTTGACCATCAAAGATGAAAGTACTTCACCTGATGCACGTTGCAGGAATCTTTATTTTTCTTTCGCCACAGATGATTTCCAGCTGAGATTAAAGGTCATCAAAAAAAAGTAGCTCTTAAAAGTAGTTCTTATTGTGTTAGCAGCAAAAACCTGCTTCAGTTTGAATCTTTTCAAATGATATTTACTTGCAGGTGTTGGTTTCGGTTCAGTTCATACCATCCTCTTCACCTTTTCTGCATCACTTCCCCCTGTCTGTGCTATAAACCCCAAAAGAGTTCACCTCCTACATTTTTTATGCAAAGGAGGAAAAAAATCATTAAGTTTATCAGTGAGTAGATGAACCTTTCATCTTTCATTCTTTAATCAGTGAATGATGGAGATAATTCCATTTAAACAATTAAGCGTTGAAAGGTTTAATATCCAGCACCTACAGTATGTCCCGAGAATCTTATTTTATGAGCTGTGTTGTGTTTTTGTGTCATATTGTAGTGTTATTCCAACTTTCTTGCCATGTTATGCCGTGTTACATTATGTTATGTCATATTATGTCATATCGTAACATGACGTGTTATATTATGCCATGTGAACTTGTGTCATGTTATAATTTAATGTTACGTTGTGTCATGTCATACTATGTTGTGTTACCATGTTACACTGTGTTACATTATATTATCTCATGTCAGTATGTTGCATTAGTTTATGTGAGTTCATATCATGTCATGTTATACTGCATCATGCTTAGTTAGGTTATGTTATGTCATGCGATGTGTAGTCAGCACTGTCATGTCCCATCATGTTATGTCATATCGTAACGCAGATGACTGTGTTCTGGTTTGCGCCTGATGAGAGGTCTACTTTGCCGAGCAGATAAAGCTCTTCTCCCACCTCAAACTCAGTCATGTTCCACTCTCACAGGTCATCAGCTTTGAACGCTACAGGGAGCAAAAATATCCCTCCGTTCGTTGCTCAATTTTCCCTGCTCCACTCAGGCTGTACTTATTAACTTTGCTTTTTGACAGCTGTGGATACATATATGCAGCCAGAGCACAGGATTTACAGATTGGTAGAGTAACTGTAAAGTGGGACAGACTGAGACACAAGGGGTCTCAACTTACCCCAAAATCCATGTATGTCTGCTGGTTGCCCCAAACCAGGACTGCAGTGGAATCTGAGCACACCTTGTGAGGCAGATTTACTGTATATATATCATGATAAGTAGAACCAAACCCACGTAAAAAACATGAAAATGAAATGTCTTACGTCTCAGTCTAATCCTAAGTGGACCTTCTGTCGTGGTGTTGTAAAGCTTAGGACAGGAAAGTTCACTTTAACTCAACTCACTTGTGGGATCACTATTCAATGTATTGATGGAAGATGATTGTTTATGAGTAAGAAGAACAGTTATTGGACATGATGGTGCAACCTCCCTACATGTTTCCTCTGCCAGCTACATATGGCATCATTCATCATTTCCTGAAGGGTTTGTAGCAGCTTGTAACTGTGCTGCGCCCTCATCAGTAGCAGCAGGGCCAGATATGAAATGTCAGACTATCATTACTCCTACTACCGCTGTTACTGACGTGGTCATTATCTGCAGAGGCTGGAAAAGGCCAGAGGCTGGACAGCTAGGATCGTCTTACCCTATCATCACACCAACACACTGCTAACATCTGCTGAGACAGAGGGAGGGGGAAATTCACAGCAAGAATGATGTAGACAAGGAGATTAGAAATGCATTTTCATTCTACTTAATGTTTCCTAATCAGTCATCTGTAACTCCCAAATGTTTTCTGAAAGAAAAGCTTGTAAGCCAGAAAAAACAGCTGTTAGTATTCTGAAAAGATATTGATATCAAGCTGTCAAACCAGACAACTGGAGAAACATCCTGAAACCCATGGCTTTGAATGTTTAATTAAACTGAGAGTGACTCATCACTGTGCCAAAGATAAAGGGCTAGTGCTTCCCCTGCTGAATACTAGGACTCACATTTTACATGTGCTATATTATACCATATGTCACATCAAAAAACACAAATGTGTTTTATGTGAATTTATCACAGGAAGTCTGTCTCGTCTTTCAGGAAGCTTGAGGGAACTGAAACATTTGTTGTAAGTAAATGATTTCATTATACCCTTAGAGCCTCATCCCAACAACATATTTAACATACAAGGACTACTGACTGGGGTCATGGGGACCCGAGGAATAAACTACTTTATGAAACAACTATCAGAGCAGAATATTAACTTATTTACTTGTGTAAAACAAGTGGAAGGAGCGGCCTCTAGGTATCCTATCCCGCCCGACAGCATCAGGGGCAACAGGCTAAAAGGTGGAGCCAACAAAGTGGATGGGTGGCTAGGAAGAAAAAATGTTATTATTGTTATCTTTTTTTTCATTCCTTTTTCACTCCCTTTCCTCTTCATGAGGATTTAGGCATTGTTAGCCACTCCTGGACCCTGGGAGAGGGCTGTCCAGTTGGGGACTGTTCATTATGGCCTTAATTAGACATCAGCTTCACTTACTCATTTATCAGTCCGTGTTCTCTGGCCATATTTACAAAGCCAGTCAGTGTAGCCTGAGCTCCAAAAGGCAAATGAGTGGCGTAGCTGGTCAGATGTATTTTTGTAGGCTAACAGGGAAATAAGCTCTGTGACAGACACAAGCTTATGACAGAGTGGTCCAATCAGAATAACTTATATCATATTTTTAGATTATTATTATTATTATCATTGATGCATTAATGTGATTGTAACGTAAGGGCTGCAGCAGGTAATGGTACTAGGATGACTTAACCTATAATAATATAACCTAGCTACAAATTTAGATTATTGAAAAAAAATATAAATATACTAAGTAACCAGTATACCTAATGCCATCTAAATTACTTAAAGCTTTAAAATAAATGTAGTGGAATAAGGGTGTAATATTTGCTTTGAACTGTAATGGAGCAGAAGCGTAATGCTTACTTTCACAGGGTGTATATCCGGTATATGTTTTTTGTGAGGGAAGCGCCATCTCATGGCTACACCCTGCAATTGAATGAATGGGCGTGTTTACAGTAGAATCTAGGCAGACCCTCTGGAGGTGGGGGGTGGGTGTGTTGCTGCTGCTGTATTATACTGACTATTCTGCTATACCCCTGCTATAACTCTGAACCATCTTCATCATGTATGAAAGGTTCTTCATCTGCAGCATCAGTCCAAGAAGTCCATAGACTCATATTCATTTCCAGACACAGTAATACCGTATAACAGACCAATTCAACCTGTTCAGTTCCAAAAGTATTGCACTCGCACTTGCATTGTTGGAGGGGGACTGACTTCCAAGCCACTTCCACTGTGCTTATCGAACCATGCAGACAGTGAAAATTAGGTCATATCTCCCTGTGGCAGAGGAAAACAGCAAGAAAGAGGTCAAATAAGTTTCAACCTTCTATACTATTTTATTAATACAGAGTTGTATGGATACAGTTGAACAGTTGAACAGTTGAACAGTCTGAAAGTTACAAGTGGAGAGCTGATTTTGGTGTTGTGAGAGGTGGCAATGGAAAATGTGCCAGGAGGTGACTTTAAAGTAAATTAGAGACATTGAATATGTATATTTTATTTGCATTGCTTATATTTCTTCAGTCTTAGAGAAGAGTGTACAATCATCACCCCCCAGCACTGTTGCATATGTTAATACTACTCATCAAAGCTTGAAATTAAATGCAAATAAGCCTATAAAATATGGTGTCAAGAGACTAAGGAATAGTCAGGTGAGACAAAGTCAAAGAGAATCTCAAGCAGACGCTGGTGCTTTAAATGAGACATGAGCAGCCAAGAGAAGAACTAGCTTGCTGTTCAATTTTTTTTTTTTTTAACCTTTTAACCTCTGACCGGTCTGGGACATTCAGGCTCTAATTAGTGCTTATAGATCCTAGATTCCGAAAACACCCCTGTGCCCTGATAAATTTTGCAACATAGCATTTCTCTGACTTTTAAAGTGCACAGATGAACCAGCCTTGGAATCGCCTCACTGATCCATGTGCTTATTGAGTCTGATTGCAAAGGGGCAGCACAGAGGTGCAAATTACTTTATTGATTCTCTATGTTCTCTGTTTCATGTGTGAAGAATGGTTGTAGAAGAAGAGTATGGTATCACAATGTAAGGGTCTAGAAACAATTATAGCCCTAGCTTCACATGCTTTTGGGTTGTAATGTATTCAATCTGTTAATATACTTGTTAGATGTTTGCACTAGAGGTGTCCATACTACTCAGTTTAAAGTTGTATTCATTTATGCTTATGCATTGAATCTACGCCGCTTCTACAGCATAGCCTCTGTGTAGATGCATGCACTTTAATCAAAGTGCTTTAAGTGCAAAAAAGCAATGCAGTTAAAATAATTTTTAAAAAGCAGGGTAACATGGTACACTTATGACTGGACAGTCACTGGCGCAGGGTTTCACAAACACTCTTCTGTCTTGTTTGTAATCCCTTGAATGTCTGGCAACTCTCAGGGATTCAAAAAGGATTATTTCACCCTATCATAAAATGTAGTGCTTTTGTAATAAAAAAAAAAAATGTAATGACATGTATTGCCAAAATAAAAAGTCAGCCCCCTGCATTTTGAGCCTTGTCCCTCTGTAGTAACAGGAGAAGCAGACCAGCCTGCAGCCCTTTGAGTATTATATCCTCTTTAGGCCACTGTCAGATTCATCTTCTTTTCTTCCAGTTCCTAACACTCTGCTGAGGTGTTACTTTTGACCAGACTGCCTATACCAGAGTGTCACATTTAGGAATACAAACCAACTCTAGTGTGCTGATTTTGAACTTGGCTATCATGAGCTTTTTAATGTCCAATTACACTGAAGAAATGTTGCAAATACCAGAGAGCCATAAAAGAAACGTTATGTAACTTTGTATCTTAAAATAACAGCTTCAAAATCATTCTGATGATACAGTGTTTTGTAATAGGCTGAATGGTGTCTCTGTCTCAGCCACTCCACCTCACTATCACTTGTTTCTGCACTATGTGGCTTCAGTGAGAGGGTAGGATCACAGCGCTACATTACATTACAAGTTTTCAACACATAACATAGTTTAGATGTAATGAGTTTTGTTCACAGGTAGCACCTACATTACATCTCATAAATTGTTACAGAAACCTGAGATTTGTATTTACCACAGTGGCGTTGCACTCAGAAACTGTGGGGGGCGCCAAATTGCACAAAATGCCGGTTTCAACATAATGTTGCTTTAAAGAGGTCAAATTATGCTTTTGGGGTTTTTGCCTTTCCTTAATTGTGTTATGTAGCATTTTTGTGCATGTGGGTGCTGCAGTGTTTATTATATAGTGTCTGGGAGTCAAGCAATATAGCTTCAAGAAACAGCAAGGACTTTAGTGCGTGATAAAAGGATATATTCACAATGTTAACACAGCAAACAATTCAAATTCAGGCCAAGTCATTCAAGTCTCAACGAATATGACAGAAGCCTTGATGTTTTCTGGCTGACAATAATTTGTGTCATCTTAAAATGCATCAGCAACCGACCTGTCCTTTTCCAAAGCTTTTTAACATTCCCACAGAAATGAGGAAGAAGCAGAGCCGGCTGATGTTGATGATCTGACACTAGGCTAACTCCTCCCGATGTATCGTTAGCTAACCGTTATACGTGAGCTGGCTAGTTCGGTCAAGGTGCAGGTACAGGTCCCCCAGCAACATCTTTTAACCAGCTTCTTAACTTGCTTTTCTTTTCACCATAGATGAACTGAACACATAGCCCATATACGTTTAACAGGAAATGGGAAAGTTGAGCGTGAGTAACAAGCTTGCTCAACTGTAATGGAGCAAATGGGCGGGGCTTAGGAGGGGTCAGTTCTAACCAGGAGCGTCTATCTCTTATCTGTCCATCTATCAAAAAACAGCAAAAATACACCTTCAAAAATCATAAATATGATAAATATGGATAATCTGATTTTAATGAACATGGCGTTCTCACTTTCTGATATCAAATCTGAAGTTAAAATAATTTATAAAGGGTTTGTGATCATTAAGCCTGTAGCTGTGCATGTTAATGCGATCTGATTACATAGATTTTGGCCCAGTTGAGTGGTCAGTTCTAGACAAAGTGAAAGCTTCTTACAACTCCCCATTTATTTCAACTCATGAAGACCAGCATGTCACCATTAAGTAGTCCTACCATTCAGACTACAACAGCTTGCTGCTTCACCAGTGGCAGCTTTATTGAAGAGGGAAGAGAGAGACACTCACATGACATCTTAGGAGACCCTGAAGTCAGCTGGAAAAATGGTTTTATAGTGTGCTGAGAGCAAAATTGAGAGGGCAGGCCTCATTGTGTGGAGTTTGCAAGTTTGCTCTGACCAAGACCAAAATGAATGCTTTGGTTTCCCCAAGGCACTGGCTTAGCACTGGAGTTGGTCCCTGGGCACCCACTGGTCCTTATGCTTAGGACGGGTTAAATGCAGAGAACAGATTTGTATCATTGTGTATGTGATATTAACCTTTATTTGATCATTTTTAAACTGGATCATAAACAAATCACGTGGGCCGGCAGCATCACGCTGTTGTTATGCTTCTCTACAGAAGTCCCTGCAAGGCTTTTTGAGGGTACGAGGGTGAAATGGGTGCAGCAAAAATACAAAGTGGAAAACTTGATGCAGTCTGAGTAAGAAAATGAGTCCAAGCAAAAAAAAAAGCTAAAGCACCACAGGAATGGCCACCATAACAGATATTAAAGCATTAGTGACTCTTACAGTAATTAATGAAGCTGTAAGGTACAACTTAACACTCTTATATAAATGGTGTCTTTTACCAAAAAAAAAAAGACTGACAAAATTCATGCGATATAATTGATTTCACAATGTAAAGGAGGAACATTAAAAAACAGTAATATTCTGGCAGTAGGGGTGCAAAAAAAAAAAAAAACCCTGAAGATATACATTGTAAAAACACTGTTACAACAAAAATACATTTACATGAGATCTTTTTTTGGCCTTTTAAAGTTTTATTAAGGACGTTTTCACATGTAAAAACAATGAAATTACATTTAAATATGGTCAAACACTGTTAAAATACAAATAATCAAAGTTAAAATTGCAGACAAGTGCTGTTATTAGTCCTGTTTTCTTATAAAAATGTATGTGATCAATCTTGTATATGTAATCAATGTTATATATATTGTAACATCAACATGTATTGTACATATTGTACCCTTAATATTTTTAATCAACATCACACAGATCATAGCCTTTAGCTTGTCACTAATACATCAGTATCAGTGTCCCTGTTGTACAGTAGATTATACTGCTTATAAATGTAGCAACGTTCAGCTTTGACAGATGTTCCACATATTTAACACGGGGACATGTATTCATTTATACACTATACGTCTGATGCATGTCAGGTAGTTTTATTCAAGGTTTTTGTAGTGAAAACTTTTTACGGTCATAAATGATATCTGTCGTTTAATAAACAAATCTGTGTAGCTACACAATACTCCAGAACTACTGTACACAACCAATACTCATCTTGTCTAATTTAATCAATGTAATTACTGGATTAAGCACTAAATAGAGTAGATGTCATTTCATGTATTCTGTATATAAAATATATAGATAATAGCATAAGAAAAATTATCACTAGGCCTTTATTTTGCCAGATCATCCAAAGAAAGAACTGCAGATTTAGAGATATGAGCGCATGTAAAGTGATTCAGTGACTCATTTATCATAGCTTTGTGGCACGGGCTCATTGTATACTTTTTTGTGGTGGATAAAAATACATTTGTGCTAATATTTCAAATAGAAAATAACTTCAAAGTCAAAACATAGAACCAAAACATTTTTGTTATTATCATTATTACCACTTATTCATTATGACCTTTGCTGTTCTCTGTTTCATAAATTCCATAACCTCACTCCATTATAAAGTGCCCAGTTGTATCTTCTAATGTCATGGTAGCACTGCGGTAACAGTTAAAAGATTTACAGATAATAATAAAAATGAAAAGCGTACTGCTGGAGCTCCTCTCTGTCCTTCAGCCCTGTTTGTTTAGTTCACTTGTCCCTTGTCCTTGTACCTCATTCCTGTCATGTTTCCCTTCTTCCAACCTTGTATATGTGCCTCTGTGTCAGTCTGCTGTCAATCTGCCTTGAGCAAGGCAGCGGTAGAAACGTGGCATGGAGTTTGATTCATTTGGGAAAATAGCTAATGAGGCACAGGCACAGGGCTCTGCAGTGCATGTTCAACATGGTAAAAGTTGGGAGGAAGAATCTGATCATTTCAAAAAAAGTGGGTGGGCATATAATGTCTGCTACGGCCATGATTAAACAACTTTAAAAAAGCTTAACGAAAGATAATAAAATCAAAAATATATATAATAAAAATAAATATATAATAAATAAAAATACTTTTATGTAAAAAAAAAAGGACAAAACAACAACAACAACAACAGGAAATTCTAAATCTGTTTTGCTGTTTATTTACAGATTTTTCATGATATTTTACATTAGATGTAAATTCAGTCTATTTTTGTTATTTATGGGTATTTCAGTGTATTTCAAAAATATGGGGAAAATCTGTAAAAATAAACAGCAGAACAGATTGTATTTACAGAATTTCCTGTTGTTGTTGTTGTTGTTGTTGTTTTGATTGAATTTGATATTAGCAGAACTCAGTGGTACAGCAGGGCTCACTTCCATTCAGCTCCGAGCCTCAAGTCATTTAACACGCAGTAGGTGTCAGATTACTTTCATATCGGGCTGTATTAAACAACAGAACTTCTTCTACCACTAAACTATAGTTAACAGGCTGGTGGCGAGAAGACTCATGGCCAGAAGCAAACAGGATTTTGAGTCAAATTCATTTGTTTCTTGGATTCACTCTGTAAATTCAGAAAAAAGCGTGCCGCACCTTGCGCACGGATACAGACAGATGTGCTTCACATCTGTGAGCTTTGTTATTTTCTGGAGTCGGCATCTTAACTAAATTCACTTAACCTCCCACAGGTAGGCTACCTTGCTCTCTCCCCCATCCGAATCCCGGCAGCGGAGCTGCCTCCCCCAGCAGTGCGCACTTCACTCCCTCTCCACCGCATCCCAGTCTGTCCAGTCCGCTCCAAGCAGTGGGAGCCCGGCTCAGCTCTGCACATCTGGAGCATCGACGGGGAACCGGGGGATGAGATCAAGCAGTTATTTTGCCGCGGCAGCACCCGCATTGCAACACGGGGACGATGCTGAGGAGCGGCTGTTGAATGTATGAGGAGCATTTCTTGCCTCTGTACATTGTTCTATATTTTTGTTTTATCACCAGCAGCAGTGGATAGACAGATTCACACACTGGTCGTGCGCTGTCAGCTCATCCACTGGTGTCATCTTTAAAATGTATCCACAAAGGATTACACAGAGGCTGTTTTCTGGATTTTAAATGCGCCTTGGAAGTTGGGCTGTTGCAACCAATAGGATTTCTATCCATCCTGGTTCCAGTGGCAGCCTGAAACAACAGGACTCTGACTGGGATCCTGCTCAGCAATCAGAGATCTGTGCAGCAGCAGCAGACAAGTTCTACTGGAGGATAAACTGTTGCATTGAATCAAACTTTGTCTTTGAACTTGCGGGATTTTGACCTGTCCGCGTCCCCCTCCCGACACCCCCAGCCCCCTCCTCCGCCCTCAGCGCTCGGAGGGTGAGACATGGAGAGCTGCAGGTGACTGACCGCTCACCGCCACTTCAGGACGCCTACTGGGGACTTGCTGGACATCCTGGGAGTACCCAGGTGCCCCGGGCAGGACGGTGGGTAGGCTGCGCACTGCGCGTCCGCATGGCTGATTAATGTGCGTGTGTGTGTGTGTGTATGTGTGTGTGTGTGCTAAGTGCCTTTCATCTTCCCTTGAAACGGCTTCACGTCACCCCTCAGTCAACTTCCTCACCCCGTCCTCACCTCCGCGTCCCTCACGCACACGCACACGCGTTCACCCCTACAACGTTCAAACATGTTCCGGTTTTGGCGCGGGTGGTCACGGTCCTGCTTGTCACAAGACAGACACTATATCTGCACATCAGCTGCGGGCTCTCAAATCACAAGACGGGCCCTTTGAGTGGCTGCGCGCGTCACGCACATTATCTGCGTTTTAGTGGGGGGAGTGATCATGTGCTTCATTCTGTCAGGAAACGGCAAAACTCCTTTAATTTGGGAGGCAGGCGTCTTCGGTCACGCCTCCACGCACACACACACACACACACACACACACACACACACACACACACACACACACACACACACACACACACACACACAGTGAGCACAATGCTGAACTGAGGCGACCAGCTGCAGACTCAAAGGTAGAGCAGTGAGCTGCAGCAGAGCAGGGACACTCCACAGGTTCTGGTGCTTCAACACTTTGTATGTTGGACGTCTACATGAGCACCCACCTGCCTCACTGTCCCACTAGGGGGCCCAGAGACACCATGTTGTGTTGCCTCCTCTGTGTTTACAGGAGGAACATTTCCATCTTCCAGTCCTGTGCGCTCCAGTAGCACTGATTGAATTAGGCTTACAGTAGGTGTCTTTTTCCACTTTCCCCTTAATTTTTCATCATCTGCCTGCTGAATTCTTAGTTTCCTATCCTGTGTTTCCCCAGCGAGCCTTCCAGTGAGCTCACCAGCTGAGTTGTACATGTATGGTGAGGTGTGACAATAATGAGAACTGTGTGGCGCTGAGAGCTTGACATTTTCAGCAGAGCAGCGAGAGTTGTCTTACACAAGAAAAAGAAATGTGCCGCTTAGCTCTGTCCACACGGGATATATTAAATCTAGAATGTGTTGTTTTACTGTGCCTGGTCGTCATCAGTTGAATTTGTTAACCATCAGTTTTTCCAGCAGCCGCAATATAGTTGCTGTAAAAAAATGATGCATCTGTGATTCAGCTCCATCTGTGATTCAATGTAGACAATTTTTAAAAAAAATGAACTGACATAAAAGTCTGTTTATGTCTGTAGCTGTCACATAACAACAAATAATTCACAACATGTGACAGGGACAGCGTGCCCTGACACTAGAGGGGCTACATCTCAGGAACATTTGGCATTAGGGGACGTAACGGTACATATATTAGTCCCGTACCGCCACGGTACGGACGTCACAGTCCAGTGCATGCAGCCATATGAAGAATACATCTGTCCGTGTCTATGGCAGGGCCGTGCAGAGACCTCTGAAGGGGCAGGTGCTCAGAGTTAAAAAGGGGCATATGTGACCGGATTTTAAAACAGCGTGGCGTTAGGGCAAGGAGATATGAAAACCTGTTGTAACATAAAGAACACCACATGCTCCATAGTGCTGCTGACTGCTGTCACAGAGTGCAGGCTCTGTCCTTAATTGTGTTAGTGCTATAATTACATGCCATAATAGTCAATAGTCATCATATGGTCATCATATGGTTTGGTCGCCCATGAGAAAAAGTAAGAAAAACATGCATGTCATACTTTTTCCCCCACATGTGCTGTGCTGTGCTGCAACTGTCTGGTTAGTCAGCCCCTCCAGGAATTATTTATGGAGAGCTTTTCATGGTAAGATGGTTTGTTTTTCTGACACCATGAAAAAGATTTGAATTTTTACAGATTTGTGGTTCTCACAGAACAGTGAGACCGCAAACATATGATGATCTTATAGATAGTAATGCATTGTTGCAGGTTCAATTTATGACAGTATTCAAATTAGCACAAAGATGCAACATACACGATTATGCAACAGTAGGCTAACATTAATCCGGAAATATAATAGTCAAACACTGAAAGGGAGGTGCCACGAAATGTCACTGCTAGCTGCCGTGACCACACATTGAGCTTGCTCCTGCTTTTCATCCTGGTTGGACTGGTTAGCTAGCGGCTAATGACTCCTATACAAACAAACCCGATGTGTACGTATGATCATTCACTTCGTCTTTTGAAATACACAGATCAATGCGCACATAATTTCACGTGCTTCATAGGAGGGTAGGTCACGCGAATACGAGGTGAAATGTCAGCGGCCTACTACTGTCCAGGTCATTTTATTTATAGCTAATTATTATCAATTGTTAAATGTTCTTCGTTAGGGGCCATGGGTAGGCCATTTCAGTGGGCAAGAGACCGTAAGCACAGGGTTAGGGTTATCCTTACTCACATGGGTCTCAGGACAGACGGTGTGGTTCATTGTACAGATTGTAAAGCTCATTGAGGTCATCAATGTGATTCGTGATTTTGGGCCATATCAATAAAAATGGCTTGAGATAATGAGGACTTAGTCCTGTTTTGTACTTCATCTCCTGGCTGAGACTAGCTTCACATTGGGAATACATTACTCTTGCACTGTGTGCTCAAGAGAGATTTTCTACGCTCCATTGTAAAACTACTGCGTTAGTTATCTCCACTCTCGGGCTCTTTAGACACATTCCATTAACGCTGAAGTTGACGTATAAGTGTGAAACAATTAGGTGAGGCAGCAATCGAGTTGGCGAGGAGCTGCAGGCCTGCAGTCCGGAGAATGAATCAGTCCAACACATCCAGGGGACTAATAGAATTGTCTACCCCCAAATAAACGCCGACTGTATCAGCGGACGTGCTGCCCAAGGCATGTGATAGATTTTTCTCTAAAGTTCACCGCTCGAGGGACAGTATCAGACCTGTTGAGACAGAAACAGACGAAGACGTGAGGTAGGGGGTGGAGGCAAATGGAGGCAGGTGGGGGATGGAGTACCAGGGAGCAGTTGGATTGCTCCCAGTATTTAATATTGATCCTTTTGAGTCTTACCGCCTCTTTGATGGTCTGAGAGTGAGCCGGAGTGTGCTGCTGGGTGAAGTGTTCCAAGGCACGAAGCGAGGAGCAGATCAGATGGCCTGTTTTGTTTTTCAGATCTTGTTCAAATGAAACGACTTTTGCTAACTGGAGAGCATTTTTTAATGACGTGCATCCATTTCAGTATGTAGGTGGAGTTGAGAAATTAGGGCCTTAATTGAGATTGCCTTCATTCCACGTTGCTATCTGAAGAGCTCAGTCAGCCGAGTTTATGTGTGTGTGTGTTTGTTTGTGTGTGTGTGTGGGTGTTGTGCAATGCTACTAAAATTCTTGTTCAATTTGAGCTGGATAATCATTTCCCTTGATTGTGTACTCACTGGGGCACAACTTGGATGCGTTGCAATGCGGAGAAAATTACAGTTTATTCTGCTGATGGTAAAGTAATGACAGCAGCAGAGAGACACAGAGAGAATGGTGACTGAGTGTGGTCCATCAAGGTGAGCATGCGTGGGGTTAACCATCAGCCTAAACAAGTGAACAGTGAAGGAATTCATGTTAAAGATATAATGTAACATTATTGTGCATTAAAATGTCCACAACTAAGACTAAACTGAACCTGACTAAGCGTAACATGAACAAAACGTTAAAACATTACCTCCTCAGTGAGCATCTATGGGTCACATAGATAGATCTTCAACAGCGGTGGTGGTTGTTTAGCAATAAAGACCCATGCTTCTAATAGTATGTCTTATGGTTTGTCTTGATTGAGAGAAATCAAGTGAAGGAAATTAAATGCCGAAAAAAATAGATATTTGACAACTTCCATGTGACAACAGCTAACGTTAGCATTCAACCACTTCCAAGCTACCACATTACTGTT
Organism: Pagrus major; assembly: GCF_040436345.1. Taxonomy (NCBI): domain Eukaryota; kingdom Metazoa; phylum Chordata; class Actinopteri; order Spariformes; family Sparidae; genus Pagrus; species Pagrus major. The sequence goes on along the minus strand of NC_133216.1, from coordinate 28,628,236 downwards.
TGACAGTGTTACGCAATATGATTGGAAAGGCATAAATTAATTATAAAATTTCAACACACATCTTGGACACATTTATTTTAATCCTGTTAGTGAAACACACTGGATGTAGTTGAATGGCAATGTTAGCATTGAGGTGGTTGAATGCTAATCTTAGCTAAATGGTTATCAAATATGTTGGTTTACCTTGAAATATGGCCCGATGTCCCCCCAGATTTTCATTTTTCATCATCTTATCGGTTGCTGATCAATCAGGTAATGGTGAAATGTTTTTTGTCATATTCCCTACATTTATATGACTTGCAATCTGGAACACAGCAGCATAACATTATCCTAGTGTTCTGTTACATGCTGGACCATCTAAAACGCATCTAAGCTCTTGCACAGTGGCATTGAACACACAACTCCTATACCAACTACAGACTACATGATCTCAGCGCATCAATGGTCCAACAAGATGTCCGGTATGGGGGAATTTTATGTAATATAGTAAGGCTTGGTGGAAAAATGTTCAGATGTTCTGATGAAAAGACTAGCATGCAACGATTTTTTTTTTTTTTTTTTTTTGCCCTCTCTTGTCTAGTTTGACAACTTCTATGATTTGTGTCACGACTTTGGCCCATAGGAGCATAGATGTACACTGAACGTTTCTTTATGTTGCAACTTTAACTTTGTTTAGGTTGAATTTTCTATTTCCCTCTTGTCACAACACTTTGCTTATGCTATGGTTAGGTTTACACAACAAAACCACTGGGTTAGGGTTAGGAAAACATGGTTTGGCTTCAAGTAGCCGACCTGTTTTGGTTGACATCCTGGTGACTGGGCTGCCAAATCAAGACCAAGTGAATTTACAGGTGAGACATGACCACTGAATTGAAGACCAGACATTATACTGGGTTGAGGCAGACATATCAACATTACATTGCTAAAGCAACTTAGCAGGATATCTCTTCAGTAAGACATCCAGACAGATCCTGACCACTTCCAGACAGTGCCCATAGTCTGGCCAGCAAGGAAGGACACTGCAAGAAGTCCTTGCTAATAAATAGAGGAAGGGTGACATTGATACAGAAAGACATTATGGCACTTAAAACGTTAAAATGTGATAAATATCAAAATAACAGACTAGTTAAATACCTCTGCCAGACAAGGTTGGCAACAGTAATAAAACAACAATTGATACTAAAAACAAGGTGTTGGCTGAACAAAATGTGAGTGTACGTCACACACTGAAGGACAGGAGGGTTAGGATAGGAATTATAATTATGATATTGCTATTAACTATCATATCTGATAAATTCTTGTGTGGTTATATTATTCTTTGTACATTTTTACAGTCATAGCGTACAAATTTATAATTTAACTGAACTTAACTTGTCAGCTATCACTCGTATCCAATATGATGGGCACGAGGCAATTAGTTTGATCCAGGCAGTGGTCATATTTAAAGCTCTAAATAATATTTTTATTTCAACAATGGGTCAGCTGACTACTGTCATGTGAAAGGGGTCTCTCAGAGTGATGAACCCACAGTGAATTAACACCCGACTCGGCAGTCACCTCAGCTTGATGGTAGATTTTAGCTCATTGTTTTGGTTTTACAGCTCACTTTAATGTTTGGTTTAATAAAGTTCTCATCTTGGTTTCGATCATAGCAGGCAGCGGAAGTTAGCACAAAGTAATTTATAAATATAAATGTACATTAAGTGCTTCAAATAACAGACAGACAGAGTTAGATTTAGCAACTAGCTGGTGAACATAGTGGAGCGTTTAGCAGCTAAAGAGCAAGATGTCTCCCTCAGGAGTTGGTAGAGACCAAAACAGAGCTCAAAGGAGAGTGAATACTGGATGTACATTCTCCAAGTGCTCAGAATCTCCAAGTGAATGCTGATGTTGCTCCACATGATCTGTTTGCGACAGTTTTAGTTTTGTTAAGTTTTAACAGCTAGCAGCTCCAGATACTGTATATTTTTGACGTGCACGCTCTGTTTTAGCTCCTGTCTCTTTAAGGCCCCCCCTCCCAAATAATGAGTCTGCGCTGATTGGCCAGCTCTCACACGCCTGAGCCAACTCTGCTCACCTTGTCTCTGGTTGGCTCTGTCCCGTTTTCAGTTTCCACTTCACTTCACTTCTACCCTGAAAATAGGCATATATTATGCAAATGTGTGACATGGTGATGTAGTGTGATGTCAAGAAGTCACAGAATTAAAGGCGGGGCTACTGACGAGGCGTTTCAGGAGCAGTGCTTTCTGTGGAAGAGAGGAACTCCTGTTGGCGCAGGCTTTGCACTTTTTAACTTTTATGATCTTTTACATGCACATAAACCTAAATCTAAAACACTGAAAGAAAGAAAATACCAAAAAAGCATAATAAGTCTCCCAAAAATCCCAAGCTGGGGAGTCATTATTTAGACAGCTGCCAAAGTGAACCAGGAGAGAAAACGCAGACAACCTAAAAAGCCAGGAGACAGACTTATTATGACATTTTATTGTACCAGAATCTGTTACCCATCACCTTAGGCATGTTCAGACCTGTGGCTCGGTGGCAGCCCAAACCCATCCATTGTTTCAAAAATGATCCAGTGCCATTGGCATTGGCTTCTCCTTTTTTTCTACTCGTTCTCTTTCTGCCTTGAGACAAAAATTGAAAAAGAGGTGCCTACACCAACTCAGCACTGAGACGGCTGGTGGAAAAAAGGAAGAATGGGAGGCAGAGGAAAAAATGAGAACTGAGACTTGAAAAAAAACTGTGAGCTGACACATTTTACAGAGCATGTTTAATTAAAAAAAATGCATAGTGTGTTTGCAGCAGGTTGTTTTTGTCTGTTCTTCAATCATTCCAGACTGTAAGAAAGGCAGAGAGTCCTCAGGTGGAACAGTCTTTACTCAGAAGGGGTGCAAGAATTTATGGGTAAAACAAATAATTCACCTCCCGGCATGTGGATGACTTTCTTGCAAGCATCAGCGCAGGTGTCGCAGAGAAATTATGCTTTTCTGTCGTTTCATAAGCAGAGGACTTGCAGGTGGATGTGCGCATTATTCAGACATTACACACACAATGCAGTCAAACCTGAACACACTGGCAGGTTGGCTCATTCTTGCATCTCCACACACGTACGCACACTTTCTGACAGATCAGAGAATCTTCATTTCTTGTAATTGAATCATCTCAAGGCTTTTAATCCCAGCAGAGAACAGTCAGCATGTACCCACAAGGTCAGTATCAGATGCACGCGCGCACACACACACACACACACACACACACACACGCAGATGCTCAAAAATACACTGAAAGCATCTTCTGGAAACACATGCCAGCGCGGTACACACACTGACGGTGCTGCTGAGAATGACTAGACGTATTCTTTGCACTAAGTCACAGCAGATTGAAGTCTTTGATCCAGCCGCTGTCTTTGCAAATGACTTAGACCCAGAATTTGCTGACACACATTTTTTGACTGTTTAATTGATTAAATGGCTTCAGTAGAATCACACCCAAAACAAACAGAAGTGCTTCAGGGAGAGGACATCCTGCTGCAGGTTTACAGAGGGAGGAACGACTGAATTGGAAAGTTGAGGTGCAGTTTCCTCTTATGTGATTTAAATTCAAGATTAATGGGCCCCTTAAACGAGGACAGGAGAAGAAGCTCAATGTCAAGAAGTTTTCAACCAGTCATTTTTTTGACCGTCATCAGAACCACAACTCTTCAGTGCAGATGCCACTTACATAAGACCCTGATTATAGTGTCCCAATTACCTGGGACACTGTGTAAAACATAAACAAAACAGAAGGTGATAATTTTCGAATCATTTCCGACATATACTCAAATTAAAAAAATAATGTTTCACTGATCAACTTCATCTATTTTTGTAAATATATGCTTATTCTGAATTTGATGCCAGCAACATGTTTCAAACAAATTTGGACAGGGGCAACAAAAGATTGGGAAAGATGTGGAATGCTCCAAAAACATCTGTTTGGAACATTCCACAGGTAGACAGGTTCATTGGTAACAAGTGATAGTATCAAGACTGGGTATGAAAGAATCATCCTCGAAAGGCTCATTGTTCACAAGCAAGGACTTAGTGAGGTTCACCACTTTGTGAAACACATGATTGTATAAAGGGTATTACTACATGGGCTCAGGCACACTTCTTGAAACTGTTGTAGGTAAACACAGTTAGTTTGACAATTATTCTATTCTGCTTTTATTTACATTTTACACAGTGTTCCTTCCATTTAAGATAACTGAAATTGCAACAAGGCAAGACAGCCAGAGAGGCTTTTCTCATGTGGTTTTACAGTCCATCCTGAGTGATCCGATCACGAGTGGACAGCTGTAAGCCCGTCAATTCACACCTGACATTAAATGTGTCTCGATATGCATCTTTAGTGACCTCTTGTGATCGGTTCTCACTACCCAACTCTAAAACATACACCTACGTGTAGTGTAGGCCCAAATATTTAAGAATTTGTGTAAGTGTAATAAGTTTCTTCTAATGCAACAGGTCTCAAAACTTTTTTAAGGGGGGGGGTGACGACTTTCTCCACAGGCAGCAAAGAAGTAGCCTGTTAGGGTTACTGTTTACTGTATTTGTAAAATTTGACATGTTTGCAGAGAATATCTTGTATTCTTTAATACATTTAGTGTAAATGATGAAATCAGTTGAAACAGTGTGTTCAAACAGCTTTTGGGAGTTAAGATACCGAAACAGGATGCATTTAAAGCACGAAAAACAAAATGCCTCGACACAATGAGACTTTTTACAAGGAGAGAAACAACCTAGAAGGTACAAATGATTTGGAATATGCTGTAGCCATTTCACAAAGTTGCGTTTCTCCTCATGCAGCAACCCAGTTTGTAAGAGATCGGGGATATTGCGTTTACTAGTTCAGTTGTTAGTTGAAACACACAGTGTGTTCACAAACATCTGCTGCTAACAGGCAGGTTAAGGGAGCCCGAACACATCATTTACATTACAGTGAACTACATGGAAATCAGACAGCGTTCAATCCATTATGATTGTTGTTGTGGCTTCTTCTTGTTTCTCAGAGGACATCAGTTGAGCAGGCGGTCCTTTAATGTGGCCCAGGACCCATGTGCGTACATACTACTAAAAGAATGTGATCACATGTGGCCCACACTATCTCTGAATGTGGTGATCAGATCTTAAATGTGTCCTCAATGCGTCTTGGAAGTGTTCACACCTGTACTAAGAGCTGTCCACTTGTGATCGGATCACGTAGGATGGACATTGATGCCAGATGTGAACAGGGCCGGAATATTATCCAACATCAGATCAAGTCATAGGTCAAATCCGCTACCCTATCAGAACATATGGTTGTATGGATATTATAATACATACACAGTTAATATGTAGACAGGAGGGGAAAAAAGTAGAATAGTCTGCAAGATGCTGTAGTTACTATGACACATGGCTAGCGAAACGAATAATTTCAGATTATCTTAACTTGTGCCACTAGAACAGCTCAAGGAGAACAGGAGGGTCACTATAAATTACAATACAAATCAATCCATCATCATTAACTGTGAACAGATATCAGCACATGAATGCATATCTGTAGGTAAGGAACAAGACATGGCATCAGAAACGTTATGGATTCCATTTGCAATCCATAGTATTAGACAATCATGCATGATTGTACGCAGGTACACAGTCCATGTGGAGAGCAACAGAGGCAGAAATGCAATCTCAGAACCCACTGGCTATCCTCTAGTCTGTATGTTTGTTTTTTTTGCTTTTTTAGAGATTAGCCAAAATGACCAGTGCACAGAAAAGGAAGCCTAGCCCATAAGCCCCAGAATATTGACTTTACCATAAACAGATAATGTGCTGTCTCCTTATGTTTCTGCTGATGAAGATTCTTCATCCTCCAAACTATGTCCAAACGTTGTCAGGCACTTATATGATGCAAAGTGTTCTGTGAAAAGATATGGTAGCAGGGCGCCATGGAGCTTTGCTTATTATCTCAAAAATAACCAGTGTTGTAACGATATACAGTGAATCTGAAATAGGCTCCCTCTGCTCTACATGTGTCATTGTACATTTCCCTCATAGCTGGTGACACGAGGGTAGAGAGCGCTTTGTGAACCTCGACAGTGCACCCGCCCAGCCCAGGGGATTTTCAGGATGATTTATTCAGTACGGACCACCAGCTGATGGAAACACAGCTCAATTTTATTTGGTTTTAAATTTGGTTTAACAGCTGGATAGGAGCACTGGTAATGATAAATGGAATGAAATAAGGAATAATGTAGAATTGTGATGGGTTGTTGAGAGGAAACTCGTGTACTCATGTCTATTCCAAGACATTGTAACTAATGAGAGCCTTGAAACTGTGGCTGCACGTGTAAAAAAAAAAAAAAAAACGTGGAATGTTCCGGAGTATGTAGTGATGGCCGACCTCAGTCCCACCAAAGAAAACAACATCAAGCAGCAAATATATCCACTGCAAGCTGTTACTTAGAGCTGTTTTTCTTAGTGTGTGTGTATGCATGTGTGTGTGTGTGCACGTGTGCATGGGTGTGTTTATGTCCTCAGGCTGTTGTGCATGACTGGCAGAGTAAGACACAGATCAATTGGCAATGCGTGTCATATATTACTGCAGATGCACAGCTACCTGCACCATGTAATGCTGTTTGTGTGTGTGTACGTAATCAAATTGTGAGTACAAAAATGTGTGCACAGAGTTACAGTACAATGACTCTCACCCATTCGGGAGCACAGAGATGGTTCCCACAATGTATCACATAATTCATTTTCTTTGTGTTTTTTTCACAGGGTTCATGGTTCTCACACATTTGAAAAATCTTTCATATTGGAGGAATCCACACCTCACAATTTACTCTCAATGCCAGTGATCAGTGCCAGTGAAGGACGTAGCGCGTCCTTTATGTTTTGAGGGGGAATGTGGTGTGTGGAGATCAGGATGGTGGAAGTGTGTGTGAGTGTCTGACTTCCATACAGAAGGTGGAGGTTTGAGTCAGAGACCTGCAAATTAACATCTGGCTTTTAATTACCTACAGTGCAAACATATAGGATGATAAGATATTAATACTGAGAATTATGAGGTGGGAAATAATCTGAGAGCAAAGATGTGTGTGCCCAAATGAGATCTGGCCTCTCACCAGACTTTTAAAACTGAGCAGTATGTCAGTCTTGAAGAAGAAAAGCAGGTGTTCCGATGTGTTGTCTGCATGATATGGAAAGTTTGTTTCATTTTGTTTTCTATTGTCATTTTTACTGGGAACGGCGCCAAAGATCATAACAGAAATCGATATGGTGAATATGGAAGATGCACCTGAAACGTTTAAAGAAGCTGGTTCCTTGGAGAAATCCTGCTAAAATGAGGAAAGCTGCTCTTCTCCTTTATTTTCTTTCTTTGCAAGTATACATAACCCTAACATAATCATGTTTAAACAGGGCATTTTGCTTGTCATGTCTTCGCATCTTAAGCTTTTTCGCGTGTCGTTGAGCGGAATCTGCATCATATGAGTTTTGGACATGCAGGAGAGGAAGTCAGGTGACCTTCATTTTCATGGTAACAATAATTTAAACACAGAATCAAAACTACCTGGTTAGGTTTGGGAAAGTATCATGGTTTGGGTAAAATGGATATGTGATGTTAGTTAACTTACAAACCTAAGTTAAAGAAAAAGGTCGCCCAAAAAATTGAAGATTCAGTCATTATCTACTCACCTGCATGCTGATGGAAAGTCAGGTGAAGTATTGTTGTCCACAAACATTTCTGGAGCTTCACAGCAAAACAGTGTTGCAGCATTCTCCTAAACAAGCTGGGGACATAAAACAACCAAAAAAACCCTTAAAAATATTTCCATACAGCTCGTTCGGCACAATCCATGTCTCCTGAAGTCCCGAGATCCCAAATGGATTTGAAAAGATGTTTTTTACGCCCTAAACACACAGTCGAGCTTGTGCACCCACTTCAGACGGGATGCATGCATGCAAGATTTTGACATAACAAAAGGGTGTAAATAACATCTTTCCAATCATTTTTGGAACTTTGGGCTTCTGGAGACTTGGATTGTGCCAGATGAGCTGTGTGGAGTCATTTGCTGTGAAGCTCCAGAAATGTTTTTTGACTATAAAAAACTTCACCCAACTTTCCATCCACATGGGGGTGAGAATATAATGACTTTTCATTTTTGGGGTGAACCTTTCCTTTAAAATAAGTTAATGTTGACTTTTGGTTTCACACAGGACACAAATACCTGTCTCCTGGGTGAATCTATCCACCACATCAACACATCATCATACCCAAACAACTGAATATGTTGATTGTGAGCATCTCCTATAGCGACACGGCCACATGGTCGTTGCAGCGTAACAGTGAAACACATACTGGACCTTCCTTGTACGCTTACAGATTTTTTTCCTAGAAAAGTGCTTGATTCAGGTGAGGCTAGATAACAGGGAAGGGTAAAATAACGATTCACATAAAAATCATGATTCTTGTCTCCCACAATTCAGAATCTATTCACAAACGTCAAAAACGATCTTCTAAATGTTAATTATTAAAGTTGACGCAACAAAAAAGGCAGAAATAAACTGCGTCATTTTACAGCGTGCACTCGCTAGACGTCCATCTTCAAACAAGGCAGGAGTTGTAAGCGTTTGTTTTATTTAATGACTGAATAAGACCTTTGCAAGACGAACATTAGGCAGGCCACATGTTTGTGATGACTTCTTATGCCGTCAAGAGACGTAACGACGTGAAGTCAACGCAGAGATCCTGCTGTCACTGCTGGACTTCAATGAAAACGTAAGAAGTTGCTCTGGTTAAACTGCTTGAACTTGAGAGTAGAGTACAAGACAAGCAAATGGCAGTAAAAGTCATGTCGTCTGGCCAAAGCATTAGGTTAAGGATAAGGGTTGGGCATGTCGTGTCTAATGTGTGGTTAAGGTTAGGATAGCTCTCCAGTGTCTGTAAGATGAAATAAGTGTGTATGACAGAGAAACGTATGTAAAAGCAACAGTGGAAGAAGTTAATGAAGCCGTGTAGCTTAAGACATGATGATAGAATAAGGAAACAGAGACAGATGACGGAGACGGCGTCTTCATTGTTTTATCTGGAAGCAGTCTGCATTTGATTTTCAAGGTTCTTGGAAAGACAGTGGTCCTCATTCATAGGACTCTGCTTTCTTACATTGCCAAACTCTGTTTTTATCACTTCAATCTCTGCTGGAGCCATAAACAAAGATCTGACTTGTATCTGCAGAGAACATCTCTCTGCTCATTTCAAACAGTATTTTTACTGCACATAGACTACTGCAATTAAACAATGAGATTACCTCCATGCTTGGTGACAGTATTTGTAAGTGTTCATATTTTGCTGCGCCCAGACTTTTTTTAATGAGATCAAGACTCACATAATTAGTGTCGATCACACATGAATAATGAGTCACCTCTGATTTATTTGTGCTTATTTGAGTTGTCTCCATTCATCTGATGTGACAGGATCTTAGGCTCTCGTCCAATATACATTCAGCTCTTTTTCTACAATGCTGCGATGAATGAGGGCCAGTGTCCTGAGATGAATACCATGTTTTGAGGAGATTCAGTAAATCACTGCGATGTTCATGGATTATTTGTGGAATAATCAGTTAGAAGGGGTCTATTTTTGGTGATTGGGTGAAGCCTAAATATTTATTTGACAAAATGAAGCTCTGTTTTAAATCTTTCTCTAGTGTACTCGTGTTTGCTGTCCCCTCTAGGTACGCTGTGACATTAAGGATCTTGCTCCAAAAAACACCTTGATTTTTCCTCGTGGTCACATTACGTATATTATGTACATTGACATGAAGAGAGGTTATCTGATTCTGTCATTTGGAAACACTTTCCTATAGACATGTAGCTATAACTAGCAATAACAAAACGCTGGAACAGAAGCTATATTGTTTTGGGACATTATTTATAGACATCTCTCTGAATTGTGTACTTTGTGGACTGAGTCAGACACTCTGTCTTTCAATACAAATTCATGAGTCATAGTACAGCAGTATTTTACCTGGTGGAACTGGATCGTGCTGAAGGAGTTGGACTTGTTGTTATCTAACTTTAAAGCAAGGAACCTTTGTCTGTCCGTCTGCCTGTCTGTTACTATGATATTATGATCTACTCAACACTTAGCAGGTTTGTTGTTGAGGTCCCAAAGAAGTGCAGTGTCCTATTTGGTGCAATGTATATCGAGCCATTTTGAATAAACAGCGAGCACAGCTTGGCATGGCTTTAGTCTGGCTTTATGGCACTGCACATACACACACACACACACACACACACACACACACACAATCCCTCTCACATGATCTCATTGAAAAGCAGATGTAAACAAAATGGAGATTAGCGTGGCTAACAGTTTGCTGTAGTAACGAGTCTGATTGAGAAAAAAAACAAGCGCAGAAGATTGAATGAGTCTGGATGAGTGTGGAGATGCAGTCAACGCAGGTTTTCTGTTTTTCACAGTAACTGGAGGTGAGATCTTAAGTTTCTCTTAATAGTAGTATGTCAGCCTCAACGGCTAATAAAACAATCTTTTAATTGTATCTTTCTAATTTTCTATTCTGCCTTTTGATTTAAATTATGACCAAAATGATCCTCTATACAGTGTGCTCTGAAACTGGAACTGTGAATTTCTGAACAACCATTTCTGACTGAATTTATGAACACACCCATATTCATAGCAAACAATCAGCAGACTAATGGTTCAATAGTTGTTGAGACATGGTCGCACAAATGTAACACGCTTTTCATTTAATTCTGCTTATTTGTTGAACTAATTTAACGTTTTGTTTTGTTTTCACGTCTGAAATAAAAATTGTCATTCATGCATGGAAAGGAATACCTTTTTGCATAAATCAAGGACTTTTTGTCCCGCATCACTTCCATTGAAGGCACACTAGGGTGGGATCTCTTATAACTGTTTCTATGTTCATATGTGTTCCTGGCTATTATTTTGAGACAAACTTGAAAGACTATGAACCTGTCCTTCAGGACTGATGTGTCTTTTTCTTCCCCCAACATTTACATAAACTCTTATTCACAGCAAACCTTATAAATTCATTGTTTATTATCATATTTTAATAACATGACAGGCCTTTTAAAATGTGTCGACAGTTATTAAAAAACACTTTAAAGCCTTGTCTGCACTCTTGTCCACCTGCTCAGTATATTTTTGTTTTAACTGCTCTCAGGATTTATGAACTGACTCAAAACGAATGAAGCTAGTTCAATGTTTTATTGATATTTCTTTTATATTCTGCGCTTGAAAAATGTCTTCTTGGTTTGAGTGGAACAAAATGCAATCTGTTATAAAAAATATTACTGATTTCTGGTTTTAGATTCTTACAATTTTTATTGCTGAATGAGCAAAGATTTCCTGGAGCTTGTAGTCAATCTGTGGTTCTCAAGAGCATCCAGATGGTCAGTCTGCTGCTGCTTCCTTGCCTGATCATGGTCTGAATTATTCATATTCTCCAGTATGGAGGGACTCCTGTGGCTTCCATGGGTCCTGCTACACAAAAAGTCTTAAAAATAACTTGAACATAAGTCTTGTCTAGTACTTGTTTGTTGGATATAAAAAAAAAAAAGGTGATTCAAAATGATTTCCAAAATAAAATTATTACACTTGGAACCGTTTTGATTACAGTCATGATCTACAAATGGGAAGCTTTGGTAGATATATATATATATATATCATTATATATTATTATATTGTTCTATTTTGTATGCACTCCTGGTGCGTGGCAACAGAGTCTGTGGTAACAGAAGCTCCTCTCTTCCACAGAAAACACTGCTCCTGGAGTGCCTGAAACGCCTCATCAGTGGTACCGCTTTTAATTCTGTGGCTTCTTGACATCATTATGTCACTGTGTCACACATTTTAGGGCTGGGCCATATAAAGATATTGTATCATTATCGTGATATGAGACTATATATCGTCTTAGATTTTGGTTATTGTTAAATCGTGATAATCCATAAATGATGTTTTTTTCCCTGGTTTTAAAGGCTACATTACAGGAAAAGTGATGTCATTTTCTGAACTTACCGGACTGTTCTACTCGTTCTAATACTTGTCTTTACTCACTTAGTCATTATATCGACATTACTGGTAATTATTTATTATTATTAACATTGTTTTAATATTTTGTGAAAGAACCAATCAGTTAAAGAGACAGGAGCTAAAACAGAGCATTTCCAACGGGGGGGTATACAGTAAAGCATTACAAGAAATCTGTTGTGCTCTTTGAGCATTAAAGCATGTAATCCTATTCCAGTAGTAACCCTATATAAAATTATAAACCTATAAATATGCATGTCTCCTTAAAAGGTGCACAATGTATCTTTTTTAGAAACAATTGAGGTTATATAATCTACATTCTTGAACTCGAGGCAAAGTACTGTTTTTGTTTTCACCCCACCATAACAGGTGGCCTATGCTGTAGTGGGTATTTAAACATGTGTGCTGGTGTGTCTGTGTTGCTGGCGGTGCTGAGTGGATTGCCGGCCGTACTTTCCGCTTTAAACACAGCGACCCTTCAGCTCACAGCTGTGTCTCTGGGCTATGCAGAGTGGACAGGCAGAGTGTCTGCAGGGAACAACTTGATTTTGGCAAGGCAGCGTTTTCCCCCTGGCTGCTTGTTGGGGGGCACACTGCCCTTCAGGCACTCAGCCTGTCGTCTCTCTCTCTCGCACAGAGACACTCTAGCAGCAAAGAGCAGTTCAGGAGTAGGAGTGTAATACAAGAAGAGCGGTGGCCAGCCAGTCAGGAGGGACTGCAACAGCCGAAGAACGCTGTGTGTTTATTGGGGAAACAACAGGTCGCGATCCCTGTTAGTAGCACTGCCGCTTGGCACTGGAAGAGAAGTTGTTGCAGCCTGCGTCACGCAAGTTACATTTCTGGGGAGGTGCATGTCAGGCTACAGCGTAGGGCATGCACCTACGCAAAGGCTACGCCATAGGTACGACATCAATTCATCGCAGAAGCATAAAGGGAAAAACAAATGGTTTTGGGGGGGGGGAAACATCATGGTTTGGCTTAAAGTACTCTACCTCTTTTGGTTGCGATAAAACTGCTGGAAATCTTCCCACAGAGCAGAACTGTGGTCGCCTACTTGGTAGTCTTGTGGCCTATAATAAGCCAATTGACCAATTATCCAATTGACAAGAATAAATATCCCTACAGGTAAGAGGAATCATATGTACTTTGGAATTTGGGGTGAACTGTCCCTTTAGGGGAGCTGTGACAAATTCTCATTTCACTCCATCTTTTGAAGCATTATATATGCTATCACTTAATATGTAGTATGTAGTAATATGTAGTTATGTTAAAAGGTGGGTGGGCCATATATATATACATGCGACACATGAGAGTTTTGGGTATTTTTACGTTATCATTAGGACAGAACCTACAGTACATGTTGGTGCTTGAAAACATGTCAGAGAGTTATTACTATTTTCAGGCATGACAACAGCTGTAACTATTACCCAGCAGCAGATCACCACTGTAAAATGAAAAAAAAAAAAAGAGTGTGTGTGTGTATGTGCGTCATGGTCCTTCACCTCTCTTTCCACACGTTCCATTGGCTGACCTCAACGCTGCAGCCCGATGTCGGATGGGATTCACCAATCAGATCCTGATCCCCCCTGAGAAAACCTTTTATTCTTTTATTTCAGCTTCCATCACTGTGGATGGAAATGGAATCCATGTACGCACACACAGACACACACACACCCACACACACACTAAAAGACACATAAGCAAAAATACATGATGATATACACACAGAAACAACACACATATCTATTTGAAAAATGCACACATACAGTAAAAAGGCAGGCACATTCATATAAATAAATCTCTATAACAGCGGCATAAGGACGCACAGGCAGCTCAGAGGAAGATATGTGAGCTTTAGGATGGTGTAATCAATAATTGATGATAATGCTGTTAATGTATGGCCTCAGTGTATAATACCATGGGTTAGATCTATGTCTACTGACGCTGGCCTGACTCGCACTATTCTTCATCCGAGTTTACCCTGCAGACACAGGCTGCCAGTACACATTCCTCATCCAGACCTCCATGCCAGTGCACTGTTGAGTCTCTACATTCACTTTTCTTGTATCCACAAATCTGCAGCCCCTATGCTATTTATACCTTTTCAGTGTGACTACAGAATATTAGAAATTCTTCTGACAGAATCATTTTTTGTTTGTAGAGAAATGAGACGGCGCTGGTGAAAAATGGTTGTTGCTCTCACAGCAACAACTGATAGTACCACCTAAGAGTCAGAAAGTTTTAATGTTCTTAAGATTGTACAGGAGCTGTAATCAACAAACAAGGAGTAAGAAGCAATGGAAGAAATAAAATATAGCTATAATATTTCAGTAATGTAATGTATCAGGCCAACAATATAATATATACACAATATATATTACTTCTCTTCAGCTACCTTCTTACAAACATTTGACATGTAAGTGTAGAAAAATAACTGGTGTAAACGATAAAGTTGTGTTGGGAAATGATGAATGCTGTCACGTTGCTGGTAGATGGGGACTTGTTTTAAAACTAGGGCTGTCAAGCTATTAAAAAATGAATCTAATTAATTACAAGCTTTGTGATTAATTAATTGAAATTAATCGCATATACCAGAATTTGCTGTAAGCATTTAAAAAATATTTCACTGCAAATGTGTTTTTGCAGATGAGTGAATAAATAAATATTTAGACATTCTGAACTTTAAAAGGAGGTGATATTTTAAGTTTAAAGTAGTTCAGTGGAAAATTTCTTGCGGCATGAACTGTACAAAACAGTGCTCCTGTCAACAGTTTCATCTGGGCATTTTTTGAAGCCCCACTCCAGTGTGTTTTGGTATTTCTATGATCTTTTACAGTGTTTTATAATGTTGTGCTTAAACTTGCCAATTGACTTTCCTCTTTAAACACACCGACTTGGACGACTTGGTTTCGCCATGTCTGCGTTTGCCACCAGGCAGCTGCCCTTCAGACATTCAGTGTGTCCACTCTGTCTCGCCCAGAGACTCTCTGGGAGCGAAGAGAGGATAAGTGTGGTCCAAGACTAGCAGCAGCAGGCCATTCAGGAGGGAATGCAACAGCGGATAAGCTCAGTGTGTTTATTGGGGAAACTACAGGTCTCAATCCCCATTATTAGCACCGCCGCTACGCACCAGAGGAGAAGCCAAAATGTAGAAACGGGTTGTGCGCTAATGTTTTTATCTTGGCAGCTACAGGGAAGGTTTCAGCTTAAAAACAGGGTGTGAATAATTATGCCGGACGAGTTGTATGTTATTTTCTATGAGGTGGGAAGAAACGAAGTACAAATACTTCACACATTTATTTTTCTGAAAACTTTTTACTTTTATTCCCTACATTTGAAAACAAATATCTGTATTTTCTACACCTTACATTTTCAAAACATTATTTTTGCTTATATTTATACATATATTTATATATATACATTATATTTTGCGTCATCGAACACAGCCTCCCCAACATTCAAAGACATTACAAGGTTTCAACCTATCTGCACATATCACACATGGCAGACGCAGCAAGACAAAACAACATAAAAGACGTAACAAGACGGAAACAGACTCGACCAGGGAGAAGAGGCGTGTAGTAATAATGGCTCAGGTTCAGTTAGCTTTGCACAGAATTGGCTGGTAGAAACGTCCTTCAGAGGGATACTTTTTTGTTAACAGATTGATTAAAGGGGCACTATGTAGTTTTGGAGAAGCAATTCAAACTCAGAAGACTGGTGCAGCGGGCTGTGGTTGTATGAAGTCAATGGATAATCAGAGAACCGAACTGACAAGAGAGCAACACACACTGTACAGTTTGCCAGTATCACACCAATCAAATGATGTGGACTGACTACGTACACACCAGATGCTCTTTTTCTTTATAAAATATCAGTCAAGTATCCGTGTGATGGTTCAATGTCTAAAGCCCACAGGGTGTGTGTATGTGTGTGTTTTCTGTGTATATGCTATATCCGGTGTATTTCCAATAAAAGGGGTCAGGGTTGCTCTGTTGCCAAAAATCGAGTTGCCACTGTATGAATGAGCCTGATTGTTAGCATCGCAGAACACCACTGGTTATACTGCACTAATGCAAAAGATTTATTTGTCAGACACTTGAACGGCTTTGTGAACATCACATCAAAAACCACATATGGTTCCAGGGTATTTGGGTAGAAACAGGAGGAGGTGGAAGCCTCCGAGTCGGCATGTCTAATTTGCAGCAAGCATAACAAATCATACACAGAAAAAAATGAAAGTGCCGAGGCTGAAACAAACAGCATCACATGCTTTAGCACAGAGGAGATTTTTCAAAAAGACTACACTTTCGCTTAAACAATATGTGCATGCACAAACACACTGAAAAACCATGAATAAACCAATTAAGAGGAGGATGAGGGATTAAGACCCTTTAAAGGTCAAAAGTAGACTGAGAAAAGCAGTGGAGAGGAAATATAATATTAGTTACAGCAAAAATGACTGGTGTGTGTTGTGTGTGTGCAGGTGTATTGAGGGATAATGCGGGAGCAGAAGAACTATGAAAACAAAACCTATTGTATAAAAAGAAGTGTAATAATAAATAAAAGTTGCTAAAAACAACTTAGTTGTGAGACGTGGTGAAAGTTAAAGGCTTTTTAATCAGTTTGCCACACATGAGTGAGACGGGAACAAAGCCTGAGGGACACTAGTGCCCGGAAGAAAGTTTGCCTTTGTCACACGTCGATAAACTTACACAGTTGGTAGAAAAACGAGTTAGCTTCATACTGAATAGTTTTTGCATAAACATGTCAGTAAGTGTTTGTTTTCCTATTTCCTATAATGAGAAGAGATTGGTGCTTTTCTCCTAATATTTAAAGGTGCTATTTGTAGGAAAAGTTGATTTTTGAGTGTCATTTCCAACTGGTCAAAAAATTGGGCGATTGTAGGACGGCTAGCTGGCTAGAAATCATCTCCATGAGCTGGTTGAAAGCACCGTCTCTACCAGTGATTTTAGTGTTTTCAGCAGTTGTAGTGTACCAACGACAGGTCAACGACGGACCTTCATCATATGGTCGCAGTTTAGCTAGATTTAGCCAACAAAACTGGATAGGTTTAGTGAATTGGTTTAAAATAAGTAGGATAGTACAGTAGCCAAACTACCGTACATATATACGTTACATAAGTAACTTAAGTTACACTATGTACATCATGTAGGTTTACTATGTTATGAAGTTTAAATAGCAATAACTTTTAGTTTCACACAGGACAGGTTCATTGGTCTCCTGGGTAAAAGTCATGTTTGGCCCATCCATCCGTCCATCTTCCTTATGCAGACTTCATTGCTCTTCATGCTCCATCACCTGACTTCCTCCTTTGCTGCCATAACTATTACTATGGCCGCTAGAGATCGCCACCTGACAATAAACGTAAATATGCCTGCTCAAGGAGGCAAAATGAACCTGTGTGAATGTTCCGAAACTTTCAGCCATCAGACCTCTGAGGGAGCATGCTCATGCCTTAACAGCTGGTTAGGTTACTTCTGTAGTAAGTCATCTGGTAAGCTGTGTATGCTAACATTCCTTAAACATTTTATGATATATTTGGGGTTTTGGAAAGGCTAAGAGAAAAAAAAGGCACTCAAACTGCTGTAAAAAGCTTGACAGGCTTGCTGTTCTGGGAGCTAAGCTATGATTGGTCACTGTTTGACAGAGGGATGTAGCAAATAGTCAGTTTAAACTCTGCTGATATTATGCCCTTTACTTCTTCTGTATGGCCATTTAAAGAATGATGTCCATTCCACTGGGGCAAAGATAATCTACTGTCATGGTTGTGTTACAGCTGTTGTGACAGTAAAAGAAAAAAAGCTGACATAATTCCTGGGGAGTGCAGAGTTATGATTCATTTGTCCTATCTGTCCTCTGTATAAACACCGTCAGACTGTGCTGGTGACTCTCATGACATGTGTTGTTGTCAACTGACTCAAGTCTCGTCGGTGTGTGTTGGAAAATCTCCCCCTTTGGTAAAATGACACAAGATGGGTGAGCAGGTCATGAAGTAGGCTCAATCCGCTGCAGTCAGACGAACATCCAGCGGTGAGTTCATTTCAAGTTAGACGACTAAATCAGTTCAAAACAAAATAGGTCAATATCAATCAATCAAGTTTATCAGTTGGTAAGAGGTTCAGTAACCCTGTCTTAATGTACATATCCCCTCATTTTTTGAAAATCTGGTTAGAATAAATGTAATCCTTCGCATAAGTTTTTATTTTCGCACGGACCTCCACTTTTCCAGCTCACATTTAATTCCCTCCCAGCTTTTCTGTAGTAACTGTTTGTCTCTGTGTTCGGGTGAAGTAACGTCTTCAGACTTCTCACCAACTCACATAAACTATCCTCAAAAAGTTCTGCCATTTTTAAATCTTCTTCTTCTTGTCCTGTGGTTGTGTCTCGCTTGAACCATTGGCCACACTGCTACAATGCTCCCCACGACTACTGGAGGTACTACTCTGTTGGTCCATATCTGTAAGATTTCAGAAAACGTGCAGAAAAACAGATGAAATGCAGAGTACAGACAGAAAGGCTCCATTTGTATCCATATGCATATGTAATGTTGAGCAATAGTTGAGTAAAATAGTGTTTTATGTGGAGCACTGACCATCTTATTCTGATCATTTTACTTACAGTATTCGTCTTTACAAAAGAAAAGTTTTACGTTAATGTTTCGTGTCTGTCTCAAACTGGCCTAGGGTTGTGTCAAGCAGGGCGCGCATGCAAGAGATTTTACTTAAGAGTCATTTATTAAACAGAGGTCAAAAACAAATATTAAGACAACCCAAAGGATACATTTGTAGAGTAGATGCCAGCTGTAGGAAGGGAGAGAGTGAAGGGCTGACAGCCACCAGCTTGTATACTCTGGCAGACAGAACAGGTGAGCTGAATCCAGCCGATGACCCTACTCTGCCCACCAGGCTCTAGAAGGGAGAGGCCAGCTCAGTGGTCGTCACATCTGGGTTTACACGTTTCTTCTGTCGTCTGTAAAAACAGATGCATATTGTTTAAACAAGACATCTTATGCCCATTTTCAGGTTCATTATTTTATTTTGGGTCACTATCAAAATAAGTTTACATGCTTTAATGCTCAAAAACAGATCAGGTTTCTCATACTGTCCCAAGCTGCAGCACCATATTCCCCCCTCTGTTTCATGTTAATAAATTATGCAAATGTGTGACTTAATGTGATGATAAGAAGTCATGGAATTAAAGGGGGGACTACTGACGAGAAGTTTCAGGATCAGTGTTTTCTGTGGGAGAGAGGAGCTTCTGTTGGTCGGAGCTTTTTAACTCTCAAGACCTTTTACAGAAAAAATAACGGGAAAAAAAAGCATTATAGGTCTCCTTTAAAGTGCATTTTTACTGTAAATCAACATTTTCACCATTAAGTAGAGGCTCGTAATTTAAAAACTAAATAAACTGCGTGTTTAGTAATAGAATAACTAGTAAGTAGCTTGAGTGAATGCACTTAGTTACTTTCCCCAACTGGAGAGCCAGCAGGGTAGGAAAAAAAAAAAAAGCCTCTGTCCCTGACTACTGGAGAGCAGACAGACGTGCTGGAGGATGTCAGATGGATCTTCCATAGAAATCAAAAGAGGATTAGAAAAAGTGAACTGTGGGGGCCTTTTCATCCAACTGGACTGATCTGCCTTGTCAACACAGACCATGTGAAAAGGAGTAATCTGGGCCCAGAGCTCGACAGTCACAGCTGAGCAGCTCCTGTCAAAAAGGTGCTGGCCTACACACACACACACACACACACACACACACACACACACACACACACACACACACACACACACACAGATGTAGGGCTGAATGGATTGTGGCAGCGCCACTGCTCCGGACTCTCCCTCTCATTGACCTCCATTCTCCAGTTACCACTCCAGGAATGTGCCCGTTCTGTTGTGCAACATGCTCCATCACTTTGTGTTTGAATGAGCTAATAGTTTATTGACTCTAGAAAGCAGAGTGTCCCTTATCATATTATGGTACGTTTGCTTAGCGTTAGTGGCTCTGAATGTGAATTTACTATTTATAAATATTTGTTGTAGACACACATACTTGACACATTTAAACAACTTATAAAAGAGAAATGAGCATCAGTCCGTCCCGACGCTTTGTCCTCAGCTGTCTGACTTGACATTCTGCAGGTGTGCTTTGTCCTGCATGGTGGGCCTATCCGTCACACTTGAAGGCCTCAAGCAAGCAAGCTGTTACACAGTCAAACAAAAGCCATTAACTTTTGTATTAGGGCTGCTGATGGATTGCATTAGCCTTAATATGGATGTGACAAACATGGTTTTGTGCATTAAACAGAAGAGAGAGTGGAGGAAGAGAAATATGTGGTTTATGTCAGTATATCTGAAGGCTGTAGTACTCGAAACTGTTAACAACACTTGTCTTGTACTTTTCCATCTCTCATATTTCAACTTGTACTCTTCTTAGTCACTGCTCTCCCTACACCACCATAGATTAATACCTTGAACACTTCATGAGATTATGTCTTTGCGGAGCAGCCCTCCAACACTGATTAGTTAAAGACTAAAGGTCACAGCTTCTGCAAGCACCTCTGTGTTTCCTCAAGCATTAGCTTCACATTTGGATATAAATGTATGAACTGAAATTGTTTGAGCGTCATCTAAACCTTCATTTGTCAAAATGAGATTAGGAATCTTGCTGATGATGTCATGTAATGTAATGATCCTGCTGTTTCCATTAGTCTTCCGGCATGCTGCAGGGTGCTTTAGATCTGACTGTGAAGTGTTCAGGGTGAGTGTCAACAACAAGGCTGAGGGTGCAATAGGGCCTCAAACACAGTCTTAGGTTTTAGTTCACAAGTGAAGCTGGATTTTAATCTTTTAAGTATATTGGAAGGGAAAAGGTTCACAATTCTTAAAGCAACATCATGTTGAATTTGATATTTTGATATACTGGCATTAACGTGCATCTTGAGTGACCGCTTGTGATCAGATCTCATTTTTCCACTCTATATGCAAATAATCATGTACATCAGTGGGACACTGGGAAACAATTTTCACACACAGAAAGAAAGAACTTAATATATAACATTAACTGAAATCACAAGAAGATCCAAATAATTTTTCATAGACAGTGCTTCACAAAGTTAATAAAGCTGCTTCCAACACAATAACTCACAAACTTGAATGATGTTTTATAGGGGTATAAAAGCGCACTCACACTAGGCCATCCGTACCGTGACCAAGCAAGTTTGACTCCCAAAGTCCAGTTTGTTTGACTAATGTGAGCCCTCTGTACTGTGCTCAAGCATGGTACACTTCCTTGGCCCTGGCACGGCTGGTAGAGGTGTGCTTTGGCACAGTACGGTTGCTCATGCAAGAGCATGAGCACGGTTGTGCAACGTGGACATGAAGTATAATCATGTGTATTAGGCCGCCTTGCATAATCAAGAAATCCAGGAACGTGAGAGGGCCTTCTGTGACCAAAACGACACAAAATAAGCCACAAAAAAATCAGTGAAGTTCGTCATGTTCTCTCTGTTATTCTCCTGTTATGTGAGTGCAGGGCAGCAGGGGATTGGGGAGGAGGAACAATCGTGCTTCAGCATGGTACGAAGCCACTGGGCCAAGTGTGAATGCGCCCTAAGACCTCTCTACAGGTGAAGTAGCCAATATTGGTTACTGTTTGCTGTATTTGTATTAGTCAATAAAATGTTTATTTTTCATAAAATTAGTGTAAATGGGGAAATCAAAAAATGTCTGGAGGTAAGACATTTAGACATGGAAGCAGACAGACGAGTACAATGATGCAATGACAAACTTACACAGGAAAAGAAACTCTCCAAATTGCGTGCTTTTTATAAGGGAGCCTGGGGATATTGCAGTCACTAGTTTAATGGTGAAATCAGTTGAAACAGACAGACAAACATTTGCTGTAAATATAAGCAGGTTAAAAAAGTCAAACATTTCATTTGCATTACAGTGAACCGCGTGTGAATCAGACAGTGTGTGTGTCATTGACTTTTTCCTGTCTCAAAGAGGACGTCAGTTGAGTTGGCAGTGTGTCAATGTGGCACTGGACTCATGTTAGCATCCTGTTACTGTAACAACCAGCACATTCTGCACTGATTATATCCTTGTCAGGGACACATCAGTGTTTACACTACAAAAGATGTGAAGACGCATGCATCCCAGACCACCTCAACAAGTGGTTTGAGTGATTGGATCATGGTGCATCTTGGTGGTTGTTTACAGCTGTCCACTTGTGACTGGGTCAACCAAGATGCATGCTAAGGTCTGAACAGGCTCTTAGGCCAAATCCCAATACACCCCTTACCTTTACCACTCAGCCATGTCCCTAAGTGTGAATGCGCCAAACACAGGGGTAGGGCTAAGTAGTAGGGCTATATGTAAAAATGGTGTCACAGGGTGTAAATTGGATGAATGTAATAATCATCAGTGTCTCTGTGAATTGTGTAACTCCAGTCATTTTCCATTGAGAGATAGTAAAGCTATTATGAGCTACAAGAATGTGAGCCCTTGCATAACCTTGAAGAGAACAGTTCAGTAACACCTGGGGTTAAACTACAAAGGCACTTTCAAACAGATTCACACAAAGCAGTGCTATTCTAATGATTAACCCACTCTATCCAACACACACACACATATTCTGTTGAAGTGAAAAAGATCTTTGCTGGCTCAAGTGTGTATTTTTGAAGAATTCCATCTCAGGTTGAACTCCCTACTGACGGCTATGTATAGGTTCCCTGTATTTGTTTCACTTCACTGCAAAAGAACATCAAACACTTCAGTTTCTCAGTGTCAAGTTTCTGAAGACAGATTGAATCAAGCGTGTGTTTGACCTCAGGAGGAGATAATCTTTGCTCGGGGCCAGTGTTTAATATCTTAAGAGCTCGAAGTTTTCCCCAGCAGTGCAGCAGCAGTGCAGCAGCAGCTCTGTGCCACTAATCCACTGTGGTTCCACCTCATGTCAATGTTGTTTTTCTGACTTTTGTTTCAAGGCATAATTTTTCAAATGTTATTGTATCATATTACAAAATGACATGTGCATCTCATTCATCTGCTCAAGAATATAAAACAACTTTTTTGCTTTAAGTTATGCTGAAGTAAATGCTGACTGCACAGTGCCATGGCTGTAAATATATATATATATTACACCATCTGTGTAATCATTGGTTCTCTATACAGCTTGCTTTCACAATGCTATTTGGCCTGCCCAAGGGGGCTCAAATTTTCCCGCAAAAACAAAGGATGAATTTTGGCACAAAGAAAGCACGTCCGCCATTGCCGAACCAAAACAGGAAGAGGCATTGTTTTCCCCGGTCACTATCTTCAGGTAACGGTGGAACAACCTGAATAACTGTGGAAACTACATTGCAAAAGAAAAAGAACCCCACTGATGGAGGAGGCAAAGAAGGTGAAAAGGGAGAGTGATTGAAACTGAGGTAAAAGAGAGTGAACAGGCAGGCACTGACTTGATGGAGAGCGCTGGTGCTGTGTCATACCTTCTTTGAAAGATAGAGAGAGCAGAGGGAGAGAGAAAAAGAGGGCGCTGAAAAAAGACTGCCCTTTAACTGTTCAACTGTATATTCTCTTCATCTCTGTGACATATTCCACAGAGTATAGTCATTAAAACTGTAGTCAAACACATGTACTGTATGATGCCGATATGACTGTCCACTGACCAGGTCTATTTTTCACCGCAGAGAACCGCATGCGTGTCGTGGAAAAAATTGCCAAGAGTCCAAATCTCTAGATGAAGCACAGCTACAGCCTTGCGTGACACGCACGGCTGCTCTAACCTGTTTACATGTACGTAAAATGAAAAGCACGTTCTAGACGTTTGACCACGTACACGCTCCGCTCATCTAGGATATGTGTTCAGCCCTTTACTCTTCCTTTTCAGATTGGGATTTCTAGATCAAATTGGAATTCTGATGGTTGTTTTTTTGCTTTGGACAGCAGCCAGGCTGTGAGTAGCCATGCTGCTAATGCTGTCTTTCTGACAGTGGTACCAACAGTAATACTATAGGGAGGGCAAAACTCAGAGCACAACATTTAGGAGATCAGGGTCTTTTCCAGATACCTGGATTCCCTTGAGCTGGAGATCCAGGAGCAGAAACATTACTATGAAGCTCTGATCTCAGCTGAGAGAAGGACCAGGAGGTCATTCTCCTGGAAATCAAGGAGCTGTAGAATGAGCTTCAGAGAGCTGAATCCATGCTGAGGTGAGCAGAGAGAAGGAGGCCTGTCCCTCCAGAGTGGAAGAATTACTTCAACAGATCGAGGAGGCAAAACGGGAGCTGGAGGAACTTCAAAGAACATTCAGGCAGAGAAATCCCTGCAGGTCTGGGCAAAGACAGAAAAACGGGAGGCTGTGGAGATCGCCGAGACTTTCTTCCACAAACTGGAAGTCATGCAGAAGGTCTCAGATGAGTCTTCAGCTGAGAGCCGCCTGCTTTCAGCTAAGCTCAAATCTGAGAAAACCAGACAGACTCAACTCCATAATGAGATCCTGGAGCTGCAGCAAACACCTCTGACAGAACAGAACCTGAGGAACCAGAGGCTGAAAACCTCAAGGACTTTGATATCAGAGGCCTTTCGTTAAGAGTTTGACCTGCAGCTCTAGAAAGAGAAGAAAATGAGGACGGAGGCAGAGAGGAGCAAACTGAAGGCTGTTAGAAACAGGGAGGCACTTCCAGAGATTGGAGGAGGCCTGGATGCTCACAGAGAAGCTTTCAGCTGAAAGCCAGAGGCTGGCTGACAAGCTGAAAAGGGAGGAAAAGATGCGTGAAGCTCTTGGAGACGTCACAAAGCTCATTGCTTGCTCAATGCTGGATAAAGAATAGGCTTTGAGGAATCAATCCAACTACGTGCTGGAGCCCACTGAGATTGTGGAGGCTCTCCAAAAGATACTTGAAGGGCGTAGATGGCAATCCTCTGCCAGGACGAGGACTTCCTGCTGCAACGGGAGGAGCTTTTCACTTCGTTTCATAAAAAGAGGAAGGGAAAGAGCTGAGTCCACTGAGCACCAAGCAGCCTCTCTTAGATGGACGTTTACAACTACTGTACAACACTCTTTTCTGAAGAGTGACATATGTGAGGAAGAACTAACTAACAGTCAGGTTCTGAAAAGTCTGTTATTTGTTTATGAAGGAAGTCACCTCCAGATTTGTATTAAATCAAGTGAAAAGGCCACTCCTATGCTGAGATAATAATTTGTGTTGGTTTGTGTTCATTTGATTAAATACAATTTTATCTACAATTATGCACAATGTGAGCACAATATGAACTTAAATACCTCAGTTCTTAAAGCTAGAGGAAATAAACCAAACCAAAGATACTTTCCTTTTTATTCCATGCATGCTTCTTCCTAGAACATTACCCACAATGCAACTCAAACGCCAACAGTTTGGTCAGGGAATTGGAGTGTGTCTGGGGGACCTTAAAGACATTGGTTAAGTTTTATTGTCTCAATTAACCGCCTCTGTTTCGTAGGGTCCAGAAGACACCTGGGCCGGCTCAGAAGTGTTCTTCACATGTATATTATTTAGCCTATAATGAATTCAGTCATGTCATGGGAACAGTTTTTAAATCCACCCCAAAAAATACAACCAACAAAAATTAATACATGAACCATTAAAGTATCCACTCTAATAAAAAAGACTATAAGTAGTTAATCATCAACATCCAGAGGTGTAGTGGTGGTTAAATCCACCTGGCCTCAGGTACCTCACCACAGATTTCATATTGACAGCTATGTTTGGCTTATTTCCCACCATGTTTCTTAAAAAACTGTTCAAAAACAAAAATGAAACGATGCTAAAATGTAAGAAACGTCTTCTCATGAAAAGCGGCTCAAACCAACGCACAGAGCGTAAATCCCTGCGGTTTGATTGACAGCAGTTCCAGATGGGAGGGTCGATTCCACTTCAAACCGCTGAAGTCCCGCCTCACACCGTGAGTCTCGCTGGGGACTACAGGCTATAAAATGAAGGAACTTACTGTAACCAGGACGCATTCTGTAGCTGGAGTTCCCTTTGTGAACTCCCATACAGAGACTAAAGTCAATCCAATGCTTTAATCAGTGCGCACACAGAGAGATATCGCTGTCGGTTCCCTCTCACTTCCAAGCTGAAAAGATTTCATCAAGTCGCCGGGTAGAGACGGAGCCGAGCCATGGCAGGGGACGGCTCAGACCAGCGGGCGCTGCAGTATGAACAAACTCTGGTAAGTTTGACTTGTTGCCGCTCTGAACTTTGTTCACTGGACACAGTACGTGCAGTCCTCTTGCATTTAGAGGGAAGCCAGACTCCACTGACAAATCGTTCAACTTGCAGCTGTCTGCTTTAATGTCTGCATCTGGTTCTAGCTACATGATAGCAAGCAGGGAGAGCGAACCGTGGTCAAAAGTTATCATTTAAATGAAATAAATGCATTCTGGTGCAATATTTGTGTGCCGAATAAAGCAGTGTGTCTCTGTGATTCGGGGAGTTTCTGCTGGAGTGTCTGTATGAGCAGACAACCACGGGTCAACTAAAAGTTGTCAGATTGTAAACGGAGTTCCTGTACACTCACGTGAAAGTGACAGAGGTTTGTGGTGTCGGAAGCCGCCGTGTATGGCTTATGTGTGTTTAAGTCCTTAACTGTCCGCTTGTGTACTTGTCAAGTGACATAACTAAGGACACGTTTTCTAAATGTCTAAACATCACACACTGAGTGTCTTTAGCTACTAGTTAGCTTTACAACAGGGAAGCTAGTAAAGGGGCTTACTGACAAAACATCTGATGTGCCTGTCCCGGTCCAGGTAGTCTTCTCTCCTGCATTTCCAAACTACCTTTGCAAAATTCAGTGCGCTTAAAAAAAGTCGCGTATATTGTCGGAAGTGCATATTAGAAATTGGCTTAATGCCTATTTTGAATTTAAAAAATGTTTCCTATAATTCGGCATGGGAATTATTTCATCAGGCATTCATTCATATATGTGAAATATCAACTTTTTCACTCAGCATCTTGGTCTAACCAAAGGACAGTATGGTGGGCGGCAGCGAGCAGAGTGTGGTTTTGAAAGTTGAAATTTTATCAAACAAAGTGCCTGGTGCTTGAAAGATTAGCCAAATCCACGAAAAACGCATAATGATTAATACATGGCCTGGATTAATGTTTTGTAAGATATGCATTTTTGTCTTCAAGGAAATTTACCCCCCCTTACAGATTTTTGAATGGGATTTTGCTTCATTATATATCCAGAACCATGATTTGGTAAATGATTCTAATCTGTCTGCCATCATAAATGCAATCCATATTATATGCAAGAGGATGATGTCATCTTTACACAAACGGCACAGTAGTCATCGGCATTACTCTGTGTGAGGAGCTCAGTATGTCTAGGCTGCATTGATATCAGTCAGTACCATCCAACAATAGATCAATTCATTGTTATTCATCAGCCCGAATGCTTAGACATGCTTCTGTTTACATACGCATACACAATGTGTAGTAAGATGAG
Organism: Pagrus major; assembly: GCF_040436345.1. Taxonomy (NCBI): domain Eukaryota; kingdom Metazoa; phylum Chordata; class Actinopteri; order Spariformes; family Sparidae; genus Pagrus; species Pagrus major. Next base: position 28,600,619 of record NC_133216.1, on the reverse strand, counting down.
ATACATCTAACAGTTGTGCAGGCTCACTGCTATGCCGGTTAACCTTTATAGAGGGTCCCTAAGTGTGAACAGTGATTAAATTTGAGCTTAGACTTTATGAGTTACTGTATGCCTCATATCCATGACATAAGGTAGTTGACTTTTTAGCTTGCATAACAAGCAGGTAGTTGTTGGGATTTCTAGGTGGTGCGCACACAGTTCAGAAGATGAGTCTGCTGAGTGAGTGGTTTGATATTAGACCTGTTGCATACAGCAGGGGGCTCTCAAACATTTGCATGGGGCAGGCCCTCAAACAGTTTTGTCACTTTTGTCATTGGGATCTACAAGGACTGGTTTAAATTGATAGTCAGCAATAAATTTTTTGAGAGATGACAGTAGTGAGGTAGAAAGAAAAAATACATTGTTTAAAGACATTACACTATTCATCATTTTGCTCCTCCTAAAGTACCCCCTGAGGTATTGTAAATACCACTTTGAGGAGCATGGATCTGAAAGTGTGTCCCATGGGATGATCAAGTTTGGTGTGTAAGAGGCCAAGTGCTGTGTGTGTAAGCGTCTAGTTGAACTTTTCCTGACAAACTTCTGTCAAGCCTAAAGAATCTGCTATTTGAAGAGACTAGTTTTATAGGCCAACTGGACCCATTCAGTGGCAGCAAGGCTTTAAATTAAGAAGAGCCACAACTGTAACACTACTTTGGGCCTCTGTTTCCTTTTCTTGAAAAAGTTTCTTTGTAAAGAGAGCTCCCCCCGCCTCCCTTCCCTGCCTCTCTGTGTGCTGTTAATCTGTGTGTGTGTGTTTGTGTGAGAGATTACACAACGTGCGACCCGCTGATTCAGCGCTGGACGCTCTATCACCCTGGCGGGGTCTCGTGCTTGCCCCCCCGGCTCTCTGACAGGAACGTGCAAGCAAAAAATCCACTCGCACCACCTTTTCTGTTAATCTCAGCTCTCCCTGCCGTGCTTGGATGATTGTTATATGAACAAAATTGGGAAAGCATTGAAATAGAATAAAATAAAAATAGCTCCAGTGTGAGAATAACCTCTTTTAACATAAATGAGTTCTCTCTGCCCCGCATCTCCTCGCCGTGGGTTGTAGTAACATGGTGTCTTTGTGTGATATTGGCAGTCATGGTGGTTGTGTGGGTTTGTTGTGGGCAGTGGATGCTCAAAGAGGCCAGTGTAGTTTGGCTGTGAGAGCAGCTGAAAGGCTGGCTACAGAAATGTTGGCAGGGCCATGAGTAAGGAGCACTCGCAGGATAAAACCAGCCTCAACATATTGTCAGTTAACATCAGACTGATGCATCCGTTTGTGTTTGTGTAAAGCTTTTTAGTTGGTTTATGCTTGAATCTGAAGTCACATTTGTGCCTGTTAAAGTGGGATATAATGAACACAATGCTGTTTGAGAATTTATGATGAATTACATAAAATATATATAAAATGTGCCTTTATACCTCTATGCTGAACTGCAAAGTTTATTAGAGGCTACACAAGTCACATGTTTTTTTATAATTATTTTCCTGGGTTTCAGTGTCCCATGATCATCTAAAAACCGTTTCAGAGGCTTTTTCAAGATTAAAAGATCAAATAATTTTGGAATCGGATTTTTTGGCATTGAAACAGTGTGATTTTAAGGGCCCAAAATATCAGCAAACAGCAACCACATTCAAAACATATTAATATCGCCCTTCAACAATGAATGTCGTAGCCTGTGCAGTTCAGTAATAAGCCTGAAGAGCCTTGGCATTTGTTAAAAGGTACCATTCAGACCTTAAAACACTATTCACGGTCACCACAAACCATAGTCCCTTGCAGACGATTAATCTGTGAAGCACTGATTACATGTGACTGCTGAAAGAAAAATTGTCCAAAACATTGAAATTGATTTATATATTTTTCTGACAACAGTAGGCATCAGTTTTAGTGGTGATTTAAGGTCATAAAGTCAGCGTCATGCGGACTGACACGTTGTGGTTATGTTTTCTTTAACATTCTGTCCTCATGTCATTAAATAATAAATGGATTGTCTGGTGATCAAAGGTAAAGTTTTATTAGATGGTGGACAATAGAGGTACTTGTGACTGATGCCAGTTAGAGGCTAATATTTATGACATTTTATGTTGCGTGGTAGTTTTCCCTAAGCAATGAAACGCAATGCTGTAAGCAAAGTCCTGAAAGGGAAGTCATGCCATCTTTGCAACGTCCCCAGGCTCACAAGACTGGGCGTTTATCTAAATGAATGGGAAGAGAGACACACTTAGTGGTCACCAAGAAATAAAAACTGCAAGAGAATCACCGATCGTCAAGTCTGATTTAAAAAAACAATATAAACGTTTGGTGACTTTGTCTCAAAATAAGGTTTAAAACCCCATACCACCACAGGTTATACTTCTCGCACACATGTGCATGGTTTCACGACACTAGCTTATTTTAGATGAAGTTATGATGAAACAGAGCAACATCATTTAGAGCACATTTGCTTGAATATTGGTTTTTTTCTGCAGCAATATACAGGCTTATAGTCTGATGCCCTTTAAACTTTACTTCACATTTTCTCTACTCTCTCATTCTGAACCATTAAGTCATAATGAACCAAACTCCGACCAGAAACGCCTTTTCTTGCTTGATGTTATCCTGTTATCTTTTGCAATATTTCTTTTTTAGTGTATGATGGTCACAAAGAGTCAAGAGATGACCAATGCCTCTGCTATTGGTTGCAGGGGGAACTCTCAACGTAATGTAAATTAATCCAATGTTAAAAAAAAACAAGAAAAACAAACGGGAATATAGCCTTAATGTGCTCAGTCATAAGGTTAACATTACATGGCAGAGTGAAATTATGATCAATAAGAGTGACATGCATTTGTTGCAGAAGAGTAAAGGATGGGGACGTTAATGTTACGTTATTCATTGAGGCTGGATTGACGTCATGGTGCGGTGGCCAGTCACATAAGCTGGCGATCAGACCAGCAGCATGAATGAGTAGAACCACAGTGTAGTGCAGGAGTTCTCAAACTTATTACTCAAAGGTCCGCATCTGATTTTCATTTAAGGTCAGGGGTCCGGAACAATTGGCAATAACGAAATAACATTTAATTTTCAATGAATTAATGTCACATCTTTCACATCTCATGTCTTTAGTAATTAATTATTTTAAAACGCTGCAGTAAAACAACCTGAACATCACAGGCTACTTGAGTTTTAACAATTTACTAAGATTTTTTTTTATAGAATTTTTAAAATCTATCTGAAATAAATGGGATATTGTTGTTGTTATTATTATTATTATTATTATTATTATTATTATTATTATTATATTATTATTATATTATTATTATTAGTCTAATTATTAAAGGTGCTGTAATGAAAGAAGAAAGTTCTAACAGATGTATGTGTTTCAACTAAGGAAAATGAAAAAAAAAATTTAAACAACCTTCGTGGCCATTTGAGAACAGATTTCTGAGTTTATAAAGTGCACCATGACTTCCTGGTTGACGCACCTTTTGCCGTATGAAGCGATGTAGATTTCAGAGTTTAAGACATGCTCCTGAATGCACCACGAAGCCCCTCTGAGTGTGTCAAACTCCGTCAGGAGAGGAAAGACGCAGAGATTAATTCATGGAGATGAATGATGTTTTTATATTAATTGGACTTTCGGTACATACCGTTAGTGTCACAGAGAGCCTTATGACATTTACTCACCAAACAGAAAACACACCCACATTTGGAACTTGGTGGACTCTGTTTCTGATTCGGACTTAATCTTATAACTACATTAGTCATAGAAACTGTGTACTGGAGAAAACGAGGCACATTATGTATCTGCCATTTTGGAGCTGACAGCATATTCTCTGGTGTAATGTGCATGAACTCAGCAGCAACAACACAACACTTTCTCTACTCTCTCCAGCAGATAACATTGCGATAATATCAATGATGGTGAAATAAGCCACATTAACAGGATTGCTATAAATGATCTCCAGCTACACTGTGTAATCAAAGTCACTAACAATTTATTGATCGGTATAAAATAAAATAAAATAAAATAAAAAAAAAAACCCTGTAACATTCATGTTGTATTGTAGTCTTCATAAAATGAGGTGTAGGCTGGGTCCGGATTGACATGGCGTTCGGTCTGGATACGGACCGGAGACTGGACTCTGAGACCTGGTGTAATGTAACATAATGTGTCATATGTATTCACTCAGTTTGGCTTTGTACATCAGTTTAAAACACATCTGTGGATGCCAACGATCACTGTAGGACCAGCATACTTAACCTACTGTGGCAGAGGCATGACGGCAGATCATAAGCAGAGCAGAACGTGTCAGTAGCAGTAGCATTTCACTTTCACTTTGGTTCAGTCTCGTCCCCCAGGTCAAAACACAGCAATGATCTGCCTCATCCTGCTTGTTTACTACCATTTTTAATCCATCGATGAGGACAAACAATCACTAGCAGGACCTGCATGCTGGTAGCACAACAACATAGCAAAACTGATCAGCGGGATTCCCAACATGTCACACACAAGGACCCTGGAGTGACACTGCCACACAAGCCTGCGACGTCTTGCTGCTCTTAAAATGGCACTGCAGCAAGTAGAGATGTAATATGTGAGAATTCTGCATTAAAATGTCTATAACAACTAGACCTGTGATTTTGTTGAGTTGTGTACTTACATTATTGCATTACAGTTCAATAACACCCAACAATGGAGGTCACATCTGTGGATTGCTGCTGTAGGTTGATAAGCAGGAGTGAAGATAAATGCACTTTTTAATCCAAAAACCTAAAGAATAATCTCTGAGCTCTCCTCCAGTTGGTAAACGGGTTCGGATCAAGATACAATCCAATTTGACTCCAGGTGTTTATTCCTCCAGATGGTGTTGCTCTACACCCTATTCTCCCTCCAGAGCTGGCAGCCCAGCCCTCCCCACATAACACTCTGACAGAGAGAGGCCCCTAGTGGCAGAACTTACATATTGTGTGTTTAAGATCATGGTGGGTGCTACTCAGCCTGGAAAAACAGGTGTATAGTGTCTTCTGTGGCTCTGGAAGGAGCGTTCCCAAGTATGCCTGATGTGCCTGATCATCAGTTACTAGCATTTTAAAATCTAAAGGTATCCAATTTAACTATTGCAGAAGACTAAGAAAACCAGCACATATTTACATTTAAAGAGTTGGGACAGGTGATGTATTTTTTCATATTTGCTTTTAAAAAATGGTTCCAAGCAATGTATTATCAAAATTGTTGCTGATTAATTTGTCTGTCAATCGACTTATGATCCATGACCCGTACATGATTAAAAGTAGGGCTGCGCAATGTATCATTTCAGCAATGACATTGCAACATGCACATGCACAATAGTCTCATCGCAGGATATGCAATGTCAGCAAAATAACTCAAACACTTCATGCAACAGCTTTTTTGCTGCTTGATACAAAAGGAAAAAACACATACGGTAGTTCTCATTGTCCATAATCTAATCGACAAGAGAAGTCTAATATCACATGATTTAGTCTGATTTAAGGGTTCTTGGATGCATGGGAGTTTGTTTGTTGTGAGTAACATGCACAGTGAACCCCAGCCATTCTTGATAATTTTTTCAAAGAAAGCAGGGCCTGCCTTGGTTGTTTGATATAATGCACTCCCCTACAAAACCATCCTGATCATTCTAGAGTGATTAATTATCTCCAAATAGAGCTATTCAAATTATCTAGAGTAAGTTCCTGTATTTTTTCTTATCGCATTATCTATTGCAGAAAGTCAAAATATTAAATTAAGTAAGTATTAAGTAATTAAAAGACTGGATTAAATCCTTTGTTGCCATTCTTCTCTTGATACAGTTTAGTGAGCCCCCCACAGTACGGCCTCAGTAAGGCTGCAGCTAACTATTGCATACACTATCGAATAATCTACTGATAATTTTCATGATTAAAAGTTTTATAAAATGTTGAACCATCAAATGTTTGACATTTTTTGCATGAAAAATGACGTAAACCATTAATTGATTAGTAAAATAGTTGGCAACTAATTTTGTTTTGATTGACTTGTTGATTAATGGACTAACCGTTGCAGCTCTATGTAGAAGTCCAATGCTTAATCACTGAAGTGTACGTTCTTAAAGCTTTGGCATTTTCTTTCTTGTTTCTCATTCTCATGTGAGCTGGGCTAACCTGATTAGCATGATTTAGCTGATAACAATAACACCCTCCCAAAGCTCTCTGGGTGGAGCACATATATTACAATAAGATGTGTGTGCATGCCAATATGTAGGAAGTAATGGCACTATTAGACGAAAACCAAACCAATACAAACTGCACACAGAAACAAATGTGCTATAAAGTTGAAGAGGATTCCGTTGATCATTTGGTGGCTTGTGTTGGCAGTGATGCCTGAACCTGAGGTGATGCAGGCCAGGATGGTCTATTTTCCTGATTTATGTGGAAACACATCACCCCAACATCAGCTTGAGCTAATCGTCTCTGAGATTATGAGACATTTTGAAAATTGGTGATTGTGGATGTACAGTATGTACTGAATGTGTGTGGGAGCCAGGGGTATTGTTCTGGCTCTTGGATGGCATCGTTTTGCTCGTGTCATTGCACCCATGATGCCCCGCCTCGGAGTCTTGATTCGTTGCCTTTTATGTTCCTCCTCTTCATCCTATCCCTGGTGGACAGACCGCTGATTGTCACGCCTCGCCTTTTTGTCTCACCCTGACTTGTTATTGTTATTACCAGATCATATGAATGTGCTGGGTAATGGCGTGTGTGTGTATAAGGTGAGACGATCTGTCTGAAGGGATTGTGTCCCGCTGTCCCAGAGCTTGTGATTGTTTGGCAACATTGCCTGTGTCCCATACTTGCTTGTTTTATGTTTTTAGTGCATAGATGTTTCACTGCTCTGATAAGAGGCACAAGGTGAAAGATAAGGTGACCAGCAAACACTTAGTCAAAGGATAACCACTGATCTGAATGTGTCTATATTTGTTTCCCATTGTGACACTTAGAAGCTGTAAAAACATTTAATATCCATGTTGACTTCCTCAGTGGCTGTATAAGAAGCTGTATTAGAAGCTTTTACATGAGAGAAGTGTTCACTGGTTGCCACAGGCTTTTTTATTTGAAAGGCGTTCTGGTCCGGCATGTTTCTCTTTTTGCAGGATTTCTGTTTTATGATCAGGAATGTGTTAATATTCTAATAATAACTACTGACTTTTTGAACAAAGCAACAGGGAAGTGAAAGTGTCAGATAAAGAAGCATGGAAACTTAATAGTTTGTGTATGTGTGTGTGTGTGTGTGTGTGTGTGTCTGTGTGTGTGTTGCAGCCATCTGTCTTGCTGTGACACAGGGTAATTTGTAAGCCCATGTTATTCGCCGTGCTGTGGTAATTAGGCTTTATGTAGTCGCGCCCGTGTCCGTTTGATGTCTGCTTGTTTGCAGCCGTAGTGGAAATTTCCTTTTACTTGCCCTCTCCACTCCTTTCTTTCACCATCACTCCATCACGCTTTGTGGATAAAGTCTTTCTTTTTTTATTTACTTGTTTTTGCAAGACAGGTCAACAGCTCCTTGACTCCGTCTTTTAGTGTGTGGAGAAAAGGGTGCTTGCATAACATTTGGTCAGCGCTGAGTCAGAGCTGAGTTGTGACTGGCTTTTGCTGAAGATAAGGATCAAAAGCCTTAAACATTTTTTGTCTCTGCTGTGCAAAAGATCAACCTTTGTTTTTTGCCAAAAAGCCAAGCCAAAATGACCTAATCACCTTTATTTACTCACTGGACAAACAGCCATGATGGATCTCCTCAGTCAGGACTTGGAGCTTGAGGTGTAAACACAAACATTTGCACAAAAGCAAAAGAATTAAGCCTCTAAATGAGGAACTGTTTGTAATAACTGTGAATTTGGCAAACACTCCACAAGACAGACCAAAAGTTGTCTGTAGGTAAAACCAAAGGAGGAATGTGTTTGTGTGACCGGCTCTTTGTTCTAAGATGTATTGATCAAACAGGCTTGTGCGGTGTTGATGATTAACCACTGAGAGAGGGAAGAAGGGAAGGAGAGAATCAACTTGATGGGTAAATAGATTAACAGTTGAGCTGGATTCAAGTGTTGAGGCGTAGCTCTTGATTATTGCCATTCAATTATTTCTTCCCCCCCTGTTCGTAACATATATGGATTAGAGATCAGATGGAAAATGGAGATCTAAAGCGAGACAGTGGTTGATCACTATTCAGCCATGCTATGTCAATAAGGGGTTTAAATAAGAGAGTACATTGGATAAAACATGAAAAACACCAAAGTAGTGAAGTAAATGAAATGTGTAGATTCATCGTATTCTGTCAAGCCAAAATAAAAAACCCACCGGACTGTAGAGCTGCAGTGATTAATCAGTAGTTAGTTAGTATTTGTTAACTATTCAATTAATAGCCCCTAGCCATTTTCAAGAGGTGATGGTATGGATAAGTGGTAAACAACACCAACACTCCTCCCATGGTCCGAGCTCCCATCCCAGGCAGAGCTTTGTTAGCTGCACGGTTAACTGAGCTTGCTTGCTAAACAGGGGTGTCGCAGCCACGAGGAATGCATGTTCTTGGCTGTCCTCCTGTGTCCACACCCCCTGGGTGACCTGGTCGTCCGCAGTACAACCAGAGAGAGGGAGGCGGGTCATAGGGGGCCGCTTCTTACATATTGTGGCTTTTTAATTCATTAGTTGACAGATGATTAATTGTTTCAGCTCTATTCTTCATCTACATACTGATGGGAAATCTCACACATCCATCACTTCCAAGTCAAGTGAAAACAGCAACACATTTGCATACTGATTTGTTGAAAAATAAACCAATGTAAATGATGCAGAAAAGATGAGGTGATTTTTACTGCTTTTTACTGTAAAACATATGAATTTTTATTTGACTTAGCTGCTTTTCTTTTCCATGTTTGAAAGACATGAACATGTGTTTGATTTCCAATACCAAACTTATAAGCAGGATGATGGAGTAATTCACAATGCAGATGGAGACTTCTGTCTTAAGTTACTGTAATATCATATAGTGCTATAGTTTAGAGAAATTATCCTCCGTTAACTCTTTCCATTAGAGAATGAAAGTTCTCCTTCCATTAAGATCCACACATTTTTCTTTCAAAGAGGAACTCCACACTAAATGATGTTTTCCCCCACTGTAGTATACACACAATCACACAGATTATTGTTGTCATATGATAAAAAACGACATTGAACATGATGAGATGTATTCCTCTGCTCTGGCCATAAACGCAACACCGATAACTGTGCTACATTCAGAGCTGAACAAGATATTTTGGCCCTCAATGTTAACATCAGGGTTCCTTCTATATAATAAAACTCCCCCATAGACACACACACACACACACACACACACACACACACACACACACACACACACACACACACACACACACATCAAGAGGAAATTTTATTTCACATCTGCAAATATTTGCCGGCTTTTCCCTGTGCTGGCTATCTTTTCAAACACATGTTGACACACGTTTCAATGCATGACTCGGCTGCCAGTCACAATCTAAAGACACCCACACAGCAGAATGTACGGTGCTGTCACAGAGCTGACAATGAAATTAATAAACCAAATGAATATTTTCATTGCCTTTACACCTTTGGATCACTGTTGGCAGCGAGAATTTAAAACTTTCACTTATGACATGACATATGACATTTCTTCCAGTTTTTAAACAAGGGATAAATCATGAATTTTACAAATACAGTAGTGTGCCAAGTGTTTGCTTTTGCCACCCACATCCACACTTCACTTTTGACTTTCTGTCTTCCCATCCACATTCTTTCTTGAAAGGAAAGAAGGTCTGAGATGCAACAGCATTTCCATTTATATTGGCTACTCTGTGAACATCCCTGTCTTTTGTTATTTCATACTTTCAATGCATAAAATGTACAGAGGCGGCTGAACGATAAGCTTTCCTTACTTTTTGCAATGGATATGGACATATGTACAGAAAAAGGTAATATAAGCTGAACATGCCAGCCCTTCAAGTGGCTATCACTACACGGTATAACCACTTATCTGACTTGCTTATAGCAATCATTGTGAAATAAATGACTATAAGTCACTTTTCTCTTGTCACCGTGTGTGTGAGTTCACTATTCCTCTTTCTGTATGAGCTCAGCTGGTTCAAACAAGTGGACAGTCTGGACCAAAACAGCTAAGTCACCTTGAGTAGCCATGACCTACAAAGTCAGCGTTGACACATCAGCGGATGTTCAGTTCACTATCAGCTGGGGAGATTTTCCATGTTTAGCTGCTATTACCTGAAACACCTTTCTGATAAGTGATCTTGTTGATGTATCAACTACATGTCATTTAAAAAAGATCTAGACGCATGAATAAATACGCAGTCACCTTTACCTCAGCTGTTGTAAAGCTTCCACTGTGCAACTGTCTTATGTTTGAATGCCCTTCACCTTGTATGGATGATGTGTCTGCATAATGCTGATGATGCTTAAAGAGCTCTTCAAGTGTCTCTGTCTAATTGTTTACAAGGCTTTGTGTGCGTGTCTTCCTCTGCCCTTTTAATAAGTAAAAAGCTTGGTAATCAATAATGTGGTGCTGCAGACAGAGGGCCAGTGGCAGCAAAACTAAAGACTCAGTATACTGTACCTGGTTATTTTCTATTGTAGTGTATCCTAACATTTAATGCTATTATATTAAAGCCCCTTTTTTCTATGTTGTGCCATTTGTTTTTTCTTTTATCATTGAATTTCTTTCATAGAAGGAGAATGTAATCCTAAAGGTGTTATTAATAACATTCAGCATTAAATGTGCCATTCCATCTTGGCATGTGGCATTTGTTGTACTAGATAACGTTGCCAACACTAGCTAGCAAACGTCAACGTTGCTAATGCTAGCCAACATTAACATTACAAAATTTTCGACAAACTGGCAACTACCAAGAGTCTCAATTGCTGGAGAAACACAGATACCACGTGATACCTAGGGTGTTATAATACTGGCTCACAAGCCTTGTTAGAAGCTGGAGCTTACACAGTGACAAATGAAACAATCATTATGGACATGACGATTACAAAATCTTAATAATAATCGTTTTTATTTAAGTTATTTATTTTAACAATATTAAATATTGGTCTGGAGCTCTGACCAAATGGTTTTTTATCATTTTTCATAAAACAATTTTAATAGTGGTCATTCCATACCAACTCACCTAAAAAAATCATGCCAAAAATGTGTTCTGAAAGGTTAGTTCCTTAGCTCAGTGTGAACAGTATTTTTTACGATTTCTAAGATATATATATATATATTTTGTCCAGATGCACAGAACAAGATGACATCACTATATGCAGCAAACCGATCCACTACAAGCTGTAACTTGCACATTTCCTGAACCCAATGAAAAGCGGGCTCAATAGGTATCACACAAAGATAAAAAGCCTTGAGGTCAAAACAGTACAAATATGCACCTATTAAATAAACCAATGAATGTGATATTACAGCCAGTGAAAAAGTAGGAAGAATTAGCTATTTTCTAAAAATAGCAAATGATGGAGTAATGTAACATCTTTTAAAACATTTTTTTTAATATAAGCAATGAATATTAATGCCATCTACAAGTGGGTTTCTCAGCTCCAGAGCTGTATTTAGCAATATCTGTGGCACTCATTTTTTTAATGCAGGACCAAATAACTTCTAGATGTGGTAGAACTATATTAATACAACACAATCAAAATGTGGTGGCAAGAAAGACAGAAAAGCTAGTGGAGATATGGATTTTTGAAAATGAAAGTTTCTTCATTCATTTAAAAAATATTTATTGTTATTAATTGTATTACTATAAACATTCTGTGAATACAATTTAAATGAATACATGTGGCCAAATATCCTCAGGGTTTCTTGGATGTTCAGGACAAATTTCCAACCAATACAGTGAAAAAATATGTGATTTGTGAGGCTTAGAGCTAAAGTATTTGGAGTACAGCTTTAGGATTTTGCAAGGTCCCATGAATTTAATATAAGTTTTTACATGAATATTTTTGAGAAAATCCATAACACTAACTGAGAAAGTGAATCCTGGGTCACCAGCTTTTCAGAAGCTATTCCATCCTGATAAATACAAATTTCTGAAAAATTCAATGAAATCTCATGATTTTTTCACCCTTATTTGTATAACTTTACTTAACATACAGTTCACAGTGACTCAGTTAGTATTGGGTGACTGAAGGAATAAACTGGATGACTGTTGCTCATGCAATTGTTGTCACAGCAAAAAGGTGACATGGTGTGATGTGGATCCCTTCCTCTCCAGGCCAGCTCAGTACAGCTGTCTGTATCATCGTCATGTTGTGGTTTGACAGGATGATCTCTGGTGTAGTCAGTCCTTATCTGCTGTCACTACTGATCTTCCACATTGTGGCTGACTGCCTCAGTGTTTCTGCACCCATACTGTGTCATCAGCACATTTTCCACTGTTGAATGTCCACGATGATTATTCACCAGGAGGCCTCTGTTCAAACATGAGTGTCAGGAGGTCAACATTATGACATTCTCAGACATTTAACATTTATTTTTGGCTGGACTGCAACAAAGTGAGGACCAGCCCTGAACGAAAGTCTGTAACTTACTAGTTGAGGAAGTGAGGAAGTGTAGTGTTGGAGTTACCTCATAGGCCTTTGTTCTCTCATAATGGATCGGCGGGAACGGTAGTTAGATACTGTAGAGAACCTATGATCTATCCATCTATGAGAATAGGCGCAGCCCTCGAAGGTTATTGCTAATGGGTTCATCCCTCAGTCCCTCTCGTACAGCACTGAAGACTTTTAGGCCCTGTGTAGACCTGTAGTCCGTCAGTCCACACTGGTCATTAATGTGTTTTACCGTTGATATTGCAAAATTGTTTCAAATATGCAGTTCCTCCACCTAGAGATGCACCAATTGCAATTTTCTTTCATTGAACTATAATTAGTAGTGTACAAAAGCATACACAACGTTTTTTAAAATTGAACATTACATTTTTTTGGTCGTGATTATTAAATAATTATTAAAAATAACACATTGTAAGCTATTTTAATGACCTGTTACATACAGGTGAATTTTAGCTCCATCTTACAAGCATTTACGCAGTGTATACTGGTATATCCGGGACTCTTATTGTGAAAAGTAAAGATGGAAGGAGTCTGTCTGTAATGCGCTCCAACTGACGTGAGCAGAATGAAAAGTTTGCTGCTTTGGCTCAGACAACGGATCCTTATCCTTAAAGTAAATGCACAATTCGTCAGGCTTGGCTACAATGATTTTATTTTCCTGAAAGACAACAGGGCAACAGATCACAACAGAGTTAGCTCGAATAACATCCCTGTCCCTCCTCCACTGCAGGGAGGAGAAAAAGCATTAAAAAGCGTGAATGTAAATGACGGCAAAATTCAATAAACACTCTCACACTGAGGTGAAAATGAAATGAGTAGACATAAATTAGGACCGCCAGCCCGAACGGAAAGAAAGAAACTAAATATAAAATAGTTTCTTTCTTTCCGTTTGGGCTGGAGGTCTGCTGGGGGGCAGGCAACATGAGTGTTTATGCGACCAGCACAGAATTGGCTATATCTGACACTGATCTTCCGGTTGCCTTCATGCTGAAAACTGGCCGATTCTGGTCCCTGGCTGGTCGATTGGTGTATCTCTACTTTCACCTGTTCTTGTGAAGTCATTGTACTGTACAAGATTCATCTCCAGCTTCGTCCTCTGTTCATCAACCCAGAGTTACAGTAGCTCCCCCCCGTTGCCTGCGTGCCTTCTAATTGCTGTTAGTTTGCTGTTGATGGAGTGTAATTAAACAGGCGCTTGGCAGTATTTCGCCACTGATGCTTGATCAGCGCTGCTCTTGGCAGCCCAGGCACAACGGTCCCCGCGCTGACAGATTGGAAAGCAAGATGGAAGGTGCTTTGATGCACCTAACACTGGTTAGCAGCAGACTTTACAGCACGCTGTCACTACACAAGCTAGCACACACACGCCCTTGTATACCACACACACATTTTTCACTAATAGGCACTTGGCCTTTTTCTTACATGCAGCTCTTGAGTGAGCATACGCAGGCAGGTGTGAGGTTCACTCACAACACATGTAGACATGCAGGTCCCACCTGTTCCTTTGTGCCCTCACTCCGCTCTGCCAATGCTATCCGTCATGTGGCCTTGATAAAGAGAGTTGAACTGGTGCTAATGAAGCCTGGCCCTGAGCAATGAATCAGAGCACGGCAGATTACTTACAAATATCCTCTCCGCCTTCTTCTTTTATTTCCATCCCTGTCTCTCTTTTTTATGTAAAAGTGAAGTTTCACTGTGATTTGTTAATGTCAGGTCTGCAGTTTGGCTGCTGTGTGTGTGTCCTCTCTTTTCTCACCTCCCTTGTTGTTTGTCTCTTTTCCCATCCACTCACACACTCTGTCTCACAGATTAGCTGACATGCCACTAGACTTTACAACCTTGCCTTGTTTTGTCCGGCCCAGGCCAGACAAGTTCACCTTCACTATCGACTGCTGGATGTCTGAATTGCATATGAATGATAAAATGACTTGTTTACATATATACACTGCTTGTTTGTGTTTTATTGTTCTTTGGAGCATATATCCGGCAAATATATAAATATATATGCCACTTCAGATAACGCTAACGAGATAATGGTGATATTAAAATACGGTGTATTTTCAAAACATCGACATGTTTGCTAAATAATGCACAAGTTACTTGGGTTGGGCAGATTTAAAAATGTTCAAACTGGTTTGATATGAAGCTGAATACCTGACCAGACTGGTAATACTGAATTTCACCACTAGCTGTCACATGTGACGCTGCACCCAAGAGGATCCTAATGATAGCCCATTAAAGACAGCTACACTACAGTCCATCAGGGAAACTGTGACACATCATGTTTTTATTTCTCACAACAATTCAACTTAACTTTTCTTATTCGAAAGTTTAACATCAAAATAACAAATAAAATTAGTCTTGAGATGAGTGAAACCAGAGAAAAGACGGCAGCAGCGACATTTCAGATAGTCACGTATGTGAATCTTGCAGGTCAATGAATCGGGAAACAAGTGTGTGCTCTAACAGCCTTTCACTTTCTGATCAAGGAAAACAATGTGCCCTTAGATATTTGAATATCACTCTTCGACTTTTAATCTAAAACTGAGTTCAAGATATACATTTTGTGATGGTGCTGTTTTATTAACAGTCTCATATTAAGACGTTAAGTAGCATCATTGCAGTGAATCCTTATACTCAGTACAAATGCACTCTGCTCAAGTCAAGTGGAGAGAGATCTTAGGATGGAAGAGATGTTTTTATTTGATAGATGATGTGGCACACATTGGCATTCTAACTGTAACATATTTCACTGATTTAGAAAAGGAACATTTGATACAAATGTGTTGAATGCCAGTGTTTTATAATCCAGCAGTACTGTGGGACTCACAGTCCCCCTCTCATTGTGTGTGTGTGTGTGTGTGTGTGTGTGTGTGCCTTAACAATGTACTGTCCAATCCCATCGCCGTTCTCTTCAATTTCCCTCTTTAGCTCTTCACAGTCATTCCAGGAACCAGACCCACAATGTGTCCAACTCTGAGCTTCCAGGAGAGCTGCAGTATTGGCAAGAGTGTGTGTTTAGGACTCTACTGTATGTGTGTGTTGAATGGATAGATGGTGAAATGTGATGTGACAGCATGGAGGAAAAGGAGAGATTAAGTTCAAGAGTTGGCCTGCTCACTTTAATGGCCCAGCTATTGAAGACCTCTTCTCACATACATTGACGAATGATTAGAAAAACGCACACGTCTTCTGTCTCTTTATTCACTGACAAAGCTGTCTTGTGTCCAAACATACAGCGTTATCAGTGTTTATGTTATGTAGTCATGCTCGTAGCTTGTGGTTGTGCCAAGACGTGGAATTTATGTGTTTCAGATAACTGGATTTTAAGAAGGCTTTCCACCTAATGTCTTTATTTTTCTAGCATGTGTGAAAAGAAAAGCTGCCACTGTGATGCTCCTGTTTAATTTAGCATCAAATTACAATGGGGCATAACTTTGCTGTGGCCTTAAACTTGTATCTTTTTTGTGCTTTGCAACTCGCTCTGGCACCTACTCGCATTGTTTCTGGATGTGGGCACGACTTCTTTACTCTCTACTTTTTTCTAACTTCCAATGTAATTTTCCCCTTTTTTTCCCTCCTCTACTATAGTGTTTGTGCATTTGTCTCCTTGCTGCTGCTGTTTTGTTTCTGCCAACAGATTCAGCAACATTCCTATCCCCCTGGGAGAATGACTGCGTGCCTTTGAACGCCCCTCTGCACTCTCGCCACAACATACGATTAGTCTTCCTACACACACAAAGCATGGGAGGGCAAGGGACACACTAACTGCACCCAGAGGCATGCATGCACACCGACACACATGCAGAAACAGTGCAACATACAGCATCAAAGATACACATTAAGCGCGCACACACACACACAAACACTCCTCCACTTTGTTTGAAGGTCTGCCCATTGGGTCCCAGTTGCAATGTGAGTGTGTGACTGGATTGTTAACTGGTTTGTTCTGGAGTTGATCCACCTTTCACCCATCAATCTCCTTCTCCCTCCTTTTTCTCTTTCCTCCATCTCTTCTTCCTTTTTCTTCTAATTCACCAATTTTCAGCCGCCTATAATTGATAAGATATTGAAAAATAATTTAATATATTATGACGGAGCATTTCTAGTTTCACCGGTGCAGCTTTTCCAGCCTATACGGCCCTGCTTAAGCAGCCCTTGCAAACTAACAGACCAATTGCATGCATTGTAAATCATCTCACATGACACTACTCAGCCAATTAAATCGGCGCATTCAGACAAGCAGGTTGACTGGAGTGAGTGAAAAAATACACACAAGATATAACTGTCTGAGGAGTACGTGAGTCAGAAAAGAGAAGTTTCACATGGCAAGCACTAAAATACAGAAAAGTTGAAAACTAAAATAGAGCTTCTAATCAAGAATGGACTCTTGCATGTCCATTTTTCCAACAGGCAGTTCAAAACCAATATGTTTGGTATGTTCTGAGAACATGGTGGAGCAGGTACCACTACGAGACGAAGCAGCAAACATACCCACTCAAATAAGAATTGAAAAATAAAGGAAGCTTCCTCCACATTCAACATTATTTTCACAAAATATCGTCCCAGCTACACGTGTGTATGAGGCTGACTGACCTGACCCCGGTCCAGATCTAAAGTCCTGATGGGAAAATCTTTACTTCTCTCACTGAACATGAGAAAGTGGGGCAGTGGGACATCAGAGGGAAAGTTGTTTATTTTAAAGTTGGTGAACTTGAAAAGGAGTTAAAATAAAGAAAGGGGAAAATCAAAGTACTCTGTATTTAAGTTTTGTAAAATAGATCATTTAAAAAAAATACATTTTTATTTTAAGTGGCAAATTTTTCCAAGGCTCTCTCTTATGTATTTTGTTTTAATAATTCAGCCCTTATTTTACTTTAAATGAGTAAAGAACATTTATTTACAATAAAGTTATTTAATATCCCTTCAATGGGAAAACTGATAATATTGCTGAAATATAGAATTGTAGAATTGTACTTTATTTCATTTGACAGTCAGTCAGACTACAGACAGACATACAGCAGAGATACAACTACAAGGCACTGAATCGTAATGTGAGATGGACATTATGGTGTTCCGGACCTTGCTTGAGGAAATTTTCTTTAACTGAACCCCTTTTTGGATTTTAATTGACCCCTGCTCTATAGGATCCCTCTGATATGGATGTGTGAAGGTCAGTGTTGGCAATACAATAAACCAGTACTTGCAATATAGTCGACCTTTAACATATCCAAACAAATCACACATTTTCAGTCATTCCTCCAGAGTTTCAATTTATCAACTTGGAAAGGCCTCTGAGGTGACTGTAGTTTTTCTTTAGTGCACTTGCCTTTTGTTTAAGAGAGCTCTGATGAAGCAGCAGGAACCATCGAGTTCTCATGGGGAGGAAGTGTTCAAGTGCAGGCAGCAAATATACAGGTGTGTTGTTGATTTCCCACAAGATCAAATCCTCTCTCTGCATCTCACTATTTTCTGAGAATGCAAATAACCTATGTAGCATTTCCTGTAGTTATATATTCATTTGGATGAACCTTGTGCTTATAAAAAAAACCAAACATTGGTTTTCCTCATAGATCTGTTCCTGGCGCTATTCAGGAAGAAAAATATTAGATGTTACAGTCACGATATCGGACTTGAATTAAAGGTCTAGAATCGGCAAACAGATAACTGCAGCGGGCACAGTAGGAGAAGCCGTCAACACTAAGCCTCCTGATTCGGTGTGTTATCATGAACCCATCTTTAGCCTGTCTGGCTCAAGCTCACAAGTTGGTGTATGTATGTGTGTGCTTGTGTATTGTGATGTCAGCCCCCTCGATAGATTTTTCTACAAGAATCAGAATCGAGGAGTTCAGGAGGGTGAGAGCACATTTGGCATTCAAATCTGTATTGAAACTGTGCGTATGTGTGTGTGTGTGTGTCCTCAAAGGCTCACAGCGGCTCATGTCTGCCTCTCGCTTTCACTCCCAGACCTCTCTTATATCACCCATCAAACACTATCTCATGAGGCATTATTCAAATACTTAAACCCAGATAGCCCAGGCCTCCGACCTATTTATTTCATCTGATGGGGAGCGCTTCACACAGCCCAGCCTTACGGACAGCATACTGAATGAGTGTGAAACCTCTGGCAGAATATTAACTGCTGCATCTCCAGAATCTTCTTCTCGCCGACATCTTCTACCCCCATGAGTCCCAAACCGCCTTATATCACTTTTAAGATAACAGAGATCCCAAGATGACAAAATAAATCTAATTCGTCATGAATACAATGGCGTTTTCTCCTTAAAGCTGAGTGTTTTTTTTCATGGCAATTATCCAACTCGTCTGACAGCTCCTTGCTCAGATGATAAGGGACATTTATTTATTTTCTGTGGCAATACTTGTGTGTATTCTGTTCATGTCAAAGTAGAACTTAAATTTTTGCGTTTTTTTTTTTTGAGTTTTCACAACCCAATCTCCTAACATAAATGTTGGTTTCTGCAAACCACAAGTATGTTCAAACTTTAACTTTTTTATGTTGGTCAGGTTGGGTTTAAGCACAAATTTCCTTCCTAATCACCGAGTAAAGTATGTTTCTGCAAAACCGCAGATAAAAAAATTAGAAACTGAATGTTGCAATTTTCTGTTTAAGGTTTAACTTTCTGTTCCTCTCTTGTCACAACACGGTGCTTATGCTCTGCTTATGTTTTGGCACAAAAAACGCTTGGTAAGGGTTGGGACAGTGGCATGATTTGGCTTATAATACCTGTTTTGGTCGCCACGATGACGGATTGAGGTGGTCCTACTGCCCATCAAAAATAGCTGGTTTTGGTCTCCACAAAAACAGGTGGAAATGTCCCCGGGTCTCCCCAAAATGATCCAGTAGCGTGACTCAAACTGCGGGCGGCCTTTTGGCTTGCTTGCTGTAATAACGCCACAGCCGTCCATCTCCTGATGTGAAAGTCTTAAATTGAACACTTGGGCTTTTTGTTAGGAAAAAAAACTAAATATGATGTGATGGACATTTTTCACTGTTCACTGAACTATTATTATTATTATTATTATTATTACTCAAGAAAACAACTGGGAAATTGACAGAAAAAGTAATCATTAGTTGCAGCCCTTCGCTGGTTTGGTTTCCAAATCAGTTTCCTCATTCATAAAAGTGTGTTAAGGTTGGTCCCTCATGAGTTCAGTTTGTTAGATCAGTGAAACTACATTGGCTCAATTATAAGATGATCTTTCTGTTTGAGAAATTACATCTTTAAAAGTGTGGGTCTTATTATTTTTCAAGGACTAGACCTCTACACAATGAGAATCACAAATTAAACATCAAATTAAGTTTTGCGTAACTGTCCTCTAGTAGGACACATGATAACACGCCCTGATCAGCAGGGTGACACACAACACTTCTGAAGAAAACATCCCGTTTTATGATGGGATATGACTGATCATGAGACTTCTCATTATGTAACCAATAAAAGAAACTACATTTGGTTTCCTGTAAGTCAAGAACATAAATTAACAGAACTTTGTAATATATTACTGCTAAAGAGTAAAGTTACTAGGACTCACTCAACTCGTAATCTGGATTTAGAAAAAAAAACACAAGGCATGTCTGTTATGTGTGTGGGCTGATGGACTGATGGTTTCAATCAGCAGCTTCTCCTCTTCTCTCAACACCTGAAGTGAAGTCATTCATCCATTCTTCGCCTCTCCTCCCTTTCTCTGTCGGAGGACCAGTCAGTCTGTCAGTGGGCACCCAATGGTGTTACAGTGATGCCTGCACAGCTGCAGGCATGTTGGTGTAATGTGCTCTCTGCTCACTTTCACACGGGAGAGGGTGCATTATGGGAGAATGAGGACCATTGTGCTGATTAAACCATAGTGCCACCTGATGCCACCCTAGGGTGACCTGGCTAAGACATAAACAAAAGACAGACATTGAAAAGGTGAGGGTGAGTGACAGGTGGATGTAGGGACAAAAAGAGGAGAAGAGTGACAAAATGATTACTCCAGTTGAATGATGTCTGCTTTTGTAGACTGATACTTATTCTTCCATCTATATTCTATATTTTTTTCTTGGAGATACAAAATGGAGGGAGAGAGAGCAAGATAAAAAACATTTTTTATATAGCACCTATTATATATAAAATACAGCTCAAAGTGCTTCACAAAAACAGAAGATAGAAACATAAAGTCATAGGTACACAAAGTAATAAAACATGCAAAGTTGTTGTAAGAGTTTAAAAGTCAGATAAAGGATGTATACAATAATATAACATACTCCACATACCCTATCCATACTTAATAATACTAAATAATCCATATATTTAATATTTAACAGTAAAATAAATAGATAACGTAAGTTGAAATAATAATGAATATAATGGTCAATATTATATTTACACAGACGCCGTGCGTAAATGTTTTTGCCAACTATCTAATTAAATTTAGTGAAGTGGTGACAGATACAGTACTGTGTCTCGAGGCAGCCTACAGTTTAAAATCAAAGATGAAAGTTAACACTGAAGATGAAAAACGGTTTCAGCCAGTATCAATTATTAACAATAATAATGCAAAATACATCTAATAACAAAGGTGAAAAACTAGGTCTTTTTTCATATAATCATAATTCAGTTATTTTGACAGATATGGCGATATGATTCACGATCATGGCATGATCCTGATGATGTGACATTTGTTGGTTTATGTTTTTATTATGTTTTCTTACTGGAGAACTAGAGTACAAGATTTATAGTCCAGGACGTCTCTGCATCTCTACAGTGCTTCATTCAAGTGCTGGTTGTCACAAATTTTATTTATTTTATCAGACATTTTTGATATTGCACTTAACCATATTTTCATTTTGATAATGTTCCGACTAATGTGGAGCCCTACTGCAAACATACAGAATGTGTGATACAATGCAGCTATGACGAGCCAACATCGGATGAGATCTATTACAGTTAAATCAGATCATTAAAATGCCCTTAAACTGACAAACTATGACAAAATCTTGTCACAGAAGACTAAAAACTCTCACAACCATGTGAGACTTTCTTAGGAGAGTTAAATTAATAAGTATTTTTCATGATAAAATTTGGAGAAAAAAGATTTCAGTTGTGGTTTTAGAAAAAAAGTTTAAATTGCAATGATAATGAAACTGAGATGTTTTGTGGCAAAACATAAGATCACTTTTCTCTTATAACAAGATGATTTGTTTTCCTCTAAATCACAACCTTATTCTCAACATATTATTTTTTTCTCAAACATAACTGCTTGATATTTTTCTTCTCTCAGAGTTGTCTCTGCCACTTCACTGCAGGGTTTAATGACTGACATGGCTAAACATCTTGAGTACAGTATTAGAAAAGGTAGACCAAATGATTTATGGACGATACAAGGCCAGTTAAAATATTGGACTGTGAAGAGGCATCGCCACGTCCAACCAGCTCCACTCTGTACTTCTTGTTCCCCTCTCTCCATGTTCACACTGTAGCAGGAATATCACTCTTATATTTTATTTTTACCGCAGGTGGGTGTTTGGTTTTTTTTAAGTGTGTATGGCACCTACGGCTGTGCTCACTCTCCCATAGCCAGTCTTATTCCCTGTGTGTGTGTGTGTGTGTGCGTGCGCGCGTGTGCGCGTGTGTGCGTGTGTGTGTGTGTGTGTCCCAATATCTGAGGTAGGACAGATATGAGAGTGTAGGAGGCATCTCAAATTGCATTTCGGCTGTCTTTGTCTTCCCTTCAATCTGTTTTCTGTTCGTCCAGGTGAGACACTGAGTCCAAATAGCTAATATGAAGCTTTCCATTTAGCTTTGGGTCCCTTTTGTTTGTGTTGGTGTGTGTGTGTGTGAATCGGTGTGTGTATGATGAGGAACGAACACAGATCTCTCGCTTCCAGCCCATGCAGACAGAAAGAGTTTGTGCATATGCATCAAAATTACTCCAATTTGTGTTGGACTTGGCAATTAGCAGCAGTTCAGTCTGTGTGTGTCAGTATATGTGAACGTGTGTGTTCCTCAGTATATATAGTGTCTGTGATATATTACTTGTAAAATGCCGACTGGGCGTTTGGGATGCTTGATTGAATTAAGGACGGCTGCTGTATTTTTTCTCCTTTGCTCCACTATATTCACGTTAAAGCTGGATCAATATCTGTTATTTTTAGCTCTTCTCACCCCCCCCATTCTTTCCTGTCACCTCCTCTTGCTTCTTTCCCTTCATCTCTCCCCTCCATTCATCCCTTCATCCCTCCCATCCACTCTCTAAAGTGCGTGCTCTGGCTCATCCTCCCACATCCCGCTGCCAGTGTTGGGAGCTCAGACACATCGACCCCTCTCTAATAAGTTGGTCCAAGCCTCAACGATTCTGCCCCCCTCCCCCCTCCCCCCTCACCCTGGGAGGTGGAGAAAAAGAGGGAGTGGGAGGAGAACCTGTTGGGGTTTAGCTCCCACAAAGTGCTGCAGGGCCATGCTATGGTGCAGTGCACTAGGCTCAGGCGTGTGAGCGCTGTGACTGATACTCACAGACAGCTGCGTGGGATCTGCGTGCACACACACACAAACACATTGCATAAACATTTTCAAATGCAGCAACTGTCTGATACATTGCTTGTGTTGGTGAAGCTGCAGCAGTCCAGCCAGACAGTGATTTGAGGCATCATCTCTCTCTCTCTCACACACACACACACACACACACACACACACACACACACACACACACACACACACACACACACACACACACACACACACACACATACATTCCCAACTCCAACAACCTTGGGAACACCTTGCTGATGATGCAATGTTTCTATATTCAATGTGACACACACACACACACACACACACACACACACACACACACACACACACACACACACACACACACACACACACACTAGCACACTGATATAAATGTGGACATTGGTCACTGTATCACATTCTGTAATGTCGGTGCATCGACTGATAGAGATTAGCCAGTGTTAATATCTCACTATTTGTGCCTGCATAGCAATTTCAGTTCAACACACACACAGAGGTTAACCTGGCAGTCAACAGTGTTTTTAATCATGGACACGCACAATACACACTACTGTAACTTGTATATAACCACTGCCCAGGTGCTCCTGAGCAAGACCCTTTATCCCACACTGCTGTACAAACCAGACTCTGTGTAAAGAGCAGCCTCTAGGTGTGTGAGTGTATGTAATTGTATAAGAGTAAAGCAAAGATCCTGAGAAACTGTGTTGTCCATAGAGACACTGATAAACGGAAAATAAGTGCATATTATCTGCTCCAGTAAACACACACGGCTTCATATGCCTTTGTAAAAAGTAGTTCTTTTGCTGTTTTCCCATTTCATTAGCCATGTTAAATTGCAATAAGGTTGAGGTTGGGTGTTTTTCTTTGTTCTTCATTGTGCTTTTAAATCTGTTTTCAGCTGTAGGTAGCATTGAAAATATTTCTAAATGAAATCATGTGAAACATGCAGGTTTTGGTGAAATAACTTGCATTTTTGACATTTAGATGATTAGTGAAAGCACCAGGCAAGCTTTTGTAAAGTGACGTTTCCGAAATGTCACATTACCTAGGGCTGCAACTACTAATTATTGTCATTGTTGATTAATCTGTCGATTTTATTTTCTTGATTAATCGATTAGTTGTTTTGTCTGTAAAATGTCAGAGAATGGTGAAAAATGTCAATCAGTGTTTCCCAAAGCCCAAGATGACCTCCTCAAATGTCTGGTTTTGTCCACAACCTAAAGCTATTCAGTTTACTGTCAAAGAGGAGTAAAGACACCCAGAAAATACTCACAATTAAGAAGCTGGAATCAGAGAATTTAGAATTTTATTCCTTGAAAAATTACTCAAACTCAAAATAGTTGGTGATTCATTTAACAGCTGACTAATCGATAAATAAATCCATCATTGCAGTTCTATAGCTAACCATGAATAGCAGAGCTTATCAAATGGGATCTTAACATAGAGTCTAGGGGTCCAATTATGCCATAATGTGGATTTTTTCATGCCAAACCTAATACATTCATATGCATGGACGACTTAACCCTATGTTGGACACTAGCTTTTGACAAAATAACTGTAGCATTTAGAGGATGTTGTAATCTGCTTATAGAAAGTGTTCAGAGTTATGCAACAAAGACAAGACACAAGAGGGATTGTGCCACAGAGCTGCTGTCATGTGATATCTCACACTTTTTCCCAGTCACTTCTGTATTTCCTAGTGTACTTCTTCAGAATGCATTCTACTGCTGAGGGTAAAAATGGGGAACACATATTCAATCCTGTGGGTAGCTGCTGTAGCCAAATAAGCTGCTAGACATAAATTGTGCAAATGTGTGACATGGTGATGTAGTGTGATGTCACAAAGTCACAGATTTATGCTGTATTCAGTTGCATTGCAAGTTGATATTTCCGAGTTGGTAATCCTGACCAATAGGGTTGAGCTGATGAACAACGCCATCGGCTGTCAGCCATCGACTACTAATCCCTCACCATCGTAACATTGGGATTCTAAAGGATCCCCACCAGAGAGCACAATGAAGTGGTGTGTCCCCTCAGAGTTGCTGTAGGGCAAGAGTTGTTGTTGTTTGTGACAATTTGTGGCAGCAGCGTTTCTTTTCCCATGGGCCGCTGTTTCGCTCAGTCGTGCCATTTTTATAAAGTTTTCTTAGCTTAGCTTCCTTGGCTAGTCAGCCAACGTTGTTTTATGCATATGAAGACGAACAAAGCAAAGTTACGGACATGTGGTGTGGAGACGAGGATGCTTTCAAACCTGGCACAGGGATGTACGTCGGTCGTAACCGGAGATAGTTTCCTCTGCGGGTTGAGACAGTTGAAGATTCATGTCAGAGCAACGGTGGGAAACAGTGGCGGCTACAGTGGTGAGCTAAAAAGCAAACACTGAGGGGACAGGCTGCTTCAAATTAGTAAACACCGATTTCATCATCCATCATGATGTTTCACTATGGACATCGTCTTTTGCCAGTTTGGCACATCGCCCAACCCTACTGACAGACTTAGACCTTTTAAACTTTCAAGATCTTTTACATGCACAAGAACCTATATACACTGAACAAAAATATAAACGCAACACTTTTGTTTTTGCTCCCATTTTTCATGAGCTGAACTCAAAGATCTAAAACATTTTCTATATACACAAAAGATTCATTTCCCACAAATATTGTTCACAAATCTGTCTAAATCTGTGTTAGTGAGCACTTCTCCTTTGCCGAGATAATCCATCCCACCTAACAGGTGTGGCATATCAAGATGCTGATTAGACAGCATGAATATTGCACAGATGTGCCTTAGGCTGGCCACAATAAAAGGCCACTCTGAAATGTGCAGTTTTGCTTTATTGGGGGGGGTCAGAAAACCAGTCAGTATCTGGTGTGACCACCATTTGCCGCATAGAGTTGATCAGGTTGTTGATTGTGGCCTGTGGAATGTTGATCCACTCCTCTTCAATGGCTGTGTGAAGTTGCTGGATATTGGCAGGAACTGGAACACGCTGTCGTATACGTCGATCCAGAGCATCCCAAACATGCTCAATGGGTGACATGTCCGGTGAGTATGCTGGCCATGCAAGAACTGGGATGTTTTCAGCTTCCAGGAATTGCGTACAGATCCTTGCAACATGGGGCCGTGCATTATCATGCTGCAACATGAGGTGATGGTTGTGGATGAATGGCACAACAATGGGCCTCTGGATCTCGTCATGGTATCTCTGTGCATTCACAATGCCATCAATAAAATGCACCTGTGTTCGTTGTCCATAACATACGCCTTTCCATACCATAACCCCACCGCCACCATGGGCCATTCGATCCACAATGTTGACATCAGCAAACCGCTCACCCACACGACGCCACACACGCTGTCTGCCATCTGCCCTGAACAGTGACAACCGGGATTCATCCATGAAGAGAACACCTCTCCAACGTGCCAGACACCATCGAATGTGAGCATTTGCCCACTCAAGTTGGTTACGACGACGAACTGCAGTCAGGTCGAGACCCCGATGAGGACGATGAGCATGCAGATGAGCTTCCCTGAGACGGTTTCTGACAGTTTGTGCAGAAATTCTTTGGTTATGCAAACTGATTGCTGCAGCAGCTGTCCTGGTTGCTGGTCTCAGATGATCTTGGAGGTGAACAGGCTGGTGTGGTTACACGTGGTCTGCGGTTGTGAGGCCGGTTGGATGCACTGCCAAATTGTCCGAAACGCCTTTGGAGACGGCTTATGGTAGAGAAATGAACATTCAATTCACGGGCAACAGCTCTGGTGGACATTCCTGCAGTCAGCATGCCAATTGCACGCTCCCTCAAAACTTGCGACATCTGTGGCATTGTGCTGTGTGATAAAACTGAACATTTCAGAGTGGCCTTTTATTGTGGCCAGCCTAAGGCACACCTGTGCAATAATCATGCTGTCTAATCAGCATCTTGATATGCCACACCTGTGAGGTGGGATGGATTATCTTGGCAAAGGAGAAGTGCTCACTAACACAGATTTAGACAGATTTGTGAACAATATTTGTGGGAAATGGTCTTTTGTGTATATAGAACATGTTTTAGATCTTTGAGTTCAGCTCATGAAAAATGGGAACAAAAACAAGTGTTGCGTTTATATTTTTGTTCAGTGTAAAACATCGAAGGAAAAAACTGAAAACTCATAATAGGTCTCCTCTAAAATGAATTGCTCTGTAATATATTGTATGTTGACTATCATCGGAAGTTATTTGCAGCAGTCTTCAGACTTCTGAAGTCATCAATATCCTTTGATAAGCAGAGGCTGTATACTGTGGTGGCTGCCCTGCACCACCAACAGATCTACAGTATATCCAGTCACTGAACCTGCACTGGCTGTCCTATCACTGCACCGCCACCTTCAGAGTTTAATCAGCCCTACTGACCAGGCAGCAGCCCTGTCAACTGTCATGCTACTGTCACACACAGTCAATCTAAGAGCAGACATCAGCAGACAAGAGTCCATCTAAAGTTTTCCTACATCTTTGGTAATTTCTGCGGCACAGTCCTTCATCAGTCAGACAGCTGTTGAAGACTGAATTTAACATCGACACATATGCAGGTTAAGTAGTAACCCAGGTGCCTTGCAGGCTATCTGCAGGTTGTGTCAGTTGTGCAGGCAGGACATAGAGCAGTTGGGGAAATCCGTTATGTTAGTTTAGAAAAGATCCAAACATCTCAATCACTAAAGAAGTTGTTTTGGTTTTTTTTGGAAAGTATTTTTTTTGGCCTTTTTATGGACGGGACAGCTTGGAGATGACAGGAAACAGGATGAGAAAGAGGGGGGGTGACATGCAGCAAAGGGCCACAGGTCGGACTCAAACCCCGGGCCGCTGCAGCAAGGGCAAGGCCTCTGCACGTGGGATGCCCACTCTACCAACTGAGCTAATGGCCGAAATTTACAGCTGGATAACTGATGAATATGTGAGGTGAAATTATAAATGACATGCTCGTTTATTACAAATTAGCCTGTAGCTTTGGAAATTTCACCAAAAAAGAGTCAGACAGAAAAGAATAGAAGTCTATTGCTCTGAAAACTGCAAAATATGGAGTCCTGGTTTATTTTGGTGAATTTTTACTGTCTATTCATCTATGCATTCATTTTTGATTTTGTTTGGTACCTTTTTAAACTGTCCTTATTCCACATGGATGGTATCCAATTTTAGAGCACGATTAATTAATTGATAATGAAAATAATCATTGGTTTCAGCCCTATGTGACGGATAAAGTTATGTTACAGTAAATAAAACGCTCAATTTACCCCAATTTGTTATAGACTGTTTTAAACTTCCAAGCGTCGGCAGCAGTCAGACATGGTCCAGGATGTAAACATGCCTTGTTGATGTACTGCGTAATGACGCCACGTTAGGTCTGCGTAGCAGGTCTTGGCAGATAAGTATCAATTTTAGGGACTATAAAATGCTCATTGTGGTTCACTCAGGAGCACGACTTAAATATGCATAAGTTAGGAACCAACAAGCAGAATCGAAACGCACATGTCTTATCGAATCCACGGTTCTCGGAAATTTGGAATCGATTCCAACTTGGAACCGGTTCTTGATACCCAACCCTAATTGTATCTCTCACACGCAGTATGAACACATAGGTGAGTACACTGAACTGAGCAGGGGTGGAAGGAGAGATTTGGAGACAGAAAACTGATTAGTTTTACAAGTTCGGAATGAGATTGAGGTAAACAATGTAATCTTGAGTCTCAGTTAGGAGTGAGCTGGTTCACACGCAAACTCACGCACATGCCCTTTGAACCCAATAAAACTACACCAGTTCTCCTCCTTTGCCAACATCCTAGTGATCAATTTGACTCAACAAGTTTAAATGTCATGTTCCTATAGTGCCTCTCTGTTGCTTTAATAATCAGTACTAGCCACAGCCGCAGTATTCTCACTGGGCCAAGGGTGTATGTAAGTGTTTGTCAGGTTGTTGGTGGCAGTTGTTCATGAACTTCATTGATCTCCTCTTGTGCCTGTTAGCACAAGACGTCTCTGCTAAGCTTGTATACAAGGTCCCCACTGACCCCATCCCTACACACAAACACAAATGAAGGTAAATTCATCACATATTCAGTCACTGCATACAATGAATTTTTCTTTCACTAAGCATAATATTATGTATGCATATGTGGCTGCGCTGTCAGAACAGCCAGTAATCGCTTATTTAAATTCTGCCCCATGCAGAAACACACACACTCTGTTTCACACACAAAACACACACACACTCCTCAGAAGTATCAGCAACAATCAGTAGTGCAAGTAGCTATGGCCTCTGTGAGGGGCTGGCTAAATCAAAGGGGATTGATTAAATCAGTCAGCTGTGTGCGTGTGTGCACACTTTTACCAGTGACACCCACTTGCTTTAAGATAGATGAGCATCATTAACCTTAAATTAATTATAACACACACACACACACACACACACACACACACACACACACACACACACACACACACACACACACACACACACACACACACACCTTTCACTCCCTCCCTCTCGTTCCTTTGTGTCTTTTCTAGCTCAAATGTATTCAAAAGGAATCCCTGCAGTAAGAAAGCAGCACAGTGACAGACAAGAGTGATGCAGGGGGACATGTATAATACAGGGAGAGTACAATCAAACTGGCACAGACAGTTGTTTTTAATCCAAAAGTTAATCATCTCAGCTCCGATAGCAGGAAAGGGCAGGACACGACTCAGTAGATAAGAGGCCGGAAAGCTTCTTAGCTCCTGATGGCAGCGATGGCAAGTTTGGTTGTTGTATGAAAGAAAAAAAGAGCTCCCAATCGACTTGAAAATTCAACACATCCTCAGTCCTAAAAGACTGAATAGGCCAATGTCTCCTGAAATGACATATATCACTGTTCCCAAAATAACATGACATGTTGCAGCGTACCAGAGACAAGCGTACCGGAACTTCGCTGTACTCTCACAGTTTGGTTAGGTTTAGGCAACAAAACTGCTTGGTTAGGTGTAGGAAAACATTATGGCTTGGGTTAAATAACTACACTGCTTATCTAACCTTCCTCTATACTAGGCCATTTACTCCACCCTGGCACTTTATTCTCAGGATCATATCTCGCTTCATGAAATAAAGAGCTAACAACCATGCTTACGGCAAGCTCCTTGGCTCAGTTACTTACAGGGCAATAAGGTCAAACAATTTAGACGTTTAGGGGTATTGGACAGGAGTTGATGGTACAAATACATATTTTGAATGAAGACCGTACGACTTTTTTGGAGCACTTTGTACATCATCAGAAAAAAATTGATAAAATGTAGATGGTACAACACAGCTAAAAAAGCCCCGTTAGCTAACAGATCTGTTATATTACTATTACTTTTTTAAGTTATTGAAACCTTGTGAAAAGTGTGCAAATTTACTTCATGACATCATGACACATGGTGAGCAGGACCATATATGTCTCACCTGTTAGACTAACCGCAGACTGAGTTAATGTCTTATCATTTCAGTACTTGTTTTTAGTTACAGAATTAACTTTAATGTCAATCAGAAAGAGTAAAGATGAGTTACTTTTTCTTGCTTTTTATGTCTTTGGTAGAAGTATACGTCTTCATTAAGGCCCCATGTAGCATAATAATGCTCTTAAAAGTCTTTGCATCCTGTATATATGTCAAGGACATGTATAGACGCACACTGTACCTTATTGTGTAACTATGTAGATAGGATCATGGTATGTACACTTAATGCTTAATAGCTTAACTGCATGCTTATGGAAACAGGCAGACACGTAAATCTTCTAGTGAAGAAAAACAACTTTTCTATCTCAAGTTTAACATTTTATGAAGGACTGAGCCTCAGCATGTAGGGGCTCAGAGTGTGTGTGAAGCACTTTGGACAAGTATTACTCACTTGGATCAGTGGACTAGCTTTAGGGATTTTGACAGGGATCTCAGTGTGTTCGTCTGCCAATTTGTGAGTGCATGTGTTCCAGTAAGATCAGCAGGAGTGAAAGTACCTGGGGTCACACAGAGCAGACCCTGGACATAGTCATCTCACTGGACCCTGAAAACATGAAATGTTTTGTAGATGAGGTCCTTCATCCCGTGCTTCGAGTGAAATCAGCCTTGATCCTTCTGAGTAAATTGGCACCATGTCTGGACAGATCTCGTAGTAAAGAATAAACATCCATGAATGAAACTTTCAAACTCTCTGGATACCTCTTGCAATCACTGATGCAGCATCGGCCATGAATACATTTTTACCTGCAATTTGGTCATTGGGGTGACAGTTTTGTGTTGTTCGATCCTGTGGTTTGTAAAGACATTTATGGTCCCTACAAAAATACTGCTGACTTTGTTGATCCCAATTCTTTTTGGCTAAAGCTCTGCATGCATCATTCTGTAGCTATAACTGACATTGCATTTTTTACAATACATGAACCAAGGAAGAGCCACATGAAGTAATTCTTCCAATTATCTTAGCCAGTTGGCTACACCACTCTATTGGTATGTTGGCGTAGTGCAGATCTTCTAGTCAATGGGGTTATGTAAAGTTTGGAAACAGATGTAAGAGGACATTAAATACTGCAGTGTCTACGATTTGCCTGAAAAGTAGAATATGGACACCCTCAAGATTGATCGTAAACTAGAATTGTCAGATTGCCCATCCCTAGGGCTTGGGGTTCACCATATTGGTGATATTGGAAACTAAGGGTGTGCATCCCTCCCTAAGACGATTCAATGAGCAGCTAGATACCGGGGCTCTTATACAATTCAGAGATGATACATTTTTAATACAGGACGATTCCGAACGATTTGGTGCAATATAATATGATCCGATGAAATCTAATACAGTTCTTAACATTTGTTTAATGTAGTGGTTCATTTTCCATAATAAATTAAAATAGGCTATTTCTATGAAAAATGGCAGTACCCTTGTCTATCAAGTATATCAGATATACTTAATGAAAGACCAACAAACCCCAAGTATTTTATTTTGGGGAAAAATGGAAGACAAATGTCATTTTGAAACCACACTGAGGGTAGTAATGTCCACATCAGTATTGTCTTCTACTCTACTGGCTGTTGCCAAACATCATTGTGATTATGACTTTTGCAGTAGACACAGACAAAAAAAAGACTTACTGCATGAACCAACATTTTGACATTATGAATATAAACTGTCTCACACAGCCAGACCCAGGTGCCTCACTTTGGGAGTTAGGGAGAAGAAATATATGAAATGATTACCTTAGACCTTGCAGACTGGTAGCAGGAGAAACTGTCTGATATCCTTGTCTTTGTATTGCGTTCTCTTGCTCGTGCAAGCCGTACTAGCATCCACATAATTACTCCTCGTTGCTTGCATACGTTTCATCATACCGTCTCTCTGGTGAGTGTTACCATCGTGCTACAGGTGAATTTAAGCGCTGTTGTACAGATTCATAGTACATTTATATCGATGCAGGGCCCGCACATTGATGTACGCGCATCTCTGATGTATTGGAAACTATAAACAAGTGAAAGTCTTCACTACCTGAAAATATGTGTACACATTTATTCCATTTATCATCAGTTTGGTGACTTGAATGGTGTTTTCTTGAAGCCATATTACATTAATGCAGTGTCAGTCCCTCTCTGTCTCTGTTACATAACCACTATGTGACTAAACCAGTCATGTTACTGTCCTGCCATACTCCATGACAAAAGGAAACTGTAGCTCTGACCTCTGGCCGCACTGTTGATGACCTCAGACTCTGATCTGGGACCAGTACAGTCACATATTCCACCTCAGCTGCTGATTTGACTCTGACACAATTTACCCCCTGAAGGGATGTACCTCTTCAGTGATAATTTGAGAAAGCTGAATTTTACCAAAGATGAGGACACATCAGTGGGATAACCCATTTTGTGTTTTTAGAACTATTTGGTGATAACTCTCACTGAACTCTTGCCTCAGGCAGTTTGATTTTTACATCAGCATATCTTATTGTTGCCCTTGATGCGACCAGACTGACATTTCACTTTTTAAGGTACATCATTCCCAACCTGTTGTTTTTTATATTTAGCATTAACATTGGAGATAACTTGAAAGTGCTCAGTATCTATTAGCTTATCAGTGTCATGCACCACGATGAATACAGTCCCTAACTGTTTGTGCATCATGAACACAGTCCTATTGCTTTTTAGCCCTTCAGTAATATCAATTGGTCAGTCAACCACAAATATCTTAATAGCTCTTGGTTGGCTTACCATGAAATTTGGCACAGACATTAATGTTCCCAATGGGACAAACTGCTCTCAGGTGAACCCCCTTAATTTCCCTCTAGCATCACCAGCAGGTCAAAGTTTTTACTTATCTCATCACAAACATGCTTCACAATCATTCATGGTTACCAGAGGATGAATCCCCCCGACTTAAGTGATCCCTCGACTTATTCTCTAGTGCCACAATGAAGCGCACATTTGTTGTTAGAGTTAAATATCTCAAATATTTTATGTATGTCTTTGAAATGTAATCGACTTCATGATGATCATGTTTCATGACTCCCTGACTTTTCATTGCTATAATCAGGTCAATTTCAGTTTGGCTAATACTACGGAACTGAGGCATTGTCACTATGAGCATGTTTACAAGCTAACATAGGCATTTAGCTTAAAGCATTGCTGCATAGCCTGTAGATGTTTAGTCATGTTTGATTATGTATTTATTGACAGCAGACATTTGGACTTGCCATAGCAGGAACTGTACACACACAGTACAACATAGTCGGACTGGCCATTATAGCTGTTATAGCTTGCCATTGATGTCCGTGGGAAATCCCAATGCTTGCTTGTGCTGCTGGGAGCACGCCAACAATGTGAATAAGGAAATTAACAGGTTGAAAAAGTCACATTCTGGTTCAACTTTGACCAAATATATACTCAGTGCATTTTAGCTCTTGGAGAAATGATGAATCAGATTTAGTTTAATCTTTTGCTCTATCAGCATAAAACGTATTAATGGACATCGTCACTGGGTATTTTGTTATTGCATTTATAATCACCCTATCTAATGGATAGCTTTATTTTCCTGTTGTTGACAGTTTTCTAAGTTCAGAACATCTGGCAAGTTTTATCCAAACATTCCAGTCTAGAACAAATTCTATCAGTCAAGTTCTTGTTTCATTGGCACAATTCAGAATCATGGTGTTTACAGAAAACTCAGCAAAGAGAGCGTTCTGCTGTTTGCCTTCTCTCAGAGTGAAAATGCGTCATATTATAACTTAATAAAGAAGATGCTCCGATGCACGTGTGTTTTTTTTCCTTCCGTTTAATATCCTCAAGTCATCTCAGAATGCACTGACGCAACCGGTCAGTTAAGTGGATTTACCGAGGCACCAGAGTGGAGCATTTTCACTGTCACCTGTCCAAGTGCTTCAGCTTAGTGATTATCTGGGAGATTGAAGGCTTCCCTCAAAATTATTTTCACAAGACCATACAACACAGATGCCACATCAATACACTGTGCAGATTGGCTTGGTTATGAAAAAGGTATTATATTGACCTGCTTCTGACTTTAGTGGATGTTACACCACACAAGCTACTCTTATTGCCTGCTCTGCTTTATTTACCATGTACACACACACACACACACGCACGCACGCGCACACACACACACGCAAGCCAAATATATCAGCTAGTTGTGTGTGCTCTCTCTCAGTGCTCTCCCTCCTCTCCATCCGTACACTTTGTCCCTCTCCACTTCTTCTCTATTGTCTTTATTTTACTGCTGTTTTGCTAAATGCTTTCAATTGTTCTGTGTGTGTGTGTGTGTGTGTGTGTGTGTATATATGTGTGTGTGCGTGTGCATGTAAAGAAAACTTAACTGAACTAATCCCCCCACATGTGACAAAGCTAAGGAAGTTAATCCAGTAAAACGGGGTAAAAGTCATTTCTCTCTGTGTGTGTGTGTGTGTGTGTGTGTGTGTGTGTGTGTGTGTGTGTGTGTGTGTGTGTGTTGCAACAACAACACTGAACCTCATTCAACCTTGTGTTTGTGTACTGACAGTCTGACTAAAGATGATCATTTCTGTGTCAATACAATTAACACTCTTTTTATGCAGTGTTTCCTGTCATTCTTCGAGCAATATTCTTTTTTTCATTAACAGTACAAAAGTTTCTGGTTTTATTCCAGATTGGTATTTAAAGACAATCACCACAGAATATATAAGATGTACATTTTTCAAATGACCTCATATCCCACAGTATTAGTTAGTAGTAGTTGTTGTTGTTGTTGTTGTTGACAATGATGATGATGATGATGATCAACAGTTTGATCCGAGATGTTGTGGTGGAGACTGGTCTCTGTTGGCACCACAGTCTCTGATTTCATGTTGTTTGGCCAGCCTGAGTCCCATTTTGTCCATTTCCTTTTCCTGTGACTGGGCATTAGCCAGGACGGCCTTAAACCAAGCTGGATTAGCATGGCTCTTATTCCAACTCTCTTCCTGTCCGGGGTGGTTCAGGTTGGATGGTCGAAAGACGCCGTGGGCCGTGATGGTCTCAAAGTCTGCTGCTCTTAATCCAAAACACCAGCTTGCCTCTCCAATAATGATGCCAGTATTTCTGCAATAGGCAATACGTGTTTCAGCAAGAAAGCTGAAAAAATGACAGTAAAAAAACCCATAAATGTAGCATAATGTGGAGGAGCTACCGGCTGCTGCATCTTCATGTGCTGCCATTGCTATGGCAAAAATACTGTAATGCAATAATGATCGTTGTTTCTGATCGTAAATCATATCACAATTGTAATATCTGTCATAACAATCGCAATATTTTTTTTTTTTACCATGCTGTGTAGCCCTAGGGTTAAAATTATACAATATACTCCAAATATAAATACCTGCGTGTAATAAACAGCTGGTAATTCAATAGAAAATAGCAGTAGTATCAATTAAATGTAATAATTTAAACATCAAACTAATCACTATATTTGTCCCAAAATATTTGCTGAATACACACAAATCTTTAATTCTCAAAGAGAGTTGTATGCTGATGGCTGCAGGTTTGTCTGTCTCTCTCTCCTTCTCTCTCTCACACACTCACTCACTCACTCACACACACACTCTCACACACACACACACACACACACACACACACACACACACACACACACACACAGATTGATTGGATACTGTCTCAGGCACCCTTTATTCCATTACAGATATTGACACAAAACTGTCCTGCCTAGCAATAAGCTGTGTCCCTCCTCCTGCTCTTCATCCTCTCCTCGTCTGCCTGAAGTTTTGTGTGTGTGTGTGTGTGTGTGTGTGTGTGTGTGTGTGTGTGTGTGTGTGTGTGTGTGTGTGTGTGTGTGTGTGTGTGTGTGTGTGTGTGTGTGTGTGTGTGTGTGTGTGTGTGTGTGTGGCAAAGAGACTTTCTTATTCTGTTATTCACTCTCTCACCTGGGTCTGTATCTTACTTTCTCATGTGCTGTTTTTTTTTTCTTTCTCTCTCATACCCTGTGGAGGTCTGTTGATGTTATGGCTCTCATATTTCTCTCTTGCGCTCTCTCTGTCTCTCTGTGTGTCTCTATCGCTATCTCTCTCTCTCTGTCTCGCTATCTCTGTCTCTCTCTCTCTGTCTCTCTCTCTCGCTCTCTCTCTGTGTCTCCCTATCTCTTTCTCTCTCGCTCTCGCTCTGGTTCTGGCTCTGGCTCTCTCTATCTGTCTCCTCTCTCTCTCTGTCTCCTCTCTCTCGCTTTTGCTCTCTCTCTCTCTGTGTCTCTCTCTCTCTCTCTCTCCCCCTCCCCCCTCCTGTAAAGTGTTTTCTCATGCTTGCTCCCACCTGTTGATGGTTCACACAGATTGTTGCATCATGTCTTTTCTTTAATCACTTTGGCGTCTCTTTCTTTCTTCTGACCGTGTTTTCTGTCTTTCTGTCTTTCTTCCTGACTTTTTGTCTTTCTCTCCTTCCCTGGGAGTTTTTTCTGTCTTTGGCCCCTCACTTTCTCAGGCCAGTTATTGTCACAGCTGTGTTGTCTCAGTCAGATGTCCGTGATGATTTTGCCGGACAGTA
This sequence comes from Pagrus major, assembly GCF_040436345.1. Lineage (NCBI taxonomy): Eukaryota > Metazoa > Chordata > Actinopteri > Spariformes > Sparidae > Pagrus > Pagrus major. The sequence goes on along the minus strand of NC_133216.1, from coordinate 28,563,379 downwards.
CGTCCTCAGCCCTTCTGTTTGTGTGTGATTGTGTGTGTGTGTGTGCGCTTCATGGCCGGTACAGGGCAGTGCCATGCCGGTGCCTTCCCACATCCCAACAAGCACGTGTGAGAGACAGAAAGGACGAGAGAGAGAAACACTGGGAGTCATTGTGCACAAATGTCTTCTCTCCCTCTTTTCCTCCCTCAGTTTCTCCCCTTTTCACACTGGGACTCCATTGTCTGCTCTGTTACTGTTGCCTCACTTCATCTACCATCGTTTGAAAATGAGAAGGATGATGAAATTATTAAGCACTTTATTATCCATATATAAAAATGTTGTTTTGGCTCTCTGGCTCCATGGCTGGCTGATTATGATGTGTTCATCTCATCTTGGAACATCTCCTCTGATAAATTGCCTTTACTCCTTTGCCATCCTCCCTGTATAATGGGCTGATTCATGTAGCTTAAAACCCAGCATTTAAATTACCTGGACCTTCATAAGAGAGAATTTAGAGACTTTATGGGGACATAAGTCATGTGATTCTTCTTGTACTGTATTCACAGTTTTCCACTTTTGGTCCTGATTTTTGCACCGACTCAAACTGTTATATTTAGAAAATAAGTATATGGATTGGTCGAGTGTACAAGGTAGAGCCCAACCGATATCGGCCTTCATGTGGGTTGCTAGGGCTAGGTGAGCCCCAGGTACTGGGCCCGGGCTCACCTAGCCCTAGCCCTAGCCCAAGAATTACCATGACCTGGATGACTGAGAACCTTCATCAACATGTTGTTTAAATTGTTAACTCTGAAGTCTCAAAGCATCAAATGGAGTACAAAGCATGATCCTGTTAACTGACTGGATTTTTCCTTTTAATAAACACTAGGGCTGTTACGATTCAGAAAGTGAGACTGACTCAGTTGGGCCTTATCAGGCCACGGTGCATGAGGGAATGATTTTTTTTCTCCCATTTATTTTTACTTGTTGAGCACACCGTGGTTTGAGTCACAGTACACTGCTGTCAGCCATGTCACCGCAACAATTCCCCTAATGGGAATCTGTCCACCAGAGCTGCTTCTCTACTAACATGACACCCTCACCACTGGCTGCAGTGTCCTCATCCTGACTCCCTGCATGAATGCGTGTGTACAGTGTTGGATGGATGCTGAAGAGATGGATGCCTTGAAGGAAAGAAAACGTACTGGGCAGAAAATAATTATTGCAATATATGCTGTTAAATGTGTTTTTTCATATCGGATGTCTGAGCAGAGATCCTAGTGGGGTGTGACAAAGTTCTTCTCTGCAGTCTAAAAACCGTCTGTGAAGCTTTTCTCAGTCTATACATCATTTTAAAGGCTTTACCACTCTGACATGATGACTGAGTTCATGATCAAAATGAAATGTCACATTTTTATGTCCAAGTGCTGAGTAAGATTACCATAAAGATTAGATTTAGAAGTCTCTGTGGTGCTCAGCAGTCATTGTCGTGAACAGTGGATTCTTTCTCTTCTTTGATATCTTTTTAACGTGATTTTGTGTCAACCATGTTTCTTTAAGTTTTATGTTAATCTGTTAAATCATGAATCACTCTCTTTTAAATTATTTAAAAAGAGTTAACTCCCTGACAATGGCTTGATGTAGAAATGTCAGAGTTTGGTAGTAAGGTGCCTTGGCAATAAAGGCAATCTAATAGTTTACTAGACAGTGACTTGTAGTTTTCTTGTGATTTTTATGTCTGCGTGTATCCGTATTCAAAGAGCACCTCTAAGAAACTCAGCATTCTCACCCTTACATTTGTGTAAATCATGCAAACTATTGGTGTTTGTTCATGAGCTCTTATCCTCGTTATATTACTTGAAACAAACACATGTAGGATTGATGTGTACCTGATGTAGAGATCTTTACAGACCCAATCAGATCCTAATAACTTCGACTTGAGTCAGGACCAATGTTTGGCAGGCTCTAATTTGGTCTTATCAGGTTAAGAGGGGTCTTTTTTCACCTCTGATCATGTGGTGCATCATAACAGTAAAAAGGGTTTTCGACCCGACTGCTAAGCAGCCTGTCATATCCCTTGATAGTGGAGTGTGCTACGAGTTACAAGCAAAAGGCCAGTCATTAACAGGTGTGTAGTTCCGCTCCACCACGTCCATGTGACTGACAATAATAGAAGAGCGTGGAGTGAGGCCTGATGTGGATCCCACCACAGTTCTCACACGACTGGCTTCACTCCAACTGTAAAACAGTTAACTCACACAGTAGCTCTGGTAATGTCTGCTTTTGCTTTTCCTATGGTCTGATATGGAGGTTTTGTGAGATGTAGTTTTGCTGGTAAACACACCAACCTTTTCAGCCTCTCTCCTTGTCTGGGCTCATTAGGCAGAGTGGACAGGCCTGCAGGCTGCCACCTGGCTGCCCTGCCACTGCCCTGCCACCCAGCCTGTATTTGTGTGTTTTTCTTTGTTGTGTTAACATAAACATTTTTACCTATGCCTTGATAAAGTGGTAAAATTCAACCTTTTTAGCCTGGTCTTAATTATAAAAAAAGACAGGTTATTACAAATGATCAATAATTATCAATATCGACTGATATGAAACTTCTCTATGGTGAAAGACTTTTCAGCCATATCGCCCAGGGAACACACAGTAGGTTTTTAGAGCTGTGCGTTGTGTCTGGAAACAAAACTAAAGAGAGCGATGAGACTGAACCAGAACAGTAAAGTGGCAGATGGGAAAACCAAAACAATAGGCTGAAAGATGCCAAAACTTAAAGCTATGGTTTTATTCATACATGCGACACCTTTTTTCAAAACCCACAGCAATTTGATCCATTGTTAATATAAACATTTTGATTATACTGTAGCAGCCTTAGAGTTATGCAGTATTGGTACAATTAATTGGCTAAAGGCAGTTTGAAAAACAAGTCAATATCAGTATTGGCCTTCAAAACCACATGTGGCTTTAAACCTTGGGAGGAAGGACAAAGAGTAATGGAAGTGAAGAATTTGGAAAGAGCATTAGTGCAGTTTGCCAGCAGAGCTGAATGTGCCCAAGTAAATATGGGTTTTCTTAATGAGGCAACAGGAGAGTGCACCTGCTGCTTGCGCGCACGCACACACACACACACACACACACACACACACACACACACACACACACACACACACACACACACACACACACACACACACACACACTGTCCGCAGGTGAATATCAGTGCTTTGCAGGGGCTGTGGCTTTTCTTGTGGCGGTGGTCAAGACGTGGCACTAATATCAATGTGCAGCTGCCAGCCTGCCATTGGAACTGATTACTGGAGCGAGAGAACGAGGCAGCAATGAACAGAGAGAGAGAGGGAGAGAGATTCATGCTGACACTGTAGTGCGACATCAGTGGTGCTCTGTATACACACAACTGATACAGAGAGGAGAGGGATGAGAGGAAGACGTTAGAGTGTGTGTGTGTGTGTGTATGTATGTGCGCGCTTAATTTGTCCTTTATGCTTGTTGCTTATTGTACTGAAACATTTTATTAGTTTAACTGGAACTCTGGAACACAGTGAATATGTATATTGCACAACTTGGAGTAGTAGATCTTTTTTTTAAAAAGGAGACTATTGTAGGATAGATGTGTTTGCACTTCAGTGTGTGTGTGTGTGTGCATGCATGTGCGTGTGTGCGCGTACTGTAATTCATTGCATTTCTTTGCTCTCCCTATAGAGCTAACACTGGACAGGTGTGAAGGCTCTATCATTAATCACCAGCCCTATCCGCCGACGTTCACAGCTGCACTTTTTCATCCTTCCTCCCCATCTTTTTTTCTTTCCCCAAGTCCTTCCCCCCCCGAATGCTACAGTTAAAATCTAAATTCAGCTCACATTGCAGGATGGATTCTGTATATAGTGCCAAACTTAACGCCCCCACACATTAACCCATCCTACTTTTCCTTTCTTTACCTTTCTTTGCCATCTGTCCATCACTGCTCCCCTGCTTTTCTGAAACACCTCCTGCAGTTATTCCTGCCTGCCTCTTTTTTTCTATCATCCCTCCATCCATCCTGCCCTCTTTTCTTCCATCTGTTTGTTCAGCTCTGGGTCAGTGTAAGAGAGGCCCGGAGGGTTGGCATGGCAGCCTGGCACAAGCACACAAGACTCCCTATTAGCCCCCCAGGGTGCCCGACAGGGGGATTGGGAAACCTTTATTTACTGTACATCCTTCCACATCTCACTCCTTGAGCCTTTCTTCTCTGAGGACTCTTTGATGCTTTTTTCGAATCTACTTTACAAGTACAGTTCTGCTGTTCATGGGGTAAATTTGGGATCAAACTAATAAGAATTACACCTACGAAACGTAAGAGAGCTGTTGGGTATGTGTACAGTTTGACACATTTATCAAACAACCACTGACAGCCATGAAGTGGAGGGTAGCTCCGCTGTGTTTTACACATCAAGTGTGTTTACGTGTTTTGGCGAACACATGTAAAGACAGTATCTCTGATTCTACTGCATCAGTTTTGAGACTTTTTAAATATATTTGATACCTTTTGGCATAAACACCAGTCCAACAATGCAATCATATTGAAGTTCATTGCTCAATCTGAAATGTTCCTACATCTGCCAAGTTGTTTATTCCTTAAAAAATCCAAATCATGACACCCCAACTACTGAGTAAAATGTAAAGATTTCTAATCAAAAATCGTTTTAAATTAGCTTTGAATTTCAGTCGTCAAATTCAAAGTCTGTATTGGCAAAACCTCAACAACCCCATCCCCCCAAGCGTCTCTTACCCATGGCTAACAGTCAACTACTGAGCCCTGTACCATTGTAACATTGTGATTTTTAAAGGGCCCCCACAGAAAGCACAAAAATGGTGTGAATCCCCTCGGAGTTGACGTAAGGCAGGAGCTGTTGGCGTTTGTGATGTGTGGGAGAGAAAATGAAAAAAGTTTGTTGCTGCTCAGTGCAGTAATGTTACGTTTCCATTGTCCCGTTTATTATTTCTTACTTAACCAGCCCAGTTAGGCAAGGGTTTTTCTCTACTGGGTGAGAGAATGGGGAACACATGGGACATAGACACCAGAATAAAATCAAGCTGTTGCTTTTAAATACCACCATCTTTTAAAGTGTAAAACCAATGATCTGTTGATCTTAAGAATCCAGATGTCATGGTCTAACAATGCCATAGCTGTGCTGAATTTAAAAAAAAAAAAAAAAAAAAAAAAATGGAATGAAATCATGACTTTAAATCAAAAGTCAAATCAAATTGTCGATTTGGACAATCGTGACAACCCAGTGTCGTGATGGTATAGTTTTTTTGCGATACCGTATGTGATTATAACAGTCAGTACGTTTCCATGCACACTCAAGTTGAGCTACGGTCATAGCTCGATTAGGCCATTTAATTGGACTACTGCCATTGTCCCAGTATACAAGCACCAGGGGAGAAGCAATTTATCGACGGAATATATGTCCGACTTCACCACGGTAGGTGGCGATATGCACTGTTTCAGCTCGTTGCTACTGGACCTTCATCCGGTTGACCTATTACGTCACATACCAAACAAGTTAAGAAGCGGTAAACAGGTTGCACAGCGAACGGTGAAAACATGGATGACTTTTTGGCGCTGTACATTACATAATATTTATTGTATTGATGACGATGATGATGATGATGATGATGATGATGATGATGATGATGATGAATTAAAAGTCCGGTTTTAGTCGGACCAACACAATAGTCCGACTTTTTATTATTTTTACATTTTATGACACTGTGGTGACATCTGCAGTCTTCTACGCTGGGGTGCTGGAAGCACTGACAGGGACAAGAAAAGACTCAATAAGTCAGTTAGGAGACCCAGCTCTGTCCTGGAGTGCCCTCTGGGCTTCATATAGCACGTGTTCTTGCTTGTTCTGTTTTACATTTTTATCTATAACTCAATAAATGTTGTTCTTTTCCCTCTGCCCATGACTCTCAAGCTCTTGTAACACGTGAATTTCCCTACTGAGGGATTAATAAAGTCTTATCTTATCTTTCACTTAAGTCCAAAATATCACCATGGCTCTACATCTTTTTATTTTGAAGTGAGGCTGTAGGTGAACATGACAATTTCATGTTCACCTACAGCCTCACTTAAGTTTAGAAGTGTTAAACTCAGAGTTCCATTTAAAATGGAAAAACCAGCCTTCACAATAAGACAAAGGTGCTGCTGTGTTCGATGACATTCTGTGAACCTCACTATTTTATTGTCATTTGGGTGAAAAAGTCTTTACACCATCGAATTCCTTCCTCTGTCCCACACAGTCTCACTCTTCACCCTTTCTTCCTTCAGTCCGCTCACACAGTCCTTCCTCTAGATTAATTGCACAATGATCCTTTCAAATTCTCTTCTTCCTTCCTTCCCACACCAGTGTGCTGACACACTTGCACTCACATAAAAAACAGCAGGAAAAGATGCGTGTTGAAATCCCTCCTCTATCTGTTATTGTGTGGATGAATGTTTTCAAAAGGAAGGTAGACGGACAAGTCTTATCTGCTTGTGCTCTCTTTTCGCTGCACCGCTCTGAATCTTTGACTGATCAGAATCAATGCCTTTTTCCATTTTCTTCACACACACACACACACACACACACACACACACACACACACACACACACACACACACACACACACACACACACACACACACACACACACACTGAGAAATGGACACACGTGCACACACTCACACACTGTCAGGGAGCTCATTAGCTGAAGTGAGTAGTGGCATGTGGGGCTCAACTGGTGAGGCTCCTGGTCATTTGGGTTGACTGCTTGGACTGTAGCCAGCTGTGTGTGAATTAGTGTGCGTGTCTCTAGTCCTGTTCTTGTATATTTTAGGCTCTCATTCCCTCATTTGGGGTCTCCAGTATGGCTTTGCCTGACTTGTGTGTACTTGGCATTGAACCACACGCAAGGCCACACAAGGTAGCGGGCGAACACACACAAAAGCTCTTGTCTTTTCCCAGTGGCCCCATATTACCTTTGTGAAAGAAACGACTTCACCAACCTTTGTAATACTTTATCCCTTTAGTTGTTTCTTCCCCTGTGTGTTTTTATCAGTACAGTTAATTGGAAAAAAAAGAAGAAATAGCATAGAAAAGTGAAACTTAAATTGTGGCTGTTAGAATTGAAGAGATAACAAACCATTTTTTGTGTCAGTCCACAAGGATAATGCTCCAACCAAATTACCAGTACCATAATTGTCAGTCAGAACCAAAACTTAATGCGCAGAATAACAAAGTTGAATGTCTTCTTTTGGTTATTACAATTTGTAGGCCAAGTTAAAAACAAGGACCAAGGATCTACACCGATCAGGCATAACATTATGACCACCTGCCTAATATTGTGAAGGTTCCCCTTGTGTAGCCAAAACAGTTCTGACCTGTCAAGACATGGACTTCAGACCTCTGAGGGCATCCTGTGGTGTCTGGCACCAGGGCGTTTTATAGTGGATCCTCTGGGTCCTGTATGTTGGGGGGTGGGGCCTCCATGGATCAGACCTGCTCCAGCACGTCTTACAGATGCTCGATCAGATTGGGATCTGGGGAATTTGGAGGCCCGGTCAACACCTTGGGCCCTTTATTGTGTTCCTCGAGCTGTTCCTGAGCAGTGTTTGCGGTGTGTCAGGGCACATTGTCCTGCTGGGGGGCCACTGCCATCGGGTAGTGTTGTTGTGATGAGGGGGTTTGGATGGGTGGTGCGTGTCAAGTAGCATTCACATGAATGCCAGCACCCAAGGTTTCCCAGCAGAACATCACATTGTGATGAGATGATCAGTGTTATTCACGTCACCTGTCAGGGGTTTTAATGTTGTGGCTGATCAGTGCATATGGTTGATATACACTGATTTCTTTGCAAAACACAGATTTTTATTTCTGTTTCAACTTAAACAACATGTTTAACATGCTTTTTAGTACAATCAACTAAAGGAATATGTATCTGTCTGAGTGTCTTTGTCTGTGCATGTCTTTTATAAGCATGCTGGGCTGATTAAACTCCAGCTGGGCAGGTTCCCTCATTGACCATTCTGAGTGGCTCAACCAGGGGAAGGTGTGACTCCAACTGAGTTCTTTGATTGGCTCCTGGAGACAATCACAACATTTTTGTGTACAGTCTTTCTCTGACCTCGTTTCCTGGACTTGTTTTCACTCTGTTGACTTTTCTTATCAATAAAACATGATTTCCTTTTTTTATCCCCTGCCCTTGTTGTTTTTATGCTACACCTATACTGAGCGCAGAATATTAAACGGTTGATGTTGTGTGTGAAATTCATGACCTCAGTTCGGACGTGCACACTTAAAGGATATTATGGTCCCCTCTGTATAGATAAAATTCTTTAGGCCCAGGCATCTGTGAGACTTTTACAAATGCATGCTAGTGGATAAAACGTGTCTTTGATTTCCTGAAAGTGTCACATTACTGCAAAGTTTATCTTAGTCACCTATTATGTCTTGTGTCATTCAAGTAAAGCATGTCATCTCAGACACCTAGGATATTTAGATGATGTCTCAAAATGGTGATAAGGTTTTTCCCTTTGTAGAATTTCTGGACTTGCATCCGAAAAAATAGGTCAAGGACAGATTAGGGACTTATCTCCCAACTCTAGCTTGCTTGTTATCTCTCTTACTTTTAGTGTGATTAAACAAGATCACTTGACCCTTGAGGTGTAGGGTTTTTGTTGTCACCTGAATCTGTCACCTGTTAACTGCAGGTTTGTCAGTTAGTCTTTGAACTTTGTTGTTTCCTCCATGTTAAATGCTTAAAGTGAATTTCTTGGTTGGAAATGTTAAACATCTTTGCAAGAAGTAAGTATGTTACTTCATAGTCTGTCCTGGTTCTCCCAGCGACTGATATCTTTCATATCAATGCAGGAATCATTCATCACCCTTGCCCTCTCCCTTGCCCCAGCAGCCAGGACAGTGAGTCCAGGACAACCCATTCATCTGGGATCAATTAACCCAGGCAGGCATGCTCAGCAGAGTGCCCGTTTCTGACTACACTCAACATAATGATAGGCTTTCAACCAGTAATGGCTTTGTTCTAGATGGGTCTGTTTGTTTTCTTCCTCTACTCAGATTCGAGTTTCAAGGGGGTGCATCTGAGAAGATCTATTTCTGCCCTCTTGTTTTCGGGTCTTTTGAGTTTCCGTTGCGTTTGAAGCCTCCTTACTTAATTAAAACGTAGGGCTGGCGATCATGAATGTGGGCGAGAATGCCATGCAGAATGGCATCTTGGGTAGAACAGCGGTTGACATTTGATGTCAGAAACCCCAAATCGCTCCCCAAATGTTTCCCTTCTTGATTTTTCTTCTGTTTCCCACTGTTTGTGTTCATTCCTCCCCTGCTCTCATTTTGGACTTTTACATGGATCCGGTGAGGTATTTTGAGGCTTGTCAGTCAATTGATCCTTTCTACCGAATATGGCTGTGTATTGGAACCAGTTCTACATTTTTAAGATCAGGGATTCCTCAAGAAATGTTTCAATTCTCTTCTAAGGTTTTTGATCCTGCTCATCTGTTTCTTAAATGATTCCCTGGTCCTACTGCGTTTTGGTCTATATCACTGGTTAGGAAAGTGGCAACACATGTGCATGGTGTTGGAGCAGTAGTCAGAACTGTTGCTTCACAACAAGATGGTCCTGGGTTCAAACAAGGCTGATGCAGGTCTGAACAGGATTTCCTGCAAAATCGTCACAGAATGTTCGACATCCTTAGTTCTACTTGAATTGTCTAAGAATCATCTAATGGCAATGGTTCAACCAAAGTATAAAGCACAGACAATGCAGACAGTACAAGTGAGGGAATTTTGATTGATAATATCTAAATAATTTCCAATACTGCTGAGGAATGGCTGCTGCTCACTTAGGATTTCAACTCAGAGCTTTGTACCAACTTGTAACTACCTGACTGACACTGGGACACCCCTCCTTGCTTTGCGGTGTTGCCCCCCAGAAAAGTCCTTACCTGGGACTTTTTTCTTACCTGGTTCAGCTAAGCCACCTATTTCAAGCACAGATCCTTTGATAAGAGTCTGTCAATCTGTGATGAACAGGGGTATTTTCATTGGCTCAGCAGAGCTGTACTTCACTTGAGTCAAATGGTAATTTTAGGACAGGCAGGTGGTCCCTTAAGTGGCATGAATACACACAGATGTCATTAATGAACTTACATAAACAATGTTGGAAACTTGCTGCTTGCTTCTCATATCATAATTAACAAAGCACACACCTTCACAGCAATTGATGAACTGAAGTGCTCATAATAAAAAGAGATATAGGCGATGCATTTCAAGTTCAGTGACTGTCCTCAGAAGGCCTTCTTGTGGACAACTTATGAGAGGCAGATGGTCATTTACCTGGCTTTGGCATGAACACCTACTGTTCCCATGTTCTATTTCCAATTTTCTTCTCCTTCCTAATTTAAGATATGTCTGCCCAACTGTGCTGAACTGATCAGAAGTGTCTTGCAAGGTAACACTACTACACACATCACTTGTTAACTGTAAGGGCCCTGACATACCAGGCCGACAATCCACCCATTTATTGCGGTGTCTTCTTATTCTTCAGCTCCACCAGTGCCATTTGGCAAATTTTATCAGACATACCACCCAGTTGTATGAAGTGCTTTTTCTTGTCACACTGAAGCAGAACATTAGAGCTAGTTAACTGTCTGCTGTATTCTATGCATTGGGTTCAAGTGCAGCTTTTTGGCCGAGATGCAGGCGATGTGGAGTGACGCAGTTGGTCTACGTCACCTTTAGTTCTTTGATGTCAGGTTGGTCCACACAGGAGTTGTCCGACCATGTCTGTGGGCACATGGCTTATATCTGGTGTGAATGTGCACGCTGGAAGGCAGGGTGAAAAGCTTGCTGTCACAGAGAGGGGAAAGGTTTTGAAGACCGAAAATGATTTGTGGAAATTGAGATAATAGTGCACAATTTCGTTGAGTCTCTCCTTTGAGGCATCAACAAATCTGGCCAATTGCAGCGTAAAGGGGGCATTGTTGTTTGTCTATTTTGGGAAGTTCCTAAGATTGTGGGATGCCATACCCCCGGATTTGCTGTCCGAAAGGGCACTTTTAGACCATGCAATGAGCTCTTCATTTGAAGCATACTGAGGCTTTGGGTAAAGACATTTACAGCAATATTGCAGTCAAGCTTGTGCAATTTTTAAGAATATTGTGTTAGACAATTTTGTAATGACATTGAGAAACAGTGTAGATCTGTCACGTATGGCCAATACCTGATCCATTTCATAAAGTCAATACTGGTGCTGATACCAGTGACAGACAGCAGGACTTTTATTGAACCTAGTGACTCAACTGGCAAAGCTTTACAAATACCAATCATGTTTGATATGTACGGGTCTTACACAACACAGGGCTACAGTGCCCGGAAACAGCCGTGATCAACCTTTTTAAAGCATGGCTGTGATGAGGCCTGTCAAACATGAACTCTGACAATTGAGCCCTGAGTTAAATGTCCTCGACATTTCTACAATTTAAAATCCTGTACCGCTGTCGGTCAACCTGCTGTGATCGTTGACCCCAATAAAACTCTAGTTGCCGTTTTATTGGGGTCAATGATCACGATGAGCTTTATGTTCCACATGAACTTGGTATGTATGTGTGGCTAAAAATAGCCAGCAGGACCTTCTGTTTGTTTGTGTGTGTGTGTGTGTGTGTGTGTGTGTGTGTGTGTGTGTGTGTGTGTGTGTGTGTGTGTGTGTGTGTGTGTGTGTGTGTGCCCTTGTGTATAATATCTAAACACTTTCCTCCATCAGGTCATAGGGGCCCTGTTCCAAGAAATGCAAGCACGCATCCAGTGTCTGTTTTATCTTGACATGCATGGAAATTTTATGAATCTGGACATTTGATTATTAAAACAGAAATATCTATGCACCGTATCTTTTGCTTTGCTGTGTAATCATATGAGCCTCAAAAAAGGCAAGTACCATTATTGTGACAAGGGAGGAGTATGCATTTTTTTCAAGGTCATAACAGTATGCAATGTTTATGCACATTGTGAACATTGTTATGTGACAAATACTAGATATTTTACAGTTTCTGTGCCCCTATCCAAAGGCAGGAAGAAAGTCTCAGATTGTTTATAAGATGATACCCAGAATGTGTCAGCTATTTTTAGATTTAACCTTTGTCTTAATTCTGAGGTCACAAATCCATATTAGTGTAAGTCATACTAGGCACCTTCATCCTTATTTATTTATTTTTTGTCAGTTTTTAGTTGTCAAAAAGACAACATTTTAGTCTGGTTCAGTCACAACCAAGTATGAGCAGTCCAGTCAAACTTGCTTCAACATTTGTTGTGTTATACAAACCCTTTTAAAAAAAATAAAAAATTTAACCTTGCACAACACATTTTCTGAATCTTCAAATATTTAACTGAAAAAGAAAATCGGATATCATATTGGTAATGTAATGTTTGATAATGGTAATGTTGAATTGTATGTGCTCGAAGAAACATAATTTTACCCCTCTGCCAATAGTGGGTTCAAATATAAATATTTATTTCTATTTATTTGATTTGATTTAATTTATAATTTTAGCCATGCTAGCAGCATGGGTCTGTTGGACGACGACTTTAGTCCAGACTGAAATATCCCAACAACTATATAGATGATTGAAAGAAAGGGAGAAAGAAAGAAAGAAAGAAAGAGCAAAAAATTTTACTGTCACAGTAGCATTTCACATAAAATCACACAACAGACACAAGAACGGTAAAAAATAACACAATATTTACAAATATATACATACATACATACACCTACCATACTGTAAGATTTAAAAGGGACTAAAATAGAGTAAAAATAATACAATTTCCCCTTACATCCTCCCCACGACCTGATCAGCAGGTCGTGGGGAGGATGTAAGGTGTTGTCCATGATGGTCAGCAGTTTGTGCAGCATCCCTCTCCTCACGACCACCTTAAGGGGCTCCAGAGCAATCGCCAGTACAGAGCCAGCCTTCTTAATGACTTTGTTAAAGTGTAACTCTCGCCAAAATGCAACCTAGGCTTTTTTTGTGAATGTACCCGAGTCAAACCTTTGTGTAAAAGCATAATTACGACGAAAAAGCCACTTTTAAGATTCACCGTATTTTAATTTTCGTGTCAAAATCATTTTCAATTGCGTGCTAGGGGCAGCTGAATGGTAGCATCAAAATCACTATTTTTAAAACACTAAGAAGACTCAACACAACATGAAACTTTGCTCGTAGTATCACCAGGGTCTCTACACATGAACACGAGCATTGAGAACATTGTTTGTGTACACAGAGTTTACTAAAAAGAAGGTTTTTGAACAACTCATGTTAGCAGTCGCTTGCTCCGCTCGCCACCGTCCTGCCAGTCGAGATAGGTCGATCCTCGAGTGCGGCGTAACATGGAGGAGAGTAAAGGTGGAAAGCTCCATGTTATGCCGCACTGGCAGGAGGTTTTGAAAATAGCGATTTTGATGCTACCATACAGTTGCCCCTAGCACGCAATTGAAAATGATTTTGACCCGAAAACTAAAATACGGTAAATCTTAAAAGTGGCTTTTTCGTTGTAATTATGCTTTTACACAAAGGTTTGACTCGGGTACATTCACAAAAAAAGCCTAGGTTGCATTTTGGCGAGAGTTACACTTTAAGTCTCTTGGTGTCGCTGGCCGTGATGATACTAGACAGCTGCAAAGTTGCAAAAATTGCACTGGCAACAACAGACTGATAAAAGATGTGCAACATATTGCTGCACACATTAAAAGATCTGAGCTTCGTCTGGAAGTAGTCTACTCTTTCCTCTCCTGTATACAGTCCAGTCTGTTGTCAAGATGAACACTAAGGTATTTGTAGCTCTCCCAGGATGGAAACAGAGCTCAGGGCAGTCTGGGTCTTCCTAATGTCCACAACCATCTCCTTTGTTTTTGACACATTTAGAACTTTTATGGTTTCCAGAGTCTCCTACATCTCCTAATGACTGTGCAGGTTAACATTTTTGGTTGGATGGGTTACCATGCAATTTGTCAGAGACATCCATGGTCTTTCTTAACGTTGGTGATCCTCTGATCTCTTCTGTAGCACCATCACCAGGTCAAAGTATCCAATATGCTTTCTTGTGTTCTGCAAAGCTATAAAGTATGTTCCTGTCACCTTCTCACTTTAAGGCTCAACTTTGAGGCTATAAGGTGTGTGGTTAGCTCCAGGTTACCTGCAGGCAGTCTACTGCCAGATGATCCAAGTAATGCAGGAATACATAGCTTTGAGGTTTTTTTTCCAATGAAAGTATACCTATATCGTTTGATTTTCAAATAACATTTTATGTGACTTTTTCGTCAAAGATATTATATAAGGATTTATTTAGTTTTTGTTTCATAAAGTCTGTTTTGACTGACCAACATCAGATCTACATCACAGAAAAAGGTGGTTAACTAGCTAACAAAACTTATTTAGGTCACATTGCCATCAAAACACACAAAGCAAACAGAAAGCTTGTGCATTAGGATTTCAAAATGAGAATACACTGCATCTAAAATCTTGCAAATACAGCTGAAAATGTGCCTGAAAGACTCCATTCCATTTGAAAAAGTGCAGATTTGTTCCAGTGCTGGTTCTGTTTAGTTAATATAGCCTGGCCTTGCCCCCCTCCACAAGCAGATAGACTCTTATGAAGTTGGATGCTCTAGCACTATGTATTTAGGAATGAGGATACAGCAAGGATTCCATTCCTTGTTTCCCCCTTCACTGTGGACTTAATCTGTGCACCACAGGGTTTAGACTTTGAAGAGTAATGCCTGTAATCTGTAAAGTTCAAATATGCTGCGTGCAGCATTTTGTCACTGGATCACTTTTGCAGCACTGATTAGATAGTAGGTTTTGCATTAATTCTGAATGGCTCACATATGTTCTGGCACAAATCATATTCTTTATACCTATGCTTTGTCTCCTGTAATTCCAGGAAAGAATTGTATCTGTAGACTGATTCATAACCTGCTGGATAAAGACACTGCATAATGTTTCTTCCTGTAGGGCCACCATCTGGCCTGTCTCTAATGTCTTTCATCTGAGGAGGAGGCAGGAAGACAAGTGCAGAACAATCATGCTGGATTGATCCGAAATGGAGATTTTGGATTGTTGTAAATTAAACTTTTGCCCATCAGCAACTCACATGCTGTCGAAATCAGCCTTGATAACCTTGACTGACCTGCTGATGTGGGTTGAAATAGTTTGCTGTGTTGTGACGGTTGGCAAAGGGGAAGTCATTAGTGCCCCTGTTTCTGTGCACCACCCAGGGGCATTATGGAAGGGAGAGCTGGTCTCTGGGCGGTGTACAAAACATGGCGCTTCCTGTCTCTTGTACTGCTGACTTGACTTCTTTTGTATGTGTGTATTTGTGTGTGTTTAAGAGTATGTCTGTTGTTTCAGGATGAGTATGTTGGTGTGTGCGGGTTATTATGCTGGGGTCACAGTTAAGGTTGAGGCTTGACCAGTTTGGAGCCAGCGAGAAGTTATTGTGCTCATGTCAGATACTGTGAGGGTGTGTTTCCTTCAAGTAAAAAGACAAGTTTTGTCTTTTTCAGAGGGATGTTTTAAAGGAATCACCTTGAACGATTTATTTGTCATTACACAACATGGGGTTGCATAATGAAATTAAAGTTTGTTTTCCTTCATGCTGCTTAAACATAGAACATATATACACTTATTTATTTACATGTAAACACATAGTGCACTTTGCGTCAGGGTGGATGTAAACAGCAGCAACAAGTTTGTCGCGAAAATAAAAGGTGTTAAACGCTGTCCAGCATCTTTGCCTGTGTTTGAGCACCAAGCATCAGTGATGTAAAAACACAGAGTCCCGCTGTAGTTCTGCGCTCCGTCCACCTGGAACATGGTCCGCCTGTCAAGTGCAACAGCTTGATCCGGGATGCTTTGGTGGAGACACGTCTTTGCAGAGGAGTGGTCACAACAGTCACTGAATTCCTGTTGCTTGGCCAGCCCCATTTGTTCATTTAATTATCCTGCGACCAGAAATTAACCAGGGGCAGCCTTAGATCCAAACAGGACACCAGAAGTTTTCACATTTACTGCTCAGTGTACATTTTTCTCTGTGCTCACTGAAAATGCTGATATACAAACCATTATGATAAAGCAGTGTTTTCTGACATCACTCTCAATCATAAAGGCATTTCTAATGGAGGATATGTCTGAAAAAAAGTTGCAAATGGCACTGGCGAAGAAGCAGAAGAAATAAAATAGGAGAAACTGCACTAAATGGGTGACATCATGGATTCTACAGTTACAGGCTTTAGGGTATTTCCCTTTCTTTTTCCGTTTCTCTTCCCGTGCGCTGATTCCCTTAGCTGAACAGCCAATCAGAGTGATTTCTCTAACCGACAGGCTCTACAGCCTATTGTACACGCTAAACCAGCCAAAAAATCACCAACAAGGGCCAACCAGTGCCAACAGGTGTGGGATGCACAGCAAAAGCTAGGTCTACAGACGTTCACTGACGGCCCAGACATTGGCACGTGTCATGAGACATATTGTGTCCAGCAGTTTAATTTTTCAAATGAAACAAAATTGCATATTCATGTATTCTGGAATGTTTAATGAGGCAGAAGGAGTAGGTGCCATTTTAAGGATTTGTGGTAATTATCCTTTTTTTGTGCAAAAACCATGTTAAAATTTTCATGTAGGCCTTAATACATGTGTGAAGGGGATTTTTAATCTAATGCTCTTACTGTGTTGGTTTCCAGATGTATGGGCGCTACACCCAGGAGCTCGGGGTGTATGCCAAAGAGGAGGCCGCCAGGCTTAGGGAGAGCGGGCAGAGGCGATCGGTCAGCGACCGAAGCCGGACCCTCGACCTGCTGGAGTACGACAAGGGACGCTGTGCCAAGTGTCGAAGTAAGTTTCATACCACATCCATACCACTGCTGGAAATGGTAACTAATCCCGTCAGTATACATAATTAATAAGTAATAAGTAAATGCCTGTGTATGGATCTTCAGCAATAGGAGGTTTGCAGTGCTAAAACTTGGATACACTGCATGACTACTTGTACAATATAAGTCCAGAATGGATAAAATGCTATTTATCAATGTTAAGCCTACTGTTTCTGATGTTTTGTGGCTTTTTCATGGTATAGTGATCCCATTATGTCATACAGTTTCTACAATGTTTTGATGCTTAAGGATATAAATTCTCAGAATATGTGTTGCAGCTAGTGTGGAATCAATATTGATGTAATCCTAAGAAGTCAGTCACATAATTGATTAAAGAATAGTCAAACATTGCTCTATCCTGGTGGGCAAAAGCATATTTTAGTGCTTCCAAGAACCATTTTCTCAAATCTCTTCTTCTGCACAAATCCCTGAGGTTCTTAATGAACTATAAGATTAAGGTAAGGAAATCCTTCAAATCAGCAAGATTAAACTTTTCCCAACCAGTCTGTGTTTAAAGAAGTGAAGAAATTTAGGTCATATTTTTACTGCCTAAACAAAAAACCCTTGATTTCTTTATGTTTCAAATTCCTCGCATACTGTGCCACATCACAAGCACTCACACACTGTCTCAGTTCAGTACCTTGGCACCAGAAAACATTGTACTCAACATGTCAATTTACATGTGGCAATAAATAAATTGGCCTGAAATTGAAAAGAAAATGTTGGATAAACAAGCCTTTTCTGGCAATTTAGAGCCAAGCAACATCACTCTATCTTCATTACCATGAAATAATATCAGCCTACAGTTGCAGTTTTCACCCTTTCATTTGTAGTACATTTTTCTTCCCGGCCAGCATCTCTATCTGTTTCTTTACATGTCGATATACTGGATTTGTCTGTGATATTTCTACGGCAGTCTATAATGAGCTGTGCCTTGGAACAGAGTGCACTGCGTACTAAAAAGGTCAAGAACAGTGTTTCACTGAGCCTTTCACGTGTGTGTGTTAATGTCATATTTTGTAGTCTGAGCACCAGCCAGCTGCTTGTTATACTGCTCTGAAGTAATGTGAAAGGAACTAAAAGACTTGATAACTCTGGTATGAAACAATGGTGTTTTTAAGAGAGTTAACTCTGATCATTGGGGCTTTTGCAGAAAAGTATCTCAGATAAGTGAAAGGTGGTGTGTTTATTAAATTCAGCAAAGTCTGCTCAACTCTGTGACCTTTCCGAACAGATTTAAAGGAATATTGAAGTTCAGAAAAGAAGAAATAACTTTCTGAACTAAAAAGACAAAGAATACTGAAAGGAATCACCTCATTAATGGTCTTCAGTGATGACTACAGTTGAAAAAGTCATGTCATTTTAAATCACAACAACAGTGGTCACTTTAAAGATTGAATTATAAAATAAATAGTAACATTGTACGCTCCATATATCAGCCTGAACAATCTGAAGCATCACTGCTCAGAAGGTGGACATCATTTGAATATTGCCTCAGTGTTGGAATGTAATATTAAAGGCACATTGCCGGTTTGCTGAAATGGACTTCCTGCCTTACTGCACTTTGCTTTAGGAGCATTAATCATGTTGAACACTGGGATACAAAACAACAATCCTGTGAACATTCCCCCTACCTTTGTCTACAGTTCCTGGTGGTAATAATACTTAAGTACATGTACGTGAGCAGTAGGTGATTTGTTAATTTTTAACAGGGGGGATGGCTCAATGGGAGCACCACCCTGCCCCGACACACCTATGTACACCTCCCAAAGGACATTGTTGACGCCTTAACCATAACTGTGACATTTCTAATTCTACAATTCCATTTTATCCAGTTATCTTCCTTCTCTCCCTACTACAATTGTCTTTTTATAACTGTATTAAAGTAATGAGTAAATACACCTTTAAATTGTATGCAGTGGACTGAGTTTATTCAGGCAGGGTTTTCTCATGTTTCTCACAATACACTACAAGCAGGGTCATTTTAAGTTACATGACCCCTTGGAATTTTTTACCATCTAAATTTCTTGAAGGACACACGTTGAACATTGTGCAAAATAGTAGAGCCCAACCAATTTATCGGCCGATATGAGCCTCTCACAGATATATCAGTATCGATGTATATTGTCCGATATGCACCGATATGAAAACCTTATATTTAAAAACTATAATGCAGAAAAACATGCTTGGGCTAATTTAAAATTGGTGTAATGACATAGTTTGTCCAGCAGAGTGCGCTTCAACGGGGGATAAAACAGCTGGTGTCAGGAAATGTAACAGCTACCTCACTAATGGTTGAACTATAAACCAGCACAAAAATTACCAATACCAATTACCAACATAACATAAGCCACCATGTTCTGAACAGGCACACTAAACACACTTAGTAACATTAACAATAGTAACATTTTAACAATAGTAACATTTTAGTTTCAGAACAAGCAAACTTGTTGTGCTCCTCCTCTACACGAGAGACGCGCTGGGAATCCACCGGAAGCTGCTCTATGACGTCGCCTCTGCTACAGGTTTTGTTCTGCCCTCCGCACGACGTCATACCATGAATGTATAAAGAGAACCCAGTGGGAACGTTTCAGAAGCCGAGCCTTTTGTCTGCCTGATTTTGTTGACTTGCTCAGATTTTGTTGATCTGGTCATTTTTCGTTTTTATACAATCAGGAGTCTGCACAGGGTGTTTTATTTTGAAAATTGACCGGATGCTCTATGCCCTTCCTGTGTCTCTGACTTCCTGCCGGCGCGATCTGCTCTGTGCAGCTTGTTGCGGCTTCCATCAAAAATCGACCAGGCAGCCGGAACGCAAAGCAGCCGTGCACGGCTTGACTCCACTGTGCGCCGTCGATCGCGGCCGCTTGTGATTTGTAACACACTTTCTGCTACTAGGGGATGGAGAGTGATGGCAGGCTAACAAGGGGGATGCTTTTTGGTAATTTTGCTAACAAGGGGGGCGGCATCCCCCCTCATCCCCCCTCAAATCGCCTACTGTACGTGAGTATAGTAGCTCTGTCTCTCTGTCTCTATCCCTCTCTCATTTTCCAGTCTGCCTCTGTGTCTCTCTATCACACCTCTTTTCTTTCCCTGGTTTTCAATCCAATCCATCCATAGAAAAGGCCATATTTAAACAGAACGCATCACTCTATGTCATGGAGTCATACATTTGCATAATTTAATGGCTAGTGGCTAGTTTGGCATGTAATAATTAATTTAGAACAGCTGCTCTGTTGTTATTAGCGGTGCTGGCTCAGGCGTGTGTGAGCTGACCAATCAGCAGACTGGACATTCAGGAGGGGAGGCCTTAAAGAGACAGGAGCTAAAACAGAGTGTTTAAGACAGAGGGGGAATATAGTGGTGCAACAATGGACGGTATGAAAAAACAGATGTGTTTTTAAAACATTCCAACATGTAGCCCTCTTCTAGTAGTAACCCAAAATAACATTATGAAACCTGAAAATAGGCATAATATGTCTCTTAATGTCCATTACAGTATGGCCAAAAGGAATAATTACAGCAAGCCAAACCTCTTTTTGTGTGTGTGTTCATATAGGCACCTGACTACTGGATTAGGACAGACTTGAAAAATTGTGAATTTATGCTTTAAGGAATAACATAACATCCTGTGACCAGGCTCCAGCCAATGGGGCAGTAGGGGGATTTTCCCGCGCAAGCATTGACGAAAAGGCACTGTTCAGTTCTAATTTATGGCGTTATGATTGCCAAATATAGCTACGAAAAGGAAGAACTGCAAATTGATTTTAAGGATATCAGTAAAGCCTTTAAAATCTTCACCCAGAAGCATAGGACAAGACCAGACCAGATAGCACGAGTTAGGTTCGCCCTTGTCCCATTTTTCTTTGGTCCCTAGGTGATTTTTTGCTCATTTGGTGTTTTTTGTGAATGATTAGAGCTCACAGTGACCGAATCAAGTTACTGCTTAAGTGTTGTCGAGCATGTCAGTAACAGTTTTCCCTGTGCGGCTGCCTGTTCTGTGTAAATGGGGCGCCCTCTGCTGCTGAGAAGTGCTCAATGCACCCAGCACTAATCTCTCCACTCCTTCAGTCTAACTCCTGCAGAACACTGTGTGTGTGTGTGTGTGTGTGTGTGTGTGTGTGTGTGTGTGTGTCCTCTGCTCTCATCTCAGTGATGAGTTTTGCTGTTGTTTCACTGGCGGCTGATGAGTCAGCTATCCATCTTCCTCTTCCTCCTAGTCTCATCCTCTTTGTTAGACCGGGACACCAAATGCCAGCAATTGAATTGATTTGTCCCTCAGCAGGTAGCTTCAAGAAATGGAGATTTGATCTGGATTGCACTGCTCAGTCACACACGCACGCTTACCTGCATGAGAAAACGGCAAATATAAACACACACACAGTGAGGTAAAGGCGTAAAACAAGAGGCGATAGGCTGAAAATACATGTAAATATAAAGTCACACACACAAACACACGCACACACACTTACACACACTTTCCTTCATCGCTGCTGTGGGTTATGACTGCGGCTGCTGTGAGAGACAGGGAGGCATTCTCACTCTCACTTACACACACACACACACACACACACACACACACACACACACACACACACACACACACACACACACACACACACAGTATTCCCTTGCTTAGATCGGCTCAATCTCTCTTTATTATTGCTCACGCATACTGTTTTGTTATTTGTATTTTACACACACACACACACACACACACACACACACACACACACACACACACACACACACACACACACACACACGCACGCCCAAAGGAACAAACCCACATCTTCCTTTTCATTTGCTGGTGTTAAATGATGCTAAATGTTGCAGCCAGCAGCAGAATCTCCAGCCTATCATCTGTACAGCTCAGCCCAGAAGGAGCTGTCGTCATTTAAACTGTGTGTGTGTGTGTGTGTGTGTGTGTGTGTGTGTGTGTGTGTGTGTGTGTGTGTGTGTGTGTGTGTGTGTGTGTGTGTGTGTGTGTGTGCGTGTGCGCGTGTGCGTGTGTGTGTGTGTGTGTGTGAGTTATACACTGGTACGACTCCTCTAACAGTCAGGCAGTCCCAGCAGCTCCAGGCATTGTTCACAGCAAAATGTAATGACAGGAGAGCAGCTCGAACAACAGGTAGCATCTCAGTAATTATGGCCAACGGTGTAGCAGACAGGTATGTTTCAGTCACAAGATGCTGCTGGCAGTTCAGTGTATTGTAATGCCAGTAGGTATACAATAGTGTAATAAATATAAGGGATTTTTTCAGATTACAGATTTAAAAAAATTCTTTTTAGGTTTTTGGGAATAGGTGTGAACATTGACCCAACTGGAACTGGCGGAGAACAATCAGTTACATTTGGATGTTCATATGACACAGAACACACTTTTGTTATTTTTGTTGATAAAAGAAACTGTTCTAAAGTGAAGTAGCCTCCCACATAAAAAAGTAGTTCCTACAAAACAGCACTATAAATCCTAAAACAAACCAAACGAACGCTAGCTTGTGAGATAGCCACTCCCAGCCTCGGCTAATGCTGATTTTACATCCCCCTGTTTGTTTCCTGTAATTGAAAAATATTCCTTTTGATGGACTACCACCTTCGTGATTTAGTTTTTTTCACTCAACATAAATAAGACAGTAGCTAAGTGCAGCCATAAAGAAAACAAAAATAACTAGCTGCACCTAAGCTAGCTAAACTAGTCCTTCTAGCCTGGTAGTAGTAGCAGTTACCACCATCTCAGCCTTTGACTCTGGAGGAATAGGCCCTGTACAATTTACAAAATCAATTAAATAAAGGAATTTACAGAAATATTTACGTATAGACTACATTTAAATATGTGGCTTGCAAATAGCTTGACCTCAACACCAAAGTAATGATTGATAGACGGCTGAAAGAAAATATTTTGTTTGTTGGTAGCCTATTGTTGTGTTTTCCCCTCTTTATTTCCTAAAGTTTTACCAAAGGCACAGTTTGTAAGTTTCATCTATCAGTCTAAAAAAACATGAAATGAAGGCCTCTGTTACACAGTTCACCCAGTCAGCCTAAACCCTTCAAATATTTTTTCTCAACTTAATCTGTGTCTCAGTTTTACTGGTACCAAATGAGCTAACAGTGTTTGTAATTTAAACTTTCTATTGCCCTCTGCTATCTAAAATCTGCCCCATAAGCTGCACTACATTTGAGTGAACCAAGAGGAATGTAGATGTATTAAAAAACATCAACATTGAAAATGTCTTAGATGGCTGCACTAAAAAAAGCTGGAAAAAATAAAGGTTCAATGCCACTAAAGTTTCAGGAACCCTTGATGAAAGGACTTCTGGGAAAAGCAACATGTGTATAGTGACAGTGTATCCAAACCTTGATTAAAATAGTATAATATTAATACAAATTTATAAATTCTTACATATTAAAATGAATGTACATGTGTAGCACAGACAAAACAAACAAAGGCAAACTCTTGAGGGCCTATATCAGTCCTGTGGATGAACTGTAGTGTTACCTGTCAAAATGCAAAAGTCAATAAAGGCTTGTATCCGTTTCAACTATTTGTAAACTGTACCACTTGTAAAACTAAGTTTTTACTGGTTACAACTTTATTTTCTACCTCAAAAGTCTCTGCAGCTTAAACATTGCAGTGCTGCCCCTGGACCTGGAGCCTAATATAACATCTTTTAGGATTTATACATTCAATTTCTAGCTTTAAACTGGTGACTTTTAAGGCTTGACTGGTTCTGCCCCTACAGCTATACTTCACATCTATCATTTCCTTATGAGACAGAGCCCAGTTGTGCATCATCAGACAGGCCACCTTTGCCTTTGCCTGTGAAAAGGCTGACTGGCGCTTTTTTCTAAGAAACAGTAGATTTGCTGAAGTAATAATAAGTAATAATTGGCTCTGAATGTCTGTTTTTTAAAAAAAAATACATTTGTGGAGGTCTGGTTAATGTGTTGGCTTGTTCACTTTGAAACCAAGATTAGCCATTCAGGTGTCGCCCATTCTCTCTCCAAGCGCATCAAATACAGCAGCCTGTTCAATAGCCCTAGGCATGGAAGTTTGACGCTGTAGTTACCCCTAGTGTCCCTTCTTGAAGAGCCACTGTAGTGCAGTAGTATAAAGAGCAAGAAAGTCTGAGTCAGGAGACAGAATGGGTGGTTTGGTGGGAGTCAACAGTTTTTATTTCATGTTATGTAACTAAGTTTGAGCATTATCCTAATCAAACCACGACCGTTTGACAACATTAATATCTTTCAAAGCAATCAGCACACTATATTTTGAAAGTGTAACCAGATGTTGCATATAACTGACACTAGAGGGGTAGCTAGAACATCATATTTTGAAGCTTAGGGCCATTGACCAAGCTGCCGATTTTGATGAGTTGGGAGTGAAAACGTGTGGCTTTAGGACATAATGGTTCAGTTATTATTATAAAGTAATGACATCCAATCGTTCATCCATTTTTGTTGAAATTTTCTGAGTGTTAAATAGAAAAGAGTTGGTGTTTAGTTGCCATTGCTCATGTTCTCCAGCTGTCATTGGAAAACTGGATGTAGATGATTAATTGGAGAATGGTAATGCAGCCCTCTAGGCAAACCATAGCAGGCAATCTTAAGGATACAAATGCCACAGGGAGCTGACTGCTGTACTCGCTTTTTCCTCACTTAGTTATATGAAGTCCATTGCTTTTTATACAGGACTCACTGCTGTGACCGGCTATGTTGAAACTTCATTTTATCTGTGTTGGCATCTACAAAGATGCTGCTTTCACCCTGCTGGAACAAAGTGGTTTGAACAGATGAACATAATGAGTGACCAGTTGACATTGCTTTTTTGTAGAGCTGTGTGTCTGCTAAAAATATCTAAATTTAACAAGGGTTGCCAACTATTTTCAGTAGTAAATATGTCCACTCTTCAGGGGGTACCTCGATCACAAAATGTCAGATGGGCAGAACTGCTGGAGACGGCTGGGTCAGGTCACCTGTCTTCAGTGGTGGAAGTATTGTGAGCTAGATGTACTCAAAGAATTAAAACTAAAAATACTTACTCTAAAGAAAGATGGCTGTGTGACATCATTAGATTACTAATGCTGATGCATCAATGTGTAAGCACTTAATATACAGTGATGTAGTTTAGTCTGCTGGTTCCCAACCAAGGGGTCAGACCTCGTTTCAAGGTTCACAAGTTTAATCTGAGGGGACGTGAGAAAATGAATGGGGTAGGAGACAAAGAAAAAAACAAATCTGCCATACAAATTCATATTTTGGACTATCCTCTCATCTTTCCTTCTTTTTTTTTTTAAATATTGGACATTTTAACCGCTTTAGTAACATGATGTGCCAGATGGTTCATTACACAAAACCATCTGGATAAGTTCAGCTAGAAACTGTTTGTGAAAAGGTCTGCCCTTTTCCAAAGTATTTGGTAGGAGATTGGATTACCTTCTATCATTGGCCAGCTTCAACCAATTAGATCAATGGTAGTAGAGCGCTACCACTAGCAGAGCCCGTTGGTAGATCAAACTCTTAATGAAGCCATTAGAGAGAAGAGTGGAAACATCTCTTCCAACAAGAAATAAAAGGCCTTCAGTGTCATTCTTTGCTCGTCTTTCAATGAAATATACTCTCTAGTTCTGCTATAGCTGATTCTATAGCAGCTATCCCGGGGGTGGGTATACACCCTCTGTTGGAATCAAGCTAAATAGCAATGCAGACTGACTGTAGTCGTTCGCCTCGCGATTTATTAGCGAACTTCCTCTTACTGATTTTTTTCTCGGAGATTGTTCTATTTCATTTGAGGACGTTGTTGGCCGGATTGAGATATTATTATGTAGTTATTTTGCTACACTCACCTCTTGAGTGAGCTCGCAAATCCACCTGCCAGGTGACCTCTTTAGGCCTCTAACTGTAATTCAAATGAAACCATGTGAGATGTTTGGAGGGGAAATGTCTCCAGTGAAATTGCCAACAACTCGTAGATATCTCAGACATAACAAGAGCCCCCCACTCTGCTTTTTTGTGCAAGCCAAAAGGGTTGGGAACCACTGGTTTTTGAGCATAGCATATGTTTATTTTTTAAATCTCAACATCTAACATTTTAATCTGTGAAGTAGCTAAAGCTGTCAAATAAATTCAAGGGAGCAAAATGTATGATATTTCCTTCTGAATTGTAGAGGAATCAAAAACAGAAAGTGAAGTTAATAATCTAGTACCTGAATAAATGTAATTAGTGACTTTCCACCACTGGCTGTCCACTCTTCTGCCCCATTAGTGCCAGTGAAAGTTGGACTTATCAGAGTTTTATAATTTGGTTTATATAAGGGTCTTTATAGTAAATCACTTGTGTATATCAAGGTTTTGAACAGTTTCCATGGCTGCTCATACATACAGGGTGTAAAACATAAGTAGGAAAACTGGCAACTTAAAGCTGTAAAGCCGGATGGGTTTGCATGCCGGCAGCTCCTCCATTTGGAGACCATAAACTGGAAAACAAGTGCCACAAGGATGAACAGACTGTGTTTTCACTGACTGTTGGCTGTTCAACCAGCCAGTGTAGTCCTTTGGGAGGGCTTGTTATTGTGTCTGCTGGCCAGCAGGCTGCAGCATTGGGCTTCACAGCAGCACATTCAGAAGGACGCTATACAGTCATTAGAAGAGTGTGGGTAGAAATAAGACGGGGACCTCAGAAAAGCAGTAGTCTCTTAAACTGTTGTGAGTGTGCGTGCGTGCGTGTGCGTGTGTGTGCGTGCGTGTGTGTGTGTGCGTGTGTGTGCTCAGGTGTGTAATCTCTGGATGTCAGGGAGCATCTCCTCAGTCTCAGTCAGCCTGCCTCTTCACGGTGCAACAACTGGACACACGAATATTTGTATATTTTCCCCTTACACATCTAGTATTTTCTAACATTTCACATGTAATGTGAATATCGGGCTGAGGTTAACCTTAATATCATATCCTTATGTAGCCACCAAAGTAATTTCATTGTTTTTGGTCATCACAGGTGAAACAATTGAATTTTCCCGTGTGTGTTATCGTGCTCTAAAGGTTGATGGCATAAAGATACTGCGTCTTTGAGACTGACCATTTTAAATTGAATCCCTGCAGCAGACAGGGTTAAAAGGTAAAGATTACACAAGCAGTGTGATTACATTACTGTGTGTGTGCATGTGTGTGCGTGTGTGTGCGCATGTGTGCGTGTGTGCTTGCAGAGTAACGAATTCTGTTAAAAGAGCTCAGCCATGAGAACGGACATGAAATATTCAGCTGACAAGAGGAACTTTATCCAACACACACACACACACACACACACACACACACACACACACACACACACACACAGTGCAGCAGTAGAAGGTAACTCGGTAGTGCACCAATTCAAATCCCAGTCAAGCTTTATTCATCAACACATGACTTAGCGATCTGATGATCTGATGCCAAAGCAAATTTACATCAATCCCTCTTTTTTCCCTTTTTCCTTTTTTCTTTCTTTTCCTCTGTACATGTTTTTCAACATCCTTTTTTTCATTAATTTGTTGAAAAAGTAAAGTTAAAGATAATTTTCGTGTCTTGTCACAAAATAGAAAAACAGAAAAAAAACCTAACATCATGAAATATCTGTTTTTATCTCTCCATCTCAATCACTCTTTCTTTCTTTGTGTGTGTGTCCCTTCTGTGATGCTGGGAGCCCATGACATCAGCAGTGAGAGTGAATGACAGCAGCCTCAAGCCTGACTCCTTGTACACGCACACACACACACACACACACACACACACACAAACACACACAGTGTAAGAAGCTGTGTCCAAGAGGTGATGAAATATACACAGCTGTCTTCCTTCTTTCTTCCCCCCTTCTGTCTCCCTCAGTCCACCTGCACCACTATGCCATTTAATTGGTTCCAAGACACACACACTCACACTCACACACACACACACACACACACACACACACACACACACACACACACGCAAACACACACACACCGACACACACACACACACACAGCGTTTTGCTTCAACAGGTGTGATGTCAGCAGGAGCTCAGCATGGCGCCGCATGTTGCTATGGTGACCGGCGGGCGCCTAGCGACCAACAGTTGCTCACATGCTCTTATCATCTTTCCTTCATTTCTTTCTCCTCTTGTCTCCTCTCGTCTCCTCTCCTCTCCTCTCGTCTCCTCTCCTCTCGTCTCGTCTCGTCTCGTCTCGTCTCCTCTCCTCTCGTCTCCTCTCCTCTCGTCTCCTCTCGTCTCCTCTCCTCTCCTCTCCTCTCCTCTCCTCTCCTCTCCTCTCCTCTCCTCTCCTCTCCTCTCCTCTCCTCTCCTCTCCTCTGTTTTCATGTCCTCGTTTTAACCCTTCCCTTCACTTCTCAGCCTTTTCTCCCCCACTACTCACCTGTTCATTGGCAGTGTAAGCGCTGGATTGAAATGGCAGAGCAGAAAAGCACCTGATGGCTGCTGGCAGCTCAAGGTTGGGAATGAACACATTTGTCACGGGACACACATGTGCTCACTAATGAGCACAAACGCTCACTGACACATATGCACTCTTTAATATTCGTTAACCAATTACACCTTCCATGTTGCCATTTTGTGCACACCTCTGTGCTCTCATTTGTTGGAGTGTGTGAGCTTGTGAGTGCACGTGCCTGTGTGTGTGTTTCCAGGCTTCTACTTCCTTCTGACATGTTGTCGCAGCAGTTTAGAAAAGATTGGCAAAACACGTTTGGAATTTAAATTTATAATCACCTTTTATTGAACACTTAAAAACAACACTGCCAAATGAATATCCCAATACATTTCACCTCTCGAGTAAACAAGAATGATAAATAAAACACCAGCAATTAAGAAACCAGCAGAAAAAGGTAGAATTGATAATGAGAAGAATAATTTAAGAGGAGGATAAAAAGATTGACGGGTGACAACATTTTGTCTTCTTTCTTTTTAGCTGCCTTTTAAAGTCAGTCTCAGCTGTCAGGTGTTGTGTTTCAGGTGATGGCTGACAGTTAAAAGATTCACTCCTGTCCTTGCTGTCTGCCTCTTCATCAATAGTTATACTGGTCACACACACAGCACTGCTCTGCTTGTTTTATCTTTTTCCATAGACGGGAATAAACACGCAGATGGAGCCATGGTGTTGCCTGTATTTATAAGGACCAAGTGTGTGCTATGAATTTATAGCCAGGTTCTTCACAGGAATATAGCAATAATTACTTTTCAACTTATTTACACGTATTGAGGCACACACTGCTCAAGGCACAAACCAAACAACATTAAAGTGGCACAAATCTATATTTTTGTATTAACAATAAATGAAATAACTGTTTTGCTTATAGAGACAGCCCCACAGAGAGTTATCGCTCATCTCTGCAGTTGAAAGAAAGTTGTACTATTTATCTGGCAGCTAAAGACCAGACTAAAGATACATTTTCTGGACTATTGGACTTCTTGATGAAATTCTTCATGTGGCCAGAAATCCAAATCTAAATAAATGCTAATGTTGCACTGTTTCTATTGGGTTTGAGAGTATGCTATGTTTAGGGCTGCATCCAAAGATTATTGATATTATTAGTTCAACCTTGTGTGGTGGAGCACCACTTGTGGCTGGGGACTTTGTTGCATCTCTCTCTTCTTGCCATCTGGAGCTATCTAATAAGGGATACAATTCCTTTGCCCAGGTCAAATTGACCCAGCAAAGAATGATAAAAGGAGGAGCAAAATGGGGGGATGTTTGAGAGGCACAGAGCAAAGACACGGGGGACATCATCAGACTTTAAAAGCTTCAGCTGTGTGAAATGTTTGGTCTGATTAGCGGTAAATTAGCACAGCACTGTACAGATAGTGAGCATCTTTTCTTGTAAAAAGCCGTTGCACCGGGGATTAATGGTGTTGTCACAAGCTTTTTTACAACTAAGTACGGAGTTTACACACTATTAACGTAGCGGTTGCACCCACTGATTTAGTTCAAATGTAGGCATAAGTTACAACTTAAATCCTCTGTAAAATTGCGGTTGGTATAGAGCCTCATTATAGAAGATTGGATAGCTTGAGGAATTTGTTCTTGGTCTACAGTCAGACATGGCCAGAACCCAGAACATCAGTACAGCATTGTGAGGCTAGCAAAGCTGGTAAATTCTCTACTGCACTGGTAACTTGACATTAGGCGCAATGTTATAGTGCTGGCAAACAAATATATATATGGGTTAGATAACTTTCCACTTAACAACTACAACTTTTTTTTTTGTTGTTTTTTTTTTTTTTTTTTTTTTTACAGTTTACTAATGTAGGCTATTATGTGTTTCGTACAACTTCATCTGCCAAGTAATAGTATAGAGTATAATTATGAGCCTGTGTTGTAGTTGATAGTTTTACCTCTCTACTGTATATCACTATTGTTATTTTTCACTAGCTGTAGATGAAAGTTATTTACCAGTTATCACCAGATTATAATACTTTTTCATACTTTACATACCTGTTGTTGTCTGGTGATTGGCGTTATCTTTTTTTGCTGTTAGCGTCTCCACTGTTGATTTGAAAAGTGTTCAAAGACAATGGGGCACACAAACAATCCAATAATAAATGTAATTTTCTGCACCTATAGTTTGGTTAGTTTGGACTTCACGCCAGAGTAGTTGAGATAAACCGTACATCTCTGTGATGCACCCAAACATCCACACAGCTTTTGTGTCAAAGTAACCAGTTTTAACGTATCATTTAAAGATGAAGTGATCTATAAAAGTGGTGAATTCTTCTAATGGTTTGTTTCTTTCAACCATATGTCCCAAAGTAAATGAAACAGCAAATCTTCACATTCAAGCAGCTTCAATCAGTTAATGGAGACATATTACGCTCATTTTCAGCTTTATAATTATATTCCAAAAACACATCCGTTTTCTCATAGTGTCCAGTGCACAGCTCTGTCTGAAACCTTCCATTTTAGCTCCTGTCTCTTTAGGGCCTGAATACCCAATCTCCTCTGAATGGCCAGTTCACATACACTTGACCCAGCACTGTTTACAACAACAGAGCAGCTGTGCTAAATCTATTCATATATGCCAAACTAGCTGCAAGGCATTAATTATGCATATGTGTGACATGGTGACGCAGTGTGATGTAACAAAGTCACAGAATTAAAGGAAGGACTACTGACATGGCTTTTCAGGAGCAGTGTTTTCTGTGGGAGAGAGGAGCTTCTGTTGGTGCAGACTTTGGCCTTTTTCACTTTTAAGATCTTTTACATGCACAAGAAGCTATAGAACACTACGAAGGACAGGAAAAAATGAAAAATAGTGTCATAGGCCTCCTTTAATGGTTTGCATTTTTGCTTTATAAATGACTTTATAAATGATGATTATCAGGATTGACAATTTTCTGGCAATTGATAAAGTAAATGTTTGAACAGCATATACATGCATCATGCATTTTACACTGGCTTCATCATGTAGGCCTTTCACATGAACTACCCACGCACAACATTTATGCACCTACTGACATTATATATTGCCCAACGCAAAAATTCTCATTCCGTGTAATCTAGTGAACTCATGTTTTTTTTTTCTCATATTTTCTACTTATGGCCACTTGAAACACTTAAATTATAGCTGTGATCAAGGTAATGTACCAGAGCATGATTGGAGTATGGTTTATGACACACTTCAATTCAGCATGGACTGCATTTACCAAATCAGCAGTGAATGGGCAACATCAACCTGCCAAATGATTGAAGAACACACTCACCATTTACGTGCACTCACCAACACAAACACACATGCTTTTTGAAAATATGTATTTGAGCCACGTGAGTGTGTGATCTGCCGCGTGTGTGTGTGTGTAGGGCACCACGCTGACGCACTGTGGGGGTGTTCAGACGTCATTCACATTTAGCTGCCAGCCAAGTCCAGGAAGTAACACAACCAACACAAATATACACACTGCTGCTTGTGTGGTTTGGTTGATGGTGTGTGTGTCTGTGTGTGTGTATGAGAGAGAGAGAGGGAGAAAGAGTGAGGGAACTTTCACTTTAATATATCAAGTAACCAAGGAGACTTGGCCTGCTGATCAATATTTGATTCAGTGCCATTTGGGGCAGTGTGTGTGTGTGTGTGTGTGTGTGTGTGTGTGTGTGTGTGTGTGTCTTGGACTTCTGTTGTCCATTGCTTTTACTATAGAGGTTGTGGCGCATTGTCCAATGTGTGTGTCAGCAGAGAGAGTGGTCACCAGCCGCAGTGTTACCTTACATCGATTTTGTCATCTCGGGGACAGCAAGTTGAGCCAAGATGGCACCCATAACAACATTAGCTGGGACAATTAAGATGGTGACATCATATTTAATATCCATACACCTGTCCCAGGGTGCCAGTTGTTAAATTAGGGTTTGTGTGGTTATTCCAACGTGCAGCCAGTGCGGAAACACTGCCAAACACAGACAATCAGTTCCAGCAGTTGCGCTGTGTGAGACGGGCTTTAGACAGCTGAAAGATGAAGAAAAATTATTTTGAACTTATTTTAAGGTTAAAAAAGTTACATACTGTTGCTTTTAAGTATGCTAAAATATTATCAGCATATTTAGAAACTTGAGATTCCAAATTCTACAGAAATCCCCTGTTTTATGAAGTTTGAACAAAACACACATGAACTGTCATGATAATGAAAACAATGTGAACCATGATGAAGGGTAATGTACGTAGTCCCAACCTCTCTACACTTGTAATTTAGGTAGTTGGGAGCAGTCTCTCACGTTGCCTCTACAAGTTCAAATTACTGAACTTGTTCAGTTAACTGAAGTCAGACGGCTTTAAATTCTCAAAACTCATAACATGACTTCAAATGAATCATTCAACCCGAGTTCAATTTACTTTTAAAGGCAGCAGGGTAAGTAATGGTTTTAATCTCATATCAATGGATTAAAGTGGGTGGGGCCTAGCTGGAAAAAGATTATGTCACCTACTTCCATGCACCAATCAGGATTTAACAACATTTAAATCAGAGTCTGATGACAGCTGTGTGGTTGTTTAAACTCTTATAATGAATAATAAATGAATACATTTTTTAACTTAAATTTTAATTATCGCTTATTTAGTAATGGACATGTAAGGTTATACACAAATTGAGTTTTGAAGCCAGGTTTTAAAGGCTTTTAAGTCACCTCACATAGAATATTAACCTCAAATCGTATACATGTATTCTCACATTTATGTTTGAAAGTAACATGTCATCATGTTACATGTGCTACTTATGAACTGTATTTTTAAGACATTGTGCGTACTGACACAGGTCAGCAAAGCATAACTCAACACAAACAGACAGGGGATCATGCTGAAAATCGTAGAAAAAAATTTGTTTTTATAACTTTGTCAATTTTGTTTTAATTTGCTTAAAAAAAGAGAGCAAAATTATGCAGCAATAAGTCCCAGTTAGAAAACTTAGCTAAATGGCACACTGATAGGTGGAGTGTCTCTTTTTCTGCACAGAGAGGGTGTAGTTTGACTCAAGGATACATTATTCCAGGTACATTATTCAGTTTCCATGATGACAGTTTCACGTCACCTCTTCTCTGGACACACACTTGTCTTCTCTCGCCAGGCAGGAGAGAACTGGCAGGCTGACTTTTCCAGCAGTGATACTGTCACTGAGGGACTCACAGGGTTGCCAAAGTCATCAAGTTTCTAAATCTGCAGGGAGCACTTTTAAAGAGTAATGTTGCACCTAGATTGAGTTTCTCTTCACCTAATGGGGAGTAGACGGTAAAGGTTGAAGAACAGAGGAGAACAGGGGGAATTCAAGAGGAATTGGGTGGGTCATTCTTCCAGCAGTATAAAACTGGTAAAGACAGGGAAGGAACTAAAATACAGTTACCATTAAAGTCTACGTCCTATACTAATTAAATGGTAAGTAGCAATTAAATAATGCAAATCTATTATAATAGCCTATTTTTTAACGAAAAAGATCATTGGTTCGTTCCTCTGAAACAAACCCTCATTTACAATAGTTTTGTAATGGTCACCATAAAAGTGAGAACAGTGCAGTTTGATCCCTAGACGGTGCACACTGTGTCAGTGCGTCGATGCAGTAAGAGCAGGGTTTAGGGTTATTTCCTAATTAACTGCAGTTTCCGGTGAATTCATCCAGAGGTACTAATACATATGTATTAATCAATAAGCTATATGAGTTCTAGACAGATCATGCAGGTTAAAGTTATATTAATGCCATTGTTGAGTTTTATGTGTTTGGATTGTGGCATCAGCATGTGGACTTTATAGCCGGCTCCTTTCATTTTAAAATCGATGGTAATTAAACACTGAAGGCTGTGGTGAAGTCAGCATCCTACTTTCCTGGTTAATTTGCAGCTTTTTTATAATACTGTATTTTGATCTTTCTTGATTTTTTTTTTTTTTTTTTTTCTGCTTTCTGGTTTCAAGTTCCTGCTGTTTTATCTTCTTTCGATCCCTCCTTCCCTTCCCCTCCTCCTCCTCCCTTCCTTCCATCTACTGTATACATATTCTAATATGTCCTCCTTTACTTTCCTTTCCCCTCCATATTTCCTCCTTTTATTTCATCCTCTGATCCTGTACTTCTTCTCTTCCTTATCATCCATCTCCTCCATGTTTCGATCTTTTCATCCACTTTCTTCTCATTTTCCTCCAGCTCTCATCTTCTTTCTCTAAATGTCTTACTCCTAACTCTTCTCTTATTCTTCTTTCCCTTTTACTCTCCTTCCTCCCCCGCTGCAGTCTTCTCTTCCTTTTCCTCTCCTTCCCTTCTTACCACTCAGCTCTCTTCACTTTCCTCTCCGTCTGCAATCCATCACCTCCTCCACCCCCTCTTTTCCACTGGGTATAATCTGGTGTGTGTGTGTTGGTGTATCCCTCTCTCTCTCTCTCTCTCTCCCTCCCTCTTCATCCATCTGAGCCCCATGTTCTGAGTTATTACTCTCTAATCATCAGTGAGCCCGGGGCCAGTCCACAGGAGTTGCACACGGATATTTTCCATACTTTGCAGGTGTGTACTCAAACTTGGATGCGAGTCAAAAAACTTTTTTATCTTCTCATCATCCTCTTGAAAAACGGGGTCTCCACATTTTGATGATCCTATGAGTTTTTGACTATATTAGTGTGTTTAATATGCAGGTATATTAGTTTGTCCTTAGTGGACTTGTATCATCCAGTTTCGTTTGTCACCTGATATGATGGATGTGATACTGTTTGACTGATGACATTTAATATACTGATCAATAGTGCACTGGCAGGCTGTTGAAAGACCTCAGCCTGAGATGACTTCCATTTGAATTTTGATTAGGTTACAAATCATCATGACATGTTTCAGGGGCTATGCCTACTGTTTTTTCATATAAAACACATTTATATTGACATTCTTAACTTGGAAGGAAGTGCAAACATATTTTAGCATAAAACCATATAACTTGACCTTTAGTTACTGTTGCTACAACCATCACCCGCTTTTTATCAGCCCCATTGAGTTGGGTGAAAACTCAATCTGCACTTGGCTCGTTTTAAAAAAGAAACTCTGAAAAAGGGTCTTAAATGTTAATTTAAAGGCAACATACAAGTTATTGGGCTATCTTCTTATACTGTCCAGTACTTCAGCACCGTATTCCCCCTCTGTCTGAGATGCTCTGTCTTAGCTTCTGTCTCTTTAAGGCCCCTCCCGAATACCCAGTCTGCTCTGATTGGTCAGCTCACACACCTGACCCAGCATTGCTATCAACAATCGAGCAGCTGTGCTTGATCAATTCTTACATACCAAACTAGCCATGAAGCATAAATTATGCAAATGTGTGGCAAGTGTGATGTCACCCTGCTCCTGTCACTTCAGGAGCAGGGTTTTCTGTGGGAGTGAGGAGCTTCTTTTACATGCACAAGAGCCTATATAAAACAATGAAGGAGAGGAAAAAAAAAAAGCATAATAAGTCTATTTTAGTGTGTCTTAATGTGTCCTGTTTTGAATGTGATATGTTGTCTATTTAATGTTCCTTCTTTGCACATCCAAGCAAGACCAATTTCTGCCTTTTTGCACGGAAAAGATAGATAAAGTATGTTCTATTCTAATGTTTCTGTTTTATATACTGAATATTGTTGTTATCAGAGCCTCATGCACACTGTTTCAACTTGTGAATTCCAAGGCTTGACAGGCATGCTGTGTCTAGCTGCGGTTGCTGAGCTGCGATTGGACAATCACTGTGCTGGGGCACGGTTTAGTAGATGCTTTATTTAAGAAAATAAATCGTTAAATTAATCATTAATTACCTACACATATTTTATAAACTGCACATCTTGTAGTTTTTCTTCTACATTTCTGAGATTTTCACCCTCTTTCCACCCTCTTCTTCTCATCACGACTCTTCCAACACTTCCAATCCTTCTCTGTCGGAGGGTTTGCGCTCTCCCATCGCTCTTTCGTCCCCCTCTCTCCTCTGCTGCTCATTCATTTGTCGTGCTGCTGAGTTTGCACAGGGCTGATATCAATCACAAACTAATAATGTTGTATAGAAAAATGGATAAAGACAGAGATTATTCTTTTCCTTTTCACAGTGAAGGAAAGGAAACCTGTTTAAAATGAAGGATGGATTGTCCATGAAATGAATACACACACACACACACACACACACACACACAAACACACACAAACGGGGGAGGACACTGTTAGTGTTTAACTATTATCATGTGGTCTATTTGTCCTCCAGGGTCAGGGTACCCGTATGTTCTGGAAGCCCCGGCCCACGACTTTATCTCTGGTAAACAAGCAAAAAAACGTCTATCATTCCCAGTCTGCCCCTTCAACTACCAACTAAAGTCAATCCTCGCACTTAACTCTGCTACCGCTAATACTGCTGCTTCACTGGTCCATCATTAATCTTTAATAAGTGGCCAATAAGTGTTGCTCCAACTTTATTAGGCACTTGAGAACGACATATTAATGCTGCCATCAATTAAAAAAAATCCCATGGTTGGTGTCCGCAGATTCCAACCATGAGTGTGTGTGTCTGAGGGCAAAGCAGGAGGAAAAATAAAAGCACAAGCCGAGGTCTGATGATCCTGCAGTTTGCCAAGTGGCACCCGCAAACACACACACGCCCACACATACTGTGCACACACACACACAAACACACTCACCTTGTGGCTCCATATTAATCAACAGCCAACATGAGAAATATCTCTAAAAAATATGTGTGCATATTATTCCCATTCCGTTGTGTGTCTGCGCGCCAAAAAAGACTAACTCTCCCAGCCCGGCCTTATTAAAGCTAGCCTCGAGCTCTAATGGAAAGTAATAAAGAGCTGTGAACGTCTTAGTTTAGGTGTGTGTTTAGTGTATGTGCGTGTGTGTGTGTATATGTGTGTGTGTGTGAGCGTGTGTGTGTGTGATAGAGGAGATGAATGGGTCTGATTAGTCGGTGCAAGCTGCAGACAAGCATGGTGATCAATGTCTCCCCTCTCCCTGCTGCACGAGAACAGACTAATGTGCCATGGCCACACACACACACACACACACACACACACACACACACACACACACACACACACACTGTATGTAACCTTTTTTTTATCAACTGTGTAAGGTGTGTATTTCTTTTGTTCAGTGAGCATTTCCCAGCAACTTCTAATACTTTTTGTTTCCCCCAAGATTGATGGCCTGTATGCCTCATTTCTCCGCCTCCATATGCATGAATGCAGACATACGCATTCTGCATGTAACCTTATATGTACACTATATGTATGTATATACTGTATGTATGTGTGTGATACTGTCAGTTTAAAGAATAGCCAATGTATGTGCAATGGAAATGCTCTGAAAGTGGTTACGCCAGGATATAAAAGTGGAAATCAGTGCACTTGTGTGTCTGCAGAGGACTGCAGAACGGAAGTGCTGACGCTGCAACAGCAGAGATGGGTGGTTGGAGAGGTGGGTGAGGGGGGGTGGGTGGGTGGACGAAATAGAGAGAGAGAGTGAGAGAAAGAGAAATGAAAGGATGCAGAGCAGAAATGGAAGTATGATTTAAAGGCGATGGAGGTGGAAATCTTCACGTGGGAGTGGAGCAGGAGGAGAGAGAAGTAAAGGGAGAGGAGAGAGAGAAAGAAATAAAAGAAAGAGATAAAGGGGGAGTTGATGGCAAAGGTCTGGGGACTGGATGGATAAAATCAATTGAGATGGAATGAGAGAGAAAGAGAGAAGCAGTGCAGAGAGCCAGCAGCAGGTCCCTTGGCTTTTGGCTCACCAGGCTTTCATCCAGGAAATGAAACGACTTACCTCTCCCCTGTGTGATAGCGCTAAACACACACACACACACACACACACACACACACACACACACACACACACACACACACACACACACACACACACACACACACATAAATGTACAAGCACTCGCACACAAACGAAGGGAGGGATACGCATTTGCCCCAATGTATTCAAACCATGTGCATACAGACTTACTCACCCACACTTACGTTGATGGACTGTTATTGTCATCATCAGGGCCACCATCTGCCTTGACTCTGCATGTCCGCGTCTCCATTGTGTGTGTGTGTGTGTGTGTGTGTGTGTGTGTGTGTGTTGCCACTGGAGAAATCATGCCGCTGCTTTCTCAGTCACATCATCCCAGCCTCAGTGTTGATGCAGAACTAATTTTGTTCATCATCATTGCCCTCATCACGTGTCAAGTGTTTGAGTGTTGCTCAATTGAGAATCATAAAACTGAAGAATCTTTCAAACCTCTCAGTAAACACGTGTCTTAGCCCATAGAAGCTTATTTCAAATACAGTCTCACATTAAATTTGATAAAAATCTTACATTTTATTTAACATTCTAATTCATTTTTATTGGAACGAAATGGCCCGGATGATATCACGCATATATTTTATTTGCATATACATGTCAATGGTAAATGGGCGTTCACACACACTTTCATACACTGAATGCAAAGTGCTGACCTGCATGCCGAGCTGAGATTTGGTAATGTTTTATTTCAACCAATTACCATTTTATCCCTCTTACCTTACAAAAATACTGTGTGTGTGTGTGTGTGTGTGTGTGTGTGTGTGTGTGTGTGTGTGTGTGTGTGTGTGTGTGTGTGTGTGTGTGTGAAAGATGAAAAGGTGTATTGATTAAAAAGTTAATTGTCAGAAAAAGTTCAGTGCTCAGACTCTGAGTTAAAAAGTGAGATACAGTGGTGAGACTGCTCTAGGCAATTAAGCAGGAACAGAATAAGTCTGTTACATTCTGATATGTTATAAGGCCCGTAGCTTTCACTAGCCAGTATGCAGTGGTGTTTCATGCAGGCAGAAGCAGAGGTAGGATCAATTAACGCTTGTGGTCCACATTGTGATGCAAGTATCTAATTCAATGGATGTTGTATCAGGACAAAGTACTCTGTGGCTTTCATAGGATATTGAAAGTCTTTGTGTTACAAGGAGGATATTTCTTACACTGAAGGCAGCGATCTGTGACATCCTCTGTATGCGGTAAAGTCCATTAACTATACATGATTTAAATATACACTATTCTCGTTCCAGGTTGCCTTACAAGTCTTTTTCCGATAAGTTAAACCTGATGTGCCTGATGAAAGAGCATTACAGTAGTTTTCACAGCAGTGGTCATGAGACACAGAAGCTTCCCACATAAGCTGAACTTCATGAGCAGAATCTAAAGTAAAATATGCTACAAAAAAAGGTGAAAATAAGAGATTAAAAAGTGACGGACTTGAGCCATAAACGTTGAGCAGATTAACATCCCTTCTCCTCAAAAGCTCTGTGCAAAAAAGAGACCTCATTTGGTTCTTGGAAAAATCATTGCTTTATATATACAAGTCCACTTGATGATATTTGACGCATTTCTCCTTCTTCCCTGCACTGACTTAAATGCAGCATCAAATTCCACTTGAGTGTGTGGGTTTTAGTGTTACTCCCTTAAGAAAAGTTAAACATACATCTCATACTCTCCAGAAGCAATTTAAGGATGCTCAGGCTGTTTTCGCATAATAACGTTGGTGATTGTGCTGGCCTGTTTGTGTGTGTGGATGTGTGCCTGTGTGTTTACA
Organism: Pagrus major; assembly: GCF_040436345.1. Classification (NCBI taxonomy): domain Eukaryota; kingdom Metazoa; phylum Chordata; class Actinopteri; order Spariformes; family Sparidae; genus Pagrus; species Pagrus major. The sequence goes on along the minus strand of NC_133216.1, from coordinate 28,523,381 downwards.
CCATTACACCTCATTAAGCAGACATTGTACTGCTGCCATAAGACGGGTGTCGCAAACCGCCGTTGCTCGACGAGCGAACGCGGTGATTGAGTACGAGTCGAGGCGCTTTGCCTGCTCGCCCGGGACCGTCGCCGCTACAGCACATTTACATAAACATCACTGCCTTTTACATCTCATTAGCATAGAGAACACATCAACAAGAAGGAAGGAATGGAGGAGGGATAGATGGATGGATTAATGAATGGAAGAATGGGGAGACAGGAGGGGAGAGCAAGAAGAGAAGCTACAGTTATAGTGCACTGAGGGAATGACGATAGCCGTATTAAGTACCAGAGGAGACATTTACAGATGCGTTGTTGGTTTTATTAGTCCAACAATGTTTCTTTTTTGTCTTTAGAGGCCAATTTGTCTTGTTAGTTGTTGCCTTTTTGTTCTTGTACTTAAATCCATTCTCTCCTGTGCCGCGTTTGTCTGTTCTCTTTATCTGCAACTGCACAAGCTGCTCAGTTCAAAATTCAGTTCAACTAATTTGGAATCGCAGTGATCAGTTCATTCACAGGGCTTTCGTGTTTGTATCAACTTTAGTCAACTTAGATAAGCACATTTTTTCATTGACCTTAAAAAACCATCTTGAAAGTGCTGATCCTTGAGTCAGTTGAGAGCCAGCATCCTGGCATTCATGTGGGACTCCAATCCACAGTTGAAGAGTAAGTATACCCCCACAGGACTCAAAGGATCTGCCACCAACGCTTGGGTGCCAGAAACCAAAGGACTCACCCAGAGGTCCTGTGTCCATGCTTCGACATGTCAGAGGGAAGTTCATGAGGCCTCCATGGGTCGGATTTGTTTCCGGCACTTCCTTCGGATGCTCGATCCAATTGGGCTCCGGGGAATTCGGAGGACAGATTGTCACCTTGAGCTCTTTCATGTTCCTCAAGCCATTCCTGGACATCTTTTGTGGTGTCGCAAGGCACGTTGTGCTGATCCACATGAATGCCAGGTTTCCCAGCAGAACTTTCTATTGTAACAGCATGATCACATTACCTGTTAGTCCGTGTAATGTTGTGGCTGATCGGTGTATATAAACCTGGGCTGTCAAAGTTTAAACTTCTCCTCAAAAGAAGCACAGTTTGCAGACAGGAAACTTAATAGAAATACATCTCATGAATAAATTGTGTTAACTTTTCATCCAGTGACCAAGCTTGCTAGCTTTGTAAGCTATTCTGGCAGTTAAGTGCCAGTATGTTATACACTAGCTAGAGTAGCTAGCTGTGCCACTTTTTGGTCTGAAGGGAACCAATTTATCACTTCCACAGTCAGTTCATCTGAAGTATGATGGAAGCTGTGATCTGACCACACCTTTTAATTCTCTTGTTATCTCTCTCCTTTAGCTCACTATTCATGCAAGTGAAGAACCAACCCAATGAGAAAAATGCAGTTAAAGCCCTACTGAATGTTATCTACCACATATGAATGTCTTCTAAGTCTTTAGACAATGCATACAGCATTTTGAGTTTTAGTCAACATCAACTTAATTGCAACTATAAACTTCCACTTTGCAAAACGACAGAGTGAACTTCATCCAGTGCAGATTATTATGGCTGTGAAAAGCACTACTTGTGTGTGTAGTGTCAGAAAGCGAATCCCAAAGTAGGTATTAAAAAAAGTAATAAGTAATATAGGTTTTAATATATTGACACTACACACTAGAGTTGTTCCGATTCCGATACCAGTATCGGAAATGCCTCCAATACTGCCGAAAATGCTGGCATCAGTATTGGCGAGTACTGGAGTCCAGGCACCGATCTGATACCACGTAATTTATTAGAAATAGGAATCTATTTACCAGTTAGCTCCATTAGCTCCGAGATTCCACTGGATACGAGGTCGTCCTCGGGCAATCCCCACCAGCTGTGTTTTGAGTCCACCACAGCGCAGCTCCGCCGAACAGCTGGAGTTAGGAAACCGAGGAATTCCCGCGATAATTACATAATCATGCACGACCGCAGTTATATGTATGTGTTAGAAACACAACAACACAAAGTGTTCCCAACTGAAGGATTAGAAGAAGAGCGTGTATTTGTCTCTTATTTGAGGTTTTTGTGCTTGTATCAACACGAAGTGTTAATTTTGAAAATTAACCGGATGTCATGTTGTTGTTTCGTGTCTGCTCTGTACTTAATTCAGCTGAATCGCAGCATTGTGCTGTGGCATCCACCAGAAATAGAAGTCCTGCGTATCTGCTCCGCTTCTTCGCCCCGCTCTTAAAACAGTTGCGCTGTGCTGCCATCGGCAGCTGCTGTTTTAGAGGTGTGAAGAAGAATTGATCACCTGAAACCTGTAGACAAGGAGCTAATTGTGGCTGCACTTTAATTTCTTTTGAAATAATTAATCCTAGATTTATTTAGTTAAGTTGCACTACTATTTTATACTGTTCTATTTAAAAATAAATTTAAAAATAAATGGCTTTCATTTGCTGTATTCATTCATGTTTTACAAAGGGTTTAACCTGAGCCAGGCCTTACCACAATGATAATCATATCACAGTCATGCAGGCGTAGTATGATATAAATTTTTTTTATAACACACTGGTATCGGTATCGGTACTCGGTATCGGCCGATACCCACAGCATAAGTATTGGAATCGGTATCGGGAGTGAAAAAATGGTATCGGAACATCTCTACTACACACCAGCTGTCAAAATCATCCATCAGCCATCAACCTTTTAAAAACCTTTCACTTATCCCCTGGTTTTGTACAGACAGTACGTGCCATGCCACACAGACTATCTCGGCCCTCCCTCTGTTGTTTAAAATTGCCATTTAAAAAGCAGAAGAAAGAGCTGAATGGTCAGATTTGCCTATCTATATGAATTCTACACTAATTAACACGGTGGTTTCAAACACAGCCAGGCATTTCTAATTGAATCTCTCCCTAACGCATGAAGCCACATAATGAATGTAGGAGCACATACACACTAAATGGGGAAAGGCCTCATTGGCATGACTGTGCAAAATTGAGGCATTAATGGTAGGCTCTTTTACCCTTTACACCCATATATAGCTGTCACCTTGCATAACAAATAAAGAGGTGATTTGAATAATTGGGTTTTATGTGAGAGCGGCAGCAGAGAATCTGCACCGGTAGTGAATTTCTTATAAGGTGTGTGTGTGTGTGTGTGTGTGTGTGTGTGTGTGTGTGCGTGCGTGCGTGCATGTGTTCACTGCCTCCCTCCCATCTTAATTTCCAGCATAATATTACTGATATGTGGGTTTTCTGATTCTGTTCTTTTATTTAAAAATTTCCCATTTCTCAGCTCCACCTCTGAGATGATTGATATGGTGCAGTTTGACTCATTACCAGAGGCCATTTCCCTGCTGTGACATGTCAAAATGTCTTCCATGAAAAAGGTCTATTCTTACTACAAATTAGAGCAAGTTTGTTGGAATATAATTTTCTAAGGAGCCCAGCACGTGTCGGGAGTAGAATTGTATTAACATCCGGCAATCAAACTAGCAGGGGTGTCAGGATTCTCAAAATTCAAAGTCATTTACATTTGTTTTAAATTCTTCTTTAAAAAGACAGGCTACACCCCATTAAGTGTGACATATGAAATGTGAAACAAAACGTGTTTCATTCAGTGCGATATAACTGACATTTTCAAAAAAAATAATTTATTAAGAATGGAATAACTTATTTCACCAATCAATTCGTAAGTTGAAAAAACTGTTAAGAAAAAGAAGAGTCACTAGAGGGCAGAGGTTGACTGTAACAGACTGACCTGTGTTTACTACGCCTTTCTGTATGTGAGGTAGTTTGTCCTCTTGGAGTTGCTGTAACAACTAAATTGAATGCCTGATGATGCAACACTACACTTTAACTGTATTCATTGAAGTGGCTACACCAAACGTGAGAGCAGCGCGTAATTGTTGCTTAATTGGAGCACGGAGATCCACTGTACAAGCTTTGAAACAGACCAATCTTATTTATATTTTTTACAGGAGGTGTGTGCTGCCTTTTTATGCAGAAATGGGTCATGAAGTGTCTATCCTTTTGTATAATTAAACTACCAGCGTAAATGACTATAGCTTGATCTTGATCACCCATTTGGATATTGATATTGATTTTGTTGGTAGAACTTGAAAGCTCATTTTGACCAATTTATGAATTAAAATCGAAATTGTGACAGCTCAACCAATACAGTACAAATGTGATCCATTGGACATTTTAGCAATAATGGTCAGCTTTGGCTGCTATCAATAAGCACATTCGATAAACCACCATGAAGCCTAGCCCCAGTAGTCATGTATTGCCATTATATTTTGGTCAAAGAGTAAAGCAATCAGTTTTCAAAGAAATAAACCAACAAATATATTAATAAAAAATAACCAGAGCAAGAGGGCAGCGTACTCTGCATGACATGTTTTAGGAACTTTTTGAGGAAAACCTACCAGAAAGGCCAAGCAGGAGTTCATCCTACACAGCAGCTCAGGGTTTCTAATATATTGTATTGCTTTTACATTTACATTTAATAATGTTAATTTGTTTCACAAAAATGTTTTTTTGTCAGATTAAGTACTGAAAAACAACTTACTGAGTAGACAGCTGTATAGCAGTCTAAAAGGGCCTTTAAAGCTATTTTTTTTAAATCATCTTTTTCATGGGAAAGCAGGTTATATGAAAGGTTGTTATATACATTTGTATGTATGGTTGACTTTGTGCTCATTCACACTAATAAAGGGCTAAATGACTCTTTTATAAGGAGAATTTCTTTGTTTCCTTGACAAGAAGGGGAGAATAAAAAACAACAAAAACAAAACAATCGTTATCAGCTATCAATCCCTCCAGAATTGGTGCATCCCTAGTTCTGTAGGAATTTCCAGAATCCTCGTAGATTCCTTGAACTGCCTGGATGAAAAAACATATTTCTGCTTCACGATAAAAAATATATTTAATGTCTCTCGCAAGTAGCCCAACTTAAACTCTAATCTTATTGTTCTTGCCCCTTTTAAATATTTATCAGCATTAAATATCAAATTTGAGTCCAAAAATAGTCTTTAAACTTGTTTTCGCTGAACCAAAATAAACACAACCACACATGTGCACACACTCACACAGTTTCTTAACGCCTGGCCAAGGCAATAGATGTGCTGTGTATCCAAGGCAACCTAAATTAGTCTCAGCAGGTGTGTGGGCATTATGTCTCTTGCTGAGGAGAGAGTGAGCATGCGGGCGACCAAGAATGAGAAGAACGGAGAGAGCGAGGAGAGAGAGGTGAGAGTGCAAAGAAAGAAGCAAGTGTGTAAAGGAGGAGTGGAGGGCAGCAGATAAGGCCTGTGAGGGAGAGGAGAAGATGAGAGGTAAAGTCAGAGGTTGAATGTGATTAGCAGGAAGCGGCAGAAGAAGAAGGAGGAGAGAGGGAGCGAGGGGTGATTGGATCAGAGAGAGGAGGGATGAAAGGGGGAGAGTGGTGCAGAGGGTGAGTCAGAAGGCAATGAGAGTGATTGGGAACTAGCATGCTGCTTATTGCATGCCACGAAGAATAAAGTCAGCAACCAGTCTGCAGTGTGTGTGTGTGTGTGTGTGTGTGTGTGTGTGTGTGTGTGTGTATGCACTGCAGAAAAAGCTATTAAGCAATAACAGCGCAGACAGAGCTAACTAAATTACATCTCCAAAAAGACAAGATTACACTTGCTGCTAGACACACTGTGCACACACACACACACACACACACACACACACAGACCATGTTTAGCAGTACAAAAAAAGGTCTGCACACATGCATGCTCTCGGACACAAACACACACAATAACACTCATTTACATTGACTAGTGTCTGGATGACAGAAGGGGTCCAAGAACACAGACGGGCCGTGGGTGAGATGACGCACAAGCGCGCACACAAACACACACACACACACACACACACACACACACACACACACACACACACACACACACAAAGAAATCTAAATATACACATGTACAAATTCTGTTTCTCAGAATTGTCACATAACTGTCTGTGGAGCTATAGAAAGCAAAGGCGAATCAATGATGTTGTGCTCATGGATGTGTCTGTCTTTGCCAGCATGCGTGTTAGACCTCTCCTGAAGGTGTTGATTGGAGAATGTGTGCACGTATGTGTGTAGGCATGGAAGTGTGTGTATCTGCATTATTCTTTCTAACCCTGCAGCAGTTGTCAGTCACCTCCTGCCCTCCCTCTGTCACTCAACCAGAGGTGTCAGTCTTGTCCTGACTTTGAAAATGTTTTTGTTTTTATGTTTTAGGGATGATTTTGGTTCCAAAATGTTTTTTAAGGGTTTCTAAAGGAGATATATTATGCTTATTTTCAGGTTCATAAATTTGTTTTGGTTTACTCCCAGAATAGGTGTACATGCTTTAGTACTTAAAAACACATCAGTTTCCTCATGTGCTGCAGCACTGTAATTCCCCCTCTGTCAGAAACGCTCTGTTTTAGCTCCCATCTCTGTAAGCCCCTGCCTCCTGAATACTCAGTCTGCTCTGATTGGTCAGCTCACAAACGCCTGACCTAGTACCGCTAACAACAACAGAGCAGCTGTGCTGAATTAATTCTTAGGTCCCAAACTAGCCGCTAAGCATAAATTATAAAAATGTGTGACATGGTAACATAGTGTGATGTCACAAAGTCACAGAATTAAAAGAAGGACTACTGACGACACATTTCAGGCACTTCAGAAGCAGCGTTTTTTAAGGTAAGATATCAGAGAGGAGCTTTTGTTGGTGAAGAAATAGACCTTTCTAACTTTCAAGACCTTTTACATGCACAAGAACCTACGTATATAACACACTGAAGGAAAGATACTTTGTGTGACCATTAAACAGACCACAACTAAAAGGAAACAAACACATTGTTTATACAGCAAGAAGTTTTAACACTACAAGGAACTTGTTATAGTTAGTTATAAATAGTCTCTACGCAATACTGAATGCTCTACATGGCCGACATAAGCAAACAAGACAAAGAAGTTCGGTTATGTATTTATAGTTATTATAGTTATTCTCAATGCCGGTTGGATTCTGACTGATCCAGGATCCAAGTCTTTTTTTTATGGAGGAGTGCTGAGGATGCATTGAGGGATCTCACAGCCTGAGGAAAGAAGCTGCTTTGTAGTCTGGTGGTATGGCACCAAAACAAAGTTTACTTTGTTTCACCACGTCATCTTTTGTCTAGAACGGCTGCCAGAGTGGACAAAAAGTGAAAGTTCCTTGTAGTAGCTTTAACATTAAAGGAGACCTGTAATGTTTTTTTATTTTTTTCCTTTCCTTCAGTGTGTTATATAGGTCCTTGTGTATGTAAAAGGTCTTGAAAGTTAAAAAATCCCAAAGTCTGCACCAACAGGAGCTCCTCTCTTCCACAGAAAACACTGCTCCTGGAGTGCCTGAAATGCCTCGTCAGGAGTCCCATCTTTAACTCCATAACTTGGTGACATCACACTGCATCAACATGTAAAACATTTGCATAATTTATCCCTAGCGGCTAGTTTGGCACGTAAGAACTAATTTAGCACAGCTGCTCTGCTGCTGTTAGTGGTGCTGGCTCAGGTGCTTCAGCACTGAACAGAATGAGAAATCCGATATGTTTTTTTTAAGCATCATAGCATGTAAACCTTTTCTAGTTGTAACCCAAGATAAAATTATGAACCTGAAAAATGAGCATAATATGTCTCGTTTTAGTCACATGAACTGACAGGTAACTCATTAATTTTAATGAGGAACTGCCACATACAGTAAGGCACAAGCAAAACACAAAATCTAAGCACTAATATGCTTACGCTCATTCGTGTCACCATAGTTACCATTTGGTTGTATGTTGTTATATATATCGCTCATATATAATAGATTGCACCTATAATCAGCAAATTGAATTAATAATAGTTAATTATTTTAATTATTGCTATAATCATATCTAATGTCACAAGATTTTGCGTTTGGTATGCTCTGTTTTCACACCCCCACCATTCTGAGTTTAATTAACAGCACATCTGTCTAAATGAACCTAACCAGAATGGTCCAGTTATCGTCACCGCAAAGGTGCAGTGTCGATCCTACAGCGGCTATTGTCAAGGTGTTGTTTTCATAGAGATAAGATGCACTTGCAGCGTTTTTTCTCTCAGCGCACAAACCAGCCCCCAAAAAACACTATGTGGACATGGCCCTAAAGCAACAAGATTCCTAAAAAGCATCTAGGATAGCAGGTATAAACATAATCATGTTGTTCTGCCTAAAGAAAAAACTTGGGATGTTTAAAAAAAAGAGTGGAGGGGTATTCTTGAGTACTGGAAATAAATATTATCGAGAAAGGTGTTACATAAACATTGGTTCTGTATGCTGGAGATTAGAGGAGAAACGGGGAGCAAGAAACAAAAAGAGTGCATGTGTGTGTTGTGAGTGTCATTAGTGTGAGGGGCACCCCACTGATTTCCCTGCAGAGGAGAGATGGGAAACGAGGACAGGCCTGGAAGAGGGGAGGAGAGGAAAGAAATCTGGTGTGAACAAGAGGCTTTATAAATTATGGTGTGTGTGCGTGCACATCTTAATGAGTCACCATCAAACTCATGTTTTGTTCCAGTGATTAGTCACAATTAGTAACTGTGTATGCATGTCTCGCACAGTGTTATACAATATATTAGCCGAGAGCTTGCTGTTACTTGCAGGTGAGTATAGCAGATCTGATTGTGCTTCATGCACTGTTTGTTCGTATGTGTATATGTGTGTGTGTGTGTGTGTATGTTTTGTGTTTTGCTTTGTAGTGCTTCCATTCGCTTTGACTTTTGTGCTGTGCATTTGATATACGGCGATCGCTGTAGTCCGTTTTGTCCACTGCCTCTTGCCCCACTACATCATAGGTAATATATTCTTAACACAAGGTGACAGCAGTCTGTCAGTGTCTGTCATAACGAAAGTGTGTTGTCATCACCTCTGGACATACAGTAGTTGGTCATAGCTGGTCCTGAGTCATATAACAGTCTTCATCTAAGGTAGCTGCTTTCCATCCTGGCTTTCATCAAAACTAGAGATTTTGTTCATGCTACAACAATATGAACATCTTCTCAAGTTTTTGTTAATGTAAGCTAATATTTTGATAAATAGCAAAGGAAAGGAATTTTTCTTAAACGGGCAAGTTGTAAGATATGGCTAGAGTTTCAGTTTAACACAAGAGCCTTGTGTTAAACCCTTACAGCCCTTAAAATGTCAATGAAGAATGCAAATATAGCATCATACGTCCTTAGTAACAGTGTTCCAATTACTCTGAATAAGCCACATCTTACATTCTATTGAAGATATGATTTAATAAATGTAATAAATATTGATGAAAACCATTGACTGTGTGACACCTAGTCAAATAAAACAACAAAAACATGTTGCATTGATACATATAACTAGAGGTAAGTGAAGAATATGTTTTTTCGTCATCTTTGTTGTAGGATTTTAGTCAATTAACCTTTTAACTAAAGTTATGAAACCATAATCTTCAAAGCTTACAGGTCTCATTATTTGCTACAATTTCTTTGAAAGGAACTTTAAATGCATAGTACCTTTCTGAGAAACAACAGTAGACTGTGGTACAAATTAAAGGCCCAATGTTAATTGGTACACTTTCAATTAATTGTCACTATTACCTGGTCTTTCATTCAGCTGACACTTCTGGTCAGCTGAACATAAAAAATGTCCCACGTGTCTGTTGGCAATTATTACATTAAAGGAAATTCCTCTGAAAAATAACAAATGAGAGCTTCAGAGGTTTTTCTCTTTTTTCCTTGTAATTGGTATCAAATGAAGTTCTTTCAAGGAACCTTCCAGGAAATTATTAGAAAATGATTATCCGTAAAATAAAACATACCCAGACTGACAAATTTGTTGTCAGTGTCTTTGTGTATGCTCTTCAGATCGATCTCTCTGTTTATTCATACATCACGTATCAGACACTGCTGATTATATTTTTGGAGAAATTATAGATTTAACCATTTTCCAAATTGCCTTGACTTACCTGTGGAGAGTTACTGCTTCTACTCACCCAAACAAAGTCAAACAGTATTTGATTGAGTGGTTTATTGGGCAGACAACATGTTTACTGTTGCTCAGTATTTCAAAAAGCTGTTGGATGGGGACAGAGCAGCTGCTATTGGCCAATGTTGCCAAGATTGGTTAATGCATTAAATGCATATTCCAAGCCTCACTGCCACTTACTAGGGGATGTAGTTTTATTGCGTTTTTGTAGTCCCTAACATGTCATGTTTGTGTTCCTGCCATCTCTGTAGTCTGCACGGTTCGCTGTCAGAAGTTCCTGATCTCGCGGGTCGGGGAGGACTGGATCTTCCTCATCCTGCTGGGACTCCTCATGGCCCTGGTCAGCTGGGTGGTGGACTTCTGCATCGCCATCTGTCTACAAGGTGAGGGAGGGAGGGGAGTATTGGATTAGTTTCATACCTACAGGTTGGGGCATGAACAGTGTCAACAAACATGGAGGAGACAAAGAGAGGTTATGTCAGAGGTAAAGGATAAATTGTTAGAAAACAAGAGAGGAGGTGTGTTTTATGATATGATGCGGGATGGATCCAGATAGGGAGGAAGGGATTAAAGGTTGGAGAATAGGAAGGGAGAAAAATATAAGGGACATCTTATGCTTTAAGAGGAAATGGGTTTCTTTTAAAAATGCTTTACCGATAATGTAGAAAAAACAGGAAAGGAGAATTCAGAAAGAAAAACATTTAAGGCATAAATATACTTAATTAATAATATTAACTAATTAATTAATATTTAACCATTTTAGTCACATGTACACCATACAGCTTACCCAAAATATGTGGAAAAGTGAGTGTAAAGGGTGGTATTATGTTTGGCCCCAATGGTGAATGGTGGGAACATGCAGTATACCCAGCAAAGGCATTGTGTCTTCAACAGGACAAGTTGATTATGTATTATACATGAAATGTGCTCTTCCAAATGCTCCTAAAGTATATAGTCTGAACAATGAAAAAAGGTTTTTGACCTTCCACCCTTAATAATTTAAGTATTTTAAGAGACACTTCATCACTTCATCACTCATGAATGGGCACAAAATACTATGTTGAGAATTGTGTTGGGGCGGGTTAGGGTTTGGGTTCTTTAAGGGCCACATTTGAGCCTCGGTCCATCAGTTGAATAGGTCTGCCTAACTGGGTTAGTGACAGTTCTTGACTTCTGATGTGAGTAGAATTAAGGGGCTGCAGCTTTCTCTTAATTATTTAGTTTACCTGAGGAATATGTTGTTATCCAACATCTTTTATTTGCAATGAGTTCCTGAAGATAGTTTAACTCTGTTAACTGGGCTTTATCAAGACATCTGCATAACATTATTTACATTAAATTAAATGGGATTTTTACAAATGATCTGGTCCAACAGGAGCCTATGAATAGAGAAAGACTGGACTGTGCTGTGACTGAAAAAGGTTCTTAAAGGGGTAGATTCAAGAAGGGAAAGTTGGCACAAAGGGCAGACAGAAGTGTGTGTTTGCAAGAGAACATGGAGATTAAAGGATGGAGGATTGGGGTAAGAGAGGGAGGAACAGGAAGCAGAAAGCAAGCAAGTCAAGCTTTATGTATATAGCACCTTTTAAAACTTACTAAGTGCAAAGAAAAAATACATTACAACATGAAACACATCACAATGAGAGGCAGGCCAAACAAAAACAAACCCAAACAAAGGACAGGGAGACGATCTTTGAGAAAGCTTTCCTATTAAGATGGGTTTTTATAAGCTGCTTAAAACAGTCCAAAGATTCAGCAAATCTGTTATATTGGGGAAGAGCATTCCAAAGGGTTGTGGCTAAAACAGCAAAGTAGCGATCACCTTTTGTTTTGCAGTTGGAACGGGGGCGGATAAAAGGAAGAGATTTGAGGATTTGGAGTGTTTTGTGAATTGTAATGGGAAACGAGCTGATCAGAAATGTAACTAGGCTCAAGGTCAGAGCGTTATATACAATCAAACAACCCAAGCACCAGAATAAATGTTACCTAAATATGTTTCTGAAAAACCACAGATGCAATGTTTGGTTAGGTTCAATTTTATATTAATCTCTTGTCACGATGCTGTGTTTATGCTCTGGTAAAGTTTAGGCACAAAAACCACTTGGTTAGGGTTGGGGAAGACATCATGGTTTGGCTTAAAATACCTCTTTTGGTCACCAAGATCACAGATGGAGATGGTCCGACCTCCCGTTAAAAATATGGAAATGTCAATAATGTGTCAATATAAATATCCAGTGGTGTGACTTGAACTGTTGGCTGTTTAGCAGCCTTGTTGGCTAAGGGATCTTAAAAAGTATTAAAAGTTGATAAATCAATTTAGCAAAAATTAAGGCCCTTAAAAGGTATTAAAAAGTCTTAAATGCCATTTTCCAAGATATTTAATGTTATAGCTTGTTTTAAATATGTATATTTATCCAAATAGGTGAAGTTTGCCTAAATTTAATCATTGCCTGAACATGAGTTTTTACCAGACATTTCCCTTAACTCCTCCTATGGTTTAATTTAAATAGATGTGAGGCTCTTAGAGGTAAAACTCTGAACTATTTCACAAAAAAGCCAAGATTAGACTAAAGTTCCAGAATAATGATACAAATTTGTGTAGCAGAATTTTTTTTTTAATTTTCTACCCCATCAATAATCTCAGCACCCCTCAGGTTTATCCTGTGAACCTTTGGAGGGGCCGACCACTAGGTTGGGAACCACTGGATAAAACTACCTAATAGTGCATAAAGTAATTACTTATGTAATGATAAATTATCAAATAATAAATCAGTTGTATTGCTACTTTGACTTGAGTGAAAGATTTTAATACTTCTGCCACAGCTGGGTATTAGTGGCAGAGTTCCTACATGGCATGACCCTCCTAAAGCTCACCAAGGTTTAACATATTTCATTTTTAGATTTGTCAGTTGTTTTGTTTATTGGCCAAATACTGGTTTCTAATGGTTTCTTTCTAATAAACCTTGCATTGGGTTAGTCACTCAGTTCATTCTCTTGTGCTTTGTTCCCACCCCGCCCATTTGAATTATGTTGTATTGATAAGGAGCTACCACAAACTATGACAATCAATATGTAGTAAATGTAAGTTAGAATGTGTCACTGATGTGACCGGTTAGAGCTTGAAGTGGCGATGAGGTCTTAAAATGTATGGAAAGGGTCTTTAAAAAAGGTCTTAAAAGGAATTAAATTTAACTTCAGGATTCCTGCGTATAACCTGGGCTAGTAACAACGTCACCACATCCCTTCCAACTACTGATGTGAACGGTGCATGTGATGTGAAGGTGATATGCCACTTTAAGTGGTACAAATGTTAACCTTGGATTTATCTGTGGTTCAACATTAACTGCAAACATTATATCCTGGCGACTGGGCTGAACCAATGGGATCTTGTAGTATATTCTGAATTTTTCAGCAAGCCAATGGAGGAATGCAAGAACAGGGGTAATGTGGAAAATCTTTAGGGCTTGACTGATGCTCAAGTAGAGGGAATTGCAATAATAGGTTGACCCATGATGGTCAAAAGTCATATAAAGAGATGATACCTTCACGATAGATTTGATATTGAAGACAGAAAGAAGGAATCAAGGTGGATATTAAGGTGGATGGCATCAATCATGTACCTGCAAGGTGGATGCAGGAAACTGGAAGGGGGAGATGATATGTACAAGACATTCATCAGTAAGTCTAAGTTCCAGGAAGAGGAGAGCAGACATCTGAAAACGATTGAAGGAAGTTGTGAGAGCTGATCTGAAACCTTCAGGGACCAGCTCTAATTCAAATGGATTTCTCAGGCTGTGTTCTTTTAATTGGATCCAGAACATGACTAATGTATGTATGGGGATGTACATTTGTCTCTCTGAGTGTGTGTGCGTGTGCGGCTTCAATGTAACTGTAAATGTATCTCTTGCTAGATGTGTAAAGCTGTTTTTTGTACAGTATACTTAATATCTACACTTGACATACATACGCACACGTTCTTACTGTGAGTATTTTGTGTGCATCTGTGTTGCAGTTGTAGTTTACATGTCTTCCCTGTTTCTGCTTTCGTTTGTGTGTGTGTGTGCGCGTGTGTGCGTGTGCGTGCGTGCGTGCGTGCGTGTGTGTGTGTGTGTGTGTGTGTGTGTCCACAGCACAGAAGTGGATGTATGGTGGTCTGGACAGTAACGTGTTTCTGCAGTACTTGGCCTGGGTCACCTACCCTGTAGTCCTCATCACCTTCTCTGCCGGATTCACCCAGATTCTCGCACCTCAGGCTGTTGGTATGACCAGCACACACACATCAGAACACACACAAGCAGACACACGCACGCACGCACACACACACACACACACACAGCAGGTAGAGATGGTGTGTTTTCTTATCAGAAACTTTCAGCTCCCTGGCGATCTCACTCCAGCCAGCTGGTTTACGTTTTAGTTACGAAGGAAGACGGTATTGTATAGATAAGTCCTCGTTTCATTTATATGAATCAACCTATCCATGTCGCCCTTTTCAACTCGAGAGCGAGAGGAATGAAATAGCGCTCCATCACTTGCGGCCAGTTAGGACACCGCAATTGGAAACAATGACATCAGGCTGATTTTGTTGCTGACGCTCACATGCAGTTAGGACTGGGTGTGAAAGAGGAAGGCAACCAGCAGTGACTCCAGGAAGTTACCGCTCCTGGCCAAGACATAGTCCTGCACATAAACCCATCAAACCTCAACATTTCTCACACTTTTTTTCCAGGTGAAAAATTAAGATATTGTGTTAATTATTGATTCTTAGAGGTACTGGTAGACAGATTTTGTTAGCTTTAGACAAAGAAAGCCTGGCTTTTTCCACTCTTTATGCCAGGCTAAGCTAACAGCTGCTGGTGGTAGCTTTATATTTACTATACATATACGGGGGTGATATCGATCTTCTTGTGTAATTCTAAGCAAGTAAATGTAGCTTTAAGATTGATGAGTACTTGTTTTGTTGGTGAAGCATGTGTCGACTGGTCAGGCGCTCAGTGTGTTGTACTGTGTGCCCTAAGTGCCTGATGTGCTCCCCTGCAGGTTCTGGTATTCCAGAGATGAAGACCATCCTCAGAGGAGTTGTGCTGAAAGAATACCTCACCTTTAAAACGTTTGTGGCCAAAGTCATCGGCCTTACATGCGCTCTTGGCAGTGGCATGCCACTTGGCAAGGAGGTAACGCACACACACACACACATACACACACACACACACATACACACACACACACACAAGCCTGTATCTACTGTATGCTTCCGTGTGTGCATGTAGTTTTAAATGGAACTATCCTACTGGATGGGACAACACATACTCGGACCTAAATGACTGAATGATTGATTGCCAGCGACTCCCAAAACGACATACATGATTTTTCCCGAAACAACATGACTGTTGTAGCATAACAGCGCCAGGTGAACCGGACCTTTGTTGTACGGTTGCAGTTTGGTTAGGTTTAGACCACCAAACTACTTGATTAGAACATTATGGTTTAGGTTAAAATAACTACATTCATGTTGTGACTTCAGTTACAAACATACCTACATGACCTAAGTAACTTCAGTTAGGTATGTGACATTACTTAATTACGTGAGTGAGTTAAAAGAACTCCCCGTTCTGGTTCCCCTGACTGAAAGTGCTGTGCTTGACTCTGCTACCGACACACATCGCAGGGCCATCACATAATGGCTGACAAATTTGAGTTTGTTTGAAAACTCAAATGCTGACCCACATTCAACAGTTACGTTGTGACACAGTTTAAGTGATTCACAGAATTGAGTCTTTATCTGTGATAAAATACAGAATCCAGACTGGCACCAAGCTGCCATCAGCTTTGAATGCCAGCTTACACAACATCCAAAAAATATACCGTCAGTATTGGCACATAATACCAGCTGTCTGCAATTCAAATCATTATCAGTCATGAAAAGCCCATGTAGGTCAAAGTGAAGTGCAGGGACACTGACTGGCAGTAGAGCAGGTTGTTAAACTCAGATTTAACAGCAGGTGTATGTGCCTCAAGTCAGAGCATATATGTATACAGAGCTAACATGTTACGATATATGAACATCCCAGGGAAACATAACCCTCTCCAGCTCATTTATATTACAGCTCCCTACATCCCTGCAGCATGAATTACAAAATGATTCATAAATGGCACATGATGGCCCGATGTGCTCAGGTCCAGGTCGAGAGCAATTAGTGTGAAATCTGGAAAAGGAAAAACAAAAATGGAAAGACATATGGAAGGAAATAAGGAAGGAAAGAGTCGGGTTGACCTGAGACCAATTCTAAACCCTCAGGGAGGGAGGAGGATGTTTTTCTGGATATTTTAGGATCCCCAACCTACCCATGCAGATGTTGTTTACGTCTTCTGGAATCATTTGTGTGTATGTGTTGAGAGATCCCTATCTAAACTACTTTATACAGTACACAGTGATGCACAAAAACGGTTTCAGGTAAGAATGGCATCCCCCAAAAGACTGCCTAGCCTGAAGACATAACTTGCAGGAAAATAGATTTTCTTCTCTCTCTCTCTCTTTCTCTCTCGCACACACACACACACACACACACACACACACACACACACACACACACACACACACACAAGCCTCAGGCCTTTTTTTTTTGCGTCCCACTGCAGCAACATCCAGTTTGGATTCAGCGCAGGCCTCTGATTTTCTTTAACTTGCGCATCACTTTTCTGATGTGATTCCCTCACTTTTAATCCTGTTGGTTCCGCTCTGAACTTCATCCCCAGAATTTTAATATTCCCTGCAGAGTTTGTTGTTATTGATGTGTTTTCATAGAGTATGTATGTGCTATCGTGTATGACGCACAACAAGCAGTAGGCTGGAGTGCTTTTTTAACTTAGCACCTGTTTTATGACATTTTCTCTTTTTCCTGTCAGGGTCCGTTCGTACACATTGCCAGTCTGTGTGCTGCTCTCCTCAGCAAGTTCATGTCTCTGTTTGGAGGAATCTATGAGGTCAGTCTTAATCTTTTTTTTATGTCACAGCCCTTCCTCTCCTCAACACTCTTTCTACATTTACCCCAATTGCTCAATTAATGTAACTGTGTTTTGCTGGTTTTACTTGCAAAACCGGCTTCTATGCTTTTTTTTCATTCTTTTTTATTTCCCTTAGTTTACATATACATCTTACATCTTCATGGGGATGTTCATTCAGGGATGAAAAAGACACATACTAGTTTGTAGTTTGTTTAATATTTTCATGGACTGTTAATATTCTCCTAAAAAGACATTGTTGTAAATCACATAACTCTTTGTAGTAAAGTTTCCATAGAAAATGGTGAATAATAAAATCTAGTATGACATGGCAATTGAGCGGCCAGCACTGGAGCCGGTTTGGCACCGCCTCTTGCAAGAAAGTAAAAAGACGTTACCAGGCTAGCTATACTGCAGCTTTTTCCATTTGGTGATATTCGAGACATTTAATGTGGTTTTAGTTTGGTTTACATGGTCTGAAACATTTGGGAACCTCTGTAGTATGTCATTGATAGTGCTAGCTGTCCACTAAAACTTAAAGGTGCAATATGTAAGAATTTTGTTTCTTGCCAAGCCCAGTTCCTTTGCCCAGTTCTGGTTGGGGTGCCTACTCCGGTGCCACTTCCCCCCAGCATGCCTCGCTGGGTTCCCCTGTCCCAGCCTTGAAAACCTCCTCCTCCTGGCACCCCCAAGTTCCTGCTGTATAAACAACACCAACACTCCCCAGTTGTGAGCTTCCAGTCCTGGCTGAGTCCACTAATAGGACCAGCTTAAGTGCTTTGTAGCTGAAAATGGCTTCCTGCTCTACAACGGAATTAGCAAATTGTGAGCGAGTCAGTTGAAGCTTTAATTCAGAGCAGCTCAAGTGATTTTGGATCAGTTTCTTGATCATAAGAAATGGATCAGAACAGCAGCGAATGTTGTCTTCAGGCAGTGCTCACCAAGGAGGAGAGAAGGAAATGAGAAATGGGGGAAAAATCTCCATGTGTTTGAGGGAGATTGAGAGAGGAAAAGGCCTGAACAAATGTAAGATATAACAATGATCTTTTTTCGATTCAATTCAATACGCTTTACTTGCATACTGTATATGTTGCTAAAGCACACGTTGATGTCTCTGTTTATCTTGGTCTCATGTTTATTTTTTTTGGAAAGTTGAGGGCTGCAGCCTGATGATTCTTTATTAATGTTTAAACTGTACATTTCTGTTTAGATCTGGTCTGTTGATGTCTAAGGGCAGACATTTTTTAGTTAATCCCCCTTTATTTCCCTATGGTCTGTTCTGCAAAAAAAACAGAAATAGCTATACACATAGAGACAAAATATGTTTGTTTTTTTCCTCAGGAATCCATTTCGTTCATCCCATGTAAAGTCAACAACCAGCAATAACCCATTTTATAAATGTTTAATCAGTCTGTTATTTGTCAGCAAATTGGATCTTTTTCATCTTCAAAACCAACTCTGCCCAGAGAGATTTTCAGCGACATGAAGTGGAGGGAAAGGAAGAGAAAGATAGAAAAGATTTAGATTGAGTAGGGGAAAGAGTTCCCATCGTCTCTGCCCATTGGTACAGGAGTCCAGGAGCTTGTTCAGGAAGGCAGAGAAAATCTTGACTCTCATCTTTGTGAAGATGTGAGCGGCTCTCTTGGGGGATGAAATGATGGGAAGATGGGAGGGTTTCAAGAGTGTACAGAGGCCACTGAGACAGAGAGGCTGGATGGTGCCAAGTCCCCACATTGCATCCACAGTATGGCCTTAAACTAACAGAACAAACTTTAACTGCATTGGCAAAACTGATATCTCGAGTCAGAGGTGATTTGGAGGACCAGCTGGATTGGCGATCCATGTTCAGAGAGTGAACAGAGTAAATAGAATATTGAAAAGTGAATAGGGTAGACAGTCCAAACCAGGCCCCCTCCCTCTGGCCCACAGACCAAAAATACAATATAATCCGGCATATTCTGGTTGTTTAACCCCAATTTAAACTAAACCTTTACATGCAATTTAAAAAAAGTGAGTTGACTTTAATTTAAGTAGACTTGTCCCCGGAAATGCAATGTGTTCAGTTAGCACCGCTGTCGTTGATCAACAAATTAGTCTACAGAGCAAAGCAGCAGCCATTTTCGGCATTTGTTGACAGCGGATCAATTTTGAATATATCAGGGAGTAGTTTCATTCAGTCTGTGGGAGTATTAAACAACAAGGGGCCGTTAGATGAAGATCGAGGCAAAAGGCTGCACACCTCCAACTTCTCAGTGAGGAAACAACTCCTTTTCCCTCATTAATGTTGTCCGGTTCCCAAGTTTAGATCCGACGTATTGCTGAATAGGCGCTTTTGCTTTTCCCTTCGACAGCAAATCCTCCATCATCATCTTGTCAGTCAGCTCTCCTAACCCTCTACCTGCCAAAACTGAAATTAGACTCCTGTTACTGCGCTGCTGGCCCTGCCACTGCATGGAGTAGACACCAGTTTGCAATTGTAGCGTCCATTGTTGGACTACTACATTTTTAAAGAGTAAAAAGCCAGTGGGGGCAGTGGGTAAGTAATTAGTAATCCTTGATATCTCTCTCTTCAGTAATCATCATCATCTACCTGTGACCCTCTTGCTTTCAAATTTTGTCTGGCACACCCCCCTTTAGAAGCTGAAAAAACATTATGCCCCCTCACCCTATAATTTTTATTTATAATAATGATGGGGAAGTAACTAACTCCTGTTTATTTTAGCTACATAAATCATATTCAATCAAATTATTTTCACTCCATATTTTCCCCCCTCGGTCATTCACACACCCCCTGCAGCGGCTCTACACCCCTCCAGGGGGTTCCGCCCCCATGTTACTCTTTTTCCCGCTCTCCACTCCCTCTTGAGTGTTGTGCTGCATTTTATTGCATATTAATGCTGTGTGCGAGTGCGTGTGCGTGTGTGTATGTGTGTGTATAGTGTCCTTCTGCAGCAGTATCTCATCCTCTTCAGAGTTTGAAGTACTGTGTGCTAATGTGGCCTGTGGGCTGTAAAAAGCAGCTTTTTGTTTCAGCATGCTTTTAGAAAGCCTGCTGCACTCTAAAAACTCCACGTGTGTACTTCACACACATGTGGAGAACACCATTGTTTGAAAAGGCTGACACGTATCAGATATAATTGAAAAACATTTCTTGTCAGTTGAGTGTCAGTCGATTGAGTGTAAATGTTGGTGCTAAAACACAGGAGACTTTGTTAATTAAATTGGAAAAAATTTATGGAAATCAAAAATCTATATTTGGTTATTTTTACGATAATTCTCGCAGAGTTCATTTTATAAAAGCGTAGTAAGTGTTACTCATGGCTCCTGAGTACCTTAACTCTGTCTCTTATTCCCATACTTCCTGAAGGAGCCGGGGACTCAGGTAATTCAATTCCACACTTCCCAGCATGAAGTGTAGATGTTCTACATGTGTTGTGCATCATTTCAGACACATCAGCCTGATATAGTTCGTATCTTTGGAAACTTTGGGCCTAAAGCAAGAACAAGCATGAAAGCATTCTCAAGTCAGTCATTTATGTGGTCTGAATGATCAGATCTGAAATGTGCGCTCGATGCATCTTGGGGGCATTCAAACCTGTGAACACTCAGGACAGATGTTAATACCAGGTCTGAACAGGTCCGGAATATACGCCGTCCTTGTGCACTCATAAAATGTTCAACACAAGTGAAGACGTGGAAATATTCCAGCCTACAGGCATTTTTTGAAATATTCATTCAAGATTAATATGTTTTGCAGCGTAAGCTGTACTTGCAATATCTTTCTAGACCACCACTTTATATTACACTGTGACCATCTTTCTGTGTGTGTGTGTGTGTGTGTGTCTAAGTGTGTGTAAGCAGAAGTGCAGCATGCTAATCAGAGTTCCACACTGTAAGTTTGTAAGTCTAGGATAAGCCACTGGGTGTCAAAGGGAGAAGGGCGCACACACACACACACACACACACACACTAACTTCTCTTTATCACTGCCATGCTGCTTGAAGGAAATCAGTCTCATAGGAATGAAGGTAGGGAAGATCAGGCATGTCAGAAAATGTGCAAGTGTACAATGTGATCTTTCTTTCTTTCTTTCTTTCTTTCTTTCTTTCCTTCTTTCTCTCTCTCTCTCTCTCTCTCTCTCTCTCTCTCGCTCTTTCTCTCTTTCTCTGTCTTTCTTTGTGTAGCTTCACTGACTTTTTCTAATGTGATTAATTAGCTCCATTCTGAACTGTCACATGGTGTAACAGTCAGATTTGTCAGTAAAGTTATTGCATGCTCCATATGTTAGATGTTTTAGTGTTCTGCTGACTGAAATCTAACCCTGTGTGTGTGTGTGTGTGTGTGTGTGTGTGTGTGTGTGTGTGTGTGTGTGTGTGTGTGTGTGTGTGTGTGTGTGTGTGTGTGTGTGTGTGTGTGTGTGTGTGTGTGTGTGTGTGTTTCAGAATGAGTCAAGAAACATCGAGATGCTGGCTGCAGCCTGTGCTGTGGGAGTGGGCTGCTGTTTTGCTGCCCCCATAGGAGGTGAGTCTTCAGAGACAAATCTGTAGTAGCATACTGTAAGTCTGGAGGTGTGTGATTTTCATATGTAGTATCAACTGCACATTGTACAATAACAAATAGTGAGCTTTATCTTACTCTGTAGAGTAGTGTATAGTGAGGGCAATATCTCTTTCTGTACACCTAATATCATCTGAAATTTCGGGGCTTAGTACATGCTAGTACAGGTCTCACAATATGAGTTTGTGTTAGTGACATCATTTAGTTCACTACAAAAGTCTGAGGCACTCAAGACAGTATAGTTAAAAAGCCTTTAATTAATCATGGCTATTGAATCAAAAACACACAAGAACATATCTGAGTGCTGATGTTGGCAAACACAGTTGTGTAGCCAGGCCTTCTTAACTTCTTGAACGACCCGCATGTATTCATATTTTGTGTGTGTGTTATGTGTGTTTTCCAGGTGTGTTGTTCAGTATTGAAGTAACATCGACATTCTTTGCGGTGAGGAACTATTGGAGAGGTTTCTTTGCTGCTACCTTCAGTGCCTTCATCTTCAGAGTGCTGGCTGTCTGGAACAGAGACGAAGGTGAGGCCGACTTCTGTTCAGAAAAATGAATGTTGATTGCAAGTGCAGATATATTAAGAACAGAGGCATATATTTTTTAACTCAGCACCTGGACAGAAAAGATGTGTGTGTGTGTGTGTGTGTGTGTGTTTCAAAGTTTCGTTGTGTTTTCAAACCGTGCTCTGGCTGTGTGAGGTTAGGATTTCCCGGCTTGTCCTTGTTTCTCACTCTCGTTGTACATTGTTTTTCTCCAGAGACCATCACAGCCCTTTTTAAAACCCGTTTCCGGCTAGACTTTCCCTTTGACCTCCAGGAGCTTCCTGCCTTTGCCGTCATTGGGTAAGTCTTAATTGGTCGATTTCTAATTTCACAAATACATATGAGCAGGGCTTGGGAATATGTTATATAATATAATATATAATTTAATAATAATATTATATATATATATATATATATATATATCTCGCTTAAAATATTTAGTCGCGATTAATCACACATTTTTATTTTTATTTACATTTTATCTGTTCTAAGTGAACCTTAAAGGGATATTTTTTTAAGTTTTTAATACTCATCAATATGGCAGTGGACAAATATGCTTGCTTTGCGCAAATGTATGTTAATTATTATTGCAACAATCCAACACAATGACAAAGACTGTCCAGAATATTCTCCACAATAACCTCAAAGGTACTGCACGCTCAAAAAATATGCTGAAAGAATAACATGGCAAACTCAAGTCCAACAAGCAACAACAGATGGACACACTGACCTGAATGTAACATTCCTTATTAATACTAACACAATGTAGTGTCCAATTTATACACTGTTAATTGGCCTGCAAGCTGTAGCCACCCGTTAGCGAGGGTGGAGGAGGGCTCTCTGCATCAGCTGTGTGCTTGGCCAGCAAGTGGTATTTGAGACTGGACATACTCCGGTGGTAACTCAGTTCACATTGACAGTAAATGCAGATAACTTTGTTCTAACAACTTCCATGCACTTTATAAATAGAAAGTGTTAAAGTACTGGCACAAAGATGAACGTAGGCTGATTTTCCACAAAAGTCCAAAAAAAGTTCCAGTGAATTCAACAGTGACTCATTGTTTTTGTCCATCTGGTTGTTCTGACAGGTATTCCCATTTTGCTGTGACTGCAGCACAAATTCAGACATTATTCAGGAGCTGAGCTCACTGTAGCTTGTGAAGGTGTTACTTCAGGGTAGCCTGCGTGAGTCACCTAGCATGGATAATTCAGCCCGCAACAGTTGCTAGCGCACTGAGGCATTTCTTATTTTATCCTGCCTTCGCCTGAGGGCTTCTGCATGGCTGTGAATGAGACCACGGGCTCCTGGAAGGAAGTTGGTGATGAGATGGGAGAGGTGCTCTCCCTCCCCCTCACTTTCTCAGATGAAAGTACATGCCTCTGCGCAACTCTGTGTAGACTCCCCAAGAGAAGAAAACCCCTCTCCTCTTTTGTCTCTCGTCTTTGGTTCTTCATCCTTTGGCTATTTTTTGGTTTAATTGTCTAGAGATGTAAACACTCACTGCTGTATCTGTGACTTGCACATACAGTACATTTAACTCAAGAGAGAGACAGCACTTGGCCCCAGTTTTACACTGTGCTACAGTGTGTACATGTGCACTGACATGTCTGTCTTTGTGTGCATCCGTGTAGTTTCCATCTTCCCCTGCCAATAGCTCTCAAGCGGGGAAAGTCGGTCAGTGTCTCAGTTAACTAGGCCAGAAAGAGTTTGTCCTGTGCTACATGCTACGAAGGACTCATGTTTAAAGAGTCACACACTATTCAACTTACCGTTTACACTAGGGATGCACGATATAGATTTTTTTCAAACTATACTGATAACCGATAATCACTGCCTCTTGCAACCGAAAAATTGAGAATTTTATGTTTACATTTTTGTAGTTTAAAAAGTTGCAAGCGTGTAGTTTACATATGTATTGTATCAAATATTCAATACAAAAATAGACTTTTGTAGAACAGGAAGCCCATGGCTGCTTAGTCTGCAGATAAAACAATAATACATGGAAAAGGGTTAGCGAACAGTTATACTACTTTAAGTGCATGAGGATGAGGTAGGTTTTTATAAAATTTAGCTTTCATAGAACATAAGTCTATCAAACATTAACTACTACTTGTACAACTAGTGTAGCCAGTGGAGCACTCGTCTTTTTTTAGTGTGGCAAAGCTAGCTGCTACTGCTGTCGCAGTTCCTCCTGACCGGCCTGTTGCTCTTCTAGGGTTACACTCCTCCTCTGGAGCTGCCATTCAGTGTGAGTGTCTCTAGGCTAGAGTGAGCAAACGGGCCGGGTGTCCGAAATCCGGGCTGCCCCTCCACGAGCAGTCAAAGCCTGCCCTGACACCAAGTAACGTTTCCTGCATCCAAGCTCGTTGCGTGTGAGGGGTAGTCTGCCATGCGTACACCTGGCTTCTCCGCTCTGCCTAGCCCAGAGACACAGCTCTGAGCTCGTTCGGCTAGCCAAAGTGGACGGTGGGTTTTCTGGGGAAAGTACAGCTGGCAATCTGCTGCATCACCACCATCGCTGGCTGATGGCAATACAAACCAGCCACCACAACAACAGAGACACAACCAGAGAATATTTGATTAGCGCAAGTCCAGTCAGATACAGTTGAAATCATCCATGCTGAAATCTCTGTCAGAATTCTCTTTCTTTAACGCTTCTCTTATTAGTTGTTTGACTGTAAGCAACTGTTGAGGTAACAACCAATCCCGTCCCTAGTGGCTAGTTAGTGGCGGATAGCAAACCAACCTTTTAGCAGCATAGCACCACCTACTGTATCGGGGGAATTTTCAGCTATAATGTCATTATTTATTCTTATTATAAATAATGAGTAAAACTTCCTGTTATTATTGATAATTATTGTGCACCCCTGGTTCAGGCTGTAGGTGTGACGATCATGGGGACACAAGGAAGCTTAAGTAGTGGGAGTGTATGTAAAAAGCCTTCACCTCACACCCCAATAGGGCTTTGTTGCAATAGTCTTATTGTACTGTGTTGTATTTTGTGTCGTGGTTACAACAGATGCATTTTTATGTCTGGAGAGCACTGAACTTGAAGGTGCTCCATGGAGTGTTATTAATTGAGTATGTCCTCAAGGTCTAACACACATGTAGAAGACCTTTCCTACTTCAAAAAAAAAAAATTTATTTGAAATATTTAGAAGCCTGCATTTTTTCCACCTATGTTTCCATCAGCTAACAGCCTTCTTTTGCTGGCACTGCTAAAACACCAGCTGTCGATCAGAGGAATCGTGTGAAACCATCAGCAGGAATATGTATCTTGGCACTTTTTGTGCTTTTTATGTGTATACATTTGTCCTTGTACACATGGTAGTAGAGTATTAAGAGTAGTAGTAAGAAACGAAATGGGGACCTACTCATGAGAGAATATGCTGTAGTGCCACTATTTGTCAGAAACATCACAATTTAAAGAATAATGCTGACAAGAGTCTATGTTTTGTTAGTCATAAAAACCAAAACCAAGTGTGTTAGTGCATCTCCCAATACCCTCCTCCTTTCCTGCCCTGTCTGTGGCTCTCAGCCCTGAGCCCACTGAAGAGATAAATCTTTAAAAAAATGATTCGGTCTCTCATGCACTCTCAAGTGTTAAATGCTCAAGATGACTCAGTGGATGATCCGTTGTCAATGTGACATTGTTGGCTGATGATGGTGATCTTGTTTTAATCATGGCTGATTGGGTGTTATGATAATGGCTGGATGTCCTCCAGGTTTTATGTTATGCTGTAGCTAATGGACATTGTTTTATGAGACTTTGTGTGGGGTTTTTATCATTTGTCTTCGTGGTTTATGTGGCTGTGTGACAAATATCATCTGGGTGACAATGAGGTGAAAGTTGAAGATACAGATGGAATTTTTTTTCTGATGCTGATCACTGTCGTTTTTTAGCCAACGTTACTCATATAGGATTAAAAAGGGACTATTTTCAGCTGTGGATTTATCCACATCGGGCGCTCTAGCATATATTCAAAGAGTCAAAATAAACTGCACTGTGCGTGTTCATGATAATAAAGGTACATGTCACCTAATGGAACAGCGTCACTCACTGATGTGTTTTTAACAGATTTGAAACAACAAATGCCACAAATATTCAAGATCAGACTGAGTAAACGGACAACTGTCACGTTTATGCAAACACAAGACACACACACAGAAGCGGGCAGGTGAAGGAACAAAAACCGAACTTTAATGCTGGTAAACAAAGTCCAAAATCCAAAAAGCAAGCAACACAAAGGCAACAAAAAGAATCCAAGGAAACTAAAGAGTTATACAAAAACTGAGAACGAACCATAAAGTCATGTGGAACGATTCAGGAACACAGTTAGTACAAGAGGAACAGATGAATGATCAGTGCGATAGTGAGTGTTGATTATTGAGCTGCACTCAACAGCAGATTATGTCGATTCTTTTTTTATGTCTTTCATTTATCTGTTCAGATGATTCATGAAACAATAAGTCAGTTAATTGTTGTGTCAACCAACAGATATGTAATTAACAACAAATTAGATAATTGATTATTGTAGATACTAATTTATTATTTTATTAATAGTCATTCCTTTTTCAAAAATGTCAAACATACTCTATTTCAAGCCTTGCAATTGCATTTATTTGCTGCTTTTTGCTGTTTGATTTAATTGAAAATGGAATATCTTTGGGTTTTGGGCTGGTGGTCGGACAAAACAAACGATTTAATGACATCACGAAGGGGCCTGGGGAAATAGTGATTTTTTAAATTTTCTTTTTTTCCCCCAATTTTCTGGCATTTTATAGATAGAAAAAAAAAAGAAAAGAAAATAACCATCAGTTACAGCTCTTATATTTATTTTTATATAATTTGTTGTATCACACCATGCAGTTCTGCAGTGTCCAGTCTGGCTGAGACATGACTATACCCTGACCCTATTACCTGTAATAGTACTCTCACCCCCAATCTTTAATCTCTAAACCCTGAAGCCAAACCCTAACCCTGAACCACCCCAAACAAAGACGACATTTGCTCCTTTTATGTGTACAACTACAAAGAACACATAGCAGCACACATGCGGTGTTTTCCTCGGCTGCACAACGGGGGCAAAGACGCCCTCATCATCCTGTTCATTATTTATTCAGAGATATTTGACAGAATTAATAATGCATCAAGATAAATTTATAAGCATTAGGATGTCTGCAGAGCCATTGGAGTCTATTCTTTCTCTCTCTCCCATCCTTCCCTCTCACTGTCATAAAGAGGACTCCCACTGAGCTTTCAAATGCACGCTTATGTAAACCTCTTTTTCTGCTTTGACTCCCCCACACATCTCCATTTGACTGTGTGCTCCCGCTCAACCTCCTCCTCTGTCTCATAGCTGTAACTCCCTGTTCAGTTTTCTTTTCTAGTATGTTTCTCTTTTAAATCCAGGTCCTTTTTGTGTTTCTGTTTCTCTTTTATCCTCATCTGTATCTACAGTATATCCCTCCTACGTGTTTCATTGACTTTCCCTTTGTCTCCCCTCTTCAGATTTTTACACACACCTCATACAGTGTGTGGATTGTATTTACTGTAAATATGATTCAACTGCATTTCATTTGCATCTGACATCCGCCTTCAGTTTAGTGGAGATTCATTACATTTACATTGTTTTTATTGTGGCCGAGTGCACTGGAGACAACCTATGGAGGTGGTTTGAGAGAGAAACTGTGATGATTGATGCTTTGGTTTGAACAAGTCTGTACTCATCTATTCCATCCACTTTCAATTTGATTACCCAGAATGCATTTTAACCTCTTGATTTGTGTCTCTGCAGTATTGCCAGTGGTTTTGGTGGGGCTCTGTTTGTCTACCTGAACCGACTGATTGTCCAGTTCATCAGGAAACAGAAGGCCATCAACAGATTCCTCATGAAGAAGTAAGCTACAGTAGCCTGTTATGGAAAGTAACTAAGTATATTTACTCAGGTACTATACTTACGTGCACTTTTGAGGTAATTAAGGTCCATTTATTTGGGAATTAAATGCTATAGGATCTTTTCAAATGAAGATATAAAATATGAGGCATTGTTATTAATTTAACTAACAAACTTTACTAGATGTAGCTATAATTAGCTCAAAGCGAGACCAGACTAAAAATTTAAAACTGCTACACAGTTAAGCATGAATAACGTTAATTCAGAAATATAATAATACACAGAGAAGGGCTGTACTCCTTTCTTAAGAATACTTTTACTTTTACATTTTTAAGTACATTATCATTTTCCTCTTTTTTACTTAAAATAACACTATGTAACTTTTAAATGGATTCTAGAGAAAGGTAGTTGATGATAGTTGAATCTCAATCTCAAGTTATCAAATACTGACGCTGTGGGTTTCAGACCCCAGCCATGAACCCAAAGCGTTGATATTTGATGATCTGGGAATGAGACCTGGCCCTGTGATGAACTGGTAACTTGTCCATGGTTTACGCCACCACCCACCCAATGTTAGCTGGGATCAGTTCCAGCCCCCCTCAACCCTGTTACAAGTTTAAGTATTGGTACTTTTACTTCAAAACATCTAAATACATTTACCACCACTCAGTTTAAGACACTGTGATGTGACAGCTTTATTTTACAGCATATTTTAAGAAAATACAGGATTTTAGAGATCAACACACTAAGGCACATTTGGACCAATTCCCCTTCCTTTGAAAGGAATGTGACAGGGAGTCATACTGTATATCAGGATGTTCATGGTTGTTTCAATGGTCTGTTATGTAGCTGTCCACACTAGGTGTTGAGCTCTAAAAAACTAGAACAGAAATGATGGATACATTATAAAATTGACAGAAAAATGATCAACAACTATTTTGATTATCAAGTAATCATTTCAGGCATTTTTCAAGCAAAAATAGTGAAACAATGTCAAACTTTCTCTGTTTCCAGCTTCTCAGAAGAAACTTGACCCTCGAAGTGTTTTTAAGTCTGTCTTTAAGCCACATGGAGTCCAAGTTCATACATTTGTTGTTTACATTCATGATGGCATTCTTTCTTTTCTTCTGATCTGTGTGTAAAACAATGTGATTTATTCCTTCTTTTATTTCTATTTGCATTTGTTGGTGCGAAGATGATCACACACACTTACAGTTCAATAAGTGTGTCCATGAGGGCATTGCTATAAAAAAGCACTTATAGCAAGTCATGACATATACATTAACATGGTAGATTTTGAGGTTATTGATGGTTTGATGCACAGACACTAACATACTACGTGACTTAAAGTGTGAATATAACACCAGTGTTCTTCCAGTAGTCTTAAACCTTACTGCAGTGACATTAATAATGAAAGCATTCACGACTGGGGTGTTAACTTGCTCATTTACACACTCTGAAGAGTGTTAATGTGAACACGTTGGTTGATTTAATGTATCGATTTGAGCTAAATCTGCAGTATTTCACACTGCGGTGTAATGATGAAGGAAAACATGTGTTTGCCAATAAGTCAATTAGTTGTGTCCGATATTGATCTTTTGTTTTGCTTTTCTAATTTTCAATCGATTCTCAGTCTACACTCTCCCTATTTTTTATTCTTTCTCTCTCTCTTTAAGGCGTCTGCTGTATCCTGCACTGGTTACTTTACTTGTTTCCACACTCACATTTCCCCCTGGCTTTGGACAGTTCATGGCTGGCAAGGTAGGTTCTGCATACCCACTCAACACATGCTTTTAGTTTCTGTACACACTGCACTGCAGCCATTACTGTAAATCAAAAATGTGGGAGAAAGCCTGTGGCATTCTGGCCTTTTACCTGTCAACATAATATATCTGTTATGTATTCAGTCTGCAGCAACACAAAATGTCTCAGACTCTGAGTTTAAGACATCAAGTGAACGTTTTTCTCGCTTGTTATCAAAACTCTCTCAGCACCTCTAAACATAATTTATATTTCCTTCATGATATGTTGTTTTTGTTGTGGTTTTATGCAACCAAACAGAGCAGCTGTCTAATGAACCATTTTAGATCATCATATTGTTTCATAACAGCCTGATTACCATTCATGTGTGTGTGAGATTGTTTTTTAATACACACAGCACTGGTTAAAAAGTGTTTTTGTGTTTGTGTATCATCTGTGTACACTGGAGACCAGAGGAGCATACTGTCCTTTCGCTCCTGGGATGACTCATAAGTGTGTGTGTGTGTGTGTATGTGTGTGTGTGTATGTGTTTGTGTTTGTGTTTGTGTATGTGTATGTGTATGTGTGTGTGTGTGTGTGTGTGTGTGTCTCTTCCCTCCAATTTCACCCCCTTCATCTCTCTAATTATCAGAATTAGAAATGGAATATTCTGTGCATCCTCAAGCGTTACACACACACACACACTCTGTCTCAGTCTTGGTACCTAATGAGAGGGTGAGTCAGGGCTCTGAAGCTGCCTACACTGACCCCCTCCTTTTAAAGCCCAGCTCTGGAGAGCTCACTCAGAGTTATGTATCTTAAATCCTTCTGTCTTGCTCTCCTAATCCTCACTCATCATTTCTTTGACATTATCACCACCAATGTCTCCAGTTATCCTGGCTTTAAAACGGCGACAGATGAATTTGTCACCTTACTCGCCCCGTCAGGTGTCTTAAATCTTCAGTGACATCTTTCAAGATTGTTTCAGCACATCATCTACCTGTTGTGTCATGCTGTTTTCACTTTGAAGTATTTTTATGTCTAACCAGTAGTGTTTACATTTATGCCTGGAGCTGGATGCACAGAAGGTTTTGATAGAGAGGAGTAGAGGGTCTCTTTTATGCATTTTATGTAGTATTTGCATATGAATTTGGAATAATGGGCAAATAGGCGGCTCTAATGTCTGTTTTATGATGATATTTTACAATAGGTTTGCATCAGTTTTCACAACAGAAGTTCAGAAAACTCTTAAAACAAAATGCCACACATAGTCAACACATCTGTAACAATGTAAAATGTGAATCACTTTGGAAAACTTCCATTTTATTTTTTGAATATAAACTGTGTTATTATAAGTATAGATAATGAGTCTGACTTTAGACTGCAGTAGATCCTACATTGGGATTGGGACTGCATCAGTTTACTCTTTCAGCTCTGCATTGACAACAAAGTTGATTGTCATGCCAGACGCCAAACCTTACACTGCACTGTGTGTTACAATCACACATAGGACTGCAAAATCATGTTACAATTATTTTGACAGATAGATTGTGACATGATTCACGATGAGTGGGAATAATCTTTTTTGCATCACAATTTTCATCTTCACTGAACAAAAAACCATTAAAATCATGATGATGTGACATTTGGAGGGCTGGGACATCTCTGCAGCACTCCACTACAGTACATAATAATGCTGTTGTGTCAGACATTTCACTTTTTTTTTTATCACATTCCATTAAAAAAATTGCAGCTTCCTGTGGTTCGGATAGTCACTCGGCCATATTGTGATTTTGATTATATATTGATCACCTAAAAAACAGACGGCTACAGTCATTAAATATACACTCCTATAACAGACATTCAATAAATAGCAACAGTTTGACAGTAAACAAATAGTAATAATTGAAGGTGACTCGGATGTCTGATGAATATTTGTCAGTTCCTGTCCTCTATCATATGGCCCACGGTGACTGGACAGTCAGAGGGCAAGATTCAGAGAGATTTCAGTAGGTAAATTATCCTGAAATAATTACATTAAAGCAACATTATGTCTTTTTTTTTTTCTCTTTTTACCATCATCTTGATGGTACAGTGTCTTGTAATAGCTTGTTTGTCATTGCTCTTTTCTGCCCGGTGTAACTTCAGTGAGAGGGTAGGATCACAGCATCACATACATGTTTACTTCAAGATACAAGTTTTCAAGACCTAACATTGTTCTGATGTAATGAGTTTTGTTTGTCAGCACCTTGATTAAATCTGACAAATTGTTGCAGACCTGGGATTTGTATTTATAAGAGCGGTGTTGCCCCCAGAGACTGTGGGTGGCGCCAAATTGCACCGAATGCCAATTTCTACATAATGTTGCTTTGAGTAAATACAATTTTTTTCAGTCAAGTTCATTCTTAAGTAAAGCAAGAAAAAGAAAGAAAAATGCTACAACTCGAGCACACCCGTGTTTGCACTTGTTGATGATGTTGCTTCCTGTGACCTTTAGCTTACCCAGAAGGAGTCTCTGGTGACCTTACTGGACAACCGGACGTGGGCCAAACAGGGCATAGCTGAGGAGTTTGACTACATCGGACACTCTCAAGCCTGGAAACACCCACAGGTCAACGTTTTTGTCACCCTGGTCCTGTTCATTGTCATGAAGGTAGGAGAAAACATGTTAACTCACGTCAATAAATGCATAAAAAATCATTTTTGTACTGTAGCTCTCATTGTGAACATCAATGTATCGTCTAGCCCTGCAGTCATTTTAATCATCATCTTTCTCATCAACTGTCTTCTCTCTGGTTACCTTCCGTCTTTGCTTTCACCTCTATACATACACATATACATGTATATTATTTGGTATTTCCCTCACCTCCTTTCAGTATGTAAAATCCGCACGTACAGTATGCTGCTGGTGGCTGTAGTGGCATTGAGGATAAAGCAAGGTCATGAGGAGAGAGTGAATTGAACATGAAGGTATAATAAATGGGAGGGTCCTGCCCTTTCTATTCAATACTGGACCTGGGCTAATGGGAAACTATTGGAATCGGGCCCATCTCCTCTTGTCACTGGTAAAGAACAAAGAGAGACCATGTTAAAAAAAAGTGTTGGAAAGTAGCCTATCTCCCTCTCACTGTGTTACAAAGTTATGTTCCCGGGAGGCCGTTTAAAGTTTCGCTCCGCTTTGATGTTATATCGCTGAATGAAAGAGCTGATGGGATCCATGTCCAAAAAATACAGGAACAGAGCACATCTACATACCCCTGTGGTACACTTTATGCTGCCTAGACCATTGTGAATGATTGAGGCTCAGCTTGTCCTGTTTGATAATAAAGGTCAGATGAAATGAAAGGTGTTCAATAAAAGGCTTGCAGACAGTATGCATTTATGAGGACACTGTGATGTGATTTACAGTAAGTACTGAAACTCACCTCTGTGTCCTTAGTAAGGCTGAGTTTGGCTTGTGATAGTCAGTACTCCTCTGGATCAGTTCTTGAAAGTTTAAAACCCTATTGCCTGGTTAGTAGTCCCATCTTAAATTCTGTGAATTCTTGACATCACACCCGATTCCACACCACCAGAAAACTGATGCATTTTTTTAGCATTAATGCATGTAAACTAGGGGTGTGCACCTCTCCCTTATAAGGCAAAAATATGCTCTAGATACAGGGGCTCAGAGACAATACATTTTTAATACAGGACGATTCTGTATGATTCACTGCAATTCAGTGCACTTTGGTGTGGTACGATACAATCTAATACAGTTCTTGGCATTTGTTTTATGTAGTCATTCATTTTCCATTATACGTTAAAGTAAGCTTTTTCTTTAAAAGTGGCAATAATTGGAGTTCCCTGGTCTTTTATGAATTAAATCTGATATACTTGATGTAAGACCAGAGAACCCCTTTTAATGGAAGATAAATGTCATTTTGAAACCACACTGAGGGCAGCAATGAGAATAATGATTGGTTGCACTGTCACTAATATTCACATCAGTATTGTGTTCTACTCACTGGCTGTTTCCAGTCCTGATTGTGTGAAAGGGAAAGTCTCATAACCCATCCTTCTGTTACTCTTTTGGTCTCAATAAGGCGAAGAGGCTGAACAGAAGTTTGGGGGCCAAGATGAACTCTTTGCCCTGCCAGCTTGAATGCTGCTGTTAAGGGCTGCTGGAGGAGAGTGCTGCCTGTGTTCTGATTACATTGGCTTTTTTATGTCACCTTTATTTATTTGGGTTACTCTGTTCAGCTGAAACGAAATGTCCTTTACGAATACAAAAAAACAGGAGGTTATAAATCTCCACTCACTGCGTCAAGAGCTTGTGTGTGTGTGTGTGAGTGTGTTCTGTTTTCTGTGCTGTGCTGGGAACTTCATACAGCAAGGCAAGTTAAGCACACAAAGAGAGCCCTGCAGAGAAGTGTGAGTAGGTGCAGAATAGAATGGAACTGGGTTATGTGATTGTGTGTGGGGTTTTCTCACCTATAGCTGTTACTGTACTTAATATTAAATTACGTTTAAAGGGGGGACATAGTAGCCGTATGGTTACAGCCTATGCTGAAAGTCTTACCCCTCACTCTCTCACTCCATGTTTCTTGTCTGTCTCTCCACCTGTAGCTATTCAATAAAGGCAAAAATAATAACTATTACCTTTTGGCTAGTTGGCCAAACAATATAAACACAGCTAAGCAAAAGTGTTTAGTCATGCCATACATGGTTAGAAAGCTTAGATTCTTGTGATTAAGTTCATGCAAACCATTTCAAGACCAGGTACAATTGACAAACTAACACCTCAGCGATGATGTGTCTGGATATTTCAGTAGTGTATGAATGGCAATCAAGTAGTGATAAACTGCAATTGTGGATCCTTTTTTATTCCTTTTTTCTGTCCAATTACTTGTCTATTGTCAAGCAAAATGCCATTAAACTGCAGTACCTAAGATGGCTGCCAACCACTGACCTATTGATTAGCACCTCATTTGACCAGTTAGGAGCTTCTATGCCCACCATGTGGCCTACAACAACCAACAAGTGATTTCATAGATGGGAGATCCCCCGAGTCATTTACTGCCAGTCTCTGGATAACTGATGCTT
The DNA here is from genome assembly GCF_040436345.1 of Pagrus major. Taxonomy (NCBI): domain Eukaryota; kingdom Metazoa; phylum Chordata; class Actinopteri; order Spariformes; family Sparidae; genus Pagrus; species Pagrus major. The sequence goes on along the minus strand of NC_133216.1, from coordinate 28,488,502 downwards.
CATGTAGCCAATCCATGAATTTATAATTTAAATGGGGTTTATGCCCTAAGATTGGAAATTATGCAAGTTTACATACATTTTAAGGCATTCATAAAGGTCATAAAATGGCATTTTTTTCCAGTGATTTTGTTATTATATTTGAAGTTGGATCATAGAAGACTATATTATTTGGACCCATTGTGTTTTCCAATTAATAGGTGCAGTTATAGATCATCTGCAGGATTAGTTTTGCATTAAACAATTTAGGCAAACATAAATAATTCAGTGTGTTCAAACTCCTGTACAGTAAATCAATGAAAGAAACACAAAACTTGTTAAGGAAAGAATCAGACATTCCCCCTTTCAGTTCAAAGAGTATTTCCTTTATTAGTATGTAACTTTTGATCCGACAAGAACTTTCTTCCTCTTCCAAATGAAAAGTCTCATTCATAAAGAATAAAACATTACCCTGTCTGCTGCTACAGCCTGCACAATCTGCTGTGACCATGGAGAGAACTTTATCTCTGCTGAGAGCTTGTCATTTGCCACCATCCACAACTCCCACGTTCACTTTATTCTGCATCTTAACAGACACTGACAGTGACAGCTTGTGGCTCTAAAGTAAAGGGGAATATTTGACCAACATGGCATATACTTTGTAATCTTTGCCATAATTTTCAGGACTTAATTTTTGGCCTTTTCTGTCATGAAAATATTATGCTTAAAATTTAAGTCCAGCAGTGAAGTTGCTGCACTTAGTACCGCATCTCTAATATCAGTGCAGACTGGCAGGGGAGGAGCATGGGTTGCTAATGTAAGTCTATAAAGCACTGCTGGGTAGTGAAGCACTCTTCTTTTTTATTTGATGACTTAATTGATAGCATAAGATTGTAAATGTATTGCGAGTGTCCATGCTTTTCTATCTTAATCAGATAAATGGCATTGTGATAATACCAGGATCACCACAATAACAAGAAATCACCGCAGCTGAATATTAAAAATATCCTGTTGAGTCTGTTTACGTAAATTTGATCAGCGACTACTGGTGATGTACGAGGGCCTTGAGGTGTTGTTACATTTCATATGGGGAGATTTCAACCATAACCCCTTGTGACTCTGTTCTGAGGGTCAACGAAAACAAGGGGTAGGGGTAAAAATTGCAAATGGGATTGAGCCATACCATATCTGCTTTTACATTTATGTGTTTTAGCTGCAAATCCCAAGTTATACATTCACGCTTTAAATCTGCTTTACATAGATGATGTGATTATAGCTTTTTTATTCTAACGGGGTAAGTTTTTGTTTAAAGAAAAATTAGATAACCCCAGTGAAAACTTGTGCATGTGCCTACTTCTGCATGTCTACTTCCAGACATTGCTTATGTCAGACAGGTCAAATCCGACATATTAGGGCTTTAAACTCAAACCAAATACACTCAATTAATACAGACATGCAATAGAAACTAGATCTTGAAAGTAGATTTGTTGGATAAGCAGCTTCAGCAGCTACAGCTTCTCCCTCCTCCCTCTCCTCCTGTCTCTCTCCTTCTCCTTCTCTCTCTCCCCCTCTTTCTTTCCCTCCCCCTCTCTCTCCCTGTCTCTCTCTCTGTAAATGAACAATCGAGGAGTATGGCCTAGACCTGCTCAATTTGGAAAGTGTCATGAGATGACTTTTGTTGTTAACTGGCGCTATACAAATAAAGATTGATTGATTGACTACAAAGTGAGCTCAAGCAGCTGAGCAACCTGCCCTGCAAAATGTGGTTTTAAAAAAAAAACACACACAGTGAAACGAGTATCCACCACCGGCCAGAAGCTCCTGTGTCAAAGTTATGTAAGCACAGAACTGATGGTGTGACAGTCTGTACTGCAGTAACAGCAGAAACTGACTCACTGTCTCTTTGTCATTGTTTCTGAACAGTACAACAGAGAACCTTTGTCTCAGCCTTATTGTCCCTCCATATTAAAAAAAAACTAGACTAGTAAACAATTTTGATTACTTGATGGAGCCATTTTCTCTGATTACATTTTTATTGTTGATAGCTAGCAGTCTATCAGTTCATTCCTCTGTACGTGTGTGTCTCAGTTCCATCCTCCTACCGTCCTTTAGCCAAATGCTGTGATGGCTTTCAGCATCATTCCTTTCAGTGTGACGTCTAACCTGTGTGTGTGCGTGCGTGTTTTTATGCATGTATCGGGTTACCAAAGACAAATGCAGTTTTTCCCATATGTGACATAGAGGCAAGACGTGTACACTAAAAGGAAAAAAACACACGCATATACACACTTTTCTAACTTTAATCACCCACCTGCACAAATCTCATCAAGCTGCTCTCAACATGTATCTGTGGGCATGCACTGACTCATGTCCGCTCTCTCACTTACACGCACACATATAGACACGCACACAGCATTCAAAGTGCGGCTGTAATGGCTCTGTCTAATTACAGCCTTTGGTTTTTCCTGGATTCAGCCTGGTGATTTTCAAAGAGGAGATTGCTCTCTCCTTCTCCTTCTTGGTAATGAATGGTTCTTTTATTCGACTTGGCAGCCATCTTGTCTTGTTGCTCCTTTTCATGCTGAAACTTTGGCAAGGTTCTCATTCCAGCTGCTAAACTTTTGAAAGAAAAGGTGCGTGGAAAGTGTCTCGTGTCAGGAAGTCCTTGTCGGCAGGTCAACAAACGAAGGTGCTGTAAATGCTTTAATTACGTGTTTTTTGAAACAGTACGAAACCGGAACCTTACTGAGAAGGCTGGAATGTTGCTCTGTGCAAAGTTCACTGCACCTGTTCTGAATAAGATGAGTGTTGGCTGAGAAAGTTTTTTTTGCACACCTGAATACACACACACACACACACACACACACACACACACACACACACACACACACACACACACACACACACACACACACACACATTCACACGCACAGACAAACCTGCAAACTAATTTGGCATGATTTGTGGTTAAATGCTATTTTTAGTGGTGTGCAATTATGCACATCAACAGCTCTCAGTGAGGAATGCGTTTATTAATACAGGTGTGTTTCTGTGTGTGTCCTACAGCCTAGATGAGTCCTCTGTTAACTGTCAGTGTGTGTGTGTGTGTGTGTGTGTGTGTGTGTGTGTGTGTGTGTGTGTGTGTGTGTGTGTGTGTGTGTGTGTGTGTGTGTGTGTGTGTGTGTGTGTGTGTGTGTGTGCATCAGAGTGACAGAGAGCTGGCGGGACTGTAATTGGAGTGGGAATAGAAGAAGGGCCCCTGAGGGGTCCCCTGAGGCCCCCAGGCGATAGACTGTCCTCTGAATGTGACACACACACAAGCATAGAGGTGCTCCCAGATGACTGACAAATTAAATAGAGTATAAATGTCCTGGATACTGCGTCATAACTGATACCCTTGACCTGAGTATCCTTCACGTGTCCCTGTTACCTCACTTATGTTCTCCTCTTTTTGTTTTCTCTCTGTTAGCTCTCTTTCTCCTCACGTTCACCTTAGCGCCACAATTTTTAGCCTATTTCTGAACAACAATATAAACAACAATAAATCAAGATGGAATTGAGGCCCAAGGGGCAAGACGTGTTATAATATCTGCGCTGCACTGGCTGAAGAGTAGCCCAAGTAAGCTAAGGAAGTCTAATGTTCATATGTATATTTGTTTGGAAATCACTAATAGATTACTTTTTTGTGCACATTGACCCATGGGGCTGTATTTAGAGTGTTGACACAGTATTTGAAGAGTTAAGGTGGCCTTTCCAATATTCAAAAACAAAAGTATGAGGAATAGATTGAAGAACGCATTTGTCTGCTTTAATGTAAACTAAACGTTAGCATGTCTGGATAATTAGCTTACCCACAATAGGCTAGTAACTGAAAATAACTTCCAAGGCCAACCAACATTTCATACATTGTGGGGTGGGTTACAGGTTATGCTAACACGTCCACGGAGTGGAAGTCAGTCCTGGATGGTAGCCTGCCTTATCAGAGCATTCGCTAACATTAGTGTTATGTTCTTTATTATTCTGGGCAAGTTTAAACTCCACCCTAGCGAAGCTCATTATCCAAGATCGTTGCATTTGCCTAGCACATTGGTTTCTCCTCATGAGCTCAGAACAAACAACCAAGCATAAATCAAACGTCTGTCTTGCTTGTCCAAGTAAGCAAGCTTGGTCAAGGTCACTTTGACCTCACTAAACACATTTTTGGCCATTTCTCAACAAGTGATGACATTGTGATGACATTGTATCTACAAAAGGTCAAAGGCCAACTTCACTGTGACATTATATGATCCAGCAAAAAATGTTCTGGCCATTGTTTAACGCCACAGCTCAGGAACAGCAACTTGACTGGTGCACGGAGGCATATGTAGTTTTGGCTGCCTTTGTCTGAAATCAAGGACCCACTGTTCAAAGATTGCTATCAATTATGATGGTGAATCTGCCACCTATATTAGTGTAATCTGCATGTGTGCCGTGCGACAACGGAAAGGTGTAGCAGCAGTCATAAAGCAAGTGGGGCTTAGGAAATGGAAAATTAAAGAAATATATCACTATTCAAAATATTATTCTTTGTCTTCAAGCCTCTGGCCTGATATTCTCTACTCAGAGACATGATTAGAAAAAAACTGAGCAGATGATAAAATGTTCATGTATTCTTCAGTAAAATCTGATGAAATTCAAGTTAAGGATTTCCCATAGGTAATCAGTGTAGTATTGATCAATTATATGATAAATTTGCAATTAATCTAACTGCACCATATCTATTAGCTATCTGTTTGCTTTAATGAAATGTGCACCTCAACTAAACCTGCAGCTGCAGGTCTGCCGCTATGTTTGGTCCTCAAGTGTTAGAGCTGGACCAGGTGCTCTAGTTAAGTAGTTCAGTAGCTCATGTCTTTACATATTAAAATTATAACCTCAAGTGTACAGCTTTACAAAAAATGCTTTGACAGATTGACATTTATTCAGAACAAATTATACAGAATATGAAAATGCCAAGGTTATGTTTAATAGTATCATTCGGTCCTTCATGGAGGTTTAATCAGTTTATGACTCTGTTCTTTGAGATTGAAGCACTCTGCTCAAGAGTCAGAAGAAGCACATTCTTAACATCTGAAAAGTAGCAGAGGTATACTTGTCTTTGTATATGATGATTTCATGTTTTTGTATTTGGTTCCATGAGTGGATGGTTTGAAACTCAGAGAAGCAGTTTTAATTGTCAGTCATCTATCTTGGCGTGTCAAAAAGATTCCAATGACTTGGGTCATCAGATAAGGATTTTGTGATTTGTCATCTTATCTTATTTTAGATGAGGGTTATGGTCATGGTTTATTGGTAAAAAGAAGTTTGAGACAGAAATGAACCATGTTTCCCTATGACCTTCACATTATGCTACTTTTTACTGCAGGATTACAATAATTATCTTCTTGACTCCAAATTGTTGCTCAGCAGAAAACCTTGAACATTAGTCATTGAAGACAAACTGCCAGATTGACCAGACTGTTGAAGATGAACTATGCTATTTTGATGGGATCACAGTGTACCTGAGCCTCGACACTGCAGTCTTACATTCTTATGAAGCAACCGATCAAACATGAATGATTTTCCCAGCTCACAAACTCAGCCTTGATTGGTGATCCCTGGTCTGTCACTAGCTGTGGGGAAATGAAAATCAAGACTTTTACAGATTGAAGTCATAATATCCAGGTGTTTAAGGTCGTACAAAAGTCCTGACTAATTTGTAAGGAAATAAGTTATAAATCTACTTTTCCATCCTGGACAGCTTAATATTAGCAAATATTTGCTCCCATTGGAGACAATGGGCCTCATGCAAAAATCTCTTAGAAAAATCAGATTGTGGTTCATACACGTGACTTGATTTAAGAGTAGTAGTCTCTTTCAACAATATTCTTGCATTCACAATTTTCCCCAAATGAAATCCATGAGAGGTCAAGTCTGTTACGTGAGTCATTTACTGACCATCTGACACAGAATTATAATGCCTTATACTGAATACATCTGGAGTTTCCATTTAACAAAATCTAATTGACTCAGAATAAAACTATAAATATTAATATTCTGTTCACCCAATCAGTGTGATGTGAATATTGGAACAACAATCATATTTTTCTTATTGTAATTTCATTTGCGTGAGAACTTGCTCCAGCAGCTGCCTGAAGGTCTTTCCATAAGTTGGCACCCAGGGGAACATCCTCTGTTACAACATTTATAATGGAATGTACTCTCTCTGTGATTTTCACCTTGACTTGACCATCTACCATTGAAGTTGTGGATTGCTTTGCTTTATTGAAACATTATGTAACATTTTTTGCCTTAAATTAACAGCTTCAAAGTCATTTTGATGGTACAGTGTCTTGTAATAGGGTGAACGGTGTCTGTCTCAGCCATTCTGCCCCCCTATCACTCATTTCCACACTATGTAACTTCAGTGAGAGGGTAGGATCATAGCGTTACATACACGTTTACTTCATGATACACATTTTCAAGACATATAATAACATTTGTATGACATATTGAGTTTTTTTTGTGAGTAGCACCTACATTACGTCTGAAACATTGTGACAGACCTGGGATTTGTATTTACAACAGTGGTGTTTCACTCTGAAACTGTGCTGTGTGCCAAATTGCACAAAATGCTAATTTCTCCTCACTAATAACTCTTTGTTTCCTGTCAGAATACATTTCTGCGATGTGACAGAGTTGATAGCTGTAGTAATAGTTCCCCATTTTTGGGTTATAATACAACCAATAACACTGTTAAATGTATGATGTGTCTGTCTGATGGTTTTCTGACAGCAGTGCATCAAGCTCTGTCTCATGCAATTGTTTTTTTCTTTACTTTTACTCTTGGGTGACATTTTTGTGAATGGAACTTGCCCACAAATGGAGAAAACATTTGCACATTTGAAATGGCTGCTCATTTCAGCAAAGATACAAAACATTAGCATCCACTAAAAAGAAAAATTGTATATAATCATATGGTTAGATTATTTCTATATGTGAGGATCTGAACTCATTACACTGAACATTAGGCATCTGATTTGTTTCATAATCTCACTTAAAGGAAATTACAGCCTTATGAAATGCTAAATAGCACATTATCATTAACTTGTAATAAGTACTGTGAGCCACAAACTTCTCAAATATGCAGGTGTGAGAGAAAATGATTTTGTGTACATCAGTTTTCACCTCAACAGAACGTAGGCTCAAGTCACATTTAAATCCAAGTAGAATTATAAAAAGGCAGCTGTGTATTTGTCAAGAAAACAAATTACTGATAACGACTACTTACGAAGTCTGACTCCCATATATTGACTGAATTTAATACATTTTTCTTCGAAAATAGTTTAGCCCCGAAGCAGCTCTATAAATTACAATTCCCATTAAAGCCACCGTCAAAATTCATGTGGTTCATTAAGTAATTTTTAATTGGATTTTAATGTAGAAGGTTGAGGTATGAGGTTTTCTTCTTCATTTCTTTTACTTGTTTTTTTAGCACTTCCAGGGATTGAAACCGACAACCCTGTATACAGTAGTCTTGGCTTGCTCTTCTCCCCCTATCTGCTTCCTCTGACGGTTTATTGAAGTCAGTTTGAGTTCGGAGATCCTCATAAATTTTGATGGTCGTGCACTACCTCAGTGAAATGTACACTTAGTAGATTACATTAGATCAGGTTAGATGAAACATTAATGATTCCTCTGGGGGAAAGTGAGTCGTTGCTGCTGCAAAGAATTGGATGTAGCAATAGCTAGGAGGACATAAATAGTAATAGAGCAAATAAAGGGCATATAGAAATATGTCAGGAAATGCTAATGTCTCTCGTTGAAAACGATCAACTCTCAATTATGCTGTCACACTATGCCAGTTTGAAAAGTGCTCAAGGAGTCACCCATGAAAGATATCCAGTCGATTTTATCCCTTTATGGTAAATGTGATGCAGGCTCCGACCCAAAGGCCCTGTAAACTCCTGGAGGGCTTTCAGCAGGACAGGGTTATAACCTTGTTAACACTCACACCCATTGAGTTAGATACCAGATCATGCTGATTGTGTTAGGCAGGTTTAGATAAAGTGAGACAGTTGCAATTTCTTTTCGAGTTTTCTCTTTGGGCTCAAGTCTGACACATAAAAACATAGTTGTTATATACTGTTACTTACATAGTATGTAAAACAGGTTTTATGAGGATGCAGGAAGGAGCAGAATCAAGATACAATTACTCACTTCCCATGCAAATTTCCATGACAACTACAGCATAATGTATAAAAGTGGATCAAACTGCACATTTGTGTGGTGCGAAAGCTTTTTGTCGATAATGATGGTATTAATATATTGCTAATGGAAACGCATGTTGTTGCAGAGTAAAAGCATGAGGTCAATGTGACTTCACAACGAGGGCCACCAAGGCTCCTGAGGCAGAGCATCAGCATTCAAAGGAGACTTCACAGAAATGTGATATGATGCACAGCATGGTTGTGCAGTGTATGCTGTATGCCAGCTTGTACATTATGACAGCTACAATACTACCTTTTTTTTAAAACAAAATTATTCCATATTATTTTCATTATGCTCCACACTAACACAAGATATCTATAAGAACATAAAAACTTCACAACTGTCATTCACTTTGATGTGAAATGTTGGTGGCATTACACTTAAACAATATAAAACATAACTCTTAAAAGCACAGTATGTTAAGTCTGCTGCTAGGGCTCTCTCAGTCAAAACAAAACACACAAGTAGGATCATGGGAGTCTTCAGTGTTAAACAACCACCACTGATGATCAAAATCTATCAGCATGACTCGGGCATAATGTTCACAGATGAGGAAATGTTTAAAGGTTTATTCTAAGTGCTGTATTGTAGGCAACTGGACGTGTTTCCGACGTTGCACCTCTCATTCGAGAAGCTTCTTTTGTTCTGAATTACTTGGCAGTTTGTTTTGTGACTAATTTTCTATATTTGGTGCCTGTAGGTCTTTTGTATTTATTAAATTTTAACAGCCTCAAATATTAGAGTAATAACTGCTGGACAGTGACAAACAATTTAACAAAATGTCTTTTTGTCATTTTAAATGAGACAAAACGGATGTCTCAACATCTTGTTTTTCCTTGTGAAGGTTGTTCTTGTTACCACCACCGAAGAGGTTATGTTTTCACCCGTTGGTTGGTATTTACAGCAGGATAACACAAAAACTACCCAACGGGTATCCATGAAACTTGGATGGAGGCTGGGTCACGGCCCAGAGCGGACCTTATTGATTTTTTATGGTGCGGATTTGGATAAAGGGACCGATCCAGGATTTTTTTTATTTCACCTTTTATAACATTGTGACATGAGGCGTTTTTCAACATTTCTTTTTTCTCAGGTAATAATGCATGAATCTTGTTGAAAAAAATCAGGTGTATTGAGGTGTGTGGTATCTATGAGAGGGTATAATTTGATGCAGATCCCAGATCATTAAATGTTGCTTAAGCAGTTATGCGCGATTTAAAATTTAGAGCGATAGAAGGCTATCGAGTCTGAGATTGCATTAAGCTCGACTGAATTAAAGGGGACTGTTGTCTAGTTTAGATATTAGCAACAATTTAAACAAATCCACTATTTTTAGTTATATAATTCATCAATTGTCACATAGCGTTTCAACAACTACAATTATTTTTGTACACATTTTTATTACCTGTTCAGACCTGTTGTACTTCATTCGTTGTACTACTTTAT